>NC_091437.1:126340176-126940176 GCF_964237555.1 Oryctolagus cuniculus | reverse complement strand
AGGTTTCTGCGCTCCCGCCGAACTTTGCATCCATAGCATTTCGTATGAATATTAACCAATGTTTACTCGGTTTCAGAGACAAAATATAGCATATGGCAAAAACACACGAGACCAGACCAAAGGTCACTGCTATACAACACCCACACCATGTCTAATAGTGGCCCATAAACCAGATGGTTTAAAAGGGAAAAGTCCACCTGGTGCCTAGACAATCGTGTAAGCTTGTGCCCAGAGAACTGCTGATGGGTCTCAGCTGACAGCCAGGTAATGCCTGAAGCTCAAGAATGAATGGAATTAACCAATCAATTTTATCCTAACAACAAGCCAAATGATGAATGCTTTTTGTTCAACTCTTGGATATGCCTAACCACTTTTTTTTTTTTTTTTTTTTTTTTTTTTTTTTTTTTTGTCAAATGGAGATGTTGCAAGCAACTATATGCCAGTTAAAAAGTGTGAAAATCAAAAACCCACATATTCACTCCTGGGAATCTAGTGTCCTAACAGGGAGTGTTTGTTGCCTTTTCTTCATGTTTGTAAGCCTGTAAGAGAATTCACAACAGGTTGCTCTAAATCAAGAGTTTGCAAATGACAGTCTGCAGGCCATAGACAGCTCACCACCTGTTGTTGTAAATAAAGTTTTATTAGACCACAGTTATGCCCATTTGTGTATGTACTGTCTATGACTGCTTCCACGCTGCAACAGAAAGACTGAGTAGTAGTGATAGACGTGGGAACCTTCCAAATCTAAAGTATTTATGACCTAGTGCATTACAGAAAAAGCGTGCACATCTCTGCTCTAGTTCCCCTAGTATTTTTTTTAATTTTTTTTTTATTTTTGACAGGCAAGAGTGGACAGTGAGAGAGAGAGACAGAGAGAAAGGTCTTCCTTTAACCATTGGTTCACCCTCCGATGGCCACTGCAGCCGGCGCACCGCGCTGATCCAAAGCCAGGAGCCAGGTGCTTCTCCTGGTCTCCCATGCGGGTGCAGGGCTCAAGGACCTGAGCCATCCTCCACTGCACTCCTGGGCCACAGCAGAGAGCTGGACCGGAAGAGGAGCAACCGGGACAGAATCCGGTGCCCCGACCGGGACTAGAACCTGGTGTGCCAGCGCCACAGGCAGAGGATTAGCCTATTGAGCCGTGGCGCTGGCCTCCCCTAGTATTTTTAAAATGCGGTGTCACTTATAAAAACACTGATTCTTCCCTACACAGTCATTGTTGCCTAGTGTGTCTTCTCAGAAATATTCCTGTCTGCCGCACTGCGATGGCACACTGTGAGAGTCCCAACCAAAAATCCCCACCACGTTTCTGACCCATGAGAACCTCTCCACTGGCTCTGTGCCTTTTCCAGCTCTTTCATTTCCTAATCTTTGAAAGGCTGAGCACAAAGAGGACTCTTAAAACTTCATCTACTAAAATAGCCTACTTACAGGATCACGACGGGCTCTGGCTTTCTGTGTTAAATATTTCCATAATGTTTCATTGACTTTTAAACTTTATAATGAGAAAAAAAAGTTTGAGGGACAAAAATCACATTCCTCTGATACAATGAAAATCTCAGGCTTATGCCAATCAACTGAACCAATTCCAGAATACGTGCCTTAGAACAAAGTGAGAAATAAATCACTCAAGACAGAACCAATTTCCTTGTCATTTTGCCTGAAAAAGCAATTTCAATGCAGTGCCAATGAATCATAACATTTTAGACCAAGACAGGATCCTAGGAATCAGCTAGACCAGTAGCTGTACCTTATCAGGGCACAAACCTAAGGGGAACTGTGAAACCTCTTCCCAGGAAAGGCACAGAGGAACAGAAACGACTTTTAATACAGTTTCAGGATTTGGGGCCTGCAAGCTTATCTATAATGCAGGACTAGAACCCAAGATTCAGCCACCTTCCTCATCTCACAGTTGTGGGAGACCCTGAGACACCCCCACCCCAGAAAGAGAAGTCGGGTCTGGTGGGTGGTAAGTCAGTGCTCTTGTCACTAGACAGGCCACCCTGGGTTTGTTGATGCAAATTTGGTACTCATTTCCACCATTCAGAAGGGGGTTTGGGATGCTACCTTCTCTGCGTCCCCTAGCACACCACATTCGCACTCATCAGGAGAGGGTAACTGGGGAGCCCAAGACAAGACCAAGACCTTGAAACACCCAGAGGTCTTGGAAGGGTCACTTACGTAATATATATGGTGGAAGATAAAGCTCATGAAGAACATTAAGCCAGGACAGATCGGAACATAGAGGGCCTTAACCACCCTGGCAAGGAGTCTGAAGTGTTTCATCCTGTCTGAAACAGTGAGATCCCTGGCAGGTCTTATAAATGGAAGAGAGAATTCCATTGCTTGCTATTGTCTTGAATCCAGTCATGATCACAACTACTGTCTTTACCTCTCTACCTAAAATGTTCTTGATCCTGTTTTCCCTAGAAAACATCCATTATAAACCCTTCAAGATCCAGCTCAAATGCCACTGAGCTCTCTGTTTATCTGTAGTAAGACTCATCACTTAGGAAATGTACTACAATTTAGCCATCATCACATTTGTCTCCCTCTAAAGTCGGAGGATCTCATCAGGAGGGTTTATAGCATATCTCCAATCTCACATTGCCGGGACAGGAGGGGCACCTGTGTGCATGACAGCTGGTAGCCACATGCAAAGTGGGATGGGAAAGGCAGTACTGGCAGGGAGATCAGCTGTATGTTGACAGTTCAGAAGGCTGCCAAGAGAAGGTGGGAAGGGGATGGCAGGTAGCAGGGCAGGTAGGAGGGCAGCCCCTCACACCTCCAGCTGGGCTGGCTCAGAGGATGGGTATGTCATTAGAAACAGCCCGAAGTATGAGTGGAAGATCAGAGGCAAAGCAAGGGGACAAGGGGGCAAGAAGAGGAAAAGACAAAGGGTTGCATTTCACATCTGTTTGGCTGGAGGCACAGGAGTTTAAGTTCAGAGGAAACCTGGAAAAGTGTGTAGCTAATGGGAGGAAGAAGGAAGCACTGGTCCCAGGAACGTGGTTAAGAATGGAAATAATGATACAGATGTCATTTATACACAGACAGCTGTATAAGAATCAAAGGCAAATGAAATCATATTATTGTATTTAAGTATACAAAGAATAGGCTTAAAAGTATAACTTGGGAGGTTCATTTAAACAATTATGATTCAAGACAAACCTCCTGGTAACCTACCTTGAAGTCTGGTCATACATGTACTCCTCAGCCCCGACAGAAGTGCTCCGAAATTTCTGCAAAATTTAAAAGTCATCAAAGTTGAAACAAATTGGTGGGTAATCACTCCAAAAATAAGTGTATCCTAGCTCTTTTATTCTCTCCTTAGAAAATTACATATTTCTGATATCGTTTTCAACTCCAATGAAGATAGTTATCATTTCTCCACAAAACTCACAGGTCACCTCCACACTGAGAACCACATTCAACAGAAAATGCATTTGTGCTTTTTATGTTACTTACATGTCAACATTTCTTCCTTTTCTATAGTCCCAGACAACTTACTCCTGATGTCACAAGGATCAGTTCTAGCTCCTTTACCCGCTCCCCACTGTGTAACTGTCATATTTTCTATTTACAGTGGTCAGAAGGATCAAATGGGTTAATAAAATGCCAAGGAGAGCCTCCAGTAGACAGTGAGTGCTCTCTACAAAGGGACTTCAAATGTTCATGAAAATGGAAATAAAAGCTAAGTTTATCTTGGTGCAAAACATTTTCGGAATCCATGCCATTTTTTCATGCCAAGTATTTTCCACGGCTTTTGCAAGGCCCCTCATATATGTGCCTCAAAAACTGATAAATAGGAACAGCTTGGCCATATTCACTTCCCTTCTCTAAGGATCTCTATTATCATAATATTCTAACGCTTGGTTTTCTTGGGGGAAGAAAGTCCAACTTTAGGAACACATAAAGAAGCATGGGTCCAGGGGTGTTCAGTTGTTATATACATAGTGCAAACAGGATATACTTTGCTATATTTTCAACCCTTTTCAGAAGTAGATGATCTAAAGCCTCAAGCTTTTTTTTAATATTGTTAATATTAAGTATTATTTTTTATTTTTATTTTTTTATTTGGTAAATATAAATTTCCAAAGTACAATTTATGGATTACAATGGCTTCCCCCCATAAATTCCCTCCCACTCGCACCCCTCCCATCTCCCGCTCCCTCTCCCATTCCATTCACATCAAGATTCATTTTCAATTATCTTTATATACAGAAGATCAATTTAGTATATATTAAGTAAAGATTTCATAAGTTTGCACCCACACAGAAACACAAAGTGTAAAATACTGTTTCAGTACTAGTTATAGCATTACTTCACATTGGACAACACATGAAGGACAGATCCCCCATGAGAAGTAAGTACACAGTGACTCCTGTTGTTGACTTAACAATTTGACACACTTGTTTATGGCATCAGTAATCTCCCTAGGCTCTAGTCATGAGTTGCCACGGCTATGGAAGCCTTTTGGGTTCGCCGACTTCGATCTTATTCCAACAGGGTCATAGTCAAAGTGGAAGTTCTCTCCTCCCTTCAGAGAAAGGTACCTCCTTCTTTGATGGCCCCATTCTTTCTACTGGGATCTCACTTGCAGAGATCTTTCATTTAGGTTTTTTTCCCCCCCAGAGTGTCTTGGCTTTCCATGCCTAAAATACTCTCATGGGCTCTTCAGCCAGATCCAAATGCCTTAAGGGCTGATTCTGAAGCCAGAGTGCTATTTAGGACATCTGCCATTCTATGAGTCTGCTGTGTATCCCGCTTCCCATGATGGATTGTTCTCTCCCTTTCTGATTCTATCAGTTAGTATTAGCAGACAACAGTCTTGTTTGTGTGATCCCTTTGACTCTTAGACCTATCAGTGTGATCAATTGTGAACTGAAATTGATCACTTGGACTAGGGAGATGGCATTGGTACATGCCACCTTGATGGGATTGTATTGGAATCCCCTGGCACATTTCTAACTCCACCATTTGGGGCAAGTCCGATTGAGCATGTCCCAAATTGTACATCTCCTCCCTCTCTTGTTCCCACTCTTATATTTAACAGGGATCACTTTTCAGTTAAAATTTAAACACCTAAAAGAAACAACATCCTTGTCTCTCATGGCTGTGTCATAAACTTCCAGTTTTTGACCATTATTGCAAGGGTTTCCTTCCTAAGGAAAGAGTGTCTCAGTTGTTAGCTAACATTTCTTGGCAGTCCCTGACCCCCTTGTCTAGAACTTAGCATACCCTTATGTCATAGTTTCTATGTAGCTGTTTATAATCTCTATCCCGGCTTATTCCTTGCGTTTAAGAAGTTTTATCCAAATGAATCCCATAAACACTGCACAAATATTTGTAGACTGGCTGAGTAAACTTGACAGAGAGTCAGTGGTACAGATTTGTTTCTTTGGTAATTAACCAGCAAAGCAATCATTGGGGGCCTTATCATCTACTTGATGCCAGAAGAAATACAAGTATCTAAGACACTGTCCTGGCTCAGAGACATAAAAAAAGGGTTGGGAGGATGGAACAAATTCATATGAAAAACAACAAAATAAACTTAAGTAGAATAACTGCATATAAAAACTTATGTTGAATCATCCAACCATTGAGTCCTGATGGGAAAAACAGAGGACAAAGGATACTGCCAGGAAAGGAAGGTTAGAACTGTAGGGAGATCGCACAGAGATTGTGAACTTTCCTCTCTCCTTTGCAAGTTAAGGAGAACCTGGATAAATTGAAGGAATCCAGGTGAGAAAAGACCAACCTTGGTCGAGACAAATGATCGGTACAGTAGCGGGGCTAAGAACACAGGCCTGGGATGGGTGTTTGGTGCAACAGTTAAGACGCAACCTGGGATGCCTTATCCCATTTATCAGAGTGCCTGGGTTTGAGCTGGCTCTACTTCTGGTTCCAGCTTCCTGCTAACGTGAACCCCGGGAGGAGCAGACAACAGCTCAAGGACTTGAGTCCCTGCCACCCATGCGGGAGACCCTGCTCGAGTCCTAGGCTCCTGCCTTCAGACATTAGGAGAATAAACAAGTAGATGGAAGAGCTCTCTCTCTCTCTCTCTCTTTCTGGTGCACTTGTGCTCTGCTTTTCAAATAAAAATGAAAACTTTTTATAAGAATATAGGTCTAGCCTGAGTACAAAGGGTGAACTAAGCCTTTAATGCCCCACACAATAGCCACTAGATATTTAAATTCAAGCATCGGAATTCAATAAAATTACTCTTTCCATCTCCAGCAACCTTAGCGAGAGGAGCCGCCCACACGACCGCGCACCTGCAGAGGATGGCGGTGCGCAACTGCTCCAGCTCCCGGATGGAGAGGAACAAGCAGACGCACAGCACAGAACCCAATAACCAGAAGGTCTGCAACTCCTTCCGCTACAGCCTCCAGAGCTACTGCAAGACTGCAGGCTTGGATCCGACAGCAGGTGGCAAGGGTGTCATGGAGGTCATGAAGCAGACCTTCCATGTGCGGACCGCCATCAACAAGAATACAGGGGACCACCCTTAGCATCATCCGGCACTGATTCATGAGAGCAGGTACAGCCCTGACCTGCGCACAGCTGCCATCCGAGAGCCAGCACCACCCTGTGCAGCCAGCAGGCTGTGATGAAGTGGAGGTGCACCCGTGCCACCCAGAGCTCCAGAACCACCTCGCCCCAAAGCAATGAAGACTCCGACTTGTCTTTAAAAAAAAAATTAAATGAAATTAAACATTCATTTCCTCAGTCAACTAGCTGTATTTCAAGCACTAAATTAGCACCTGTGGTTACCATGTTGGATAGAAGAAGAAAATTCCCATTACTGCAGCAAGATCTGTTAGAGTGGATTTAAGAAAAGATATTTAGGAGCTGGCACTGTAGTGGAGCAGGTAAGGACGCCTTGCCTTCTGCAGTGCCAGCATCCCATATGGGTGCTGGGTGGAGTCCCAGTGGCTCCACTTATCATCCAGCTCCCTGCTAATGCGCCTGGGAAAGAAGTGAAGATGGCCTTGGTGCTTGGGCTCCTGCATCCAGGTGGGAGACCAGGAAGAAGCTCCTGGCTCCTGGCTCTGGCCTGGCCCAGCCTCCAGCTGCTGCAGCCATTTGGGGAATGAACCTGTGTATGGAAGACCCTCCCCCGCCCCCCGCCACCTCTGCTTCTGCCTCTCCTTCTCTGTAACTCTGACTTTCAACTAAATCATTTTTTAAAGAAAGAAAAAAGATATAAGGAAAGCTGTTTACACTTGGAATCAATAGCAACTAAGAGATTTGGGGGTAGGAGGGTAGCATGATGACCAAAGCACTTAAGTGCCTTTGCCATAGGAGAGCCGTGTCGATAGAATCTGTGCTCAGAGGAGCAGGCAGTCACCCACAACCTCCGCTAATAACACAGCTGGAGTGAACTCACTGCCCTGCCTCAGCTCTACAGCCTGAGAGGCCGGCTGACCAACACACTAGACTTGCAAACGCTCTGCCTCCAGTCCCCTAGTACTGACGTGGGAAGGCCTGAAACTGGCAGGATTGAAAGTCATGGGATGTGATGTGTGATGATGCAGAATCCTACCCTGATGCATGGATTCATGTGGGCAAAACTGGAAAAAGAAAAACAGGGGGTAGGTTAGAGACACAGTATCTGCTCTTTAAACTTACATTTTTTCTTTAGTTTCTTTAAAAAAATCCTTTTTTTTGAAAACAGTTCTACTATCTTATACCTTTGCTTATTTACTTTCATTTACTTGAAAGGCAGAGAGAGAGAGAGAGAGAGAGAGAATGAAAATGAATCTTCCATCTACTGGTTCATTCCCCAGATGCCTACAAAGCCAGCACTGTGCCAGGAGCCAAGAACTCCATCCGGGTCTCCCATGTGGGTGGCAGGGGTCCAAGCACTTGAACCATCATCTGCTGCTTCCCAACACGTGTTACCAGGAAACTGGATCACAAGCAAAGAGGCCAGGACTCAAACCAGCTCCTAAGTAGCAGCTTCACGTTCTGTTCCACAGTAACTACCTCTTAAAAACTGTCTTTTGTTCTGTTACATGATCTTTATAGCTTTATAAAAAATTAAATGGAGAATCCTGCTGGAAAACATTGCAGTCCTTTAGATGAGATCTGATCACTTGCCGAGTTCCTCAACTTTACATGATTCAGAACTAAGAATTGCAACAAAGTAGCCGGGTCATTCTGGCCAGTTACTAAGTTTCCACAGCTACTCGGAAAGATTTTAATGTCACCACAGGATGACAAAGGACAGTCAGACAGCCAACAGCACTGCACCTCACTGTGACCTCATGTAATGCATCTGCAAATTTCTTACTTGCTTGGACTCAGCAAAGAAGGTATGAGTATGGTAATGATTACCCTTAAAGCACCTAAGCCATCAGGCAATTTTAACTCATGGAAATCTTAGATGTTAGAATACTAGGTTTTTTTGTTTCTTGTTTTTTGGTTGTTTTGACAGGTGGAGT
Source organism: Oryctolagus cuniculus (assembly GCF_964237555.1). Lineage (NCBI taxonomy): Eukaryota > Metazoa > Chordata > Mammalia > Lagomorpha > Leporidae > Oryctolagus > Oryctolagus cuniculus. Next base: position 126,931,726 of record NC_091437.1, on the reverse strand, counting down.
TAGACAGTGAGAAAGGTCTTCCTTCTGTTGGTTCACCCCCCAGATGGCTGCTACGGCCGGCGCACTGTGCCGATCCAAAGCCAGGAGCCAGGTGCTTCCTCTTGGTCTCCCATGTGGGTGCAGGGCCCAAGGACTTGGACCATCCTCCACTGCCCTCCCGGGCCACAGCAGAGAGCTGGACTGGAAGAGGGACAACCAGGACTAGAACCCTGGGTACCGGCGCTGCAGGTGGAAGATTAGCCTAGTGAGCTGCGGCACCTGCCAAAATACTAGTCTTTCTTGGGTGAAGGGCAGGAGACATTTGTTAAGAGTCTACTGCTTGGCCGGCGCCATGGCTCAATAGGCTAATTCTCCACCTGCAGCGCCGGTACCCCGGGTTCTGGTCCTGGTTGCCCCTCTTCCAGTCCAGCTCCCTGCTGTGGCCCGGGAGTGCAGAGGAGGATGGCCCAAGTCCTTGGGCCCTGCACCCCATGGGAGACCAGGAGTAGCACCTGCCTCCTGCCTTTGGATCAGCGCGGTGCGCCGGTCGCAGTGTGCCAGCCGTGGCGGCCATTGGAGGGTGAACCAACGGCAAAAAAGGAAGACCTTTCTCTCTCTCTCTCTCTCTCACTATCCACTCTGCCTGTCAAAAAAAAAGAGTCTACTGGTGGGTCAGCATTGTGGCATAGTGGGTCAAGCCACCGCCTGCAATACCAAATCCCATGTGGGCACCAGTTCAAGTCCCAGCTCCTACACTTCCGATCCAACTCCCTACTAATGTGTCTGGGAAAGCAGCAGAAGAAGGGCCAAGTGCTTGACCCCTGCCATGCATGTGTGAGACCCAGATGGAGTTACTGGCTCTTGGCTATGACACTAGCATCCCATACTGGGGCTCGTTCATGTCCCAGCTACTCCTCTTCCAATCCAGCTCACTGCTGATGGCGTGGGAAAAGCAACAGAAGATGGCCCAAGTACAACTATACTCAGCTCTGGCATTGTGGGTATTTTTAGGGTAAACCAGTGTATGGGAGTTCTTACTCCTTTCTATCTGTTTTGCTAATAAATAGTTAAAACTTTAAAATAAATAAAATGTATGTTAGATATTTTCCAAAATTTTGTTTGATGCAAAAATGCATTAATCAAGTGATGGAAATTTGATGGTGCCATATCCATTCCATTATATATAATATATATATATAATATACAAAATAAACATAATGGAGGTGCATGTTCCCATTTACACATGAAGCAGTATTTTTAACACTTTATTCCTTAAATGTGTGGGAGGAAACAATCAGCTATCAATCAATCATATTGGACAGGGTTTAGATCCAGAAGGATCACATCCAGTTTCAGATTATGAATGAAAATAAAAACAAAGGACTAAGGGTCATACACTTATTAGCCAATAATATAACAAGTAATCATTGTTCTCATTTCAAGATTCTCTGTAAATTATATTAATTCTACAAATAGCATGCCAAGGGTATAATTGTGAAATACACCATAGAGGTAGCTTGTGCTCACTCAAATAGCCCTTCTCCATTCCTGAGCACGGGAGAGGGCTAATGAGGGGATTCAACTCCGCAGCTTTCTGGCATTGAGGATGACCATCCGACTAGTTCTAGCCTATGGAATGAGATCCGAGAGGAGGTGTGTTATTTCCAGATGAAAATATCTGTGAGTCAGTACCAGTTCCATGGTCTCTCTTCCCGTGCTGGGGTAACACTGGAAACCCCACATAGAGATGGTAGAACCAGGAGATGAAGGGAGCCTGGATTCCCACACCTTTGCTTGGAAGAGATGTCTACGAGAAGAATTGAACTCTTACTCAGTCAAATCTCTGAGACCTACTGCTCCTTTTCTCCTACAACATACACTCCTATAATGGACATAAAATTGCAGTAAAGAAGAAGTGAATTCACCTTCTACTTTGATTTCTTATTTTGACTTCCTTTCTTCATCTAGTTTTCCTACACAAATTCCTCCTTCCTTAAGTTTTAAATGTTTCCTAAAAGCATTTTAGGTCTTAATTACCAAAATGATTTATTTTTATCAACTATAGTCTTTGCTTCTTAGCTCTGTGAAGTTTGGAAGGTTCTTAACCGCCTGAACCTGTATCCCTTCATCTGCAAAATGGGAAAAAAGCACCTTCTTTCAGAGTTGTGGTAAAGCCTTGCAATCAACTATGTGAGCCACAATGCCTGGCAGAGTGGAAGCTGGCCTTTTCTCTCTTCACAGGTGCCTCAGGATAGCAACTTCCAGAAGGCAGACACGAGGACAGGTCTACTCTCCAGCCCTCCATCTAGCATAGGGCTAATACTCGGTACAAAGCAACAAAGAGTTGTCAAAAACTATTGCAAAGAGAATGTAAAATAAAGCACTAATCAAATAAGCTAAAAGAATCCATTAAGGAACTTTTATACGCTACCACTGTCTGAAAAATTCCAGCCTAAGTTGAAGCTAACTGCTCCCCTTCCTCCTACCATTACATAGAGAATTGGCAAATGAAATTTGCTAATTCAACAAAGGTCCTAGACATCCTAATAGCTCGCCTACAAGAAGTACTAGATTTTACACACATTTTCCTTAATGAAATCTTCTTGGTGACATTACTTCAAACTTACTTAATCTCATAACCCATTGGTAATGAAGTAGTTAAAAATCATAGATCATTACATTTAGTTTACATCAGGATGAAAGACATTTTGCAACATAAACACCAATTTCCAAAACCAGGAAAGCATTTCAACCATGATCACAGGGAATGCTCTTCACATTTAGTTTCTGCTAAGTTTCTTTACTTTCTCATCTACTTCAAAATAAAGCCCCAAATACAATAGCTTCCTTTCATAAGGCTCTTTATCTACAACACAAATACAACCCCCAAATAGCGTGCTTGTTCCATTGCCATTGGAACACATCCATGCACACTTCTGTATCTGACAGCACGTTTCCACAGTGTATGAGAAGCCATCAGAGGCAATCTTTTGATGAAAAATCTGCACCTCACCTGGGACTACCCAGGGATAGTTTCAGTTACTTGATTTTTCAATAAAAACACCTGGGACTACTTGAGGGTAAAACTGCTTGACAATACCAAAGACTCCACGTGGCTCCTACTCCATTTTTTAAAAGTTTGTTAACTATTTTAAGCCATACAACACAGGAAGCTAAGGGCACTAATTACAAGACATTTTTATTATAAGGAAGGACATTGAAAATGATGATAAAGCTACCAAGACTTGAGAAATTGGAAATCCTCTTGAAAGTAAGAATTTCTTGTGTCTGGCTGTGGTCACTGTTCTCAGAGAACACAGCAGGTACTTAGAAATGACAGGTGCCAGGAGCGGCAGGGTTACCAATGTCACTTGTGTGCCCTACCTCCCACCAATACTGACAAGAATGAGTACCTGCTCACTCACCTGTCGGGCCTCTTCTCCCCACCTAAAAGACAAGACATGCCTATCGGCGAGACAAAGAATACTCAGGCTTTAGGCAAACACTGGCTGAATCACCGTCTTAAGCAATGGAAACAGAGTATTGCAAAGACCAATCTTCCGGGTCAAAAGTGAGAGAAGCGACCCACAGTAACACCATCAATAGATGTTCCACAAAGATCCTAAGGCAACTCAATGAACACAAGACCATCCTTTCAACAAATGGTGCTGAGACAATTGGATATCAGTAGAGGAAAACAGCACCTCAATGCTTACCTAACACTACATGCAAAAATTCTCTCAAAGTAGATCAGAAATCTACATGAAATATGTAAAACTATTAAATGCCTAGAACAAACAAGAGAACATCAATGTAACATTGGGTCAGGGAAAGACTTCTTTACCAGCACCCAAAAGCATAAGCTATAAAGGCTAAATTGATAAAGGGGACTTCAACAGATTAAATGCTGTTGTCCTTTGAAAGATATAATTAAGAACACAAAAAAAGCTACCACACTCCAAAACATATACCGGATAATGAGCTTGTTTTCACATTTACTTAAAGAATTCTTACAACTTAGTCCAAGAAATATAAATAATTGGGTTTGAAAACTGGGAAAGAGTGGGCATTGTGGCACAACAGGTTAAACTACCACTTGGGACATCCACATCCCATATCGAGTCTGGCTGCTCCACACTTCCAATCCAGCTTCTTGCTAATGAGCCTGGCAGGCAGCAGATAAAAGCCCAAATACCTGGGTCCCTGCTACCCAAGTGGGAGGACCAGGATGGAGTTCCAGACTCCTGGCTTTAGCCTGGCCCTGCCTCAGCTGTTGCAGCCATTTGAGGAGTGAACCAGCAAACAGATCTCCCTTTCTGTCCCTCTCCCTGTCACTCTACCTCTCAAATCAATCAATCAATCTTTAGAAAAATGGTAAAAAGTTGAACAGACTCTTCATAAAGAAATTGTAGAAGGGGCCAAATAAATGAACAAAACAATATTCAACATCACTAGACATCAGAAACAGGCAAACTCAAACCAGAATCAAACACCACCACATATCCACTAAAAGAAAAGTAAAAGAACCAAACAGTAGTTTCAGCAAGGGTATGGAGACAGGAATCCTCATCCATTGATATGGGAATGGAAATGAAATAGCCACTTTGAAACACTTTATGACAGTACTTTATAAAGTTAAACATCCATTTACCACATGGCCCAGCAACTCCAGACCCAGATATTTACCCAAGAGAAATGACTGCCTATGTCCACATTAGGACGCATACATGAATGTTCCCAGAGGGTTATTCAGAATAGCCCCAAACTGGAAGCAATCAAATGCCACCAACTGGTGAAAAGCTAAGCAAATAGTGATATACACTTAAAATGGACTGCTATTCAGCAATTTCAGTCAATTATTAATGCAACCAACAATATAAATGACTCTCAAAGGCATGCTAAGTGAAGGAAGACAGAAGACAGCATATACGCCATTTATGTGAAATTTCAGAAAAGGCAAAACCACAGTGACAGAAGGCAAAGTGGTGCTCACAAAGTGTAAGAGGAGAGGGCTTCAGATGCAAGAGGTTTCAAGGACACTTTAAGGTGAGGGAAATTTCTATATGTTAATGCTGACATTGGTGACACAATTGTATAAAGTTACCAAAATTATCAAGGCATGCATATGGAACTTGTGAGTTGAAAACAAGCAATCAAGCCAAGATTTTCATCTCTGCAAGGTTTATGGGCCCCTGGGAGGAGTATATTGTCTCTCTTTGGAAGGTACAAAGTGCACGGGTGCACATACACACACGCTCCTTCCTGATTAATCAATCATGCAAAGTTTTCAAGAGTTGTATCGTTTTGACAAAGAACAGACAGGCAGCATCTCTGGCTACCCACCATTTGGAAAGTTACAAAGCAGAGGAGGACAAGGACAAGGTAAAGACTTCACCAAGCCAGACGTTCCCATGGCAACATTTCCTAATTTCTCATGAATATTTCATTCTAAGATTAAAACTAAAACAATTTGTCACATATGAATCAAGAAAGATCAAAATATTCCCCATACACAGACACATGGAATGAAAGAATACAACAACACACAGAGAAATACTTCAAAAAAAATCCTACACTCACAGTTTCATGCACGTAATACACTTGCAAAGAGAAAAAACCCTGAACCGGGGCTGTGGAGCTGGGTTCCCGAAGCACGGGAGTGAGGACTCACCTCCGTGGCCCCATCCTTGAAGCTCTCACTGTAGGTGCTGTCCGGGGTGCTGCGCTGGTCCTCCTTGAGGTAGGTGCTGTGTGCGGCTATGGCGGGCACATCGTACTGAGTCTGTTCAAAGATGACCACGCGCTGCTCCTCGCCGTCTCCCCGCGGGTAGTGCACTGGTGGGGTCATGAACACCGGCGTGAAATCTTCTGCCTTCACCACGGCGATGCCGGACACGGGGATGACGGCGGGGCTCTCGGGGATGCTGCCGCTGTACTGGTCCCGCTTGGAATTCTCCAGGTGGTCTTGGTTTAGGCAAAGATTCACTGGCACAGTCTTTAGGACCTGCACTCGGTTCTCTCCTCCAGTCAAATTGCTCTGGGCTTCACTGGTGCCAAGACAGTTTCTGTGGGTTCAAACCCACCCCCCGGGGCAACATGGCAGAATTAGCAAAATTGCCGCTGGGCGATTCCTAGTAAGATAACCAATGCAGGCAGTGAGAGTGGATGCTGATGCCATGGGGGAAAGGCTAGTGAACTTCCCAAGGGAACGCAATGGCTCTTTGCATCACTAGAAGTCAGACAACTACTCCTGCGTTCCCCACTGTGCATAAAAACATCTCCCTTAGACCTAAGTTTCATCCCTCAGGAAACACAGGAGCTCATGAAACACAGAAGAATGACTGAAAAACATCCAAAAGAGGCAATCAGACAAACCAGAATGTGGCTCAGATTACTGACCTAACCTCCTCAACAAATCAGACTTGGGGGGGGGGATAAAAAAAGAGAAAGGGTGGGAAGTTGGTAGATTAAAAGGGATTTAGAATGGGAGGAACGGACTGTTTGGATGCTCATTCATGAGATGTTTGAGGCAACTGAATATGGACTGAGAATTAAGTGATACTAAGAAAATATCGTTAATTCAGCAACATGTGGTAATGATTTCAAGCTTATACAATAAAATGTTGTTTTTCTAGAGATGCAAATCTTAGGTAATTAGCCATAAAATGATGTGATATCAGTAACGTATTTTAAATACTTGGCAATAAAAAAAGGAATGAGGGAAAAGATATCAAGCAGATATAAGAAAAATTGATCAATGCTTATCTGGGGGATGGGATGGATATTTAGGGGTTCAGCATACTGTCCTATGTATTTCTCTGTGTGTTTTGAAACTTTCAAAAGAAAAAGCATTAAAATGCCATTAAAAAAATGAGAGACAGAGAGGGAGAGACAGAGACAGGGAGAGCGTCCACTTACTGGTTTACTCCCCAAATGCCTGCAACAGTTGGGTTGGCTAGGCTGGAGCCAGGAGTCAGGAAGTGCATGGGCGGCAGGAAACCAGACACCTAGGCCATCACCTGCTGCACCCAGGTGCGTCAGGATGGAGCTGGATCGGAAGTGTAGAGCAGATGGGACTTGAACCAGGCATTCTGAAATGGGATGTGGCTGCCTCATGCGGTGGCTAAGCCATTGCACCACAGTGTACATGTCCCTAGTTTTTTTCAGATAAAATTTCAAAGTGAAACTTGAAAGAATGGTTCCACGTGAACAAAGCCAATGGAAAAATATCTGAACATCTCTGAGTTGGACACAGATCTGGAAATACAGTTATAGGAGATAACCCTCCAAGAAATACTATCACAAATTTACAAGCGTTCTGGTTTTAAATAATAACCTATCTTCATGGCCAAATCCATAGAGTGATCTGGATGCATGCTAAAAATTCAGAAAATGTATTTAATTTGAATCCAGTTAGCTGAAAAATGGCAAAGCTCCAACCACCCATTTAGATCAGCATTTCCTAGAGGCTGTTGCTTAGAACATTGCATAGGATGTTATCAGACAACCCTCAGAAAAAGGAGTCTCTGACAAAAGCCATACTAAATAACAAACAAAAATACAGCCTTAAGAATAGGACCACCCTGGGTGATGCAAAGATCAGGAACATAGGGGACCCTTTGTAGAGGAATGGCTCTGAGTACCTGTAGATACCATCTTACAGGCTAGGAGTAGATGCCTTGGGCTGCACCGATTTACTACCAAAGCAATCCACTCTGGGCTTTGTACACACATAATCCTGGTGGCTTTGCCAAACCACTCAAACTTAACCAAACTTCTTCATTCTTTAATTCACACAAAACATGAATTCTAGATGTTGGTCCTAGCGGTTGGGACATGGGGTGAGACACCCATGTCCCTCATTGGAATACCTGGGTCTAGCGTCTGGCGTTAGCTCCTAAGCTCTACTTCCCAGGAGCCAGCAGGGATAACTCAAGTAATTGGGTTCCTGACACTTGCATGGAAGACCTGGATTGAGTTCCTGGTTCTAGGAGCTGATCTGGCCCCGTCCCTGTTGTTGCAGATACTTGGTGATTAAGCGAGTGGATGAGAGCTCTCTCTCTCTCCCTCTCTGCCTCTTGGAAAAATAAGAAATTTTTAAAAACATGAATTCTGAACAAAGAACCTAAGTCAAAAATGTTTTGGTGTCCTGATAAACAAATAAGCTATATGGTTGTATAAATCTCATCACATTTTTATTCCCAGGAAATAAGAACTTCAGCACCACCCTAACTTGCATACTATGCCTCTGGGAAAGGAAGAGATTTCCAGAGAACTTCAGGACACTGGATAATTAGAACTAGAACCAGGTAGCAATTGTTCCCAGACACTGCAACAGACTTTACAATGAAAACGAGTGTGAGAAAAATGGAAGAAAAAAATACATGGGGTGAGTGTCTGGCACAGCAGTTAAGACACTGCTTAGGACCCCTTAGGGTAACTGGGTTCCCACTTCTCATTCCAGCTTTCTGCTAATGTGCACCCTGGGAAGTAGCAGGTGATGGCTCAAATACTTGGGTGCTTTCCACCCACGTGGGAGACCCAGCTTGACTTGTGGGCTCCTGGCTTCAGCTGGCCCAGCCCTGGCTCTTGTGGACATTTGCAGAATGAACCAGAGGATGGAAGATCTCTCTCTCTCCTGCTCACCTACCCACTTTCAAATAAAAAAAAAATTTTAGAAACTTTTTTTTAAAGAAAAAGTATAATGCTGAGAAAGATGTGTCAAATACACTTTGTGAAAATTTGGATCACATGTCATTGAGATGTTATTTCTCCAAGTAGCAATTTTTGGGACAAAAGTTGTAATGATATCATGTTAAGCACCTGGCACCTTACTTCCTCAATACATGACTGATCCAAATGATATCTTTCCAAATTACAGTGAGATGTCTACCTAATTGTAATTTGTCTACACAAGGTGGGTTAGTCTATACCTCATTGCCAGTTTTTTTAAAAGGTGCTCTGTGGAAATCCTCAAAAAAATCATCAAAATACAGTGAGTATTGTCATAGTCACTTTGTAATGCAGTTCTGAAAGGTGCTTTAACAGAAAGGGGCCTCCCTTGTTATGTGCAATGCAGACAGAGCAAACAGCTCAGACTCACTGGGATTACTGCCATAGGGCTTAGCAGGCAGCACAAGCTCACCTCCACCAAACGGGCTAGATCAAGGAAAAATCCAGGAACTGAAGAGTGTTAGCCTCCTGCTCCCTCTCATCACCCTGCTGACAAGGTCCCTGGACCTCAGGGCAGTGTGGAGCTTCAGAAGGCCCGAGTGGAACAGCAAGTGAGGTGCCTACAGCCTTAACCTCCTGCCAGGAGTGACCAGCTGCACAGCCCAGGCCTGCTGACCAGTGGAGCAGCCCCTGCTGCTCGTCAGAGAACAAGATCATAGTGTTTCAAGAGCTCCAAGTAAGGCCAGGTAAGGTTTTGCCACCTGTGCAAGCAGGGGTTTTCTCTCTCCTGGCTTCCTAGTTCCCTGTGAAAGAGCTTCCAACCAGAACCCCCTGTGACTTCTCCCCCTCCCAGGCAGGGCAAGAGACTTATTTGGTGATAAATTTAGGACGGTCCTTGTTTTGTCTGAATCATCCTAGCCCAAGATAAGGACCCTGCAGTGCCACTCGCTGCAGCACCACTGGCGTGAAATCGTGGCTGGGACTGTGCGCGGACTTCCCCCGGCAGTTACTGCCCGCACCGTACCTTTTCTCCTGATCTTCTTGACTGTCAGCTGCTTTGCTCACAGACAGCAGCCTCTTGTCTCGAGGAACCTGGAAAGACCACCAACCATCAGTCAGACTCACACATAGGCAACCATGATCCTGGGCAGAGCTAGACGTCAGCCTAACCAGAGAAACTCAAATGCAACGCTCATCTGGAAGAGGTGGCAAGTGGGCTGTCACTGAGAGATGCCTGCGCGGCTATAATGGTGGAGCCAGAGACCGAGGGGTGCTGGCGAGCACAGGGCCACAGCAAACAGCATTCAGCTGCTCAGCCCTGGCCTCAGCAAGGCACCCTGGCCCTGAGCACTTTAAGTGTCCTCCTCGCTTGTGAGTGGATGAAGGGCGAGAAGCAATGTGTATGGCGTCAACCTGGACGTGGTGCCCCCTCGAGCAAGGGGGAAGCATCATGGAGGTTACAACAAGCATCACGTTACAGAACAGGAACTGCGTCTTCTCATGGATGAGCAGCTGCAGGTGCTGATGTGGGGTAGCGCAGAAATCACACAGGGCACTGCACTGTTTGATAGTCAATGGGAAGAACAAAGCTAATGTAGTGGCCAATGCTTGGACCAGCTCTTTAGGTAGCTCATGCACTTGCTTCTGTGATTTCTTCCTAATGCAGTTTTATTATTATCATCACAATCATGATGCCAGCATAGTTTCTGAAATATTACTGAAGAAGTGCTACTTTGGGGAAGGTACCTCCACCTGCTGTGTGCTGTGTTGCTGACCATCATCTCATCACCTGCTGCACCATGGGGGTTCTTCACTCTGCCATGGTTTCCACACAAGGAACCCTGGATTTGGTTGGTGGATGTTTTGCTTGTTTCTGCTATTTTGCTATATTTCCAGATCTTCCTTCTATCCAAACTCCTTTGCATCCCAAATACAGCTACGTTATTTGGGGATGAAAGCCCATTTACAAGAAGCATTCCTCTATAGGTCTTCCCTGATAATTCTTATAGTTTGCACTCACCGCAATATGTATGCAAGCCCAGAGCAGGGTGGCTGGCTAAGAGTTGAGATCTACAACCTGGTTGCCGGAGTTTGAATCTTGGCTCTACCACTGCTTAACCGTTGTCCCACTGTCTTCATTTATTCAAGTGGAAATGATCGTTGTATACCTCACAGGGTAGTTTGGTAACATTGAATGAGTTAATTTTTTAAGCTCTTAAGGTGCTTAGTATTTTATAAGTACTTCTAAGTAAATCAACTGTAAATCCTTCATTTCTTATGTCAATTTTCAGGTATTGCTAAGTGCCAGATTGTAATGGGATGAATAAAACATAGTTCCTGGGACTGGCGCCGGGCACAATGGGGTTAACGCCCTGGGCTGAAGCGCTGGCATCCCACATGGGCTCTGGTTTGAGACCTGGCTGCTCTACTTGCGAACCAGCTCTCTGCTATGGCCTGGGAAAGCGGTAGAAGATGGCCCAAGTCCTTGAGCCTCTGCACCCATGTGGGAGACCCGGAGGAAACTCCTGGCTCCTGGCTTCAGATTGGCATGGATCTGAACATTGTGGCCATCTGGGGAGTGATGGAAGACCTCTCTAACTCTGACTTTCAAATGAGTAAATAAATCTTTAAAAAAAAAAAAAAAACCACAAAACATAGTTCCTATCACATAGTGAAGATGGAAGATGACCGATGAACAGAAAACATCAACACCCAGAGCACCAATGTTCATTGCAGCTCTCTCCGTCAGAGTCCAGAAGGAGACCACCCAAGCGCCCATCACTGAAGAATGGATACGCATGATGTCTTCTATTGGTACAATGGAATGTTCCTCAGCACTACAAAGGAATGAAATTCTGACACGAGGCAGGTGAACCTTGAAGACATTTGGTTCACTAGAGTAAGCCGGACACCAAAGGGCAAGTACTGTATGATTTCATTTACAGAGTGGCCAAATGCAAAGAGATAGCAGGTAGAATAGAAATCCCCAGGGGTGGGGGACAAAAGGATGAGGAGTGATTGGTTAGTGGGTGCAGAGTTTCTGTTTAACAGGGAAGCTGAGAAATGGTCTATGACAAGTAAAACCAAAGACATAAGGTTTCCAAATACTAAAATATGCTGGCAACTCCCAGAGACCCATGGAAGTGAAGTCATCATTGCCAGGGGTCACTGATACACGCCCTGAGCAGACAGCCGAGCTCACGACAAGCTGAGCAGAGCACAGTGGAGGCACCGCCCACCTTTGGGATGGCTCCAACCTGGGCCTCTCTACACCATGTTGGCCTTTGATTTTGTACACTTTAGAGAAGCTGAGACCTGTAACTAGACCCCTTCTCTTGAGTCCTAGACCCAGACATTCCTGATTGGACAATGTACAAGCACAACGAACTCAACACACAATTACCTGCCTCCCCCAAAGCCTTTCTCCTTATCCCTTACCTGGATTAACCCAGGAATCATCTTCAACAACTTGCTCCCAGATATGAGCTCCACCCATACACACACACACACACACACACACACAGTTGCCAGCTTTTATTCAAAGAAACACTGAATGATCTCTAGAATATACTGTGTTGTCTCTATGTAGTGCTTGTTTTGGTGGCTAGTTTAGGAAGAATTCACACAAGGGCTAATCCAGGGACTCCGCGCCATCATGCTCCTATTTCAGGTCTTCATGGATTTTCTGTGGACTCTTGCAGTGACCTCCCACTGGATTCTCTGCCCCTGCCCCTCCCCCATCACTGCTGTGTAATGTGTGTTGATAATTTCTCCGATTTATAAAGCCTAGCTTCAAAATCCTTTGGTATTGGAGGAAATGATTCTGATAAAAGGATTACAGACATTTCATTTTCTTTAAGGTTCTTGCATTTTCTATAAAGTGTATATAGAAACTTCAAGTGAAAAGCCGGGCTGTGGCGTAGTAGGTAAAGCTACCGCCTGCAGTGCCGGCATCCCATACAGGTGCTGGTTTGAATCCCAGCTGCTCCACTTCTGATCCAGCCCACTGCTATGGCCTGGAAAGCAGTAGAAGATGGCCCAAGTCCTTGGGCCCCGGCACCCATGTGGGAGACTTGTAAGAAGCTCCTGGTTCTTAGCTTTGGATCAGCTTTTGGATCAGTTGTTATGATCATCTGGGGAGTAAACCAGCAGATGGAAGACCTCGCTCTTTCTCTCTCTGCCTCTGACACTCTGTAACTCTTTCAAATAAATAAATCTTTTTTAAATTCAAAAAAAGAAAAGCTGATATATCAAAACATCAAGCTGTATAGCTTAAATAGCTACAATTCCCATTTGAAAGCTATACTTCAGCAAGACTGGAAAAAAGAAAAGTAGAGAAGCCCCCCCCCCCCCCAACAGCTTGTGAATATTTATCAGGTCATTTGTTCATTCATGCTACCAAAAAAAAAAAAAAAAAAGTCCCATCTAACCCTGAACTCCATCTTCCTGGCAAGAATTCAAGAGGGATCTTTTGCTTTTCTGACCAGTCCCAACTCCTCATTCCCTCACTCACCCTCCCCAAGTTCAGCGATTCTGATCACTGAGCTTCTACTGAGTGCTGTCTGGGTTTTCATACCCATTTGTTCTCATCTGCTGTTCTCTTAGCGTGAAATGCTCTCTTCCTTATTTGTCCACCTGACAGACCTTCTCCTGCTCTGGGAGAGTAGACAATGTTTTCTTAGGAAAGTCTGTGGATTCCTTGTGAAGCTGTCACTCAACTCACTGCTGCTTTTACAGCCCATCACCTCCACGCACTATGGTTTCAGTTTACATGACCGTGTTTGTCCTGCACTATGAGTGTGTGACCTCTCTGAGGTACTGAACTGGGTCTCACTGGCAACTCATCCTCAGAACATCTGTCACTATTGCTGGAAGGTCATAGCTAATTAGTTGGATAGCTAGATGGACAAACCCACATACCGGTTTCCAGCAACACCAGGTCAGTAGAACAGATCTTAACCAATCAAGGAAGTAAACTTTCTCAAGGGAAAAGTAAGATAAAGTAAGTTGCTATGGTTTCAATTTGAATTCATGTGTTGGAAACTTAAACTCTCAAATTCATCTTAATGCCATCTGGAGGTAGAGTGTTTGGAGGGGATCTCCACTAGGAGAAAAGGAGAAAGTCTGTAACTGTAAAGCTGTATAGTTCTGCATACAGTCCAATGGACTTACTTTTTTTATTTGACAGAGTTAGACAATGATAGAGAGAGAGACAGAGAGCAAGGTCTTCCTTCCGTTGGTTCACCCCACAAATGGCACTGCAGCCGGAGCTATGCAGATCTGAAGCCAGGAGCCAGGTGCTTCCTCCTGGTCTCCCATGGGGTGCAGGGCCCAAGCACTTGGGCCATCCTCCACTGCCCTCCCGGGCCACAGCAGAGAGCTGGACTGGAAGAGGAGCAACCGGGACTAGAACCCAGCGCCCATATGGGATGGAGGTAGAGGATTAACCAAGTGAGCCACAGCGCCGGCCCCCAATGGACTTACTTCTAAGGGTACAGTTTAAAAACTTGTTCATGGGACTTCTAAATCCCATTAAGCTTGGAGGTAAAAATGCCATCTTAAAGTGAGCATATTAAGTGCCATAATGAACATATAGATAGCTTAAGTGTTAAAGTGACCATATCAATAGGATCAAGTTCCTGGTAATAATAAAATAATTAAAAAGGAGAGAATGTCCAATGTGGGAAGCAGTCCACACAGCAGACTCACAGAATGACAATCACTTTAAGTAAACACTCTGACCTCAGAATCAACCCTAAGGCTTCCTGGTCTGGCTGACAAGCCCGTGAGAGCCTTTCAGGCATGGAAAGCCAAGACACTGTGGCAAAAAATGTTCTACATGAAAGATCTCTGTGGGTGAGACACCAGTGGAAAGAAGTAGTCATCAAAGAAGGATTTACTTTTCTCTGAAGGGAGGAGAGAACTTGCAGTTTGCTTATGGCCTTGTCTAAATATGTGGACTCAAAAGGCTTCCATAGTCTAGGCAGCTCATGTCAAGAGCCTTGGGTCATCACTGACGTCATACATAAGAGTGTTAATTGTTAAATTAACAACAGGAGTCACTGTGCACTAACTCCCCATGTAGGACCTCTGTCCTCAATGAGTTGTATTCAGAGTTAACTGTAAAACTTACTCTCTGTGTGTGTATATGCAAACTGTTGAAATCTTTACTTAGTATAGACTTTGTCTTCTGTGTACAAAGTTAATTGAAAAATGAATCTTTGAGACCAGCACTGTGGCACAGCAGGTTAATGGCCTGGCCTGAGTGCTGGCATCTCATGTGGGCGCAGGTTCTAGTCCTGGCTGCTCCTTTTCCAGTCCAGCTCTCTGCTGAGGCCTGGGATAGCAGAAGATGGCCCAAATCCTTGGGCCTCTGCACCCATGTGGGAGACCCAGAAGAAGCTCATGGCTCCTGGCTTTGAATCTGCTCAGCTCTGGCTGTTATAGCCATTTGGGGAGTGATCCAGCAGATGAAAGACTTCTCTCTCTGTCTCTCCCTCTGTCTATAACTCTGCTTCTCAAATAGAGAAAATCTTAAAAAAAAATCTATGTACTCTAAATGATAATGCAATATCAACAGTTACAATAATTTAACTTCCTAACATTTATATACAGAAGAGCTTTCTTTGCTTCATTTTCATCCAAAGCATCAGCATGGACAAGCTATGAACAACCAGAAAACTGACAAAGGTCTCAAAATGATCACTTCGAGAGAGTTTTTTGGAAATGACTACTTCTTTCCACAGACACTAAGCTACTTCAAGCAAAAAAAAAAAAAAAAAAGCAAAGCTTCTATGAGAGAGAAGTCACTATATAACTCTACTAGTCCACGTAGTCTTAAAAACATGGAAAATATGGACTCAACACAGGAAGTTATAGACTTGGCTACAAGTTGAGTTTTAAATAAAATCCCTACACTGTATCTCAAAATATTTACAGGAACCAATGTTTTGATTTTTCTCTAAGTGTTAGTACCTATGCAAGAGGAAAGGCAATCTATGTACCACATCTACTAACACGTAATCATCCATATTTACTAATACTTAATTAGCCTCTGAACCTATGGGAAATAAGATACATTGCTTTTGTCAATTACTAACTATTCCCGTTTTGGAGTATGCGTCTGTTTTTCAGATACCAAAAAAACTGTCATGAAATATAAACATAAAATTATACTCATTTCATAATGACAGAATAAAATTTGCTTTTAAAGAACAATATTTTTCCTAGGGATATCAATGCATTTCTTTAAAGCTTTTTTAAAACTATTAACTGACATATTCATTTAACATTATAAAAGTTACAAAAAGAAATCATAAGGATCAATATTATTTAATCAGGTCATTTTAATAATATGTTAATTGTTAATAAAAATTAATAAAACTATCAGATTTAATTTTTTTATTATAAAGGAGAATTACTTTTCAATTTCACTGAAAAGCTCTCTCTCTCTCTCTCACATGCACACACCCACACCCACACCCACACCCACACCCTCACACACACAGTTAACCACTCAATAAATGGCCAAGTACACAGAGCACACTAATGTGATGATTTTTGGGCTACTCAATAAATTTTGAAGCTTTTCATTCCAAAACATTTAGAATTTATTCTTGTGTTTTTCAAATGAGATTCACCGTGAGAGAAGATGAAAAATACAAAACAATCATAAGCAGAAAGCAAGACAGATTAAGAAAAGCCGCCTAGGAAATGGCTTTGGTTTCCAGCTGATTTCTTTCAGTGTTCCCCTGGCTGTGGAGGATCCAGCCAACTACTCCTTCCACCTGGAGCCCACGGCCCCAAGGCTAAGGCCCTTCTCACTCCACCAGGAATCCTGCTGGGAGTTTGCACCTTCATGAGAGGGCTATCAAAGCCACAAACACTGCCTCTCTTGATGAGGGCTTGGCAGAGTCAGCCTGGAACAGCAAGGGGACCAACACAACACACAGAGTCCTGCATCACTAACAATAAGCAGTGCTTTGAGTTAGTAATGGCCTCATTTAACATGGATGGGCCTGACCCTCCCTCACACCTGTCACTCACAGCTTAGATAAGGCCTACTTGGCTTTCATTCCCCTCCCCGAGAAGGAGCCCTTCTGGGTAGTTTAATGGGAGAAAAACGGGAAGAGGTTGGAAAAGGAGTACTTTTAGAAAATGTGACAAAGAGTCTAAAGGAAGAGCCAGAGTTGGCAATGGTAGGAAATGCTTTAAAAAATATGAAAACTCTGTTTCCTAAACCAAACAAAACCTGGAGAGTGGATGCCATCGGAAGGAACAGGAAGTAGGAAGTAAATAGTAAGCAGAGAACGAAGATCAGCGAAAGGGAGACTTCCCCTGGCTTGTTTGCTCAAAGAGCAGATTTTCCTCTTGGGAAGGGAAGTGGGACTCAGTTAAACCAGAAACCTAAACACAGCCATTCTCACCCTCGTGCAGCGTCAGCACAAACACAGAGGACAACAAATCTCATTCAGGAAATGCTGTTGGTTTTTCATGGGAGCAGTTATAGTTTCTTGCTTGGTTTCCTGAAGGGTTCCAGGGGTGGGAAGAGGAGGGGGCAGGAGTGTGGGGCCCACCTTGTAGTAGTCTAGAGCAGGGGTAGGTAGAGGAGGGGGCGGGACTGTGGGGCCACCTTGTAGTAGTCTAGAGCAGGGGTAGGTAGAGGAGGGGGCGGGAGTGTGGGGCCCACCTTGTAGTAGTCTAGAGCAGGGGTAGGTAGAGGAGGGGGCAGGAGTGTGGGGCCCACCTTGTAGTAGTCTAGAGCAGGGGTAGGTAGAAGAGGGGGCGGGACTGTGGGGCTCACCTTGTAGTAGTCTAGAGCAGGGGTAGGTAGAGGAGTTGGCAGGAGTGTGAGGCCCACCTTGTGGTAGTCTAGAGCAGGGGTAGGTAGAGGAGGGGGCGGGACTGTGGGGCCACCTTGTAGTAGTCTAGAGCAGGGGTAGGTAGAGGAGGGGGCGGGAGTGTGGGGCCCACCTTGTAGTAGTCTAGAGCAGGGGTAGGTAGAGGAGGGGGCGGGACTGTGGGGCCCACCTTGAGTAGTCTGGAGCAGGGGTAGGTAGAGGAATTGGCGGGACTGTGAGGCCCACCTTGTATTAGTCTAGAGCAGGGGTAAGTAGAGGAGGGAGCGGGAGTGCAGCACCTACTTTGTAGTAGTCATAGAGCAGGCCAAGGGCAGCTGCGCTGTCTTCGTCCCCATTGATGCTCATCATGGCCTTGGTGGCTGCTGTCAGGGGGTTCTCCAGGTACGACTTCCACGCTTCATCCTCGCTGGTGTAGGCTCTTCGGGTGTTGAATGGAGGGTCACTGGGCATGGGCACCAGGGCCACTAGTCTTTTATTACTGTCAAACAACAGAAATGTGAAGTTTGTTATCAGAGGAATGCTCCTTCTTCCCACTAATAATACACACATTTCATGTATTGTTAAAAGCACTAACATTTCTCCAGAATGGGGGAGAAAGGAGGGAAGATTAAAATTAAAGTTGATGGCCACTTTGCATTTAAGAAAAGCACCGGTTTTTTTTTCAGTCTCGGAGACTTAATAATAGTATGTAAAGGGTGCTACAGTTCAATGCTGGTCCCTCTAAGATCTCATGTTGAAATGTAGCTGGGGGCTGGCACCGCAGCTCAATAGGCTAATCCTCCACCTGCAGTGCTGCCACAGCAGATTCTAGTCCCAGTCAGGGTGCCAGTTCTGTCCCGGTTGCCCCTCTTCCAGGCCAGCTCTCTGCTGTGGCCCGGGAGTGCAGTGGAGGATGGCCCAAGTGCTTGGGCCCTGCACCTGCATGGGAGACCAGGAGAAGCACCTGGCTCCTGGCTTCGGATGAGCACGGTGTGCCGGCTGCGGCGGCCATTGGAGGGTGAACCAATGGCAAAAGGAAGACCTTGCTCTCTCTCTCTCTCTCTCTCACTGTCCACTCTGCCTGTCCAAAAAAAAAAAAAAAAAAAAAAAAAAAAAAAAAAAAGAGAGAGAGAGAGAGAGAGAAAAGAGAAAAGAAAGAAATGTAGCTGGAATCGTATTGAGAGGTGGGAACCCTGAGAGAGATGCGGGGTCCCGAGGGCTGTGCCTCATGTGAGAACCGACGCTGTTGTCACTGCAGTGGGTTTGTCGCCATGGGAGCAGGTGTGCCCTCCCTCTGCACTTCCACCTCCTGCCTTCTGCCAGAAGACGCAGCAAGAAGCCTCTGTCAGACACTGCTCCTGGACTTTAGACTTCCTAACCTCCAGGACTCAGAGCCAATAACTTTCTATTCAACTACCCAGGCTCAGGTATTCTATTAGAGGAACACAAAACACACTAAGACAGTTGATCCCTTTCAAATTGGTGTTCCATGTCCAATCATTCTAGGGGTTAACTAATTTTCTTTAATTAGTCTTCATTAATGAACACTAGAATGGAATCCTGTGAGAGCAGGTTTAATTTAACTTTCTGAAGTCTAATTATAAATGTAAGATACATTAAATGCAACCAATACATTAATGGTTATTAAAAACAATATTACCTAGTTTAATCTATCCTTGAAATTGCCAGCAAATTATGGACCACTCCAAATCTCTTAATTAAAAAAGGCAATATAAGCTGCTTGGTAAACACAGCATATTACAGATAATGTTATATAATAAGGATATGGAGCAAGAGTAATGAGACAGACTATATATACAAATTCCGTGCTGCTAAAGGATTCTGCTACATTTAAATGATATAAAAACGACAAAGATTATCATGGAAAGTAAGAAGAATATTTGCAGAATTTTCGGTAGAGATAAAAAGGGAGTTGGAGTCAGTCCTAATGAACCAGGCTTTGCCGAAAGTCAGCAATTAACAAATAAAGTCTTAAGAAAGTCTTAAAATGAGTGTGATAATGAGTTTAATATCCAAAGATCATGACAGTCTTCAACAGCTCCCCAAGCTGGGACCCCAGGTGTTAAGTTATATTAAAAAAAAAAAAAAAAAAAAAAAAAACAGAGCAGCTTTGTCACTAATCTCTTGGCCATCTCTTCTTTGTCTGTTGAAATGGAACCAAAATAGAATAATGGGACATTGTATTTCAGAAACACTTATGTCAGCATATAGCAACAGGACGCAGGACAGAGACTAGTGACAGAACTGGTGAAGGTGACAGCAACACTAACCAGCAGAAATCCAAACACCAAGGCCTTCTAATGCTATACAGTTATAAAAGACGTCCCTTGTTGCAGGCATTCTCATAGGGTCTCACAGTGGTAGAAAACCCCTCTGCTTATTTGTGATGGAGAACTGGTGTGAACGCTCAATGAAGAGTGTGTTGAGAGCCCTTTATGTGCTGGCCTGGTGCCGTGCATGGCTGCAAGGTCAGAAAATGCCCGCGGCAATGGGAAGATAGATTCAGGGATGGGGTGAAGTACACGGGACACACATTTAGCAGAGTGGCCTCCTGGACTCAATGGTGTCCAGGCCTCTGGTTTGGACTCTATATGTCACTGGTTTGGGGGAACTGATTGGGACAAAAGAGAGAATAGTGACTCAACTGAAAAGGAATTGGATTAGCCGGTGCAGCGGCTCACTAGGCTAATCCTCCGCCTAGCGGCGCCGGCACACCGGGTTCTAGTCCCGGTCAGGGCGCTGGATTCTGTCCCGGTTGCCCCTCTTCCAGGCCAGCTCTCTGTTGTGGCCCGGGAGTGCAGTGGAGGATGGCCCAGGTGCTTGGGCCCTGCACCCCATGGGAGACCAGGAAAAGCACCTGGCTCCTGGCTCCTGCCATCGGATCAGCGTGGTGCGCTGGCCACAGCGCGCCGGCCGCGGCGGCCATTGGAGGGTGAACCAACGGCAAAAGGAAGACCTTTCTCTCTGTCTCTCTCTCACTGTCCACTCTGCCTGTCAAAAAAAAAAAAAAAAAAAAAAAAAAAAAGGAATTGGATTAAAGAGGTTCCTTGGATTAAAAGAGAAAAATTCTGGTCAAAGGGTTTCCTGATCAGTAGGCAACCTGGTGACTTCAGGTTGTGCAGGTCCTTGAAAGCCGAGTAGATACCAGAGCTTCTGTTTCTCCTGCCTTAAATACAAACAGCAATGCCCACTCTGCTCACTCACAAAGTGCTTGTGAGAATCAAATAAAATAATTGATAAAACAGGCATCTATGAGCCAGGCAGTGCTGTGCAAGTACGAGGCAACCCGCTCACTGCCCAATTCTATGCTCCCAGAAAGTTTGGGGTAAAGTTGATTATAATTCAAAAGTGCTAAAGACAGTCACCAATTAAAGGTAAATGAAGCAATTCACTTTGCAACATTCCAGAGTCCAATAGGTGTCAGCTTTGTGCTGATAGGGATGGCGTGAATGGGACAGATTGTGAGCCTCACCCAAGCAGCCTGCAGTGCAGCAGGAGAGAGAGTACTGCTGCTGGGTACAAACAGGCCTAACCTAACCAGATAATCACTTGTCTCTACCTGGACTTGACCGAGAGGACTGTGCTGGTCAGTGCTGAAATGGAAGGGGTAGGAACCATGTCTTTTCATGTGGAGAATATGTTGATGGTGACCAATAGTGCAATTTTCTTACAAAAGGAACAGGTTTGTGTTCATTCTGAAAAGCCCACTAGAGAAATGTGCATATTTCCGGATAATAATCAAGCAGCATCTCATGCTGTAGAAAATACTAACCAGATAGGATAGGGTTGGATTTGGAAACAAGAAATGGTGCTGGACTCCTGTGAGTCCAGGAGCAGAAGAAATGAGGCCCCTGGAAAAAGCTGAGAGGTGCTGGGGCAGGGGCCCCAGCTAGGACAGACACCCTTCCCCACGGTTGTTCACTGTGGACAGTCCTGTGGCCGGCAGAGAGTGAAACAGAGGAGCCTGAGCCCCGGGCGTGGTCCACAAGGGCCCAGGCAGGATGTACACTTCCGCAAAGGCCAAGCCTGCTGGAAGGAGGAGCTTGGAAGTATCTGCAGGGAGCTGGTCATCGACAAAGATGAGATTGATTCTCTTTAATGCCAGAGGGAAGCACTCACAAGGCGTCTTCAAAAGCACCAAAGGCAACTTTTTCATGAAGTGCAATTGGAACGTCTGTAGAAAGTGTTAATCTCAGGGAAACTGGGTAGAGAACCGATACTATCTTTGCCAATACGGCATCAGAGAAGTGGAACAGAAACGAAGTAGGAGACTTTCTGAAAAAGATGTCAGATACTAGAGCAAATGATTAACCTGTCAGATCCTGAAGAAGTAAGAGACACAAAACTTCCTTCGTTTGCCATTTAGGTCTTGTACATTGTACAATAAAACTTGGGAGGAGGGAAACTTGCAGGACAGGAGTGTGGTGCAGTGGTTAAGTCCAGGCTTGGGATGCCCTCGCCCACATCAGAGTGCCTGGCTTGAGATCGGTTCCACTTCTGATCCAGATTCCTGCTAACATGCACCCTGGGAAGCAGTAGGAGATGGCTCAAGTACGTGGATTCCCACCAGCCAAGTGAGACTGGGATATGGCTCCTGGCTTTCACTTGACCCAGCCCTGACTATTATAGGCGTTTGGGGAAATGAACCAGTGGATACTCTATGTCTTTCTTTCTGTGTGTCTCTCTGCCCTACAAATAAAATGCAAATAGTCTTTTAAAAGTTCATGGAGAAAGCATATTATGAAAAAACTATGGATTTCAATTTTTTCTGTACCAAAATAAACTTCTCTCAATTCCATTTTTCCATGAACTTTTTTTTTTTTTTTTTTTTTTTTTTTTTTTTACCATTTATTTTATTTGAAAGTCAGAGAGAGAGGGATAGAGAGAGAAGAGAGATTGATCTTCCACCTGCTGATTTGCTCCCCAGGTGGCCACAATGGCCAGGCCTGGGCCAGGTAGAAGCCAGAAGCCAGGAGCCAGGAGCTTCGTTTGGGTTTTCCACATGTGTGGCAGGGGCCCAAGCACTTAGGCCATCTTCTGCTGCTTTCCTAAGCCATTAACAGGGAACTGGATAGGAAGTGGAACAGCCAGGACTCAAACCAGTGCCCATCGGGGATGCGGCAACACAAGCAGCAGTTTTACCTGCTCTGCCACAAGCCGTCCCCTCCATGAACTTTTTGGAGTAGCTGGTATTGCTGTGGGGGAGGAGAAGGGCAGGGGAGCTGTTAATTACAACACTGGCTAATTTCCAAAAGTGTAGCAGGAAGTGCCAAGCTGCCCGGCCAGAGCCAAGTCTTGATTTACACTGCCGGAGAGTTGGCTTTGTTTATTTTCTTCCCCAGTCTTCCTTCTTAAAGTCTCTGCTCCACCCTGCTGGGCATGCCAGATTCCCGTTTCTAGCACGAATGTCCACTTGCAGGTGGAGGAGGTTCATCAGCCCGCACCTTACCATGAAGCTTGCAGAGAGCTTGCGCCACCCATGGAAAGAAATCTACAGGAAAAGCTCAGCTTTCCTGGCGCTTTCTTCTGACGCTGCTGGTGGCCTAGGAGGCGACTCCCTTCAACAATAACTTTGGGTTTTCTCCATAGATCACTATCTCTCTGGTACAGGGCACTGGCAATTCAAGTTGGGTTTAATAAAAACAGAATAATCTCTCTGGAACACTGAGCAAAAATGTAGACAGAGGGGGAAGTTTCATAGAGCAGCTTCGACCAAAGTTAGATAGAACACTTTCCAGAGTTGTGACCATGGTTCTTTGGAAATGTTCTAATTCTGCCCTGGTCACCTCTTAATATATCCTTTGTAAGGGGAGTGGCACTGTGGCACAGTGAGTTAAGCCACCACCTGCAATGCTGGCATCTCATATTGGAGGGCCACCTGGAATCCTGGCTGCTCCACGTCTAATCCAGCTCCCTGCTAATGCACCTGAGGAGGCAGTGGATGATGGCCCAAGTCTGCTACCTTATGTGGGAGACCCAGATGGAGCACCAGGCTCCTGGCTCCAGGCCTGGCAGTTGTGGCCATTTGGGAAGTAACCAGCAGATGAAATCTCTCCTTCTCCCTGTCACTCTGCCTTTCAAATCTTTTTTTTTTTTTAATAATACTCTCAAACTATCCCTATTTGCAGATGACATGATTCTATATATAGGGGATCCAAAAGACTCCACTGAGAGGCTATTGGAACTCATAAAAGAGTTGGTAAAGTGGCAGGGTATAAAATCACAGGAAAATCAATAGCCTTTGTAAACAGACAGTGTCATGGTTAAGAAAGGACTTTTAAGGTCAGTCCCATTCACAATAGCTCCAAAAATAATTAAATACCTTGGAATAAATTTAACCAAGGATGTCAAAGATCTCTGATGAAAATTACAAAACACTAAAGAAATAAATAGAAAAAGACACTTAAAAATGGAAAAATCTTCCATGTTCATGGTTTGGAAGAATCAATATCATCAAAATGTACATACTACCAAAAGCAATTTACAGAATCAATGAAATCCCAATCAAAATGCCAACAACATTTTTCATAGATCTAGAAAAAAAATGATACTAAAAATCATATGGAAACACAAGAGACCCCAAAGAGCCAAAGTAATCCTATACAACAAAAAGCCAGAGGCATCACAATACCTGATTTTAAGATATAATACAGGGCAGTTATAACCAAAACAGCCTGGTACTGGCACAAAAATAGACATGTAGACGAATGTAACAGAATAGAAACTCCAGAAATCAATCCATGCATCTACAACCAACTTATCTTTGCAAAGGAGCTAAAATCAACCCCTGGGGCAAGGACAGTCTCTTCAACAAATGGTGCTGGGGAATTGGATCTCTGCATTCAAGAGTATGAAACTAAACCCCTAGCTTACACCTTCTACAAGAATCCACTCAAAAGGATCAAAGACCTAAACCTATGACCTGATACCATCAAATTACTAGACAACATTGGGGAAACTCTGCAAGACATCGACATAGGCAAAAATTTATTGGAAAAGACCCCAGGAGCACAGGCAATCGAAGCCAAAATTGACAAATGGAATTACATCAAGCTGAGAAGCTCCTGCACTGCAAAAGAAACATTCAGCAAGGTGAAGAGGCAACTGACAGAATGGGAGAAAACATCTGCAAGCTACACAACTGATAAAGGGTTAACATTCAAAATCTATAAAGCACTCAAGAAGCTCAACAACAATAAAACAAATAATCCAGTTAAGAAATGGGCAAAGGACTGAAACAGGAAATTCAAATGGCCAACAGACACTGAAAAAAAAATACTCAGGATCACTAGCCATCAGGGAAATGCAAATCAAACCACAATGAGGATTCATCTCTCTCCTGTTAGAACGGCTTTCCTACACAAACAAATGCTGGTAAGGATGTGGGGAAAAAGATACTCTAATCACTGTTGGTGAGAATGTAAACTGGTGTAAACTGTGGAAGACAATATGGAGATACCTCAGAAATCTGAAAATAGACTTTCCATAGGATTCAGTCATCCTACTCCTGGGAATTTACCCAAACCAAAAGAAATCAGCATCTGAAAGAGTTATCTGTACCCTATGTTCATTGCAGCACAATTCACAATAGCTAAGATGTAGAATCAACCCAAATGTCCATCAACTATTGACTGGATAAAGAAAATTTGGTATATATACACCATGGAGTACTACTTAGCTGTAAATAAATAAAATGAAATCCTGATTTTTGCAACAAGATGGATACAACTAGAAACCATTACACTTAGTGAAATAAGCAGGCCCAAAGAGACAGATATCATGTTTTCCCTGATTCAAGGTGATTAATAGAGTACCTAAAATGCAATGTTTAGGAGTGAAATGGACATTGAGATTTGATGATTGTTTACAGCCTTTGTCTCTTCTGTTGAGGAACAGTGTTGTTTTTTTTTTTTCTTCTTCATACTATTTGTTGAACTCTTTTACTTAGTGTAGGGTAAATTATACAATCATTAAGTAAATTGAAAATAGATCTTTGTAAAAATTAAGAATGTGAGAGGGAGGAGGAAGAAGGGTTGGCACTTGGTGGGGTGGGGAGTACCACTATATTCCTAAATCTGTATATGAAATACATGAAACTTATTTAACTTAAATATTAGAATACACACACACACATACACACACACTTTGGGCACATCCCACATCAGGGTATATGGATTCAATGCCTACCAATGCAAACTCTGGGAGGCAGTGGTGATGGCTAAAGCTGTTGCGTTCCTACCACCTACATGGGACCCAACCCTGACCATTGCAGACACTTAAGGAATGAATCAGCACATGGGAGCCCTCCCCACCCCAAAATAAACAAAAGTGTTTTTAATAAACCACAAATACCAGGCAAATGAAACACCTTTATGAAGCTTCAGGCAAGCTATGTTCTGGGTATTCTTGAACACATAACTGCAAACATCAGCTGTGATCCTGACCCCTGGGCCCTCATTTGGAGAAGAAGGTGGATCAACAGTCACGCATCCACAGCAAGGCACAGGCAGGGAGTGCACATGTGCAGCTCCTTTGAGTCTCATTTGTTTTCTTGAAGCCACTACTTCATTTTGTGCACGTGGAGAGAAAAGCAAAGAGGTGAGTCATAGCCAAGGTGAGAGAGGGAGCAGCCACAGCACTGAGGTCCTAACCAAGGCTCCAGATGGCTCTGCGAGGGAGAACCCCTGCCCCTCCTCCTCCTCTGAGCACTAGTCAGAGCCTGATGCCAAGGACCCTTTGCTGGAGAGAAGCAAAGGAAGCTTAGCGCTTAGCATTTAGCACCTGCATCTTCTAAAAAATATGGACACAAAAGTCTACAAATCCAGACACATATTGGCTTATAAAGACCGCTGAATGAATTATATCCTAATAGAGCAGCTTTTAAAAAAAATAAGACACTGGAGACACAAAATAAAAAATATGACTTTGAAGCATCCACACGATGGATCACTTTCAAACAATCTTCCATCACCCTTCCCCCTGCCAAGCACCAAAGGGCGTTGGCTTTTATTGTTTTTGGTTTGCAGCAATTTGGTTCTGGAGTTGGATAAACTCAGTTTAAATCTCAGCTCTGTCAATTACTGAATTTAAATAAGTTACTTCTTTGAGCTTCCTTTTTTTTTTTTTCATCTGACTCATTATTATCTATCTTGCAGCATTGTTCTAAAGGAATAGCTCAAATATTTATAGATGAAAGACCTGGCAGGTAACAGATTTTCAATAAATAAAGATCAGAGAAATTCCTTCTCTTTGAAATGGCTAGTACTGACCTCTGCTCAAAATCCAATGGACAGTTCTCAGTTCTTACTCCTCAGATAGTCTTGGACATTTCTTAATTCTGCAACATCTTGCTTTGCCTGGGTTCCAAGCCACTGTACTAAGGTGGTTCTCCTCCTTGCTAGCCAAGCATCCACTTCTAATTTATACTTTCCCTGAGCTCTCTGATTTTCTGATTTCTATAACTCTGATGATTCACTGCTGTTTCTCTTTCTACCTTAATGCTAATGACTTTCATTGATTTTCTACCTAAATGATTAACAGATATGTATCACCTGAGAGCCAATTCTACATTTCTACTTAGATATTCTGTTCCCAATTTAAACTCAATGAATCCAAACCTAAGCTAATCATGATTTAATCAGCTGTGCACTCCTCAGCACTGTCCAATTGTCCATCCCTGGACACCCAAAGCTGAATTTTCCATATGATTTTAAAATACAGGCTCAGGACCAGATTACCTTGGTGACAACCTGCACCATTTAACAGTTAACCTTCTGTATATTAGCTTTCTCAGCTATAAAATGGAGTTGTATCCCAAACTAGGTAGGATGATGATACTGACTTCTGCTATGCATGCAGCGTAAAAACCATATACCTACCGCTGCTATTCTTTCTCTTTGTCCCTAGCAAGGAGACAATCTTCATGGCCACTATCACAGCTTTAGTCTTAGCTATTCATACTTTCAGCTTTCCCCTCTTCAATGTATATTGAAGTCTGGTGGAATAATCTTCATAGAATATCATTTCCAAGACTATTCTATGATCCGTTCCCACCTGTAACATCAAGTCCAAAGTCCTCTGGACAACATGTAAGCTTCTGCATTATCTAGCCCCTATCTACTTCTCAAAATGTCTACTTGCATAAAACATGGAATTAAGCCATTTCCTGAAGACGCCCATTCCAACGTCCATGCCTTTGTTTAGATTGTTCCTCTGCCAGAAATGCCCTTCCTGCTTCTCTCTACTTCTACTCTTATTGAGGCCCAACCACAGCATCCTGTCCTCTAGGAAATCCTCCATGATTTCCCCGTGTTAGTCCTTCAGAACCTGCCTCTGCTAAGAACTCCTGTCACACATCTATATTTTATTACATAATCGGCCATTTACTTTTTATGTCAAGATTACTATGCAAGGAAGTCTCGTTCATTCTGAGACCCACAAGCTACACCAAGAAAGTGGCAGTCCACAGAGCAAAGAGCCAGCAGCTCCCCTGCACAGCCCATAGTCGCCCACTCTGCCCTGGCCTTCCTTTGGCTCCCAGTCTGCCTGGCTTCACTCTAAAATTTAGAAAGACTTTGTCTCTGGCTTTGCCTTTGGTTTCCCTCTCAAAGCACCAACTCCCACACCATGACCAAGTGAATTCTCACTCTCTATCTCTTCCTGTCTGTGCTCAACGAAAGACCATCTAGGCCGGCGCCGTGGCTCACTAGGCTAATCCTCCACCTGCGGTGCTGGCACACCGGGTTCTAGTCCTGGTTGCTCCTCTTCCAGTCCAGCTCTCTGCTGTGGCCAGGGAGGGCAGTGGAGGATGGCCCAAGTGCTTGGGCCCTGCACCCACATGGGAGACCAGGAGGAAGCACCTGGCTCCTGACTCAGGATCAGCGCAGCATATTGGCCGCAGCCGCCATTTGTGGGGTGAACCAATGAAAGGAAGACCTTTCTCTCTGTCTCTCTCTCTCTCACTAACTCTGCCTGTCAAAAAAAGAAAAAGAAAGACCATCTAGAGGAATCCCAGTGACTCCTAACTCACATCATGCCACTCTCAAGCTTAATCCTGTGGTGACTCCGTATTCCCCTTAGAACTGACATCAGAGCTGTACCTGTGGTCCACCAGGCCCTCCAGGATCTTGCCTCCTCCTTCTCACTCATTCTGACCTGCTACACTGGTCCCTTGGCCTCCACCTTAGGGCCGTGGTTTGAGCTGTTCCATCTTCCCAAAGTGTTTTTCTGCAAGTGCCAACAGCTAACTCTCATCTCGTCTAAGCCTCTGCCCATATCTCACCTCATTGAGACCTACCCTCCACAACCCTATTTAATACAGCAACCTACCTCCATGCTCCCCAAAACTCTCTTCAAAACCTTCTGTCTCAGAGCCGGCACTGTGGCACAACAGGTTATGCCACAACCTGAAGTGCCAGCATAGCATTTGGGCACCAGTTCAAGTCCTGGCTGCTCTACTTCTGATCCAGTTCCCTGCTAATACAGGGGAAGATGGCCCAAGTCCTTAGCCCCTGCCACCCACGTGGGAGTCCCAGAAAAAAGCTCCTGGCTACTGACTTTAGCCTGGCCTGATCCTGGCTGTTGTGGCCATATGGGAAGTGAACCAGCAGATAGAAGCTCTGTCTCTCCCCTTCTCTCTCCCAAAATTTCAAGTACTGAAGACTTCAAATATAAGTTCTTGGGAGACTAGAATTTGTATGATTCCAAGATAAGGGCTGTGTGCACATGCAAGTGTGTGCATGTGTGTGTGCATGTGTGTGCATAAGAGGGAAGGCACCCTGAATGTGCCCGATTTCATATCTTTTTTCATATGAACTTTTCATTGCCCTTATCCTGCTCTCTGCTGTTTCTTCCATAGCAGTTATCACCTCCTAACATACCATGTTGCATACTTATGTTCAGTGTGCATTGTCTGTGCGCTTCTACCAGAACTTAAATGCCATTGTACAGGATTCTGTTGTGTTCATGGATTTACCACAAGCACCTTAAACTGTGCCTGCCGCACAGTGGTACTGAGTTAACATCTGTTGAATGAGTGAATGAAATTTCCATTGAAGAATTAAAGTGTAAGCCAGGGCTTCAAATATTAGTAGGAATAGGAAAGCTGTGTTGTTCAGTTTTTCATAAAATCAGTTGCTAGCAGGATGGGAAGTTGGTTGTAAACTATCCACATGTAAGGTGCCTTCAGCTTAGCAAGCATCATTGTCAATTTAATGGGACAACCTTTGGAATTATTTGATCTTTTGGTCCCTTTTAATTCTCTACTTCAAATTTAACAAAATGGAAATTTGTTCTTCTATTTAAACGCAAGCTGTAGCACCAGGAAGCCAAGCACACTTATAGTCAGAGCAGAGCCACTGGAGAGGAAGGCTGAACCTGATCAGCAGAAATCTGGTATTACCCGTCATCCCTCTCCCCCAGCATCAACCTGAGTTAGGGGCAAAGGAAGAACGTTCACCCAGGCCAAGCTGTGCCCCGCTCCCGAGAGGTCATGAAGCACCAATATCACTCCTGGGATTTTCTGCCTCAATCTCCCTTCCCTCTCTCTTTGAAGATCATATGAAATCGGGCACATTCAGGGTGCCTTCCCTCTTATGCACACACGCATACATGCACACACTTGCATGTACACACAGCCCTTATCTTGGAATCATACAAATTCTAGTCTCCCAAGAACTTATATTTGAAGTCTTCAGTACTTGAAATTTTGGTCTCCATCTCCTTCAGTTTCTTGTAGCTGACTAGGCCAAACTAAACAAAACAACAACAAAAAAACTGACCACATTCATTCAGACTGTAACATAAAAAGCAAAGTCTCAAGAAGTGACAATTATTTTTTCCTTTGAGAATTGTAGCATGTTTTCCATTCACAGGGTGAGACTTTCAAATGGAAACTGATCGCCTTAGCCTGGATTCATGTCACAGTTTAATGTCAAGGAGGCTAGCTCTTTCAGCGCTGGCTGCCATCAGTAATACCCCTCCTCTCAGCACTTGCTAGAAGACACTTTCCACGTTAGAACATGGGCTGAAACGGATTAGGAGGTTGCTATGCTCAGCACTTGTCCTGAAGACCCTAACCTTTTGTCCCTGACCTAACCTGTGTAAGATGCAAGAGAGCTTAAATGACTCAACATGCCTGGAGTGACACTGATGATCTTCAGGTGAAAGATGGTTATGTTTGAGAAAGATTAATTTCAGTGAAAATATTGTGTCCTCCACAATGTAGAATGTGTAGCTTTTTTTTTTTTGAGATTTAAAAAGATTTATTAGAGTCAAAGAGCTCCAGCCAGAGTAGCATGGAGGGGGCTTCCAAGAGAGAAAAGAACCTGAAGAACCTCATAGCACTGGGGTTTTTAAGTACAATTTCAAAGGAAAAACAAAAAAACTTGATAATCAGATCGTCATTCAGTTACCAATCAAGGACAAAACCCATCAAAAGACCTGATTATAGCTTTTTAAAATAAGCTGTAAAACAGATGTTTTGAAAGATAGTTCTACTGTAGTTACTGGTAGCATAATATACTGATCCACTGATTGAAGCAGTCTATCATTGTTCCTCCAGCTTTGGTAGTGCCCACACATGCTCTTACTTCATGCATGAAGTCATGTAATTCAGAACAGAAAGGATCAGTAATAAAATTAATAAGCTTTGGAAAGGCCCAAACACTAGAAATAAATCCTAAATGGGACAGGTGATTAGTGGTTAAGATGTCCACGAGTTCCATATCGGAATATCTGGCTCCGGCTTCCTGCGAGTGTAGACCCTGGGAGGCAGCAGTGATGGCTGAAGTAACTGGGTCCCTGTCAACCTAGATTGAGTTCCCAGGTCCTGGCTTCAGCATCTGAGGAGTGAACCAGTGGATGGGAGCTCTCTGTCTCTGTCTCTCAAATAAAAGAAAAGAAAGAAATCAAAAGAAGATATCACAATAAAAAGTGGAATGAAAAGAATGAGAAAATTAGAGAGGCAGAGAGAGATAGGTCTTCCATCCATTGGTTCACTCCCCAGTTGGCTACAATGGCCAGAGCTGAGCCAGGAGCTTAATCCAGTCTCCCACATGGAAATTTGGGCCATCCTCTGCTGCCCTCCCAGGCCATAGCAGAGAGCTGGATGGGAAGTGGAGCAGCGGGGACTCGAGCCAGCACCCATATGGGATGCTGGCACTGCAGGCAGCAGCTTTACCCACTACACCACAGCACTGGCCCCCCAAAAAATTTTCTAAAAAGGGTTTGTAGAGACTAAAACCTATGAAACCACTATAATTAATTAATGTGGGTATGTAAATCAAAACCCAAAATGTTAACTATGATTATTGGTCTGGTCTTATTTGCTATTTTTTCACTTTCTTCATTGTCTGCCATAGTAATGTCAAGATGTTTATTGAGCACTTACCCTACGCCAGGTAGTGTCCTAGCATCTTACGTTGGCTAGCTCATATATTCCTTACAATAATCTGAAACTCACATCTGGTAACGACATCCCTCATGCAGAGTAGGAAGCCGAGACTGTACCTCACTCAATGTAACTCTCCCAGGGCCACGGAGCAGTCACTGTAGACCAGGGGTACATCCAGAGCCTGAGCACTTAAGCACCTGTCTCTGTTGCCAAGTCTGAAGGTGCTGTCCATACAATCACTGACGCCACAGTACAACTCATAGTCCTTTGACTGGATGGTGGTGCAGAAGCAATAGGAGTACAGTAGAAACTGGGCTTCAAAGCTTATGTCTCCCCAGGCTAGGGCTATGTAGTCTCAGCCTGTCTCACGAGCTGGACAGTGACGGCAGCCACAGCACCCAGTAAGTCCCAGAAGCATGAGGGTACAGTGTTGCTGAGCTAGGATGATTGGTAGGTTAGGCTAATAAATGTGTCTCAACTTGGAATATTAACTTACAGTGGCTTCCTGGAACACAACCCTACTCTAAGTCAAGCAGCTTCTGTATTTTCACAGTAAGAAAAAAGTTCCTTGCAAAAGGGAAACTAGAATGGACACAAGAGACCTACACAACAGGAAATTTGTCACATGAAAGCAAATCAGACAATGTTCAAATTGTCTGTGTCTTCCTCTTTGTAATTCTGCCTTTCAGAGGAAGATTTTAATTTATATATGGACTTCAAAAAAATTTTGCATCAAAAACTTACCTTTTATTCTAGTTTTCTATAAATTTTTTGAAATACCCTCTTATAAAGCACATAACTACATGCTGAAATCCAAGGATTAATTCAAGGAAAAGAACTTGTGTAATTGTCTGAGTTGAAGCTGACTATGTGTGTTTTTGTGGGAATTCCATTTTTACAGGAAAAAACGTCAGACTGACAAACTAAGAGTTCAGACTTGAGTATTTGGCACACACTTCCCCAAAATAAACCAAGTGTGAGTCTATCACTTCAAGGAAAACTGACAGTATTTTTTGCCAACGATAAAATTTGAGTCTTCAAGAAAAAATTAGAATTTCCAAAAGCTTGCATTCACCACTAGTAACTTCCTAATACTTAAAGTTTATTATCTGATGAGATTGATGGAGATTTTAATGGATGTCATTTTTCTGCCATGGATGTTGAAGTATGCTAACATTTGGAAGATTTGAATAACTCAGTCAACCAATATTTCCAAATGTCAGTGCATAACATGATAAAAAAAATCACAAAAAGGTGAAAGATCTATTCAAGGTAAAAGAAAGGCTATGGATTTTATTATAACAGAGTACAGAAAGTTCCTCATATGGTTTCAGTTTCCGTATCACAATTAGCCTTTAAGAAATGGCCGATTGTTGAACTTTGGTGCAGTAGCAAAGAATAGCTACAGTTGTCTGAGGCTACGAAAATACATCTTCCTTTCCCAACTCTCAGTGTAAAGCAGAATTCTTTAACCAAACAACATTTTGTCACAGATTGAGTGCAGATGCAGATATGGGAAGCCAGCACTCATCTGCTAAGGAGACAGGAAAGAGAAATACAAAAATATAAGTAACACCAATCTTCTCTCTAAATTCCTTTGCTTAGGAAAAATTAGCTATTCTTCATTTTTAAAGACTTATTTATTCAAAAGGTAGAGTTAGAGAGAGAGAAGGAGAAGCACAGATAGACAAATCTTCCCCCCACTGGTTCACTCCCCAGATGGCTGCAATGGTCAGGGCCGGGCCAGACTGAAGCCAGGAGTCAGGAGCTTCTTCCAGGTCTCCATGTGGGTACAGGGACCCAAACACTTGGGCCATCCTCCACTGCTTTCCCAGGTGCATTGACAGTAAGCTGGATTGGAAGTAGAGCAGCAGGGACTTGAACCAGCACCCATATGGTATGCTGGTGTTGCAGGCAGTGGCTTAACCTGCTATACCACAATGTCAGCCCTGCTATTCTTCATTTTTTAAATGTTGTGTTAATATGCAATGGTTGGGGTCCAGTGTTGTGGCACAGTGGGTTAAGTTGCCACTTGCAACCCCAGCATCCCATATGGAAGCATCAGTTTGAGTTGGGGCTGCTCTGCTTCCCTGCTAATGTGCCTGGGAAAGCAGTAGATGATGGCCCAAGTGCTTGAGCCCCTGCTACTCATGTGGAGTTACTGGAGGATTGAACCAATGGGTGGAAAATGGTCTCACCTTTCAAATATATAATAAATATTTTAAAAATGCAATGGGTTTATCATTATTTTCATTGAATCATAAATAAGTTATATTTTACATCTTTTTAAGCAATTTGGGATTTTTTAAATTTTATTTATCTATTTGAGGAGCAGAGAAAATCAGTCAGACAGGGCTCTCATTTGCTGGTTCACTCCCCAAATGCCCACAGCAGCCATGGCTAGGCAGGGCCCAAAGCCAGGAGCTGGGAACTCAATCCATGTTTCCCACGTGGCAAGCAGGAGCCCGACTACTTGAGCCATCACTGCCGTCTCCTAGGGCCTGCACCAGCGGGAAGCTGGAATAAGGAGCCAGGGCCATGAATCAGACCCAGGGACTCCACGATGGGATGCAGGCACCTTAACCGCTAGGCCAGATGCCTGCTCCCATCTTTCCTGCTGGGATGGTAAATATCAGTGGACAGAACCCACACAAGCACACTCTTTAGGGGCCTTGGATGGTGATGCTGCCCATTTGGATTTGCCAAAGAAAAAGCTGTAATGTGCTTCCTGGAAGGGAAAAGATAAAAGTTCTTTTATTTATTTTTTTTATAATTTATTTTTTTGGACAGGCAGAGTGGACAGTGAGAGGGAGAGAGACAGAGAGAAAGGTCTTCCTATTCTATTGGTTCACCCTCAAAATGGCCGCTGCGGCCGGCGCGCTACGGCGGGCGCGCTAAGACCGGCACACCATGGCCGGCGCACTACGGCCGGCACACCACGCTGATCCCTAAAAGTTCTTAAGAAAAAAAAATGCTTTGGTTGCTAAGAGCTATGAGAAAAAGAAATATTCAGGGGCTGTATTGTGGCACAGTGGGTTAAGCAAGAATTTGAGACTTCGCATCCCATTTGGTAGCACAGGTTCAAGACCCAGCTGCTCCACTTCCAATCCAGCTCACTGCTAATGTGCCTAGGAAGGCAGTAAAAAATGGCCCAAGTGCTTGGAGCCCTGCCACCCATGTGGGAGACAGGGATGGGGTTTCTGGGTCCCAGCTTTGGCTGGCCCTGACCTGGGTTACAGTGGCCATGTGAGGAGTGAACCCGCAGATAGAAGATCTGTTTCTCCTTCTTCGTCATGCTGCCTTTCAAATAAAAATGATAAAGAAGAAGAAATATCCTATGAAATTGTGAAGAAGCAAAAAGAAATGTTCCTTTTGCTGTTGCATCTCAAACTGCAAAATTTATGGCCACAGTACATGTATCAGTACTTGGCTAAGATAAAAAAAAAGCATTAAGTTTGTGTAGGTATATATAGAAAAAAAAATGCAATTGGAGTTGGTACTATCCACTGTTGCATGCATTCCCTAGGGGTCCTGGGATGTGTGCCCCACCAACAAGGTGGGTACTTACGGTAAGTACTTTCAATGAGCTTAAAAACAAACACTCTTTTTTAAGAAGCCATCAGACACAGGGAAACTGACCACATGGTAGTCCACCGAGCAAGACCCTACCCACTTGAAAAATTCTTACCAAAAAGCCAAAAAATCACTGACTGCAACAGTTATATTTTACATCAACAAAAAGATGAAATTTAAACCCCATATATTCAGAAATTACAGCACGTTCTTCTAATCACAGGACAAAGAACAGCTCTTAAAAGAAATTTTTTTTTTTTTTTTTTTTTGAAAATTAGAATACAGGGGCTGGTGCTGTGGCGCAGTAGGTTAACGCCCTGGCCTGAAGCACCGGCAACCCATCTGGGCGCTGGTTCTAGTCCTGGCTGCTCCTCTTCCAATCCAGCTCTCTACTATGGCCTGGGAAGGCAGTGGAGGATGACCGGAGTACTTGGGCCCCTGCGCCCACGTGGGAGACCTGGAGGAAGCTCCTGGCTCCTGGCTCCTGATTGGCGCAGCTTTGGCCACTGTGGCCAATTGGGGAGTGAACCAGCGGATGGAAGACCTTTCTCTGTCTCTACCTCTCTCTATAACTCCGTCTTTCAAATGAATAAAAATAAATCTTTAAAAAAATAAGAAAATTAGAATATAGCAATAAAAAATGTTATATATTGTGGAACTCAAAGAGGCACTTAGAGGTGAATCTCACAGCTTTAACTGCTTATCTTAGAAATGAACAATAGGCCGGCACCACAGCTCAATAGGTTAATCCTCCGCCTGCGGTGCTGGCACCCTGGGTTCTAGTCCCATTTGGGACGCCAGATTCTGTCCCAATTGCCCCTCTTCCAGTCCAGCTCTCTGCTATGGCCTGGGAGTGCAGTGGAGGATGGCCCAAGTGCTTGGGCCCTGCACCCCATGGGAGACCAGGAGAAGCACCTGGCTCCTGGCTTCAGATAAGCATGGTGCGCCGGCCACAGCACGCTGGCTGCGGTGGCCATTGGAGGGTGAACCAATGGTAAAGGAAGACCTTTCTCTCTGTCTCTCTCTGTCTACTCTGCCTGTCCAAAAAAAAAAAAAAAGTAAAGAAACGAACAATGGCTAAATATTAAAACTAAGTATATAACATGGCAGAAAAATAGAATTCACTCAAAGATAGTAGGAAAAAAAGGATGTCATAAAACAAAGACAAAAATTAATGAAGTCATATGAAAAAGTGTGATTTAAGACAAAAGTTGGGGGGCTGATGCTGTGGCATAGTGGGTAAAGCCACCATCTGCACTGCCGGCATCCCATATGGACCCCGGGTTTGAGTCCCAGCTGCTCCACTTCCGATCCAGCTCTCTGCTGTGGCCTGAGAAAGCAGTGGAAGATGGCCCAGGTCCTTGGGCCCCTGCACCTGCATGGGAGACCCAGAAGAAGCTCCTGGCTCCTGGCTTCAAACTGGCACAGCTCTGGCCATTGGGACTATTTGGGGAGTGAACCAGTAGATGGAAGATTTCTCTTTTCTCTTTCTCTTTCTCTCTCCCCCCTCTCTTCTCTGTCCCCTCTCTCTGCCTCTTTAACTCTGCTTTTCAAATCAATAAATAAATCTTTAAACAAACAAACAAACAAACAAAAAAGACAAGGGACCAGCACCATGGCTCAGTAGGTTAATCTTCCACCTGCTGTGCCAGCATCCCACATGGGCACCAGTTCTAGTCCTGGCTGCTCCTCTTCCATTCCAGTTTGCTGCTATGGCCTGGGAAAGCAGTAGAAGATGGCCCAAGCACTTGGGCCCCTGTATCCTACCTTCCTGGGAGACCAGGAAGAAGCACCTGGCTCCTGGCTTTGGATCAGCGCAGCTCTGGCCATTGCGGCCATTTGGGGAGTGAACCAATGGGAGGAAGACCTTTCTCTCTGTCTCTCCCTCTCACTGTCTGTAACTCTACCTCTCAAATAAATAAATAAAATCTTAAAAAAAAGACAAAATTTGATCCTTTGAAATAAAGAAAATAACCAAACTGGCAAAAATAATCAAGAATTAGAAAAGAAAAAGATAAAATTTTAGACATAGCACACATGAAAGAATATTATGAATGCCTTTATATGCTAATAATTTGAAAATTTAGACAAGGTGAACACATTTCTAGAAAATAAATGATCAAAACTGATTCAATTATTTGAAAACACAGAAAAAAAATTTTTGGAGCAATCTAGTAGCTAGCACTATGACCCAGTGCTGATGGTATTCCGGAGATGGTGAGAAAAACATCAGATAACCCACAGGAAGAGGAATTCTACCACCCTGCGGAATGATGCTAACCCTCATGAAAACAAACTGGTGCAAAGGTATGTGAGTAAACAAAGAAAGAAGATGATGACCCAGGAGGAAAAAGAAAAGAAAGAACGGTTACCCTTCCAAGGTGGAACTATGAGTGACTTAGCCTTCTTGAGCAAGTTTTATTTGAAAATTGCTTATGCAACAGAAAATAAATGGCAAAAAAAGATCACCTAGCTGAGGGAGAAGTATTGCACTGAAGAAATGAACTAGAGTGAACTAATAAGTTTGAGCATTTTCCTCTCTATGGCAACCACGTGAGAAGTGCGGCCATGGCAATCCTGACACGATTCACTACTGCAAACAAAAGGCTCTGACCGGGCGCCTTTCTGCCTTCACCTACGTAGGAAGGGGCTCTTCAGTGCTGGCTTTGTGGACCCAATGACTCTAGCACCAAAGGCATTCTTAGAAGAGAAATCAGAAAAAAAAAAAAAAATCAACTCATTTCATGCAACTTCAATTCCACAACTACTCAGAGGTACATAGAATTTAGGCATTTATGTATTTGTCAGGCTTTTCAATAGCCTGGGGGACAACTTGCTTTTGTGTTTATGAATAGAATTATAGCGTGCAAGAATGGAAATAAATGATTACTCCATTCTTCTCACTTTCCAGCTGGGGAAACTGAGGAACAGAGAGAGGGACAGACTGCACCGTTCCCCTGGGATTATGGTTACCTGCAGAAACGACTGGAGAGGGCAAGTTGCTAAAAAGCACTCATGTTGGAGGCTACTCTACAGCACTTTGCCGATAAATCAAGCACTCTTCCATGAGGATAAAGTGAAAATTAGATACACCTCCAGGCACAGTTTCCCAGCTCCATCCGGAGCTCCTGCCCCTGAATTTGTTAAACAACCTTCCTTGAGCTCCCGCTGTGCCACAGGCTCTGACCTAAGCGCAGGGACCTGCAGCGTTGAGCAAGCCACGAAAGGTCTCTGTAACTGGGGAGAAACTCATTCAAATAGCTTCCTCCAGTAGCTCATGGAAATCCCATCACGGTGCTCACTCTGAGATCCTTTCTTCATCATAGGCTCTAGTCTGCAGATAGACACATATGCAAGTTCAGGGCTAAACATATCATGGCAAATCGCATCATGATAACTATGTGTGTTTTATATGCTGGGGGCACCACCACTTAAACACCTTGAAAATGAGAATACCATTCATCTCACGGGTCTTCACTGAGCGCTTGGGTTGATACTGGGATACAGTGATGAAAAGGCCCCCGTGTCTGACCCGTGCAGACGCCCCACGGGTTACGGGTGCTGCAAGAGTACATGGTGACAGGGCACCTGCGCCAGCCACGAGCACCTCACAGATCTCCAGCTACAGAGAGCAGAGCAGATGGCGGAGCTCTGTGGCCCGCTCTGAAATCCACCTGCACACTGGTGTGGAGGGGGCGCTTCCCCACGGGCTGCCCATGATGAGTGACTGTGCAGGGAGGGCCTGCTAAGGCAGGCACATTCCTGGGGCAGGGGGTCAGCTCTGATGGCCGACTCTGATCCACTGAGGAGGTCACTGAAATGGCTCAGGGAAGACAGAGCAGGGAGTATCTTCTAAATAATGGGGAAAAAAAGCAATCCCATAGGGCCTCTCTCAAGGATATACATCTATATAATCTACATATCCCTTTTCTTCACCCTAATACAGCCTAATTCTTCTATTATTTAGGCAGGAGTTTTTAATGTTTACTATCCTTGTGTATTATGTACTAAATCTTAATTTGTATCTCACATAGCATGCAAATTAGTCCATATTCTACAAAATTAACAGAGGTAGTCATTGGTAAGAATGCTAGAATCCACTTTAGTCTTTAATAGATGTGGAAATGGGTCAGAGACCTAAAAGAGGTTAATCAAGGAAGTAATGGGAAAATTGATGCAGAATCCATACAAAACACAGGAATTAAACAAAATGTCCCTTCTGCAAAATGAAACAAGCCAAGTGAATGGACTTGGCTATATAATACATTTCATCTAAGACAAATAATAAAAATAAATAAAATTAAATAAATAAGAAAATCCAGTTAAGCTTTTGGTTTGCCCAGTGAGAGTTCAGATGGGCTGCTGAGGGAACAATCAGGAAAATAAGAACTCCTCGTTTGTTTTCTGCTTGTGGATGGGAATCAGAGGAATCAACAGCCATCTGGCCGTGGATCTGTGCTTCAAGAGAAAAATACCCCAATTTAAAAACTGGCACTCAACAGTGAATGAAAGGAAAAGCAATCTTTCTATTAGTATATTATAATCTATATATTAGTATATATATTTCACATATATATTATGTGAAAGTGGACATATATGGGGGCTGGCGCTGTGATGTAGCAGGTAAAGCCACCACCTCTAGTGCCAGCATCCATATGGATGCCAGTTCAAGTCCTGGCTGCTCCACTTCCGATCCAGCTCTCTGCTATGGCCTGGGAAAGCAGTAGGAGATGGCCCAAGTCCTTGGGCCCCTGCACCCACATGGGAGACTGGAAGAAGCTCCTGGCTCCTGGCTTCGGATTGGCACAGCTCCGGCCGTTGTGGCCAACTAAGGAATGAACCAGTGCATGGAAGACCTTTCTCTCTCTCTCTCTCTGTGTAACTTTGACTTTCAGATAAATAAATAAAACCTTTTTAAAATAAAACCTTTTCAGATAAATAAAACTTTTTTTCAAAAAGTGCATGTATATGTGCATAGACACACACGTGTGTATGTTTGTAGCATATTTAAGTGGTGGCTTGGAGCAGGATGGCTGTGATGTGGGTGAAAGGGAGTAGCATGGGAAGAGCGAGCGATAAAAAAGGAGAAGGGGGAGGGTGCACGTTTAGCACAGCGGTTAAGACACTACTTGAGATG
Organism: Oryctolagus cuniculus; assembly: GCF_964237555.1. Lineage (NCBI taxonomy): Eukaryota > Metazoa > Chordata > Mammalia > Lagomorpha > Leporidae > Oryctolagus > Oryctolagus cuniculus. The sequence continues at coordinate 126,891,111 of NC_091437.1, read as the reverse complement.
CCACATCCCACACTGGAGTGCAAGGGTCCCAGTCCTGGCCCTGCTTCTAATACCAGCTTCCTGTTAACGTGCCCTGTGGGAGAAACAGGTCACGGCTTAGGTATGTGGGTTCCTGTCACCCATGTGGGAGACCTGGATTCAGTTCCAGCCTCCCGGCTTCCCCTGGCCCCATCTCAACTGTTGCAGGCATCTGGGGAATGAACCAGTGAATGGAAGATCTGTGTGTCTGTCTCCTTGCCTTCCAAACAATTGGAAATAAAAGTTTTTTTTTTTAATTTTTTTTTTTATTTATTATTTTGACAGGCAGAGTGGACAGTGAGAGAGAGAGACAGAGAGAAAGGTCTTCCTTTGCCGTTGGTTCACCCTCCAATGGCCGCCACGGCTGGCGTGCTGCGGCCGGTGCACCGCGCTGATCCGATGGCAGGAGCCAGGTACTTATCAAAGTTTTTAAAACACTCTATCTATGTCCTCCTTTAAGCATTTATGTAAATTATGGGTGTATGTAAAATTTTATGCAAGTAAAGAAGTTTTAAAGAAAGGAAGGGGCAGGGGCACTGTTGGAAGAATTTCTCTTCTGGTGAGTGATGTGGGCACGTAGTTGGGGTGTTTCATTTCCTTGTAGATTTATTTAAATCAGACCCTTAATTGAAACCATTAAAATAAATTCCAGGGGCAGCACGGTGCAGCAGGATAAATGACTGCTTGTGATGCCTGCATCCCATATGAGCACTGGTTTGAGCCTTGGTTCAAGTCCCAGCTGCTCCACTTCCAAGCCAGCTCCCTGCTCACGAACCTGGGAAAGCAGTAGCAGATGGTCCAAGTGCCTGGGCCCCTGCACCCATGTGGGAGACTTGGATGCAGTTCCTGGCCCCTGGCATCAGCCTGGCCCAACCCCAGTCATTGTGGCCATCTGAGGAGTGAACCAGTAGATGGAAGATTCTCTCTCTAATTCTGCCTTTCAAAATAATAAATATTTTAAAAGAATTCCAAACATTAAAGTTTCATATTCAACCATAAAAGAACAATATGTAAATTAATCTTTAATTTGATTTTGGATTTGGGAAGGATTATTTAATCAAAAAGGCATTAAATTAAAAGAATTTATGTAGGGGCTGTCATTGTGGCGTAGCAGGTAAAGCTGTTGCCTGCAGTGCCAGCATCCCATATGGGCTCTGGTTCAAGTCCCAGCTGCTCCACTTCTGATCCAGCTCCCTGCTAATGGCCTGGGAAGGCAGTGGAGGATGGTCCACTTGCTTGCCCCTGCACCCATGTGGCAGACCCAAAAGAAACTCCTGGCTTTGGCCTGGCCCAGCCCTGGTCATTTCAGCCTTTGGGGAGTGAACTCACAGATGGAAGATCTCTCTCTCTCCTTCTCTAACTCTGCCTTTTGAATAAGTAAAACATAAATCTTTTTTAAAAAGAATTTATGCAGAAAAATTGATAAATTTGACTAAGCATTAAAAATGAGTAGAGTAGCTAGTGCCATGACGTAGTGGGTTAGGCCACACCACCTGCTGGGCCGGCATCCCATATGGATGCCAATTCAAGTCCTGACTGTTCCACTTCCTGTCCAGCTCTCTGCTATGGCCTGGGAAAGCAGTAGGAGATGGCCCAAGTCCTTGGGCCCCTGCACTTGCATGGGAGACCAGGAAAAAGCTCTTGGCTTTGGATCAGCTCTGACCAAGCTCCAACTGTTTCAGCCGTTTGAGGAGTGAGACAGCAGAAGAAAGATCAATTTCTGTCTCTCCCTCTTTTTCTGTAACTCTGCTTTTCAAATAAAATAAATAAATCTTTAAAAATAAAAAGGAGATCTCTTTAAAAAGACATAAGGGAAAGTATTACATTAAAAAAAAAAACAGTAGAGATTTTGGGTGAAAGACATCAGAATGAGGCTACATTACACTCTCTCCCAGAAGACCTAGCAAATATGGAGAAAGAATGTGTATGTGGAAGTATCTCGGAAATGTGCAGTGAGGTTGCACAAGCCCACGTGCACGCTCCAGAGAAGGTTCTATGCATGTGCCTCACCCAGGGCAGCCCAGGATATGAAAGTTAAATCCACAAATCATGGAGACTTCTTGTCCACATCCTCCCAACATGGAGGGAAGCCCAAAGAAGGTGAAAAACAGTTTGGAAAACCCTCTGAGATAAGTCCTCACTTCTACTACCAGACTCCAACAGAGACAAAAGAACTTGAGGTCTTTGTAGCCTGGGAGAAAAGGGGAAAAGCAGCAGAAGACAATCTCAACCATGTAGAGCTAACGGTCCCTGCCAAAGGGACACGTTCATGCTGAAGTCACACTGAGTAGTGTGCAGAGGCAGTACATTGCATCAGGGAGGAGGAGGGGGGCATTGGCAGAACCAGCTAGAGGAGGGCCAGCAGCCTGCAGAACGGTTACCGCCTGCTAACCAGACCCCCAAGGAAGGGGCAGAACCAAGGTGCAGTTCCGCCAACTGAGAAGCCGATCATGTGTGGGTGCCCCAGCAATGACTCCTCTACCCAACTTGAACGATTCGAGAGAGGCCTACGTCACATGTGGGTATAGGAAGCAATCATCAGGGCAGAGCAATGGCCACATGGGTGTCTCCACCTTGGGAAGAGTCCAGATCAAGGGTACTGTGCTGTGGACAGAGTGTGGGTCACAGGGATGCCTACAAACTGGGTTGGCCCTGGAAGCTGGAAGCTGGAAGCGTTCTAGGGCCTGCAGACACAGCAACTGTCCTGCTGGCCATGGGGGTGGTCACCATGAACCGGCAAGGTGGCCATGAGCCCACGCTGCTTGGTCTCTTGGACCTGGTGCCACTGCTGAGCGAGGATGTGGAGCCCTTGGCCTTTCTCCCTCTCACCCCTTCCAGGCAAGTGCGAGCCAAGCCGGCCTGTTAGACAGGTGGGTGCAGGAGGCATAGAGCTTTCCAGGAATTAGAGCAGCTTCATTACAACACGTGCCGTGCCTGTATCAGACGACTTCAAACACAGAGGTTCAAAGTCTGAAGAAAAAACAAATGTCGGGGTTGTACTTTTTGTACCATTTGATCCCTTATGAAAGCCTCATCTTGTCGTTGGCCTTGGAAAGGGAGCATTTTTTTAATTACACGGACTCTACCACAACTGGGAGATGGTTGCCCAACAAAAGTGTCCTGCAGACCTGAGTCACACACAGTGGGCAGCCTGAGTTCTTGGACAGAAAGAGGCCACTGGACTAAGAGCCAGCCCAGGCCTCTGCCCTCGTGGCTTTGTGACCTGGTTGAGGTTGCTGTGGCAGCTGCCTTGTCACCTTCCCTGTCCTCTTCTCTGCCCTGGGGCCTTGCACTAGCAGAGCCACCATTCCCAACAGTAACTACTTTCAACTATGGGTCCAAGCTCCAGACGCTGGAACCACTGCGTAAGTCTACGGTCCTGTGGTCCCACTTGTTACAGTCAAATATCCATGAACACAATGATAAGTGGTCCTGCGTGTGTGTGCATTTGTGTGCATGTGCATTGACACCTGTGCAAATGTCTACATCTGTGCAGGAGGGGCTGGGGTGAAGGTGATGGCAGGAGAGGTGAAATCTGGTGAACAAAGGGTGAGAAGACATAACCACTGACACAGAGGAGATCCAAGACTGAGGACGCCCTGCAAAATATAAATGCTAAAACTTGGCCTCACATCTGATAGACAAAGGAAGCATGCAAGAAATTGAAAGGTTAATCAAAGACCTTCATAGGCCCAGGCAACCTTCAAGGAATAGATAATCCCAACATTGTTGGAACTGTTGCAATGTGTAATAAAACATGGAAGTTTCCCAACTTGTTCTGATCAGCTGGCATAATACAGATCTCCAAGTGCAACAAAGATAGCATGTGACCATGCACACAAACACATACCCCCACCCAGAAAACAAGACACAGCAAGAAAATTGATGCACTGAATCTTTTTTCAAAAAAAAAATCTTCAAAAAGTTCATGAAAAATGCATATTATGCAGAAACTATATGCAGATTTCAAAACTTGTTGCACCAAATATCAACTCATCTTTTAATTGTATTTTCCACAAACATTTTGATGTGCCATCATCCATTATGACCATGCTCCAGTATGGCTTATGCCAGGAATGCAATGCTGCTCCAAAACAATTGGGAAATGTATTTATGGCTATTCCTGCATTAAGAAAAAAATACACAGCCTCAGGATGAAAATCATTAGCAATGCTATGAACTGAATATGGTTTCAGCTGCCCCAAATTCCCATGTTGAAATGGGATCCCCATTGTGATGGTGTCCGGGGGCAGGGCTGTGTGAGGTAATTAGGTCAGGAAGATGGAGCACTCCTGGATGGGCAGGGAGCCCTTGCAGGAGGCGGCCAGAAAGCCAGCTTGCGCAGAAGAGGACCCACAACGGATCCCTGCCTCGCTGGCACCCTGAGCTCAGACTTCAGCCTAGGGAACAATGAGAAATCCCCATCATTCATAATGGACCCAGTCTACGTTGCGTTGTGCAGCAGCCTGAGCAGACAAAGATGGTAGCCAGGAAACCTGCAGCACCAGGATGCTGAACAGAGACACTGAAAGTACAGACAGCATCCGCCATATGACTCTTCAACATTGTACCTGAAGTCATGACCAAGGTGATAACACACACCAACAGCAAGAAAGCTCAATACTTGGAAGAGGGAGAGAAACAGCCACTACCTGTAAAAGACATAATAATGTGACAATTTGAGATTGGGTAAAAGAAAGAGGAGAGAGGAGAGATGAATGGAGATGATAGTATAGGAGTACAGTTGGGCACTCAGGTCGGACATCATTTACAACCAAGAATCTAATGGTGATCAGATTATGTTTAATGCTAAAACCCTGACAACATCACACAACTATGTCTACTCTCAGCCCTAGGAGTTGATCCCAGACAACGTTGCTCTTCAGTAATACAATGAGAGGAGTGTACCATGTACAAAAACTGCAACATGTCGACCAAAATGCCAGTCTTGTCTGGAATACCCAAAATAACAAACTGAACCAATCCAAACAAGGAAACTAAAGTGGTTGGATACAAAACAACATTTCAAATCCATACTGTTTCTATACAAAACAGCTAGCCTGAATACTCTTAAAATACCATCAAAAAAGGAACATATTTTTGTGGAAAAAAACTTCTTAATAAACTGATTAAATATGCAAGATTTATAAGGAAATATTTTAATGATAATGAGGAGCATCAAAGATATAAATAAATATAGCCAAGCATTGCTGCTCCTATGGGAATAACACAATAATGTTAATTCTATATCAAAGGTATCCCTTCTTTCCCACCCCCATTTTCTTAACTACAGAAGCTGTTCTTAAACTTTGTAAAGGAAAAAGAAGTTTTTTTAAAGGAGAATAATGAGATTGCTAAGCACTTTCAAATATTATAACATGTTATAAAATTATCATTTTTAAAGAATAAATAGGTCAATGGAATAGGATTAAGAGTTAAGAAATTATCCCAAACACTGGTAGGAATGTAATATATAATAACTGTAGGATTTCAAGTAAGTGGGAGAAATATGTATTTTTCAATAAACAGTGTTAGCAAGACCAGCACAGTGGCATAGTAGGCTAGGCATCCTCTGCCTGAGGCACTGGCATCCCACATAGGTGCCTGTTTGTGTCCCGGCTGCTCCTCTTCCAATCCAGCTCTCTGTTTATGGCATGAGAAAGCAGTGGAAGATTCCCAAGTGCTTGGGCCCCTGCACCCATGTGGGAGACCCAGAAAAAGCTCCTGGCTTCAAATTGGCCCAGCTCCAGCTGTTGTGGCCATTTGGGGAGTGAGCCAGTGAATAGAAGACCTTTCTCTCTGTCTCTCCCTCTGACTATAACTCTGTCTCTCAAATAAAAATCTTTTAAAACAGTGATACTAACACCAATAAGCTGACCATCTAGAAAAAATAAGAAACTCACTTCTTTAGATAAATTACAGGTGGATCAAAGTTTTCAATAGAAATGTGAAACCATAAAAAATGATAGAATGGGGCCAGAGCTGTGGCATAATGGGCAAAGCCACCGCCTGCAGTGCCAGCATCCCATACGGGTGCTGGTTCAAGTCCCGGCTGCTCTACTTCCGATCCAGCTCTCTGCAATGGCCTGGAAAAGCAGTGGAAGATGGCCCAGGTCCTTGGGCTCCTGCTACCCACGTGGGAGACCAGGAAGAAGCTCCTGGCTTCTGGCTTCAGACTGGCTGATTTCTTTTTTTTTTTTTTTTTTTTTTGACAGGCAGAGTGGACAGTGAGAGAGAGAGACAGAGAGAAAGGTCTTCCTTTTGCAGTTGGTTCACCCTCCAATGGCCGCCGCGGACAGCGCGCTGCGGCCGGCGCACCGCGCTGATCCGATGGCAGGAGCCAGGAGCCAGGTGCTTTTCCTGGTCTCCCATGGGGTGCAGGACCCAAGCACCTGGGCCATCCTCCACTGCACTCCCTGGCCACAGCAGAGGGCTGGCGCGGAAGAGGGGCAACCGGGACAGAATCCGGCGCCCCGACCGGGACTAGAACCTGGTGTGCCGGCGCCGCTAGGCGGAGGATTACCCTAGTGAGCCGCGGCGCCGGCCCAGACTGGCTGATTTCTAGCTGTTGCAGCGATTTGGGGAGTGGACCAGTGGATGGAAGACCCCCCCCACTTTGAAGTGAATAAATGAATCTTAAAAAAAAACTTCCACAAAGCAAAAACAACACAAAAGACCAACAACAAGCTGTGGTAGACAAAGAGCTACTATTCTCTTGGTACAGAAATAGCTTCTAAAACTCAACAAGAACAAAATCAGCAACATATAAAAACAGGCAAAGAACATCAGGAGTTCACAAAGCAATACAAATGTCCTTCAAGTATATAAAAAAGAATTAAAGAAATATAAATTAAAAGAACTGTGATATCATTTTTCATGTTGGCAAAAATTATAAAGACATAAGATTCACTGCTTTGGGGCTAGGCAAAAATAGATGTATTGGAGCAATAGTGATTGGAGTCTAAATTAAAGTGGCATTCAGGAAAACTACCTTTCAACAGGCATGGTCTTTGTCTCAGAAGTTCCACATCTAAGGCTTCCTCCCTCAGCTACTTATATATTCATACTCTAGATTATTATGCATAAAAAGGTGGCATTCTGTTTTATTGACTGAAACAATCGGCACCACAGAACAAAATCACTCAAAAAATCACTCATGTAAAAAACAAGGAAAAAGTTTAAAACTCCTCATACATGTGCCCACTCATATGTGATACAATGCATAGAGAAATATCTGGAAGCTCATAACGCTGCCTTTCTAATAAATAAGTAAATCGTAAAAAAGAAAAGAAAAACATCTGGGAGGATAGCCAACCATTAATGTCCTGCTTAAAATGCTAGAAAATAGTTATAAAATAGGCATTTCTCTTTTCTTTCCCTAAACTTACAGGTATTGTATGATGAAATGCATATTTCATTATTAAGACTTGTCAATTTCACTTATGTATGCATTAGAGAGAGAGAGACTGACTGAGAGAGAGAGAGAGAGAGAGAGAGAGAGATGGAGCTCCCATCTGCTGCTTCACCCCCACATGCCTGCAACAGCCAGGGCTGGGTTCAAGGAAGCCAGGAGCCATGTGCGGCCATGTGCGTCTCCCACGCGGGCGGAAGGGACCCCAGGACATCAACCATCACCTAAGCCATCAGGCTGGCTCCCAGGATCTGCATTAGCAAGAAGCTGGAATCAATAAACCCAGTGTAACAATAGTGGGATTTCTGCCATCTTAACCCATGCTTCAACTGCTAGGCTAAATGTCCACCTCAATATGTGTGAACTTACACTTGTAGAATTCTTCTAGAGAAAATGTTTAAAATCTTGAGGGATTTTATGAATATTTTTGTAACAGTATGATATTAGGTAAAGCATACATGTATGTCCACGTGTGTTAAGGATAGTAAATCAGGCCGGCGCCGTGGCTCAATAGGCTAATCCTCCGCCTTGCGGCGCCGGCACACCGGGTTCTAGTCCTGGTTGGGGCGCCGGATTCTGTCCCGGTTGCCCCTCTTCCAGGCCAGCTCTCTGCTGTGGCCAGGGAGTACAGTGGAGGATGGCCCAAGTCCTTGGGCCCTGCACCCCTTGGGAGACCAGGGTAAGTACCTGGCTCCTGCCATCGGATAAGGGCGGTGCGCCTGCCGCAGCGTGCTAGCTGTGGTGGCCATTGGAGGGTGAACCAACAGCAAAGGAAGACCTTTCTCTCTGTCTCTCTCTCTCACTGTCCACTCTGCCTGTCAAAAAAAAAAAAAACATTTTTTTTAAATTTAAAAAAAAGCATACATGTATGTCCACGTATGTTAAGGATAGTAAATCAGAGCATATGTGAGTAATGCCCAGCAGCCAGTCATGTAGGAAAAAAATCATAAACAAATACTTAGTTTGTAAAAAAAAGAAAAAAGGTATATAGTATATATATATATATTTATATAAATACATATATAAAATCTCCAATCCAACCAATTCCTTAAGGACCGCCCTTCATTTATGCAGTGTTATGCAGGTTCCATAGTGCAAATCACAGACTTCCTAATCAGGCAATCCTAAAATTCACAGCTTCAGGAACATTTCTAACAGGAGGAAGTGAGTCACAGATCACATAAACTCCCAGATAAACTAAGAATGTATTTAAAATAATAAGTTCATCGCTTCTTGGCCTTTTGGCTAAGATCAAGTGTAAAATAATAAGTTCAACGTTCTACCAGCCTTAATATTTTTTTCTTAGTAGCCAAAGTAATTAAGCAAAATTTTCCTTTTCATGCTCTCTCCACTAGACCTGTGAAGGAACAAAAAATTATATATCCAAAAGGTGAACCAGAAAGAAGAGACGGCGGAAAACCTCATTCACAGACGAGTAATGAGCTCCTGACACACGCAGCTGGCCCACTGCCACCAACACTTTCAAGACAAATTCCTAACTGTCCTAGGTGTTTTCATGCTGGATCTCAGATTAGGGCAGTACCAAATTACTTCTTTACTGTCCATCTCTGCAGGTGTTGCTTTTAACTCCATAAGCACCATGCATCGAACAGAGAACATAAACAGAAGTTTTAACCTGTAGCTCTTTAATATAACATTTAATTACAGGGTCCTGGAGATTTGTCTTTGAAAGGTGACTTTGGTTCAAATAGTCCTATTTGGATAAACAACCCAAGTGGTTCTTAACCACTAATAATAGGTCAAAAAGGAAAAAAAAAATGAATGTTGAAAGCCTGACCAAATCTTAAAACAGTGGCAGGTCTTTCCAAACCAAAATAAAACAGAAAACACGAAGACTCGCACTGTCCTGTCTCCTGCACCTGCCTCCACCTTTCCCACAACTAATTATCTGGGGAATGGAAGGTAAATGTGCAAATTGTGGGTTTTTTTCCCTAAGTAAGGGTTTTTTCCTAATTACACTCTCGAATCGTACATCAGTAGTTGTGTCATCTTAGAGGTCTCGTTGCACAGCAGGGTTCCCGACTCTGCTTGGGGCCTAGAAACACTGAATGACCCCTGCTGTGAAGTGCACATACCCCAGGCCCACTCTGGGGCAGCTGTTTGGATTTGCTTATCCCGAACCCATCCATCGGCAGTCTGCTTAGAGCAGGCTGATGGCGAGACCAAGCAAACTCTATGGATGATGAATATACAAGGATCCTGACCCCTCGACCAAGCTCCCGGAACTTGGGGTCTTTGCTGGAGGAACCTGAAATGCTAATCTGAGTCACTGCTTTCCTTGGCAGAGGATGAGGGCCATGAATTAGGAACTGTTCTCTCCGCAGTGACTTGCATGCACCAGAGAAGAGATGACTCAGCACTACTAATGAGTCTCTTTACTGCCTGTAAATTCAGCAACCGAACTCCACAGGACACCAGGAGCTTTCAAGATATCAAAATACTATATAAGGGGCCGGTGCTTTGGCCTAGCAGGTAAAGCTGCCACCTGCAGTGCCAGCATGCCATATGGGTGCTGGTTCCACTCAGCTGCTCCACTTCCAATCCAGCTCTCTGCTATAACCTGGGAAAGCAGTAGAAGATGGCCCAAGTCCTTGGCCCCTGCACCTGCATGGGAGACTCAGAAGTAGTTCTTGGCTCCTGGCTTTGGTTCAGCCCAGCTCCAGCAGTTACAGCCACCTGGGGAATGAACCAGCAGATGGAAAACCTCTCTCTCTCTCTCTCTCTCTCTCTGGATGGAAAACCTCTCTCTCTCTCTGCCTCTCTTTCTCTGTATTACTCTTTCAAATAAATCTTTTAAAAAAATGCTATATAACCTTTTAAAAAATACATAACCTCTTGAGATTGAAAATATACTTAGAATATATGGAAAGAAATCCAATTCAAAATCACAAGCTAGCCATGTTGCACCTAACCAAACTGTCCCCTCTAGACAGAGGGTAACAGGCGTTGCTGAGGAAGGGATGTGCAATCCTGTTCTCTCAGATGCACTGCTGATGGGAGGGGTAGTTAGGGGAAAATACCTGGTAGCAATTTGGAAATAAGAGCCAAATGTCTTTAAAAGGTACATGCCTTCTAATCAATTATTTCTACTCATTGGAATCTATTTGAAGGAATAACCGAGAAGTGCGCAAAGATTTAGCTGAAGGGTTAATCATTCAAGTACTGACTTCAATAGCGAAAAACTAAGGGAAGGGGCTGGCACTGTGGCACACAGGGCCAAGCCTCCACCTGCAGCGTTGGCATCCCTTGTGGGTGCTATTTTGAGTCCTGGCTGCTCTACTTCCGATCCAGTTCTCTGCTATGGCCTGGGAAAGCAGTAGAAGATGGCCCAAGTGCTTGGGCCCCCGCACCCACATGAGACCTGGAAGAAGCTCCTGGTCCTAGCTGTTGTGGTCATTTGGGGAGTGGGTCAGCAGATGGAAGATCTCTCTGTGTGTCTCTCCCTCTCTGTCTCTGTAACTCTGCCTTTGAAATAAATAAATCTTAAAAAAAAAAAAAAACTAAGGGAAAAGCTTCAATGTATAACAGAGAAATGATTGATTGGGAGATTTCCATTCATTGTAAAACTATCCAGCCATCAAAAATATTTATTGCCATGGAGCAATTTAAAAAATAAGTTATTAACAATATGTAAATTATCTCAACCTTGCCTACATAGGGTATTTTTACACCCAGACACAGAAAAGGGAGCAAAAATGTAATTTAAAAATGTTCAGAATGTTGGGGCCGGTACTGTGGCGCAGCAGGTTAAAGCCCTGCCCTGAAGCATCAGCATACCATGAGCACCAATTCTGGTCCCAGCTACTCTTCTTCCAATCCAGCTCTCTGCTGTGGCCTGGGAAAGCAGTAGAAGATGGCCCAAGTCCTTGGGCCCCTGCACCCACTTGGCAGACCAGAAGAAGCTCCTGGCTCCTGGCTTCAGATCGGCACAGCTCTGGCCATTGCAGCCATCTGGGGAGTGAACCAGTGGATGGAAGACCTCTCTGTCTTTCAAATAAATAAATAAATCTTAAAAAAAAAAATGTTCAGAATGTTAACATGTCTGGGTAGTAGAAAAATTGCCATTTTCTGACATTCTTTGCAAGTATAAATTACTACCTGTTATAAGACTTTTGAAATGGCCTTAAAAATAAGTCTAAAATAAAATCAAAAATGTTAATGAATGAAATCTCACAAAGTTTGATCTCTAGCTTTCCACAGGAAAGTACTCATAGACATAGACACACACACACTCACATAGACACATACACTCACAGACGCATACTCACTCACACACATATACACTCACACACACATACACTCACACACACTCAGACACATACACACTCACACACACACTCACACACCCACACACATACACTCACAGACACATACACACTCACGCACACACACACACTCACAGATGCGTACACACTCACACACACACTCACACACATACACTCACACACACGCTCACATAGACACGTACACTCACAGATGCATACACACACACATACTCTCAGACACACACTCACATACATTCACAGACACATACACACTCACACACACAAACACGCAATAATTTGATATCAAAATGTTTAGAACTTTGAACATTTCCTAAACCCTCAAATGAAATCGTAATGAGTTGGAGAAATGATAATAAGAATTTGAACAAAAGGGTTAATAGTTTCAAGTGTGTAAAGGGCTCTCACAAGCCAGTAATGAAAATATCAGCATCTGGGGCCGGTGCTGTGGCACAGCCCTGCAGTGCCAGCATCCCATATGGACACGGGTTCAAATCCCAGCTGCTCCACTTCCAATCCCGCTCCCTGCTCATACTCTAGGGAAAGCAGCAGCAGATGGCCCAAGTGCTTGGGCCCCTGCACCCACATGGGAGACCTGGAAGGAGCTCCTGGCTTCAGGCTGGCCCAGCCCCAACCCATGCGGCCATTTGAGGGGTAAACCAGTGCATGAAAGATCTCTCTCTCTCTAAGTCTGCCTTTGAAATAAAATAAATAAATCTTTTTAAAAAAGTGTATCAGCATCTCCCTACTTCTTTTAATGAGTGAAACATTAGAACAGGTCCCTGCTGCCCCAAGGTGCATCTGTGCCGATGCTGGAAGATGCTCCTGCCCTGGGTCAGTGCCAGAGGGAGCACAGCTGGATCCCAGCCCCAGAGGTCAGGGGCCCTGGGTCACGAGCCCTCCTTCAGCACAAACCACTACAAGCAGGGCAGAAGCCACGAGAAGAGCATATTTCTTTTCTAGTGAAGATCGTAAGTTACCAATCAAAAGCCAAGAAATGCTTCAGCTCGTTGATTATCAAATATAAATTAGAATAAAATACACTAATTTATCTTTCCAATATTACAAAAAAATTGTAATTTTTATGTGCTGGTGAGATGATGTGAGAAGGATACCCTCAACTCTGTTGGGAGAACACAAATTGAGCCAATCTTTCTAGATGTCGTTTTCAGATTATGGATCAAGCGCCTAACAGTATGTCTTTCATTCTTAGTACTTTAGGTTTCTAGAAGTATAACTAAAGATACAAAATTTATGTATGACCATGATTTATGATCATGAAAAACCTAAATATCTTAAATGTTTAAAATGGGAGATGGGGCCAGCGCCGCGGCTCACTAAGCTAATCCTCCGCCTGCGAAACCGGCACCCTGGGTTCTAGTCCCGGTCGGGGCACCAGATTCTGTCCTGGTTGCCCCTCTTCCAGGCCAGCTCTCTGCTGTGGCCCGGGAGTGCAGTGGAGGATGGCCCAAGTGCTTGGGCCCTGCACCCCATGGGAGACCAGGAGAAGCACCTGGCTCCTGCCTTCGGATCAGCGCGGTGCGCCGGCAGCAGCGCGGCAGCCATTGGAGGGTGAACCAACGGAAAGGAAGACCTTTCTCTCTCTCTCTCTCTCACTGTCTACTCTGTCTGTCAAAAAAAAAAAAAAAAGAATTTTAAAAATTTAAAAACAATGGGAGATGGTGGGGCTGGTGTTGTGACACAGTGGGTTAATAAGCCTCTTGCAATGCCAGTATCCCGTATCAGAGCACCAATTCAAGTCAAGTCCTGCACTCTAGTTTCCCTCTGCTCCCTGCTAATGCACCTAGGAGGTAGTGGATAATGGCCCAAATGCCTGGCAGCCCTGTGGGTGACCCACGGGGGCTCCTGGCTTTCTGGTGTCAGCAAGGCTGAGCTCTGACTGTTGTGGTCACTTGGGGAGTGAAGCACATGATGGAAGATTTCTATTTCTCTCTCTCTGCCTATCAAATAAATCTTTAAAATAAGAATAAAAATAGGAAATGATAGAGTTCAACCTTAACTGCCATATTAGAATGCTTAAGAAACTGATGAAATGCCAATAATACAGCATTAAGTGGGAAGTACAGAATGGCAAAAATGCTATACAAAAGGGGGCATATTTTGCACACCCTTTTACAAATCACTATGATATGCATGAACATATCAGAACCACTAAAAAATAATACACATAGTGTTAACAGGATGTTGAAATCAGGAGGTTTTTTTTTCTATTTACTTTGCTGTACTTTCCAAGTTTTCCTTGTAAGCATATAACATTTTCATAATGAGAAAAAAGGCTCACCAAGAAAGGCTTCTTTAAGAAGAGAACACACGACCGGCGCCGCGGCTCGATAGGCTAATCCTCTGCCTGCGGCACCGGCACACCAGGTTCTAGTCCTGGTCGGGGCGCCAGATTCTGTCCCGGTTGTCCCTCTTCCAGGCCAGCTCTCTGCTGTGGCCCGGGAGTGCAGTGGAGGATGGCCCAAGTCCTTGGGCCCTGCACCCGCATGGGAGACCAGGAGAGGCACCTGTAGCTCCTGGCTACAGATCAGCGCGGTGTGCCGGCCGCAGTATGCCAGCCGCGGCGGCCATTGGGGGGTGAACCAACGGCAAAGGAAGACCTTTCTCTCTGTCTCTCTCACTGTCCACTCTGCCTGTCAAAAAAAAAAAAAAAAAAAAAAAAAAAAAAAAAAAAAAAAGAGGACACACTCAAATGCAAAACTCGTTCATTAGAACAATTGCAATAGAAGACAGCGTGGGCACTAGCCTGGAAAGCCATGAGGTAGGTCATTCAGAAACACTTCAAAACAATGATTCACAAAAGATCCAAACACACAGTACAATAAAAAAAAAATCCCAGAATCATAAAAACATCTCCACCTTCTTCCATACTCCAGGAATATTTGATGACAACAACAAAGTCACGTTAGCCCTGGAAGCTCTAAACAGCATGTTTAGTTTTGTGTGCCTGGAGCAAGCGTGTGTGGGTGGCTATGCTACAGCAGGAAAGTTTGGAACTCGGAACTGAAGGTGGCCTGGAATTCCAGCACACAGGTATTTCCTTCTTTGTTTAGGACCAGGAAGGGAAACAAAAACAAGAACCCACATAGGTCTCTTCATTGTTCAGTTCAACTACAGGCTATTAGAAGGGATACACGAGTTGTGTCCCAAGGTTTGCAGATAAACTCATTAAGGAAATTGGTGTTTTGGTGGCTTTTCATGAGCTCCACAGCACTGTGTGCACCTACACGGAGACTTTCCACATCCAAAGATAATGACTTCTTTGAAAATATTAGCGATTTGAGAACTGACGAATTTCTGCACAGCATACAGAATGGGATGGGAGTGGGGAGAGCCAGGGAGAAGTCAGACAGAGGGTAGCAATCACAAGTCTCACTCTGAAACACAAAATCAAGAAATCTGCCTACTGTTCCTGTTTCACAAACTCCATGGTCATTTCTGCAGCCGAAGATTGTTGTGGCCTTGCTTGCATTTTACAAAAAAGCTTGTTTTCACTTTTTTAATGCACCTCCTTTCCCCTCCCTGGCCCAGCATAATTTTGGCGACCTCAGGGATTCTGTGAGACCAGTCTCCCCAGAAGGTTTACTCCTTGTACTTTTTGTTCCTGGCCATGGATGCTCCTTGCATAGTCTGATAAGCAAATAAGTTCATGTTTGCGACAATGCTTCCATTAAAGACGCCTGCAGTGGATCCAATGATGCAATCTCACTCAGCTTAACTAACAGACTCAAGCTCGCCTGGCATGATCTATGCACCAGCTTGTAGAAGCAGCTGGATGACTCACAGGCTCATGCCTCCAGGGAGAAGCAAGTCCACATTATGGAAAAAATAAATCGTTATTAAGAAATATCATAAAAACTCAACCTTACCTACAACTGCTTTTTGTTTTGAAAGGAAGTCCCACTCCAGCCTCTCCCTATCTCTCTAAAGTACCCAACACAAGAGGACCCCACACGAAGTCTCTCCCAGTTACATCCAGGTGCTGCCCAACATGGTCCCGAAGGCCGCAGGCCAACCAAGAACTCTCTGGGAGGGAAAGCACACGCAGGCAGCAGCAGCCCAGCAAGTGGAATAAACCGAATTTTCCTGGTACTCAGTCATTCCCCAGCTTCAGGTCATACAGAGGATGGGAACTCCTTATACTTCCTCGTGCCTTTTGGAAAAGGGATCGGATTTAATAGTTTGCAAATCCAAAAAGCCAGGGTTGGCAAGACACGGATCCAACCAGTGCACAGGCCAGGAAGGAGGAGCACAGAGCAGGACGAGAAGGGAGAGGCAGGGACTTCTGCTGGGGACCAGGTCGGTTCTACCTGGAATACACAACCACGCAGGCTTTCCATTTTATTTAGGGGTCGTGTGTGTCATTTTCCAAATGTCTCCATGGCAGAATGTGACCATTTCTTAGAAATAAGCTTTACAAAATGTCTCCTTTATGACAAGAGCACTACAAACTCCCTCAGCCAACTGAGAAAACAGAGCAGCTCAAATAAGCAACGGAAGTCCCTGTGTTTTCCTCCACACAGAACAAAGCCTGTTGACCTTTTAGAAAATTACTTGTGCCATTTTCTGTGCCTATAAGCATTCTAATGTAACACTGTCAGGGGCATTTTTCTTCTAAGATGTGTTGAACGGTGCCAGTAAAATCACCTCGTCAAACCATGATTTGCTAAATCAGTCCTCTGTAGCCAGGCATTTCGGTGTTTGATTTTTCACTTTCAAAACAAATGCTGCCCTTAATATCCTGGATTATCTCCTTACGACAAATTTGTAAAACTGGAACCAACTTGCCTTCCAGAATGTTTGCACTAATTTGTAATCCTCCAAAAACGTATTTTGATCAAACCTCGTCCTGCTCAACTTGGACAATTTGACGCTGGAATCTGGATCATGTTATATAATGTACATTTCTTGTGTTATCAATAATTAAATAGTGGTCCCTGTGTTTAGAAGCCCTTTGCATAGCTTTCGTGGACTGTCTACTCCATACTCTGTATTTTCAAGGAGTCAGTAGTCCTTTTTAAACTGTTTTCAAAAATATGTGAGATACAATTTTTTTAAGTATACACCAAGACACCAAAGGAAAAAAAAAAAAAACAAAGCCATGGTTTTAGAGCACAAATGCCTTCTGACCGGATTACAGTTCCTCCAACACAAGGCCCTTCCAGGGGCTCCCAACCCCAGAGACTTCAATTCTGTAGCACCACAGGACAGCGGACCTGGAGATTTTATTTCTGGCTAAGTGCAGAGCAGGTGTGTGCCTGAAGAACTATACTCCATTTAAAGTCAAACTGTAGCTGACAAAGGATTATTATTTAAAAAAAAAAAAAACAACTATTATTTAATACTTTTTTCTGAAGACCTACTACACTACGGCTTTGGCAAGATTTAAAAAAAAAAAAAAAAAGGACTTATTGATTTGAAAGGCAGGCAATAGAGAGGGAAAGACACATGTTCTATCTGCTGCTTTACTCCCCAGACACTTCAAGCAGCAGGGCTGGGCCAGGCCCAAGTCAGGAGCGGAGGAACTCCATCCGGGTCTCCCATGGGGCTGGCAGGATGCCAAGTGCTCTGGTCCTCAGCTGCTGCCTCGCAGGAGCATTGACAGGAGGCTGGATCGGAAGAGCAGGGTATTTGGGCCTTGAACCTGAGCTCCGACATGGGATATAAGCTTCCCAAGAGGCGGCTGAACTTGACGGACCACAACACCTGCCCCGCAACACTTTCCCGAGTTATGTTGTATTAAAGGAGGAGGAGAAGGAGAGAGGAGGAGAGGGAAAAAGGAAAAAAGAGTAAGGGGGAGGAGGAGTAGGAGGAAGAGGAAGAAGAGGTGAGGACGCGGCCGCCATGGCTTTAGCGATGCAGTTTATTTTTAGCCAATGTCCCATTCAGTCTGCTGTTGCCTCCCTCCCTGGAAGAGGTCTGCAGAGTTGCTGGCCTTGTATCCCGGGTTTCTTGAGCCACTTCACCTGCCTGCCCAGGTCACCTGTGCCTGGTCACCTCTGATGTGGGGCCTGGCTGCCCTTGAACTTCACGTGGGCCCCTGACTCTCTCCTACCTGCCGGGAGGGAGCCTGTTCCTCTGTTGTCTCACCCAGCTGGATATTAGCAGGAGGAGGGGGGTGAGGAACGGAAGTGCCCTGGTGCCCCATACCCTCCCTTTCATGGTAATGTCACCACACTGCCCAGGAGTGGCCACCACCCGCCCAGGCCCCTCTGGAGGGGGACAAGCAGGTGACTCTCCCCAGGCATCGTTTAGTTCAACTCCATTTTACAGGAGAAGAGAATCCTCTGAGGTTGCTTTAACCACTCTACTAGCAACACAGCAAAGAGGCACAAACCACCTCTGCTCGCAGCTGCTTTGAGAAGTGAGATCCAAAAAGCACAGAACGCAGTTCTTTTATGGGGCTCACTGAACTGAGAACTAAAAACAACTCGAGGAAGTGAGTGTGGGAATGAAAGCCCACTCCACCTCTGGGTAATGGCACCAGACTTGTCATAGGCTCCCTCGGTAGACAGTGAACACGGTGGTGGTGGTGGGGGGGGGAGGGGAGTGGTGCATTTCTTTTTTTTTTTTTTTTCCTACCCCCAAGCTGTCAACTCAGCTACCTCAAAAGGACTGCAAAACACTTCCAAACGTCTAGCTCCACATCCTAAACCTGGCCACTCACAGGTCCCAGAGGACCCCCAGGGCTCATCCTACCTCTGGAATTCCAGGTTTCAAGTTAAACAGAACTAATACCCCAGAAGGCCTGATCGCCAGGGGCCCATCCCTGCAGTCCCTACCACAACTCACGCTCCCGAAAGTGCTGCGGCTCAACCCAGAGCAGCTGCTTCCTGCTCTCTCCCTCCCTCCTTTTCTCCCCTCCCCAAACCCTGATCTGAATGCATGGACCCTCGGGGCCTCGCTGGAGTTGCAGGTGGGCGTTCAGCTGAAAGGCAAGCTCCACGGCGCAGGCCACAGGCCAGCCCGCTTTCCTTCGCAGCTCTGCTCCAGGGGTGCGTGCACTCACGCTTGGAAAGGAAGCCTTTCCTAGGGAGAGCAAGTGAAAGCAGATCCTAGAAGAGTGCGCCCCGCCAAGTTCATTGCCGCGTTCATTACAAAGTAAAATAAGGCACTTCATCCACCGCCACAGGCAGCCCTGGCTCTCCGCTGAGGAGCCATTCAAATGCAGGCTCTGCTGCTCAGACTCACTTTCATAATATACATTCAAATCTCCTGAAGACGCCAGCCTTCCTAGGCCTTTGCATACAAGTCTTACAACCTGCCTTTCCTTGGCATTGTATGTGGCAATTCAAAATGTGCTGTTTCCATGAATGACATTGCTACCGCTCACCACAGCATAGAAAGCTAAAACATTTCTCCCTTCCCAGTGCAAGGGGCGAGGAGGGAAAGGCGTGGAGACCCCCAAAGACAGACTTTCTATCCCACTTAACCCGTTATGGTCTGGTTCTTTCATTTACCATTAAGACGTGTACAGCATAAAATGTGCCTTGTTGCTAATCGAAGGAAAAAAAAAAAAAACAGATCTTGCAAGACTGAATCCGAATTTTGAAGACCGGTAGAGCTGACCAAGGGACCCCCAGGTGTGTGTTGTTGTTACTAAGCAACCCTCTCGTCCTCCTGGTCCAAAGCAAAAATTCCTATTCAGCCTGTGGCTGCTCGCTAAGGAATTTTTCCTGGTCAAGTTTGCCAAGCCAGTTGCTCTCCTGTTTCAGGACAAGGCCTCATTTTTTAGAATTGAGCTGGAGTTAGTAGGCAGCTCTTGAAAAGCGGGAGAGAGCAACCCCAGCACGAACGCCAGGGATCAGGAGGGAGGAGACCTTTTTTTTTTTTTTCTCCTTAGACTCAAAGACTCAAAGCTGCACATAGTTGCTGCCGATAGGGTGGCTGGCATCTTAGCTCCTGGCCTAGATCATAAGGACTGGCTGCTGATGCTAAAAGTGCTCAAAAGAACACAGCACAGTTCACTTTAAAAAAATGACACCAAAAATCAGATTCACATTCACCTCTGTGCATGAGTCAACTCTCACCAAGTTCTATCAGAGGAAAAAACAAAAAAAAAAAAAGGAAGGAAAAAATATTGCTTTAGATTAGGTTTAGATTAGGGAGGTGGCGAATGAAGGGGAAAAATACTATTTAACCAAATTGTTTATTTTTTCAACCACAAATACATGCCTAGTTAGAACAAAGTCCTAAAGAGGAACTGAAACAGGCGCTTAAGTTACCCAAGAATTTTTAAAAAGTAAATTTCACAATCTAATCTTTAAAGATCTTATTTAAGTTATCTAGGGATTTCAAGTAAACACTTTTGGGGACTAGTACTTGGTGTTATTGTTGTTTACATACTTCTATATATTTGACTTACCTGAAACCTTCCTGAACTCTTTTTGCTTTGTAGGATCTGGTAGAAATGGCTAGATCCCGCTGTTCATTCAATCTCTCTAGCTCTTAACTTCTAATCCTCCTTAAGCCAGGTGGCACTGGGCCCGTTTGGGTGGGCTGGACGCTGCAGTTGGTTTTAATCCTCCCTGCAGGCCCTCAGAAGTTCTAGAACATCTTACTAGGGAAATAGTTTTAAGCTGGAAACGAAGCTACAACCATCATTTCATCAAATCATTTCACGGGGGAGCAACCTCATGTTGGAACTCTGTACATCTGAGTACGTGCTGGAAAATAAAATAAAAAGTCAGCAAGGATCACCTGAACAAAGAATGATCCTTGTGAGCAGCATTGTGAAATTGGAGACCAGCCCAGCTCCCAGGTGAGTGGGATTCAGCCGAAAATGCGAGCTTGGCTGACATCACCTCAAATCAGGTCTTGGGCAGCTCTGGAAACTTCTGGCTGCTCCTAAACATATCCTCCCTCCAGAAGGGGCAGGTCAGCAAAATGAGTTAAGCAAAGGACATGGAAGGAAGGCCGGAGAATTCTCACACCCAGCCTCTCTTTGTATCAGAAGCTGCTCCTCCAGAGGTGCATACGATAAAAGCCCCCAGGTTTCATCCCAAGTGCACGACGGAGATGCACCGGAAAAGCTGTGTTCATTTCGAGCACTATTTCTGTAACTAATTGAACATACAGCATCCCTGGGACATTGTGTACATGCAGAGAGTCCTTGGCCCTCTCCTGTGAACCTAATTCAACCCCTTTGGGTTTGGGCTTAAGGATGTGTCTATAGGTTTTTGTCTTTTAAGATTTATTTATTTGAAAGGCAGAGCTGGGGGGTGGTGGGGTGGAGGGGCTGAGAGAGATGTGCATTCAGAGTGCATGCAGGGGTTAATCCAGGGCAGGAGACCCTAAGCACTGGACTGATGGTCCTAGCTGGCTCTTTCTTTATTCATTGGGTAAATGACAGACATTCGCAAGGATGGTTTTGTCTGGTTGTGAGTGTGTGAATATCTGGACTAAGAAACTTAGAGCGGCACTCAGTACACTGCTTGGGAAGCCTGCATCCCTACCTGGGGAGCCTGGGTGGCAGTCCTGCCTCCACTTCTGAATCCAGCTCCCTGCTAATGGACATCTTAGGAGGCAGCAGTGATGGCTCCCGTCGTTGGGTCCCTCCCTGCCTCCCTCATAGGAGACCCAGAGGGACTTCCTGGATTGAGATCCCTGCTCCTAGTTTCTGGCTATTGCAGACACTGGAGGAGTGAACCAGTGGATCAAAGAGCTGTCTCTCTCTCTCTCTCTCTCTCTGCTTTTCAAATAAAACTTCAAAAATAGTGCATTAAGCCTGTAATTATACAGTGGATGGAAATTATGTTTTTACAAAAATTAAAGAAAAGGAAAGAGGGGGATTGAAGGAGTGAGGGAATAGGGATAGAAGCATGGTTATCTTCTTAGAACTGTACCTATGAAAAATACACAACTGATCATGTTAACTGACTCAACAGTGTCATTATCTCCCTGCCTCTAATCTCATGACACTGGGCTCCTTTCTGGACTTAGCGCATTCTGAGCACCCTGACCCCAGGGCCTTTGCAGTCGCCCGTCCAACCACATGTAACACTCCTACCCCACGTATCTTCAGAGTTCAACCCTGCACCTCTTTCAAGGGTCCCCAGAAACCTGCCCCAACCACCACACACACCCCCGCTCTGCAGCACTCCCAATCTCTAGCCTGCTTCGTTTTCCAGCACAGCACGGCAACTGTCACCTTATTAGGGTCACTTCTTGATTGGCTTATTGTCTGTTCCTCCTCACATACACAAGAACGGAAGCACCATGAAGGCTGGGAATTTGTTCTCACTAGCGAATGTTCACGTTGGGATCAATGCCCAGGATTAAATGGCATGCAAGGCAACTTTGTTTAAAAAAAAAAAATGAGTATATGTATTAGTTTGAGGAAGACAGGATGAATCCTTGCCATTTGTGGCCTCAAAGGCTATTTTACATAGCCAAATGGAAAAGAATATATGGGTTCAGGACACTCATAAGCAGAACGTTGAATTAAACTGTATAGTCATTTCCTAAATCATTATCCACACACGAAATCTATACGTGTGGCATTTTCTCAATAATGACACAAAATGGGGCCAGTGCTGTTTGAGACCTGGCTGTTCCACTTTCAGTCTAGCTCTCTGCTATGGCCAGGGAAAGCAGCAGAAGATGGCCCAAGTCCTTGGGCCCCTGTATGCGCATGAGAGACCAGGAAGAAGCTCCTATCTTCAGATTGGCCCAGCCCCAGCTGTGGAGGCCATTTGAAGAGTGAACCAGTGGATGGAAGACCTTTCTGTCTCTGCCTCTGCCTCTGTAACTCTGCCTTTCAAGTAAATAAATCTTTAAAAAAAAAAAAAAAGATAAAACACACAAGATGGGGCTGCTGCAGTGGCATAGTAGGCTAGCCTCTGCCTGTGGCACCAGCATCCCATATGGGCGCTGGTTCATGTCTCAGCTGCTCTGATCCAGCTCTCTGCTATGGCCTGGGAAAGCAGTGGAAGACGGCTCAAGCGCTTGGACCCCTGCACCTGCGTAGGGGACCCAGAGGAATCTCCTGGCTCCTGGTTTTGTATCGGCTCAGCTCTGGCTGTTGCAGCCATTTGGGGAATGAACCTGCAGATGGAACAACTTTCTGTCTCTCCTTCTTTGTAAATCTGTCCCTCAAATAAATAAAATTAAAATGATTAAAATTATCATAGCCAAAAACCAGGCACATAGGTAGAAGCAGTTATTTGGCATAACCTGTACTGTGTTTTTTAAAAACTGTTTTATGGTTATGGCATTGTGGCGCAGGTAGTTAGTCACTGCTTGGGATGCCCACATTCCACACCCGAGTGCCTGGTCTGACTCTGCTTCTGATTCAGTTTCCAGTTCATGCATCTTGAGAGGTAGCCGAGGATTGCTCATATGCTTGGGCTCCTGCCACCTATGTGGGTGACCCAGATGGAGTTCCTGGCTTCTGGCTTCAGCCTGGCCCAGTCCCTGGTTGTTGTGGGCATTTGGGGACTGAACTAGTGAGATCTCTCTCTCTCTCTCTCTCTCTCTCTCTCCCCCCCCCCATCTTCAAGTAAATAAAAATAAATTTTTAAAAATTCCTCATAGCTTTTTTAAAAAAAAAACTATTTTATAACTATCATAATTTTCTGGTAACTTTTAAGGCACTTTGCAGGTTTTAATCAAATTATGTCTGTGGATGTCTTACCGCTCACTACAGACCTGCTACATCTTGCCCATCTTTGTATTCTCCTAGAATGCCTATGTGAAAATACTGCAGCTAGTGGGTGATCAGAACATGTGCTGATCTGATGACAAACGCACGGGTAGCAAATCAATTATCACACACGCCCGAGAGACTCTGAAAAGCTTCGTGGAAAAAGCCTATTATTATACCTGGATTTCAAAACAATGTCGCACCGAAATAAAACTTATCTATCGATTTCATTTTCTATTAAGTTTCTGAAGACCCCCAGTTTGCAGGCAGATAGCTCCTCTGAAAATAGTTTGGGCAGTAAAATAAGAGATTCTTCATCTAGCACTGCATTGCTTGTTGGCAAAGATCAGAGCTCTTCATAAAATTTAAGATGGAGAATAGAGAATCTTTAAATATGTACAAAAAACTTTAAACATGTACAGAGACAAAATGTCCTAAAAATACTTGGCTTTAATGAGTGATATCAACACTGAAGAACATAAAACACAATGTTTCAATCTAAGTCCACACCGTAAAAAAAAAAAAAAAAAAAAAAAAAAAAAAAAAAAAAAAAAAACCACATGATGCTACTGCCGTCCAGACTCGACCGTCCTTGCTATCCAAAAGATTACCTAATCTAAATGCGATTGTGGAAAACTGTCCAGGGTGCATTCTAGGTCATTTCCAGAAGGGACAGCCAGGCCTCCTAGGACGCCCTCCGGGGCCCCTCACTTTCTCGGGGTGAGGAAGCTTCAGCCAGGAGTTCTTCCCCAGAGTTCCCACCCCTACCTCACACTGACAACTGCAGGAGCCTCCGCACAGAAAACCTGCAGCCACCCGCCCCTGCTGGGCACTCGTTAGAATATTAACATTAAGCAAACCAAGCTAGAGTTGGCAAAAAATGATCCAAAAGCCACGTATGGACTTGGAGCATTTCCCAATGGTGCAGACAGAGAGCGCGCAACGGGTTGGATTGTGCAGCTCTTTGCCATGCTGTTACTCTTCCTTTTCCCAGGATATAAAATTAGGACTTGGAAATCACACGATAAAAGCTACTTTTTCTTGAAGTTCGGTGTCTGTCACCCCAGCAGGTTAGGACTCAGGAAAACTGGGTAACGTTATCGCCTTAAAAGCAGGCGGCTTGTGCTCGGGGCTCCTTTTCGATAAGTAAGTAAATTCTTAGGGGTGCTACGTAGACCTTGGTAAAAACACAAACCGAGCTGTTTTCGTTCTGAATTCATTTGAGTCACGTCATATCCAGTGAAACAGCAAACTGTTGGCGGCGAGATTCATTCCACTAGGCTTGCCACCATTTCTTACAGGATCCAAACAAACAAAAACACAGCTCGGCTCTGGGGCTACTTCAGGGCTGCGGGCTCCTGAGCTTCAGAGAATCTGGGGCGTGGGGGGGGGGGGGGGGACGGCCACTCCCACCCACCCCGGCCCGGGGCTGCGACACGGGTACTCCCCCTCCCGTGGGTGGCACGGTTCCTCCGTGGCTGCCGGCCACACTGGCACCACCGTCTGGCAGGGGCTCGGCGTGTCTGCGTGCGTTTTCAGCCTCCCGACCCCACCAGCCGCTCTGCCGCCAGCACGGCCCTCCCTCCACCCCCAGCAGGTCCGTGGGGCCTTCCCGCGCCGCTCTCGACGTCCCTCGCCCGTGGACCGGCACTGGCCACTTGGCGCCCAAGGAGCCACCCTCGGGAAGGGCTCCTCGGGGTGGCCACCGCACCGGGGGTAAAGTGACCAGGGCATCAGCCATAGGCAGGACGCAGCCAGCGCGCCCGAGGAGGAAGGGGCAGGGAGTGTCGCCACCGAATCCCGAGAAAGGCCGCGGGACCCACCTCCGGCTCCCGGCCGCTCCCGCCCTCGGCCCCACCTCCCCCGGCTCGCACAAAGGCGTCCCGGAGGCGGGGGCCGCGGCCGCGGGAGGCCGCCCGGACGCCATCCGGCCAGGCCCGGGCAGCCGGGGCTTGGGGCCGCGCAGGCCGCCGCTCCCGTGGCGAGTCTGGAGGGCCCGTGGCGGGCAGGCGGGAAGGAAGGACGCGAGGGCAGAGTTCCCACTGGCCCGGGCCCCGGCCTTTCCCTGAGAGCACCCCCTTCCCCGAGAAGGCCGGGGGCGCCCCCACGCAGTCCCGCCACGCCCGCCCTGCTGGCCACCGGCGTGGGGCGCCCGGGCCGCGGAGACTGCAAGAGTGCAGGCGCCGTCGAGGCGCGGGCAGACGAAGGGCCGACTCGGGGCCTCAAATCCGTTCTTCCCATTTCCCCCAGGCCCCAGGACCTGCTCCAGGCTGCCAGACAAAGCGGGGGCGGGCGGCCCGGGAGCCCCCAGGCCTCCCCGCCTGGCCGCGCGTCGCGGACGCACAGCGGGCGCAGGCACGGCCCGGGCCCGGTGCGGGAAGATGGCCGTTCCTGCCTTTTATAAAAGCTCTTTGTTGTGCTCACACAAAAGCGGCCAGCAGGCCCCTTGCACTAATCGAAGGCGCTCGGCTGAACTTCCAGGTGGCCCCAGAAAGCCCTAGGCACCTCCAGGAGAGGGGGAAATAACAGGCTGCCCGCCCCCGCCCCGCGACCAAAGCCCGTGTCCACGTCCAGGGATTCGGCCCCGGGCGCGGGAGCTGAGCACACTGGCGAGGGAGGGAGGGAGGAAGAGGAAAAACCGAGGACCAAGGCCCGCAGGCGCATGAAACGTTCACGTTCTCGTGGGCTTTCTCCCCTGAATCGGGGTAGAAACATAATCCGGAAAAGTCTGGATCCACCAAAAAAAAAAAAAAGAGAAAAAGGGGAGGAAAAAAAAAAAGAAAGAAAAAAAATACCAAACAATAGCAACTTAAAAAAAAAAAATCACAAACCAGTTGCCATCAGCCCAAAGTGGTAGCAGCAGCAGCCGGCGCGTGTGATCCACTTACTTGTCCGACTCTTGTGACATGTTTGATCCAATGAACTCGCTCCCCTTTTCCTGGAGCCTCAGCCTCTGGAGAAACTGGACTTTCAGGTCTGTGCAGGTGAGAGCGCCCGAGATGGCAGAACAAGAGCTACAGGTAATTCTGCTTTTTCGTCCCCCCTCACCACGCTCGCTCGCTCGCTCGCCCGCTCGCGCCCTCACCTAGCCGGAAAGGTGGGATAAGGGGGGGGCCCCTCACATGGGGCCCGAGCTCGGAGGCAGCCGGGCGGCGCGGAGTCCTCCTGGGTCGTGGCAGTGGGCAGACACAGAGCCGAAAGTGGCGGACTTGGGCGGCCACAGGTAACTTTCTCGCAAGGAGCTGAATTCTTTCACTAAAGGGTACAAGCCCGAGGGACGAGCCGCGCCGTGATTGGCTGCGGAGCTCGCTCAGGTGAGCTGCCATTGGCAGAGGCGCGCTCAGGTAAGGCCCTTCTCCAGGTGCAGGTAACTCACTCCAAAGTTTACCTGAGTGGAGCGGCGGCACGCTTCGCAGCTCGGCGGCAGCCGGTGGGAGCTGAAGGTCAGGGCTTCGAGCCGACCGCGAGCTACCTTTGCCTTTTCGCCCCCGAGGACGGGGTGGGAAGCTGGTGGGGGAGGGTACCTGGCGCGGGGTGGGGGCGGGGTGGGGGAGAAGCAGCACCTGCAGACACTAGGGATTGTGGGTCGAACGGAAGGACGAAGGAGAGCTGAACTCGGGCATCGCCGGCCACCCGGAATCAAACGCGCAGCACCCTACGAGGCATGCGGTGCCCACCTTAAGATGACCGACAGTGGGCCCAAGAGTGCGGAACTCGAGTGTCTTTGTGCTTGGAGGGGAGAAGAGACCCAGAGATCGCCAGCGCTGTTGTGTAACTGCATTTTTCACATTCTTAACCACAACAAACATGTCCCGTGTCCCGGTGGGTAAGAGATAGCAGGTACACTACAGAGGCTCAGATGGGCGAGCATCGCTTGGTGAGCGGGCAGGTGCGGAGTGGCCTGGTTCTCATGGAGCCCCGCTTCCATCTCAAGCCTAGGATTCCAGAACTGCAAACAACCCCTAAATCCGTTCCATAAACCTGTTGTCATCTGGTGTCTCGAGGCAGGCATCAGCATTTACATTGTAATTCAATAGACGCAGCTACTACAAAGGTGCTTTATCCTTCCAGCTTAATATGGTTGCTACGGAAACGAGGCAGGAGGACACCGACTTTTCTGCGGTTCTGTTTCTCCTGGCTGGGCATAGCATGAATTAGCAAAGGTGTAATTTATAATCGCGTGAAGTATCTGTGGAAGTTCTGATGGCGGTCTGGCCCAAATATGTGGCGTGGAGAAATAAAGGAGATGGCGAAAAGCTTACTGTAGTTTATATTACATTACCACCAAAGCCGCCAGAGTTGATACAGCTTCTGGTTTCGTCTTTATGGATCACATATTTCCTGAACGTTAAATGGTGAGACAAGGTTTGGTTGTGCCATTGTTTTTGCTCTCGGCAAATGAGTTTTGAAATTGTGTTCTTTAAAGACAGCATGAGGACAGTCCTGTGCACTAACTTTTTAAGGATAAAGGATAATACAGTACCCACCTGTCCCCAGCATTCTCTTGCTCCTCTCTAGAGGCTCCTCCTGTAGCTGTGTCTTCTGTCCTTTCTCTCCCTGTTCCTAAGTAACTAACATTATCTCTTGATGTAGATGTTGTGTTTTGACTGCCTGTAGCCTCAGATAAGGATTTAGCTCTTTCACTTCACCCCGCTTCCGCATCTAGCCATTCTTCCAACATAGCTCTCCCACGGTGTAGGGGCCAGGTCATACGTGATTGTGTAAATGTTAGTAACGACAGAGCGAACTAGTGTACAACAGTGGTTTTCTGTCTTATAAAATCTTTTAACTATTTTATGTATCTATCCTGATATTGTTCTATTGACAGCTGACCTATCAAATGGATTTTTCAAATGGTCAAACATTTCTCCTTTTCCCCTTGGAAAATCCCTCCTACATGCCTGTTTTATTCCAGTGGAGACAAGTCGCTCCATGAACCTGCTGCACAATCTTCATTCTGACACTGATTTCTGTGACTTTTGCCTTCTTAGTTTACTGCTTCATTTCCCATGGCACATGGTCTAGTAACAACACAAGAAGGGGCGCAGAAGGGAAGATTTGAGTCCTTACGCTCTTGAAGCATCCTTATGCAACTTTTTCTTTATTTTTGATGAAAAGTTTGACTATCTGTACAACTCTAAGTTGGAAAATTTCAGTCATGATTTTGTAAGGATTACTCTTACGTCCTCGCTTCTGGTGACATTATTGAGAATTTCTTGCCAATCTGATTCCCAGTTCTTGGTGACTTAAGATTTTTCTTTCTGGAAACTTGCTCTTCATGTGTCTAGTATTCTGAAATGTCAAGATTATGTGCCTTAGTTCAGCCGTTCATTTATTGAGCAAACTGGGTACTCAATGGACACTCTGTCTGGAGACTTATGTCCAGTTCAGGGAGTTTTCTTGAGCTATTCCTTTCATAATTTCCTTGCCTCTGGGGAGTCCCATCCTAGCACAGCAGTTAACATGAAAGTGCTGGAACCAGATTGCAAGTTCAATTCCTGACTCTACGTTTTGACCTTGGGCAAGTCACTTGATCTTGCTGTGACTCACTTTCCTCATCTGTAAAGTGGGGATAATAATAGTCATCATCCCCACCAATATATCTGAGCCACTTAGAACAGTGTCAGACATGTGTAGGAAGTCCTCAGTTCTTGGCTCCTCTTACTGTTTTCTTTAAACCTCTGTTAGTTGGATATTGGATCTCTTGGCTTAATATTAGAAAGTTCTTATTTTTCTTTCCCACTGGACGTTGCTTGCTCATTTATACAAATTTGGGTGATCTTGTAAAGATTTATTACTCATTTGTTTGAAAGGAAGAGAGAGAAAACACTTCCATCCACTGGTTCACTCCTCAGATGCCTGCTACAGCTGGAGCTGGACCAGACTAAAGTCAGGAGCCGGGAACTCCATCCTGCTCTCCCACGTGGGTGGCAGGAACCCAAGTACTGAGACCAGTATCTGCTGCCTTCTCAGGCACATCAGCACACAGCTGGATCCGAAGCAGAGGGGCCTGAACTGAACCAGGCACTCTGATCAGAGATGCAGGCATCCCAATGGCAGCCACAACGCCCACCCCGGAGGACATAACTTTCTACTGATACGATCTCAGCCATCCGAAGACCTCTTTTCGTGTTTTTTTTTTTTTTTTTAATGCAGTTCCGCAATTATGTCATCATTGCAGTAATTTTCCCTGCTTTTTGAAGGTCTTTATGTACCTAGAGTTTTCTGCTTCCTGCTTTCTCTCAGCTTCCCCCGGCTTCCTGTTTCCCAGCGTGTTTGTGCAGTCCCATCTTGTTGGAAGCTTTCGTCAACTGTGCAGACCTTCTACTCTTCCTTCACAGGTAAGAGTAAGGTAGTAGATCCTCCGCAGAAACTCTGTGTGGGGGTGGGGCGGGGGCGGGGGCTCGCGGCATGGCGACCCGGTGAAAGCTTGTCTTCTGGTGGGAAGATACCCCAAGTGTCAGAAGCGAGATGCCGTTTTTCTTTGGGGCTCTTCAGTTTCTCACGAGAAAGCTTCTACAATCCCTTGCCTGCGGGGGCGTGCTCCTGGCTGCCAAGCTCCTGGAAGCCGGCCAGGGGAAGGGTCTGGGCGAGTCACTGCTTAGTCTGCAGGCTTTCCCGCTCGTTCCTTTTCTGTAGATGCCTCCCCCCTGCCGTCTCTGTGTCTGCTGTCACGCCTCTCTCCTGTGTCTCCTCCTGGTTGCTAGGCACGGGACAGGGACCCGAGGAACCAACAAGTGCAAATGCCAACGTGTACCTCGTACCCCTGATTTTAACCATTCACCTCCCCTTTGCTTCTGGGATCCTGGAACCGCCTTATCAGCATTTCCCTATGGTGGTCTCGCATCTTCAAAGCCCAGGATTTTGTAGAGCAATTGGACCGTTTGTGTTCTGATCCCTGTGACCATATCAGAGTGCAGCTTCCGCTATTCGATTAAACCAGTTTCCACCCCGCCTCCAACAGTTCTTCCAGAATTGGGTTGAAATATAGCTTTTGCTGATGGCTCTTCCTCCGCTCTCTTTGCCATTCTATGTTTCTTTAAACAAAAAACGTCTTTTTTCAAGGGACAATGAAGATAAACCAGTGTTGGTTAGCCTGCCATCTTTAATCCAAAGTGCATTTCCAAAATCACCTAATGGTTTTCCAGAACTATCTCAAATTTGTTTATAGCTACACTACTCCTTATGTTGGTTTGTGATTGGTCAAGATGGCTTTCTTCCTCTCTAACATCTAACAGCTGAGCCTTGATTAGACCGATTGGGTCTGTTTTCCTGGTTAGTTAACTGCTGCTATATTGAGTGTTCAGATCACCGAAGGGGCACTTTCAAATTTACCAACCATGGCATGGCTGCTATTATACAGTGGCTTTGATTCCCTTGGCACGAGATTTGAAAATGAGTAAGAAAGTTGCTGGCACCCTGATCATGAGACAACACCATGCTTTCCCCAGGGGCTTTTAGCTACAAACACTTAAATACGGCCCTGCTATCAAGCCTGGTCCCTGGGTGGACCGTCAGCATCAGATCACCTGTGAGGAACTTGTTAAGAATGCAAATTCACCCACTCACCCCAGACCTACTGAATGAGAAACCCAAGGAGATGGGCGGGCAGCAATGTGTTGTCTAATGAGCTCTCCAGGAGTTTGAGAAACGCATTTCTAGAGGCTGGAGTGCCATATCCTTAGCCACTGAAGGCGGTCATCCCAAATTATGCTGCACACCGAGTTTTCCCATGGGCAGTCATGGGGCTCCTTAGTGGATTTCACCTGTCTGGATGATTGCCTTCCCGGTCCTCTGATTGTTTACTTAATGGTTGACCACTGTCCTTAATAGGAGTAGTTAGCAAATTACAGAAAGGAGCCTCAAATCTGCCACAGTATGGCCATGGGGATCTTAGGAGCTTCGGCACAGCATTTGAAGGTCATTTAAGAGGCAACAGCAAAGCAAACATTGATGTAGAAGCTAGTGACAAAATCATGCTATTTTTAGACCACATGATTTCATTGATGAGATTAAAAGTTCAGTCAAGTTCCCAGGGGAAAATTATACTGTTGGTTGGAGTCCTGGTCTTTAGCATCTAGTAAGATGGCTGAAGTCGTTTTCCTAAAGTAGTAAACTTAGGATTTCATGTGCATTGCCATTTCACACCTTGTTAAGTGAGACTTGGGGAAAAGATGCTATTCTGGGGCATCTACGCAGAAGAACCCACTTTGCAAGGCTTCAGATCTAGTCCAGCAGGTCTGCCTGCCTGCTGCTGTGTCTCCCCCCACCAGTGTTACACACAGGGCCCCTGCAGCGGGTCTGCCATTGGATCTACCGAGGAACAGTGCCAAGCGGTGTCTCAGGCTGATTCACGCTATAAAAACGCTAACATGTTCAATTGGCTGTTATCCCAAAGAGGGAAACTTGGAAAGAATAAAATGTACCTGGGTGCCCGAATTCCAATCAGCCCCGGAATGTGCAGCTCAACCAAGTGAGCAGTAAAATGACAGTTTCCTTGTGGTTTGGGGACACTTCTTCAGCCAGTAGCCAGCGAAGGTTTGCAGATTTCCTTCAATCAGCACTGGTTTCTGTTGCTGGCCTGGCCATTAGTAATCTCTCAGCAGAAAGCACGGGCTCAGGGAAGAAGCACTGCACAAGTCTGTGCTCCATCCTGAATCTCCAGGGATAGAAGAGAGGGCGAGGAAATGAGAGGTTAACAGCGGGCCGCAAAGTGTGGACATTGGAAAGGCACTAAGGAAGTAGGAACTGAGTATCAGAGCTGAGCAAGATGAGCCCCGAACATTTTGAGGATCAAAGCTGTTTAGCCTGGAAACCTCAGACAAGCTTAGGAAATCCAGTTTCCCATGGTCGGTGAAGGTGGGAGTGAGTGAGCGGCAGGGTTGATGGCAGACACAAAACTACTGGACCGGTATATCCAAACCCGAGCCAGCACAAGCAGGCCCTGTCTATATCCATCTGTAGGGCTTCCATAACAGTACCATACACCATGTGGGTTAAGCAACAGAAATCCACCTTCTCACATTTCTGGGAGACAGAAGTCCAGGCTCACAGGTGAGCGTCTTCTGACTGTACTGTCACGTGGTATTTTCACTGTACACGCTCATCTCCATGTCCTAACCTCTTCTTAGAAGGACATCAGCGATACTGGACTGAGGTTACTCACGTGTCCTCATTCCACCTTCTTACCTCTTCAACAACTCTCTAAGTATAGTCACCTTCTGAGGCTGTGGGAGGTTAGGACTGCCACCATAGGAGCTTGTAGAGATGCAGTTCAGCTCAAAGCATCCTCCTCCAGGCCTGCGGGAGACAATGTATATTCTAGCCAAACTGAACCAGGAAGACTTGTAGGCTTGGGTGCGTCAGGAGAACCATCGGGAGTGAGGCACCAGACCTACAGCAAGGTGAGTGAGTGAAAGGTCACATACTAATCAATGAGATACCATCTCCTAGCTCCCTCCACCCAGTTTGCTGAGCTGGGTTTATACCACCACCTCCCATGTCTCTCCCCCAAGGCAGGGGATCAGAGGATCTGTGAATAAATTAAAGATCCTAGAGAAAAGATCTACGGATATTGATGTATGGGTGTTCCCTGAGCAGAGACAGAGAAGCAAAGAGCCTGCTGTCTACCAGGTCTCCTTCCAGCAAACCGCATTCCCTCCAGCCTCACAGAAAGCCTCTGTTAAGCTTCTTGTGCCACACTTTTATTTATTTATTTATTTATTTATTTTTAAACTTTTTTTTTTGACAGGCAGAGTGGACAGTGAGAGAGAGAGACAGAGAGAAAGGTCTTCCTTTACCGCTGGTTCACTCTCCAATGGCCGCCGCGGCTGGAGTGCTGCAGCCGGTGCACCACACTGATCTGAAGCCAGGAGCCAGGTGCTTCTCCTGGTCTCCCATGGGGTGCAGGGCCCAAGCACTTGGGCCATCCTCCACTGCACTCCCTGGCCACAGCAGAGAGCTGGCCTGGAAGAGGAGCAACCAGGACAGAATCCGGCGCCCCGACCGGGACTAGAACCAGGGGTGCTGGCACCGCAGGTGGAGGATTAGCCTAGTGAGCCGCAGTGCCGGCCATACTTTTATTTTTTTAAAATACTTATTTATTTATTTGAAAGAGTTACACAGAGAGAGAAGGAGAGGCGGGGGGGGGGGCGGGTCTTCCATCTGCTGGTTTACTCCCCAGTTGACCCCAATGGCCAGAGCTGTCCCGATCTGAAGCCAGGAACCAGGAGCTTCTTCTGAGTCTCCCACAAGGGTGCAAGGGCCCAAGGACTGGGGCCATCTTCTACTGTTTTCCCAGGCTGTAGCAGAGAGCTGGATCAGAAGTGGAGCAGCCGGGACTAGAACTGGCGTCCATATGGGATGCCAGCGCTTCAGGCAGTGGCATTACCTGCTATGCCACAGTGCCAGCACCTATGCCATACTTTTAAATATAAATATGATGGGGGTTGGCGTTGTGGCATAGCAGGTAAAGCCACCACCTGCAGTGCCAACATCCCATATGGGCACCGGTTTGAGTCCTGGCTGCTCCACTTCTGATCCAGCTCTCTGTTATGGCTTAGGAAAGCAGTAGAAGATGGCCCAAGTGCTTGGGCCCCTGCACCCACATTGGAGATCCAGAATAAGTTCCTGACTCCTGGCTTTGGATCAGCACAGTTCCAGCCATTGCAGCCTTTTGGGGAGTGAACTAACAAATGGAAGATCTCTCCCTCTCTGCCTCTGCTTCTCTGCCTTTCAAATAAATAAATAAATGTTAAATATATATATATATGTATATTAGCCAGCGCCGCGGCTCACTAGGCAAATCCTCCGCCTTGCGGCGCCGGCACACCGGGTTCTAGTCCCAGTTGGGGCACCAGATTCTGTCCCGGTTGCCCCTCTTCCAGGCCAGCTCTCTGCTGTGGCCAGGCAGTGCAGTGAAGGATGGCCCAAGTCCTTGGGCCCTGCACCCCATGGGAGACCAGGAGAAGTACCTGGCTCCTGCCATCGGATCAGCGTGGTGCACCGGCCGTAGCGTGCCAGCCGCGGCGGCCATTGGAGGGTGAACCAACGGCAAAGAAAGACCTTTCTCTCTGTCTCTCTCTCACTGTCCACTCTGCCTGTCCAAAAAAAAAAAAAAAATATATATATATATATGTACACACACACACATATATAAACATGAAGGGGTCAGCATTGTGGCACAGTGGGTTAAGCCACCACTTGGGCTGCCAACATCCCACATGAGCACTTGTCCGAGTCCCAGCTGCTCCACTTCCAATTCAGCTCCCTGCTGATGCCTCTGGGGCAGCAGCGAATGATGGCCTAGGTATTTGCCTGCCATACACATGTAGGAGACCAGGACAGAGTTCCAGGCTCCTGCTTCAGCCTGCTCCAGCCCTGGCCATTGCAGCCATGTGGGGAGTAAACCAGTGGATGGAAGATCTCTCTCTGTCGTTGGTCTTCTGTATATAAAGTTAATTAAAAATGAATCTTAATGAAGAATGGAATGGGAGAAGGAGTAGGAGGGGGGATGGGAGTGGGGTGGGAGGGTGGGCATGGAGAGAAGAACCGCTATATTCCTGAAGTTGTACCTATGAAATTTGCATTCGTTAAATAAAGACTTTAAAAAAAAAACTCTATCTCTGTCTCGCCCTCTCTCTTGCTGTCACTCTGTTTTTCAGATTAATCATATATATGTAAACATGAGGTCAGGTTTATATATATAAATTATACTTTATATAAATATGTATTTATATAATCATATATAAAATATGAATTCCTATATATATATATAAATAGGTCAAATTCACTAATATTTGAGAAAAGCCTCCAAAAAAGAACAAAGACCAGGACAAAAATCTAACTAAAAAGGTGACTTGGAGGAAACAACATTTTAATGGGATAAAGATTATAAAATTAATACATACAAAAACATTGAATCTATGAAATAAGAACAGTAGGCTATTTAAAAGCAATGAAGCAGATATCAATAACAGGGCCTATAGACAGTGAACATATGAAAGCCGAAATAGAGCTTTCGATGGAATAAAGACAGAATCTAGGAAACTTCTCAGAAAGGAGCATAAAAGACTGTAAAGTGGACAATAAAGAAGATATTATAGGATCGATCAAGAAGGTATAATGTGTTCCAAAGAAAGGGTGGAACAAAGGGAAGTATTAGAGAAAAGCTGAAATATGATTTTAAGAGCTAAAGTATTGTGAGTAGTGTAATTGATATCTTCTAATCCTCAGCACGGAGAATTGGAAGAGACATAAGTTGAGGCAATTATCATTAAATTTTGGACCAACCTTTGCAAGGAATAAAAATAAAATGAAACAAAGGAAAATTGGCTCAAGAATCAGAATATATTAGACTTTTCAACAACACTGCCTGCTCAAAGACATTAGAAAAATTGTCTTTAGAGAATTTTCTGCTTTGACAAATTGTAATGAAGTATAAAAATACAATGAAGTTTAACTTTGGGAATTCAAGGTCACAAAAATTGCCTCTCATGCATCCTTTCTTAGAAAAACGTTAGATAAAATGTTCCATGAAATGAGAAAATGCCAAAAAAAAAATAAAATAAAATAAAGGATCCTCATGACTCAGAGATTGGGAAAGGCAACAACAGAGGAGAAAGTTGGAAGGAAGTGAGACTGATGGTTTTGCAGCAGGCTTCTAGAATAACCAAACTTTCAACAGGGACCTCGGGATGGAGACTGGGAGATAAGGAGGAGAAATCAACTATTAAATTGAACCTCAAGGAGCCGGCGCCGCGGCTCACTAGGCTAATCCTACGCCTAGCGGCGCCGGCACACCGGGTTCTAGTCCCGGTCGGGGCGCCGGATTCTGTCCCGGTTGTCCCTCTTCCAAGCCAGCCCTCTGCTGTGGCCAGGGAGTGCAGTGGAGGATGGCCCAGGTGCTTGGGCCCTGCACCCCATGGGAGACCAGGAAAAGCACCTGGCTCCTGGCTCCTGCCATCGGATCAGCGCGGTGCGCCGGCCGCAGCGCGCCGGCCGCGGCGGCCATTGGAGGGTGAACCAACGGCAAAGGAAGACCTTTCTCTCTCTGTCTCTCTCTCTCACTGTCCACTCTGCCTGTCAAAAAAAAATAAAATAAAAAAAATAAATTGAACCTCAAGGAAATAATATCTTTGTGGATCTGGGAAGTCTGAAAGTACTTCGAGAAGTTTCTGGAAAAGAAAATTTAAAATTAAGTTTATTTTGATTCAGAATGTTTTCTTAAGATTTATTTGGCGGGGGGGGGGGAGACAGAGAGAGAGGGAGAGAGAGAGAGAAAGGTCTTCTGTCTGCTAGTTCACTCCCCAAATGGTTGCAACAACCAGAGCTGGGCCATGCCAAAATCAGGAGCCAGGAACTCCATCCAGGTCTCCCACATGAGTGACAGGGGCCCACGTACTCAGGCCATCCTCTGCTGGTTTCCCAGGTGCATTAGCAGAGAACTAGATGAGAAGCAGAGCAGCCCAGGGGCCAGTGCTGTGGTGTAGCAGGTAAAGCTGCTGCCTACAGTGCTGGTATCCCATATGGGCGCTGGTTCGAGACCCGGCTGCTCCACTTCTGATCCAGCTCTCTGCTATGGCCTGGGAAAGCAGTAGAAGATGGCCCAAGTCCTTGGGCCCCTGCACTTGCATGGGAGACCTGGAGGAAGCTCCTGACTCCTGGCTTCAGATCGACACAGCTCCAGCCATTGCAGCCATTTGGGGAATGAACCAGTGGAAGGAAGATGTCACTCTCTCTCTCTCTCTCTCTCTCTCTCTCTCTCTCTCTCTCTCTCTCTCCCTTTCTATAACTCTATCTTTCAAATAAATAAATAAGTCTTAAAAAAAAAAAAAGAAAAGAAAAAGGAGAAGGAGAAGAAGCAGAAAAGCCCAAACTCAAACTGGCACTCCCAGATTGATCCCTGGCATTGTAAGCAGAGGCTTAGCCCCCTTTGCCACAATACTGGCCCCATGGTGCAAAAAATTTGAAATCTATGCATTGTTTCCCACAATTTTCATGAACTTTTTAAAGATTCTGAATATGCATGCATTTCAAAATTTTCTAAAGCAAACTAAAGTTACGTTTTAATTTCATTTCCATGAACTTTGTGAAGTTTCTTTATATTAGCAATAGATACAGGGAAAACTATCCAAATAATTGGCATTTAGTAACCCCAGGAAAAAAATACAAGAATGGAAATATAATCTCCTTCATCTTAGTACACACAAGGAGTCTTCCAAAAGTTTATGGGAAATGTGTGTATTATGAAAAAAGCTATGCATATGTTGCAAGACTTTCTGTACCAAAACAAACAACTTTTTTTTAGATATTTATTTGAAAGAGTTACACAGAGAGAGAAGGAGAGGCAGAGGGGGGAGGGATCTTCCATCCACTGGTTCACTCCCCAGTTGGCCCCAACGGCTGGAGCCGTGCCGATCCAAAGCCAGGAGCCAGGAGCTTCTTCTGGGTCTCCCACGTGGGTGCAGGGGCCCAAGGACTGGGGCCATCCTCTACTGCTTTCCCAGGTCATAGCAGAGAGCTGGATAGGAAGTGGAGCAGCTGGGACTAGAACCGGCGCCCATATGGGATGCCAGTGCTTCAGGCCAGGGCGTTAACCCACTGTGCCACAGCACTGGCCCCCAAACTTAACTTCTAATTCCATTTCCCACAGACTTTTTGATGTACTCTCACAGTTGGCTCAAGAGGGATTAATATTGAAAGCAGGGCAGCGCTGGTGTTTTTTGGGCGAGAAGGGAGGGGAGGCTTGGGGAAGACAGGCGGCTCCTCCTCTTCCACCATGGCAAAGTCAAGTTGTTGCTTAGAACTCACCCATCAAGAACCAGCAACAGAAACATCAGGTAGGAACGCTTTGGGCATTGACTACCCGTAGCTTAGAAAAATAGTTTAGTTTGCTGGCTTGAAATAATAGTGATCTGAAACAGAACAGTGCTCCGTTCTCTCACCCCTGAGATTCTCTTGGCCTTTTTCCTGGGGCCCAGGGTGGCCTTCCACCGGGAGCGCCCGAGTTTGTGTCTCAGGCAGTCAGAAGGAAGCTGGTGTTCATCTCAGCCAGGCCGTCGATGAGAAAGAGAATCCAGCTGTGATGTGAGAAGGCCCCAGTCTTTGTGGCCAGAACTGGGGCAGTCACTCCATTGGCAAGAGTGCCTGGAAGAGTGCATGTCTAGCTTCCCTATGCCCTGAGAAAGAGGCAGGCAAGAAAGGAGACATAGCTGTGTCCTGGGCTAGCCAATCAGCATGGTATTTAGAAACACAGAAGTAAATATTAGACTTTGAAAAAGAAAGCTCAAATGAACAGGGTTGCCTCCTAGACCCGGAACTTAGAAACACCAACTACTGAAGCCTGGTTGCTGTTTGGCAGTAGTAGTAATATTCTTTGTAGTTTTATTACTCAATAATGATTTTTGACTTTTAAACTTAGATGTATAGTTGTGTACACACACACACACACACACACACACGAGTTTGATCAAAATACAATTAACTGAAGGAAGGAAAGCACAAACTGCAAACGTAGCATGCTCTCTTGCCCAACTAATTAGCTCCCAACCTCCCCTCAGGTCAGTGCTCAGTCATGTCTGCCTCAGGGAAGCCTCTCTGGCTCTCCCAGTAGGGAGAGGAATATTGGGAAGACAGAAATGTATCTTCTTGAAACCTTGAGCACGGTTGTAGTTTCACAGCACTTGGGTGGTGTTGGATCCCTGACCGCCTCCTCCCATGAGACTCCTAGCTCCACGAGGGCAGAGATGAGGCTTAGCATCTCAGAGATGCTTCATCCCCGTCTCCCCAGTGCACAGCTCGCTCTTAGTTAACAGTTGATGAGTGAATAAATGACTAATACTCTGAGTCACAGGCACCCTGCCCGCCCTACAAGTATCCCATGGTTGTGGAACTTAAGCTGAGAGAGACAACAAGTTGAGTACCGTTGTCAGCAATGCTGAGCACATAAATCAGTTCCATAAACACTTATGGAGCATGTGGTGTGTGCCAGGTGAGCTGGCTTCCTCATTCAAGTTTCGGCAGTCCCCTAGGACGTGAGAGTGTAACCGTTACAGACGCCTTCAGCAGTAAGCCAAAGAGCAGCCAGTTAGGAGGAGTTTCACCAAAACTGATGAACTTTCTCTTGCATAACAAGAAGCCTGGAAACTATTACAGGGGGAGCAACTGCTGCTATTAGATCAGCAACTCAGTACTGAGTGCTCTGAGTCAGTGTCTCTGCACTTGTCTGCCACTCGTGTAGAATGATCTCATCTTTGCAGAACCAAATTTAAGGGCACAGAGAAGGTAGACAAAGCACACTGCAGGCATGAAAATCTTTCCCAAGGAGGACGCTGGTTAAGGCATTCATGTCCCACACTGGAGCACTTGAGTTCTGGACTCAGCTCTGGTTCTCCATTCTAATTCCTTCTGATCCAGACCCTGGGAGGCACCAGTAATGGCTTCAGTGACTGGGTTCCTCGATCCTACATGAAAAACTTGGATTAAGTTGCTAGTTCTGGGCTTCAGCCCAGTCGTTGAGGGCATATGGGGAGTGAGTCAGCAGATAGGAGGTCTCTTTCTTTGTCTGTCTTTCTTTCTGTAAATAAAGTAAATTATTTCAAGTAAATAAAAGAATAGATTTTTAAAAATATTTCCCAGAAGCCCATGCCAGACTTCCTGTTTTTTTTTTTTTTTTTTTTTTTTTTTTTTTTTTTTTTTTTTTTTTTGGACAGGCAGAGTAGACAGTGAGAGAGAGAGACAGAGAGAAAGGTCTTCCTTTGCCGTTGGTTCACCCTCCAATGGCCGCTGTGGCCGGCGTACCGCGCTGATCCAATGGCTGGAGCCAGGTGCTTCTCCTGGTCTCCCATGGGGTGCAGGGCCCAAGCACTTGGGCCATCCTCCACTGCACTCCCTGGCCACAGCAGAGAGCTGGCCTGGAAGAGGGGCAACCAGGACAGAATCCGGTGCCCCGACTGGGACTAGAACCCGGTGTGCCGGTGCCGCAAGGCAGAGGATTAGCCTAGTGAGCTGCGGCGCCAGCCCAGACTTCCTGTTAATCTCAATGGCCAAGACCAGGTCATATGAGCAATACTAATCAGGAGCTGGACTCACCTTCCATGAGATCAAGGAGGCACCACTCAATATTTGACTAAATCAAGGTTATCTTAGCATAAACCAAATGGGAGACTGCTGTTTGTCTTAAAAGCCAGCAGTGATACCACAATAATAATAGCTCCATAGCACAGATGATAGATTTGACCTTCGTTTTGGACAATGTAAGTGGACAGAGCTGCAATTCAAATCTAGGCTTGCTTTTTTCCCCAAGTTTGTACCATGGCACCTCCTAGCCCCAAGTTTGAAGCTCTTCTGCTATCAAACAGTGGTGGATTTGGTCAGGAATGGCCTCACAGAGGGAAAATACTTCAGGCAAGGTCTTGAAGGAAAGAACCTGACTGAGCTGACGGAGAGCCTGACAGGTTGGTGGAGGGACAGTACGTTGATGTCACCCTCTTCACTCTCACTCCGGTGTGAAAATGTTCTTCAGGTGCCCCATTGGTCAACAGAGCATCTCTCCCTATTTTGCAGAGACTATTAAGGCTTTGATGATGTAAATGAACTATAAATAAACTAAGAAGAGATGACATTTATCCAAGAGGAAATGCCGAAATGAGAACCCAGAGACCACGGTTGAGCTAGAGCGGCTGAACAGAGTGTTCCCGCCGAGGTTTTTAATGAGTCTTGCTTGTTGTTGATGCCTCAAGAGCTTGAAAAGGTCTCAACCTGGGAAAATATTTCCAAGTGACCTAATACATGAGGCTGTCTTTTCCTTCTCTGAGAACCTTTAGCTATCCCTCAGTACACATAGGACAACCTTGCCCATCACCTTCCTCCATCTAACTCCCACACTCAAATCCATCCCCATTGGTCTTCCACCTAGGGAGAGCCCAGCTGGG
The DNA here is from genome assembly GCF_964237555.1 of Oryctolagus cuniculus. Taxonomy (NCBI): domain Eukaryota; kingdom Metazoa; phylum Chordata; class Mammalia; order Lagomorpha; family Leporidae; genus Oryctolagus; species Oryctolagus cuniculus. Next base: position 126,849,780 of record NC_091437.1, on the reverse strand, counting down.
GATGGCCTGGAGTGGGGTTTGATGGGCAGCAGGCTGCACAGAACTGTTCTTGTCCAAGACTTAGCATCCCCAAATCACAAGTATGAGCAGAGTGATAAACTGTGAAAGAAAATTAGGAAGCGGGTCCAAAATGCCAGCAAGGGTATTTGACAGGACCTTAAAGCTAAATAGGCCAAAAGGGGATATTAAGAGTGGCTTGTGCAGGGCAGTGGGTGGGGGAACGCTTGTTGTAATGTAGTGGGTTAAGACACAGCAGCTTGCATCCCTGGCATCATGCATTGGAGTGCCTGCTTGAGCCCTCGTTGCTCCACTTTCACTCCATCTTCATGCTGATGCGCATGGGAAGTCAGCAGATGAAGGCTCACGTTCTTGGGTCCTGCCACACATATAGGAGATCAGAATGGAATCCCTGTCTCCTGGCTTCCACCTGGTCCAGAGATGGCTGTTGTAGCCATCTGGAGAATGAACCAATGGATGTAAGATGTCTCTCTCTCTCTCTCTCTTCCTCTCTCTCTCTTTCTCTATTTATTTATCTGCCCCCCCAACCGTGTCACTCTGCATTTAAAACAAATACATAAACCTTTTAAAGATGAAGAATAAATAGAACTAGACCATGGGGAGCAGGTGTTTAACCCAGCAATTAAGATACCATCTCCTATTTTGGAGAATCTGTTTTTGACCCCTGGCTCTTGCTCCTGAATTTACCTTCCTGCTTGTGCAGACCCTGGGTGGCAGAGGTGATCCCTCAAACAGTTGAGTCCCTGCTACTCATTTGGGAGACCTGGACTGAGTTCCCAACTCCTGGCTTCAGCCTGACACAAGTCGTCTGGCTGTTGTTGGCATTTGCGGAGTGAATCGGCAGATAGGATCTCTCTCTCTCTCTCTCTGTGTCTCTCTCTCTGTCTCTCTCTCTCTCCCTCTCTCCATTTCTCTTTCTCTCTCAATAAATAAATGAAATGTTTTAAAACTGGAGCATGGCCTGGGACCTCAAGCCAAGAGATAGGAATGAGTGAAAGCCTAATTGCAGCGATAAGATTCAGACAGTCACAAATGTGGAGCAATCAACTGCAGTACTTGCTGTTGGGGACAGTTGGTTTATTACCTTCTCTTGCTTGGTGCAGCCCCTCCCTCCCCTGCAGGAAGTGGGGTTATTTCTCCCTAGGTGATCCTGGCAGGATTCTCTGGAGATATTAGACAGATACCTGTGACAGTTTCTGGCCCATGCCCTTCTCAGTACAACAGGTTTTGGAGATGACCAGAGCACAGTACGTTTGTCACTGTTCCTTTTCCATCTCCACTTGCAGAGCTTTAGGCAGAGATATTAGTGGGCGAGGAGTAGGAAGTGGCCACTTCTAGTGATTCAGCCCAGTCAACAGGACATTGTCGTGAATCCAGGCACTGGAGACGGGAGGGCATGTGAAGGAGGGCTTCTGAGGTCATGACTGGTCCCGTGGGGCAGTTTTCTAAGAGAGGGCAAATTTTCCAAGAAAAGAGCCCTGGAGTGATATCCTATATAGAGCTCCTCCCTAATTCTTAGGGCTGGTTGGTATCAGTCCTCACAGAGAACCTTGAAAATTTCTGTGTGGTGCCATCCCGCTCTTACCAGGCTGTTGGATGTTAGAGACGTCCTGGGGTATTGCTGCTCCCAGGGGACCCAGAGACTCACTGGCTGTTGGAATAACCTGGGAGCTCACTAGAAAACCAGAATCTCCCTTCAGTCCTCCTGAATCAAGTCTGTGTTTGAGTGAGATGTATACGCACATTAAAGTTCCAGGGCTTAGAGATACAGTGGAAGCCATCGCCTGTTGGTGTTCACAGCAAGGAGCAATCATAGGTTTCTGTGGGTGAACTGTGAGCACTGGGCCAGGGGTAATTCTGCAGAAACTTGTTGGCGCTATCAGTGGAGGAAACTGACATGGTGAATTGTTAAAAGGTAACTTTGGAATGAGCCATCCCATGGGCTCATCACTCAAAGCTCCCTAAGGAATGATACAGCCAAGCCTAGAGCACACCCTCTGAGCTGTTAGGACCTAAAACATGAAGCTGAATCCAATCAAGGCTCCAGAGCTCCAGGAAATGAGAGAGATCAGGAAACAAGTCAAACGACTCTCCAAAGAACGAACCAAACAAAAAATCCACAGCATTGGGAAGCCTACAGCAAACGGTTACAGCAATAAGTCGAAGGTATGGAACAAAGATTGTGGAGATAATCTGGCCATTGAGGTCATGTGGAGAGTGAACCCAGAGGATGGAAGACTTTTCTCTCTCTCTGCCTCTGCCTCTCTGAAACTCTGCCTTTCAAATAAATAAATCTTTTTAAAAAAATGTGGAGCTGGGAGAAGCGAGGAATCTACCTTAAAATAGATTTAAAAGATGAACTGCAAAATGTAACCAGGACCAGGTTTGGCTCTTGATTTAGACAAGTGACAACCAGAGAATGTGTGTCTCACATACTCCCCATCCCAGCACTCAGGGCCTCAAATGGACATCAGGTGATTTTCCCGTCTCACTTCCCGCACTCCCCTGCCTCAGCTCTGGGCGCCAGCCCACCTGCTCTGCTCATTGTATCTTAGATACTGATTACATATTCTAGCTGGAATTTAAAGCCGTTTAATAGCTAAGACTGGTGTAGCCCTGAGGACAGAGGAAGAATGATGATGGCTCTTTGTTCTAAGTAAGTAGGCTTCTTCCAGAACCGTAAATGGTCCTGAAGGAAGGACCCACAGACTCGCCCCTGTCCTGTCAGTGGCTGCTCCATGTTTCCTGTAGCAGTGGTGTGCTGGGAGTCATCCCCCCTGCTTTAAAAGGGTCTTTAACATTTCAACAGAAGCAACTCATTAAAAGTAACACTTTTAGGAATTCTGTTTGTATTTGTGAATAGATTTGTGAATAGTAGTAAAATTGAAACAAGGCGGGGTGGGTGTCCTGACACAGAGGACTGAGCCTCTGTTTAGTGATGCCTGCATCCAGTATCAGAGCGCCAGCTGGAGTCCTGGCTGCTCCACTTCCCACCCAGCCCCCTGCTATTGCACCTGGGAAGGCAGCGACAGATGGCCCAAGTGCCTGGGCCCCTGCTGCCCACAGGGGAGACCCAGGTGGAACTCCCAGCTCCTCGGTTCACTCTGACGCAGCCCTGGCTAATGCAGGCATCTGCAGAGTGAACCAGTAGATGGAAGAATGAACTCTCTCTCTCCCTCTCTCTCCCTCTTTCTCTATCTCTCTTTCAAGTAGATGAAAATAAATATCTTTTAAAAATGAAACAATAGTTGATTAATTATTCGTTGCTCTGTCACAAAATTGCCAAAATTCAGCAACTCAAAGCACACAGTTTCTGAGACTCAGGCATTCAGGGGGAGCTCTGCCCGATGATTCTCAGGGCTGCTCATGAAGCGGTGGCCAAGCTGTCATCCCGGGGCTACCGTCACTGCGGGCTGCGGGCTACAGACTGTCAGGTCTCCTTCAGGCTCTCTCATGAGGTTGTTCTGTGGACTGCTGGACAGAGGCCTCACCCTTGCTCTGTGGATCTCTCCACAGGACTCTCCAAATACCCTGGCAGCTGCTTCCCCTGCACAAAGTAGCAAAGAGAAAAAAAAAAGAGAGAGAGAGAGAGAGAGTAAAACTGAAGTTGCAGCACGTGGCACAATCTGATTTGGGAGGTGACATATCATGGCTCCTGCTCTATCCCATTGGTCACACAGGCCATGTGGGAGGGAATTATACCGGGAGGCAGGATCACTGGGGGCCATCATGAAGGCTGCTTGCCAAATATGGGCCCTTTCCAAAATTTAAACAAAAATGTGCTTTTAATATGCTTATGAACACAGAAGGCTTATAAAAGTGAACTACATGGGGGCTGGCGTGGCACAGTGAGTTAACGCCCTGGCCTGTGGCGCTGGCATCCCATATGGGCGCCGGTTCAAGACCTGGCTGCTCCTCTTCCAATCCAGCTCTCTGCTATGGCCTGGGAAAGCAGTAGAAGACCTCTCTCTCCTCTCTCTCTCTCTCTCTCTCTCTCTGTGCCTCTCCTCTCTCTGTAACTCTGACTTTCAAGTAAATAAACAAATCTTTAAAAAAAAAATGTGAACTACGTGTGAGCCTCCCAGGTTATTCCAACAGTGAGGTAGCACAGCAGGTTAAGCCACCCACATCCTACACTAGTTCCAGTCCCAGCTGCTCTGTTTCTGATTCAGCTCTCTGCTGATGCACCTTGGAGGCAGTGGATGATCGCCCAAGGGCTTGGACCTCTGCCACCAATGTGGGAGATCAGGATGGAGTTCCTAGCTCCTGGCTTCAGTCTGATTGTTGTGGGTATTCAGCAAGTGAAGCAGGTAGAAGATTCTGTCTCTGTCTCTGTCTTTCCCTCTCCTCTTTCTGCTTTTCAAGTGGATAAATAAATCATATATATATGTGTATATATGTGATATGTGTGTGCATCATCTCAGAATGTCAAATCTGTCTCAATAGGAACGCTTAATGCATTGTAAATGTCTCTTATAAAAGGTAGTTTTTGTTTGTGTTCATTAGTGTCTTTTTTCCTTAATAAATGATTTTTTTCCCTTTTTTCTGGTCCCTGTATTCTATCCCAGCCACGTTGCCTTACTGGTTGGATTCTTGGTGTACTTTTGGTTTCAGCTGCCCAGTCGTGTCCTGGAGTTGGCAGGAATTCACCACAGATCCACCAATCCATGAAACTTCAACTGAGGCTGAACTTCTCTGGTTGAAAATACAGGGTCACTGGGGTGAGCGCTGTGGCACAGCAGGATAAGCTGCTGGGTGGGGCGCCCACATCTCATAGCAGAGTGCCTGGTTTCAGCCCTGACACCTCCGCTTCTGATCCAGCTTCCTACTGATGCATCCTGGGAGGTGACATGTGACGCTCAAACACTAGGGGCCCCTACTCTCCCTGTGGGAGGCCCAGATGGAGTTCCTGGCTCCTGACTTCAGTCTGGCCCAGCCCTGACGATGGTGGGCATTTAGAGGGTTAACCAGCAGACTGAAGATATCTCTTTCTCTTTCTCTTTCTCTGTCTCTGTCTCTCTCTCTCTCTCTCTTCCCCTTCACCCCCCTCTGTCCTCTGCCTTTCAAATAAATAAATACTTTTTAAAAATAGAATCGGGTGGGCTTTTGGCCTCACAGTTAAAGATGCCTGAGTCCCATGTGGGAGTCGCCTGGTTTCCAGCTCTTCTTCCCAGCATTCCTGCTAATGGGAGCGCTGCAAGGAAGCAGGCTGCATTTCTGCCTCTCCACTGGGAGACCTGGACTGAATTCCCAGGTTTGGGTTTTGGCTCCCTGGTTAATGTGAGCATTTGGGGAGTTCAAGCTGGCAGGTGGGAGCTCGCTCTCTGTCTCTCTCCCTTTCAGCCTCTCAAGGAAATCATTTTTTTTAAACATTTAAAGCAGAATCATTAAGAATAGGCAGATCAGAAGGGAAAGAAAAGTCTGGGAGTGGAATTTGCCTGCTTGGAATCCAGGAGAAAGCGCAGGTGAGTCACTAGCTGCCCCAGGCAAAATGCAAAAATGGGGCCTTAGCCTCCCTTCCCACTCTCCCCACCCCCTCTGTTCCCGGCTGCAGGCGTCTCAGGCCTTTGAAAGGAAGACAGCTTGTCCCTAAGAGGGGCCCCAGCCTTCATGATCTGGGCAGCCACCCATGCCAAACGATCCCCCAGGCTCCCTGTTGTCTCTGATAATAGCAAACTCCCAACCCTAGGGGCCAGCCGAGCAGGGAGCCTTTGGCCCAAAAAATATATTTTGCTGATATGCTCAGTGACGTTAAAAAAAAATCAAGATAGTATTTTTAAAGTAAAATTTCACATAAAAGTCTGATTTTATCTTTTTCTAAGAAAAATCAAATGAGCTGGCAACATGGAGTTGACATGGCAACAACAGCCCCAAGCAAAGACAGGATGCCTCCTGTTTGCACAGCCTGCCACGCCCTGTGTCTCCACAACCCTGGGCTGGGTGTCAGCTGCCAGGAATGGTTCCTTCTACCTGCTTCTCTAGCATCTTTTCCTGCACCAATTCTGTATCATTAATAGCGGGGAAGGCCGGCGCCGCAGCTCACTAGGCTAATCCTCCGCCTTGCGGCGCCGGCACACCAGGTTCTAGTCCCGGTCGGGGCGCCGGATTCTGTCCTGGTGGCCCCTCTTCCAGGCCAGCTCTCTGCTGTGGCCAGGGAAGTGCAGTGGAGGATGGCCCAAGTCCTTGGGCCCTGCACCCCATGGGAGACCAGGAGAAGCACCTGGCTCCTGCCATCGGATCAGCGCGGTGCGCCGGCCGTGGCGGCTATTGGAGGGTGAACCAACGGCAAAGGAAGACCTTTCTCTCTGTCTCTCTCTCTCACTGTCCACTCTGCCTGTCAAAAAAAAAAAAAAAAAATAGCGGGGAAAAAAATAGACCAAGAGGACCATCTATTTTAGGAACATGCAGGAAACCCCATTTCTCAGCAGAATATTGATTGCTACGTGTCTTATGTAAAGAATAATTATGTAGCTGAAGAACACAGTGTTGTCACTAAAAATCATATTAAGTACTAGGATAAATACAAGATGAAGATGTTGAACTGAAAAAGTAGAAATTGCTACAAAAAATGCAGTTGTGAATTTGATGCCAGGGCATTTAAACCTCGTGTACATGGTATTTTTATAGAAGTATGTATTGAGCATAGCAAAATCTATTTTCCTGGCCCGCCTGGAAAATGTTGTAACGTAGCATGCTGATGATGGGCTAAAAATTGCAGAAGCAGGGAGGCCCCCAATAAATTGCATTTCCGCCCCAACTAGATGCTCAATGAGGTGAGAGACAAAATGAAGATTAAAGATGGAGGCCAGGGCTGGGCGTCACGGGGCAGCGGGTCAAGCTGCTGTTGGAATGCCTGTGACCCATATCAGAGGACCTGGTTCAAGTCCCTGCTACTCTGTGTTTCCGCCCCAGCTTCCTGCTTCCATGAAAGGCCTCAAGTGCTTGGGTTCCTGCCATCCACATGGGAGACCAAGATGGAGTTCCCAGTTCCTGGCTTTGGCCTGGCCGGGCTCTGACTGTTGGAGGCATTTAGGGAGTGAACCAGTGGATGGTAGAGATCTCCTTCTCTCTCTCCTTAGCTGTCACTCATCTTTGCAAAAAAAAAAAAAAAAAAAAAAAAAAAAAGATGGAAGCCAAAGCGTCACTTGTATGAATCAGAGAGATACAGTTGACATTATTATCCAATGGGAGGGCCATGTGGAAGCTACAGATTCAGCTGTAGAGTTCCAGTCTCCATCCCACCCCAGCCCTGCAAATGGACATTATGGAAGAGCACACTTGCAGGGGATTGTGTTCAAGAGAGTGAGTGAAAGCCAGAAGGCAAAGCAAGCACGTCCAGGTCATCTCCGCAAGTTTTCACAGCAGATAAGCTACTCTAACAACCCCAAGACAGTGTTCTAGTGAAGAGAGCACATGGATGAAGAGTACCCTCGGGTTACCCCTGTTAATGCATGGCATTAATGAGAATTTGGATGGGACTGAAGAATTCTTAGACATGGTGATTGTGACGGGGAAAGATTTTGCATTTTTTAATTATTAATTTTTATTATTTGAAAGGCAGAGAGACAGAGCAATATATGTGTGTGTGTGTGTGTGTGTGTGTGTATATATATATATATATAGAGAGAGAGAGAGAGAAAGATATCTTCCATCTCCCGCTTCACCCTCTAGATGTCCTTAGTAGCAGGAACTGGGTCAAGCTGAAGCCAGGAGCCCAGAACTCCATCCAGGTCTCTCACAAGAGTGACAAGAACTCAAGTACTTGAGACACCACCACTGCCTCCCAGGGTGTAAATTATGCTGGAAGCTGGAGCTGGAAGCAGAGGCAAGACTCAAACCCCAGGCACTCTGATAAGGGATACACACATCTCAAGTGGTGTCTTCACCATTGCACCTTGGTTTTGTGGGCTGTGCAGCCTAAGCCTACACAGATGTAAAACCCTTTATGGATACTCACTGATGATGTCAGATTGCTTCATCCTCACCTGTGGTGGCGATGGGCTTGACATTCACAGAGTGAGCCCATGGAAGCCATTGAATGCAGGACGATGTAGTCACCAAAGCAAAACATGTGATATTAGAATATCTCATTCTGTAAGGATCTTGGGAGGATTTAGTAAAGGGGGCACGTATGGTAAACTGAACACACAGTCTATTCGTTGTATGGCTGACGATGAAAATGCACAGGCCCAAGCTGCACTTCCGGACAAACACAACCACGTGTACCTGCACACACACACTGCTGCGAGCTGTGTCCTTCAAGATTTTTCCAGTTAAATGAGCTCTGCGTACTTTTACCAGAAACAGATTCCAGTGGAAGCATATGGGCAGTTGATTGGATCAGAAGAAAGCTGACTCTCTGAGCTGAGGAGGGGCAGGAGCTGGGCTACCCAGATGAGCTGAAGGTTGGCTCAGGGCACTGTGGCACCATTTTCCACCCCTTAGCTCGAGACTCAGCTCCCAGGGAGGAAGCCCGTGACTGGCCTAGCTCCACCTTTGACTGACAGCCCCATCAAATGGCATCCAGTAGGCAAGAGTGAGGCCCCAGGACCAGAGTGGGCAGAGGGAGCTGAGCCAGACAGGTGAAGGCAGCAGAGCCCCTTGCAAGAACCTTAAGACGAGTGGGGCAGTTTGGCTTTTGTTGAGGCCCGGATGGACGATGAGCCGGCTGCTGCTGGGCCCATCATTTTGCTTGCCGGAAAGTTAGCAGGAAGTCCCCACAGCAGCACCAGGGAAAACGCAGGACCTGTGTGGTGGAATGAGAAGGCCATGCCAAGATGGCTGCTGGCAAGCGAGCGTCAGTTACTCAGGAATGGCTTTGAAACCCACCTGGCAATGGAGCCTGCCTGGCAACAGGCTGTGATTGGATGGCTTTGAAACCCACCTGGCAATGGAGCCTGCCTGGCAACAGGCTGTGATTGGATGGCTTTGAAACCCACCTGGCAATGGAGCCTGCCTGGCAACAGGCTGTGATTGGATGGCTTTGGAAACTGCCTGGCAACAGGCTGTGATTGGTTGGGGCATAGACCGCCCCTTGACCGGATTGGCTGGTCTTGTCTATATAAGCTGCTGCTCGCCTCAAGCCTGCTTTACCTGACTCCCGGGGTCTGTGTGATGACTCCGGGCCTCTTGCCCCCACCACGCTCCTCCTCTCAGAAACGAATCCACTGCAAAATTGTTGAGAAATCAACTGCAACAGACCTGCTCCACCCCACTGGGACCCCTTTCAGGAAAGTCGCCTGACCTGGAGCTCCCTTCTCCCCAGTGCTGGAACCGGGAAATCTGAATGGGAGCCTTGGACCCGTGCAGCTTTGGTTGACAGATGGGCTCATCCCTCAGTGTATTTCCATACTTCCCAAATCAGGAGAACCAAAAGGAGAAGCCATCGGCATGGGCGGAGAGGAGGACGGGGTGGGCTACTTTCCCTGGGTAGCAGAGAGTACTTATGAACAGCTGTTCATCTGAAGCTGGAATGAATTTCACCCGTGGACTGCTCCACGGGTTGATCCGCCAAGCCTATGGAGCTGGCTGATGCCCCTGAGAGTTGCTCAGTCCTCTACATTTCAAGACCTTCCAGCCGAACGATCTTATCTCAAGTGCAAGGGCAGTGAGGTCCACACAGTGTTTATTTCCAATGCCTGCCCAGCAGTGTGCGACGACCCACATGGCTGTCTCGGCCACTGTGTGCCCATCCTGCCCACGGTTGTCCTAGGATGCAAGCTGGTAGCTCGTCTGCAGTCCCACACTGCCAGTGCTGTCCAAGTGCACACTACTTTTTATTTTTTATTTATTTTTAAAAGATTTATTTATTTTATTTGAAAGTCAGAGTTACACACAGAGAGAGGCAGAGAGAGAGAGAGAGGTCTTCCATCCGCTGGTTCACTCCCCAATTGGCCACAATGGCCGGAACTTCGCTGATCCAAAGCCAGGAGCCAGGAGCTTCTTCTGGGTCTCCCATGTGGGTCAAACTGTACTGCTTTCCCAGCCATAGCAGAGAGCTGGATCGGAAGTAGAGCAGCCGGGACTCAAACAGCACCCATATGGGATGTCGGCGCTTCAGGCCAGGGCTTTAACCCGCTGTGCCACAGCGCTGGCCCCTACTTTTTATTTGCCTTGATGTAACCTTTCTGAGTTATTCAATTTAGTTTGCATAAAGACAACAATTCAGGCAGTGGGAACTGTGGAGCAGAAGTTAACAAGCCATTTGTGGTGTGCGGATCCCATGTTAGAGTACAGGTTCTAGTTCTGGCTACTCTGCCTCCCATCCAACTTATGGCTAAGATGCTTGGCAGGCAGCAGATGATGGCCCAAGTGCCCTGCCACCAACATAGGAGACCTGAACGGAGCTCTTGGCTCCTTCAGCCTGGCTAAGTCCTAGTTGCCACAAGCGTTTAGAGAGTGAACCAGTGAATGGAAGGTTTCTCTCTAGCTCTTACGTTCTCTTTCACCCTACCTTTCAAATAAAATAAATAAGGCTTTTTTTTAAGATTCCATAATTCATGGTGGGCATTTGGTATAGCAGTTGGCACACCACATGGGAGCTCTCGTTGCTTGACAGAATGCCAAGGTTCAAATCTACTTCCAGTTCTAGCTTCCTGCTAATGCAGACCCTGGGAGGCAGCAGCTGATGGATCAAGTGCTTGGGTCCTTGCCACTCACCATATGGGAGACCTGAATGGAGTTCTGAAGTTGGTGTAGTCATCTGGGGAGAGAACCAGTGGGTGGGAGATCTCTCTCTCCCTCTCTCTTTCAAATAAATAAAAATTATTTTAAAAATGTACAGGGCCAGCATTGTGGTATAACAGATTAAGCCACCACCTGCAATGTTGGCATCCCATATGGGAGCCAGTTTGAGTCCTGGCTGCTCCACTTCTTTTTTTGCAGAGTGGACAGTGAGAGAGAGAGAGACAGAGAGAAAGGTCTTCCTTTGCCGTTGGTTCACCCTCCAATGGCTGCCCGACTGGTGCGCTGCGGCCGGCGCACCGCGCTGATCCAATGGCAGGAGCCAGGTACTTATCCTGGTCTCCCATGGGGTGCAGGGCCCAAGCACTTGGGCCATCCTCCACTGCACTTCCCTGGCCACAGCAGAGAGCTGGCCTGGAAGAGGGGCAACCGGGACAGAATCCGGTGCCCCAACCGGGACTAGAACCTGGTGTGCCGGCGCCGCAAGGCGGAGGATTAGCCTAGTGAGCCGCGGCGCCGGCTCTCCATGAACTTTTTGAAGACTGTTCATACTACATTTTATAATCAAAGAAAAAATGTCTTTTAAAAGATTTATTTCAATATTACTCATCCATCAATTCAAATATCTTTTTGGTGCTAGGAATATACCAAAGACAATTTTTTAAATATTTATTCATTTTATTTGAAAGGCAGAGTTACAGAGAGGTAGAGGCAGAGAGAGAGAAGTCTTCCATCTGCTGGTTCACTCCCCAGATGGCTGCAACTTCCAGAGCTGAGTCGATCCAAAGCCAAGAGCCAGGAGCTTCCACCAGGTCTCCCTCAAGGGTGCTGGGGCCCAAGGACTTGGGTCAGCTTTTAATGCTTTCCCAGGCCACAGCAGAGGGCTGGATCGGAAGTGGAGCAGCTGGGACCTAAACCAGCGCCCATAGGGGACGCCAGCACTGCCGGCGGAGGCTTTACCCACTACGACACAGCACTGGCCCCAAAACAATTTTCAAGTATTTTGTTGATAAGAGAGCCTTAGACAAGGAAACAAAAATCCATTCGTGGTAATGATAAATAACAGAGTTTTTTTTTTTTTAAGATTTATTTATTTATTCGAAAGGCAGGATGACAGAGAAAGCAAGCTTCCATTTGCTGGTTCACTCCCCAAATGGCTACAACAGCCAGGGTTAAGGCAAACTGAAGCAAGGAGCCAGAAACCCAGTCCAGATCTCCTGCATGAGTGACAGAAACCCAGGTGTTTGGGCCGTGGGCTGCTGCCTCCTGCAAGCATGGAGTAGCTAGGACTTGAACTGGCACTCTGCTGGGGGATTGCAAAGGTTTCCAAGCAGCCGTTTAACCCACGTGCTGCAGCAGGTGCCCAAAGATGGTACGTACTTTTGGATACCTTTATGGATTTATGCTGCCTAAAAAAAACCCCTTTATATGCAAATGGAATTGGGATGAGGGTTCATCATTAGGAAATTCCCCTTCCAGTCAACATAGGATTTTTAAAAATCGCCTTTGTAGTATCACATGTTCTTCTATTTCTTATTTTTTTTTTAACTATACAAGTAGTAGATTCGTTTGCATAATCACTGTTGAAAGAGAGACAGCCGTGGGGGGGCATTGTGGTGCAGCAGGTTAAGCTGCCACTTGGGAGGCCTGCATCCCACATCAGAGTGCTGGTTCCGGCCCCAGTCACTCCACTCTGATCCACTTGCCCACTAATGTGCTCCCTGGGAGGCAGGAGCTGCCGGCCTCTGCCAGCTCTGTGGGAGACCATCACAGAGTCTGGTCTACCCTTGGCTGCTGTGGGCATTTAAGTAGTGAGCCAGTGGATCCCCCCTCCTCCCCCTCCCTCTCTCTCATCCTACCTTTCAAGTAGATAAAAACAAACATAATAAAACAAGAAAATAATGTTTTAAAAACAGTACAATACCCAAAACCTAATTATGTATCTATTGACATTTCAGATCACTTTCTGTCCTAGAGCTTTGAGCCATTGAATAAGTCTTGCCCCATTTTAGCCTCAAAGCCATGTCCAGAACAGGCCAGGGAGATGGAAGTGAGGCCTGGAGACAGCCCGCGCCAAGCTGGCTCTGTCCAGTGAGAGACTCCTGTGCCCTGGGGGACAGTTACCTCATTCCCCAGAGATAAGTCAACTCTCACCGCCTAGGACCTGGGGAAGTGCTAGGGTCCCTGTGTGTATGTGAGTCTCTGGGGTTTGTTTCTCTCATCTTCCTTCCAGAAATTTCTACTGCTTGTTCTAACTTTCCGACAGAACTTCATGTAACTGTGTGAAATAGTCAATGAGTGTTTCACGCCCTGAATACCTCCTTAGCTAAAACTGAACATGCCTTTTACAATTGTTTCCCTGTCTGTGGAAATACAAAGCAATTAAAAAATAGGCCAGCTCCTTCCTCTCCCATATCTTTAATTATTAAAAAACAAAAACTCTGGGTTTGTTGTTGTTCTGTTAACATTCTTCGAAATGATTATCACGTTGGAGTCCTAGGACAACTGTTTGCTTTGGGATCACTTCCTGGCACTGGGCTGTGTTTTCCTCCAGAGAAACTGAAGGTTGGAATCCAAACAAAATCTTGTTTACTTTTCCACACTTCAGGAACCAGAGTAAATTCAGCCCAAAGAACCCCAGGGGGCAAAAAAAGAAAAGAGGCCTTTCTTTGTGCAGGACTGAAATTAGCAAGGAAGGTTTTATTTGCACTGGACACCATCATGCTAATTAAAAGGGTACGGCCAGAAGTGCCTAATGATAGATAATTGCCCTGGAGAGCAGCTATTGATGAGATATGGTAATGCAATGGTGGGAGGCATTTAGATGCTAAGAGAGCCCGAAGCTAGGAGCTGCCCAAATTTCGGGCAGCGTAAGTGCTCCTGGGCCTCCTTAAACAATGCTTCACAGTGACACAGTCCTCGGTCAGAATGGCCAAGACCCCTACAGATACCAAACCCGAGGGACATTCATTTACCTTATATTCAGCAATGCACTATTTGCACCTTCTCCTGTCTTCTCTCCCCTATACTTCCAGGGGTTGGAAACCTTTTGGTTTTTTCCTGCCAAGGGCTATTTGAATATTTATGACATCCTTTGTGGGCCATACAGAATTGTCAACCTGAACACTGGCATGCTGTAGGTTTATTGAATTTCCAGTGCCGCCTTAGCTGGGCCATCCTGGCCGACCCTCCCCATCCCTGCAAGTAGTCATCTCAAGATTATTTATGCAACCACGGCACAATGTAGATGCTGTGCAAATAGCTGATATCCTGGGGAGTATCAGTACCCATCCAGATTGGTTTCAAATATTTTCAGCCCCGTGTCAGTGTCAGTGAAGCCACAGATGTGGACCGCTGACCAAGCGCGGATGCCTGTCTCTGTGTTGCATTAGCCTCAGGGCACACACAGAGGCGAGGGGCCCCACAGCAGCCCTCACCTGCCTCGGCTGGGCTGAGCGCAGTGAGCTGCCGGCTTCCACCACCACGAGCTGCTGCCCCGTTCCACCCCTCCTCTGCACCTGTTGTCTCCTCACGCAAGACCCTGCCGTGGCCTCTGGTTTTCTACTTCGGTGAGCATTCAGCAGGCAGGCAGGCAGGCAGGCAATCAAGATCCAATGAGGCTTGCTCTGGCAGGTGGCTGCTGCCATTGCTGCTCTCAATGTAGGGAGCTCTCTTGCCTTCCGCAGCCTGCTGGAGCACATGCAGTTGCTGCTAAAAAAGCTTTTTATTGTGAAAAAAAAAAATCCGTAACAGACAATGTGCCATCTTGGCTGTTTTAAATGCACACTTCCGTCTACTGGATACCATTGTGGTGTTATACAGCCATCACCCCATCCATCTCTATCCTGTGTAACTCTTTCCCATTTTGCAAAGCTACAGTTCCACACCCATTAAACAACAGCTCCCCGTCCGTCCCCTCCCCACCAGGCCCGGGCAGCCCCCATTCTGCTTTCCACCTTTATGATGTTGACTGCTCTAATCCCCTCCTCTGAGCGATCTCTTGCACTGTTTATCTTCCTGTGCCTGGCTTTCCCTTAGCACACGTCCTCCGGGTTCAGCCCTGCTGGAAGCCAGGTCAGGATTTCCCAGTGTGACAGCCGGCCTGCTCCATCTGCAGCTCCCAGGATGAGAGCGATGCACGAGCCAGCCCCCACACCCAGCGCTGCGCCCCTCGTGTCCTCGTGACCAGGGAGGGGCTTCCTTATTTTACCAAGGTGAAAACCGAAGTCAGACACACAAAGCCGCACCGTGAATGAGACCTTGGCCCTCTCTTGGTGCAGGGCCTTGATGATCTGACATGCGGTCATGTTCCCCAGAAGGAGTAGCAGCAAGACTGAGAAGCGCCGGGAGACCGCGGAGGGCTCCCTCGGGCTGCAGTTGTTCAGAAATTCCCAAGCTCGTAGGAAAAGCCTCGGGAGGACTTAGTCCAGGCAAAAGCACCCTTCAGGAAAGAAGGCAAGAGAATCAGAGTAGGCCAAGGAGAGAAGACAGCAGAGAAAGAGCACAGTGCGGGAGCAAGGGCCAGGACTCTGCAGCCTGGCATCTTTGGGCTCCAAACTTGGCTCTGCCGCTGGTTGCTATGCGACCCCTCTCCGAGCCTCAGCTTCCCCATCTATACAAAAGGGACTAAAGATGTTGACCTCGTAGGATCAGAAAGACAGGCTTTTCAATGATCAACCTGCTTGTCTATTAAGAACTTGATAAACACTTCCAGAGAAAGCAAGAGCGCCCTGCTTCCATGCATATAAAAAGGCTTCGGACTCCTCTTAACAATGAGGATCTTTGTGGGCGAATATGCAAATCAAACATAAAGGGAGGTGAAGAAACCCGGGCCAGCGGAATCCCTATCTCTGCCCGCGATCTGGCCCATCGCAGCGTTTTCCACCGCGGGAGAATAACAGAAGCTGCTGTTGGAGACGCTTGGTCTCTGCTGGGGCTGGGCCCGCTCCTTCCCCGACTCCAGCCCATGCTGGGCACAAAAGGGTCTTGGGGCGGGATGTCGCGGCTTTAGTGCTCCTTTTGTCCGGAGCAGATGAGCCCAGTCTTAGGAGGAAAGACCGGGAGGAGGTGGGGAAGGAGAAAGGGGGTGTTGCAGCCCCAGTCTCTGAGCTACGAAAACAGTGCCGATAGTAGCAGTTCAGAAGCAACGCATTTCAGAACGCAGGGCAAAGTTCCCAACGCGCTGCTGGGATCATTCTTCCGCCGTCTTCTCTTCACGCCCAAGCCGATCCCAGCCCAGCTCATTCGGACCCCCAAGCTTGGCACACACGCTGGGCTGCTCGGTTGGAGTGACTGTTTTCTTTGAACCCCAGTGAGTTGGTCCCTGTTCATTGCTGCTGATCACAGAGCTGTCGTGACCTCAGGGAGGCGGGAAGTTCTGCTCCGGGAAGCAGGCTGGATCCCAGGCACGTTCCCTCGCGCCCTGCAGCGCTCGGGTGGGTCCTGGGCCTCTCCTTACCCGCATAGCCTTGCTGAGCGCGGCGCACGTACACAGCGCAAATGCACCATTTAACCGAGCCCTCAACGTCCCTTCAGCTCTGTCTGATCCCAGGCCTTGAAACAAATTTTTGACATGTTGAAATTGACTTCTTCAAACCCGGCAAAATGCAGTCTTGGGCAACTCCAGTCCTGACAACACCAGCGGGCGGGACTTGATCGTTCTGCATAATGAAAAAGAAGCAGATGGAGGCAAAGGGTCCTTTGTTTATTTCCTGTGCCAGGGATCCAGCACCAGGCTTGGGAGCTGGCGTATTCTGCTTCCTCCCCGCTTGGTTCCTCTGCTCTGATGCAGGAGAGCTTGTCCTGCGGCTGGGGATTTCTGTTGGGAGACTGCCTATGCTTCAGTCGCTTACAACTGAGTCGCTTTTCATTTTAGCCTGATCTCAGCTTGGTTGGCCCGGGAGCCTCGGCGGCCTGAGGGTGGCAAGAGCAAGGCTGAGATTTGTGTGGATACCAGCTAGGCTTTCCAGACCGTGTGAATACGGCTGGCTCCCCACCTGCATGAACTCCGCAGCAAAAATGCTTGGGGGGAGAAAATGTGTATGGAAAAGACCAGAAAAAATATCATGTATGCTGACGATTTTCAGACATTTCTTCTTGTCGTTATTCCACAGAAGATAGAGTTTAACAGCCACTTACATAGCATTTACACAGTGTTTGATATTTGGGTAATCTAGATGTGTGGGTATGGGTTACATGCAAATACTGTGCTATTTTGTAAGAGGGAGTTGAGAATCCGAGCATTTGGGAACCCAGAGGGGTCTTAGAAGCCACCCTGTGTGGATATGGAAGATAGTAGATATTGCACCTCCAAATACGTGTGTTCCCTCAACCACTCTTGTCTTCCTTGGCTTAATGTCAGGCCATGCAACACCAGGAAGTGGCTGCATGCTCTGCTCTGAACGGAGTTCTTTATTCACAGAAAAAAAAAATGAGAACACCAGCAGTTAACTTTGCTTTTCTAAGAACCCTGGACACGCCATCGGAGGGACCACCTATAAAACGAAAAGCTAGTCTACAACCACCAGTGGAGTCTGCGACTAAATAAAGTGTTGGTTTGGCCAAGCAGGAAGAGAGTGCCCAATGCTGGCTAGCTAGTGGTGCTCAACTTTTACCATGTGTGGGATTCCCCCGGGGCGATCAAACCAATGGTGACTGCTTGGGCTCTGCTCCACTCAGTATGAGTCAACGGGCCTAGGCATAAGTGCTTTTTTGTTTTTGATTTTTTTAAATTATTTTTTTTAAAAGTCGCTTGAGAGGTAGATAGTAAGAGACAGAGAGATCTTCCATTGGCTGGTTCACTCCCCAAATGCCCCCTAATGGTGGGGTCTACATCAGGTCCAAGGCAGAAGGCAGGAGTTCAATTCAGGTCTCCCACGTGGATGGCAGGAATCCAAACAGTTGAACCATTGCTGCTGTCTCCCTCCCGGGATGCACATTAGAAGGAAGCTGGAATCCAGAGCAGAGCCTGGCTGGGGACACAGGCCCTGCAGGATAGCATACAGGTGCCCCAGCTGGTGTCGACTGCCACACTGCCTGCCTGCCCTATTAAATGGTCTTAAAAATGTCTTCGAGTGATTGTTCTTTTCAAAGGTATGTTTATTTTCTTTGATTTATTTGAAAGTAGAGGGACAGAAGAGAGTGTCCATCTCCTGGTTTACTCCCTAAATGCCGGTTGGGTCAGGCCAAAGCCAGGAGACAGGTACTCGATCTGGGTCTCTTAAATGGGTGACAGAGACTCAATTACTTTGGGCTCCCAGGGTGCACATTAGCAGGAAGCAGCAATCAGGCCTAGAGCCAGGACTTGACAAGGCATTCCGACATGGGATGCAGGAGTCCCAATGGCTGCTTAACCACTGCGCCACACACCTGCCCCTCCGGGTGACTCTGATAGGCAGCCCTGGCTCTCTTCCTTATAGAAAGACTCTGAATGTGTCTTAGAAGGATCCATAAGTCTAAAATAGATGTCTTTGTTTGGGTGTCTCCAACCACTGAAATCAGAGCTATTTGGTTTATATTAATAATTCTTCTATAGCTAACATCCAGCCAGCAACTATGCACTCTAAGACTTCAGTCTCCTCATGTAGAAAATAGGGTGTTTAGAGGCTGGCACTGTGGTGTAGCAGGTAAAGCTGCCTCCTGTGACATCGGCATCCTCTATGGGTGCTGGTTCAAGTCCTGGCTGCTCCACTTCTGGTCCAGCTCCCTGCTAATGTGCCTGGGAAAGCAGTGGAAGTTGGCCCAAGTCCTTGGGCCTCTGTACCCACATGGGAGACCCAGAAGAAGCTCCAAGCTCTTGGCTTCGTATCAGTTCAGCTCTGGCAATTGTGGCCATCTGGGATGGAAGACCTCTCTCTCTCTCTCTCCCCACCTCTGCCTCTCTGTAACTCTGCCTTTCAAATAAACAAATAAATCTTAAAAAGAAAATAGAGTGTTTGTATGTTCCTACTCCTCCTAACTTTCTATCATATATGATTGCGGATTTCTTCATTTCTGAAATTCATAAGAGGGTTGCAGCTGGAGGAAGTAGGAGGGATTTGAAAGAAAGCAGCAATAATAATGATGATGATGATGGCAGTGATGATGATGAAAAATAGAACTTGGAAGAGCACATTTTTTTAAGATTTATTTATTTATTTGAAGGGCAGTGTTAGTGAGAGGCAGCAGCAGAGAGAGAAATCTTCCTTCTGCTGGTTCATTCCCAAAATGGTTCACTCCCCAAGTGGCTTAACCTGCTGCGCCACAGCAGCGGGCTCCTTGATTTTATTCTTGTAAGTAACTCTGTACTTGCCTTTCTCAGAAGAGGCGCATGCATTCTCCTGATAGCATTCAGAAGCAGTCACGCCTACCCGACCTCTGCTGCACTCCCCAGGCAGTGTTTCTGTCATGAGACAGGCAAGCAATGTGCTGGGGATTCTCACTCCCTAAACTCAATGTTTCTCTCTCTCACTGTGCATGCCCTGGTTCTCTTATTGCTCAACTTCTTCCTGTCCAGGATTATAATCCCAGAACTCTCACTCTGACCTTAAGGGAGAGCAACTGCCTCCAGGAGCATCACTCAAATTCTGGGTTGTTCCTCAGCAATCAGAGAAAATGGGTGCAAAGCCTGCAGGGGTCATTCAGAACAGGATACTTTTTGATTTGTGTGGGTGACAAAATGGGAGGTGTCTTGGTCTTTTTTCTGAATATCTGGGGCTGGAGGTTTTATAAAGAACAGGAGATCATTTGGCTCATGATTCCAGAGGTTGGAAGTTCAAGATGGAGCAAGTGCATCTGGTGAGGCCTTGATCAGCACCATGGGAAGGCAGAGGAGTGGAAGGCCAGCTGCAGGGGAGAGACAGCAGGAGGCGCGGCCTTGGTTCTTGTAATTTTAATAACCCAGATCCGCAAGAGATTGCACTAATCCCTCTTAATGTCCTAATCACCTCTTTAAAGATCCTGCTATCTCTGTTCCATTGGGAATCATATCTCAGAGAGGAGAGACAATATTTAATTCACAGTAGGAATGGTGATTTCACTTAACAATTTGACTCACTGGAGGATTTTTTAATTTTTTAATTTTACTTTTATTTTTAAGATTATTTATTTGAAAGGTGGAGTTAGAGAGAGAGAGAGAGAGTATCTTCCATTCTTTGGTTCACTCCTCAGATAGCCACAAAAACTGGAGCTGGGCCAATTGGAAGCCAGGAGCCAGGAGCTTCTTCTGGGCTTCCCACATGGGTGCAGGGGCCCAAGCTGCTTTTGCATCCTCCACTGTTTTCTCAGACACATCAGCAGAGAGCTGGATCAGAAATGTAGGAGCTGGGACTCTATAACTGGTGCCCATATGGAATGCCAGCACCACAGGCAATGGTTTTACATACTGTGCCACAGCAACGGCCCCTATTTTACAGAGAGAGGGAAAGACAGAGAGACAGAGAACTGGAGTTCATTCCCCAGTGGCCAAAACAGTCAGGCAGGGCTGGGCCAGGCCAGGCCAAAGCCAGGAGCTTCTTCCAGGTCACCCACATAGGTAGCAGGGACCCAAGCACTTGAGCCATCTTCTGCTGATTTCCCCCATGCAATTAGCAGGGAGCTGGATCAGAAATAGAGCAGCCAGGACGTGAACTGGTGCCCATGTGTGATGACTGCACTGCAGGTGTCTGCTTTACCCACTACACCATCACACCAACTTTTTATTCAAAAATTTATCATTTTACCTCATGGTAAAGTTCTCTCCAATGGCTTCCCTACTGTCTTTCAATATAAGTCAAGATATCAAGCAGCTTTAAAAAAAACTTACTTATTTGAAAGAGTGACAGAGAGTAAGGGAGACAGAGAGAGAGAGAGAGAGAGAGAGAGAGAGAGACTGATTTCCCATTCACTGCTTTGCTCCCATAAATACTCCCAACAGCTGTGATTGGGTGGACTAGGCCATTGCCAGTAGGCAGGAACTCCATCTGGATCTGTCACATGGGTGACAGGGACCCTGGTACATGGGCTATTGTCCACTGCCATCCCAGGCACATTAGCAAGCAGATGGAGCTGAAGAGGAGTAGCTGGGACTCAAACCAGCACTCGGTCTGATGTGGGAGGTGGGCATCCCAGGCAATGGCTTGACCTGCTGTACCACAATGCCCAGCCCAGAGTATAAGCATCTGATCATATGGGTACAAGTTAAATGAGAGGCATGAGGCTGGCTTAGCAGTTAAGATGCCAGTTAAAGCCATCATTCCACAGCGGAACGTGTAGGATCTATTCCCAGCTCTGAATCCCAATCCCAGCTTCCCATCAGTGCAAACGCTGAGACAGCAGGTGATGGATCAGATAATTGGGTCCCTGCCACCCAGGTGGGAGACTTGGATTGTGTTTCTAGCTTCTAGTTCTGGTCCTGGGCCCAGCCTTGGATACTGTGGGCCTTTGGGGAGTTAACCAGCAGATGGGAATTCTCTCTCTTTCTGAATCTCAGATAAATAAATTAAAAATAAAATTTTTTAAATAAATGAGATGGGAGGGTAGCATCAGCAGACACAAGTGGGGGTCAGGACACTTGGTTTCCAGTATGGCCGCCACATTGGCCATACCACTAGCTCTCAAAGTCTGAGGTCTATTTGGCCATGTAAAGATTGAGTAGGTGATTTGAGGACTATCTACCATGAAGTCTGCTTATAGGTAACTTTTGGTCAATCTGGCTAAATATTTGTCAATTGTACTGACCTTTTCAGAGAAACAGTTTTTTGTTCCATTGATTTTTTTTCTGTATTGTTTCTCTAGTCTCTAGTTCATTAATTTCTGTTCTAATCTCTGTTATTTCCTTCTCTCTGCTTGCTTTAGGTTGAGTTTGTTCTTTTTCTAGTATCCAAGGTGGAAGACTAGGTTATTGATTTGAGAGCTTTCTAATTTCATTCCACTGTGGTCAGAAACATATTTTGTATTCTTTCTCTCCTTTTCTACTTCCTGAGGTTTGCTTTATTGCCTAACATGTGGTTTATTCTGGAGAATGTTCCATGCGCACTTGAGAAGAATATGGATTCTCTTGTTGATCAGCATGTTCTATGCCTGTTAGGTCTTTTTGGTTTATGTTGTTGTTTGGGTCTTCTATTTCTTGCAGATCTGCCTAGTTGATTTGTTCACTGTTGGAAATGATGTATTGAAGTTTGCAGTTGAGTTCTGAAGAATGCTTCAACTGTGTGAAGCAGACAGTAGTTCAACTTCCAAAGTGTTTATATCTACAAAATACAATTATAATCACAGCATGGCTGTAAAGCAGATAATTATGTTAGCGTTCTCCTTTTCAAAAAATAGACAAGTAGAGGCCTGAGGCAATTAACTGATGTGCCCAGGATTGCAGTGAATGAGCAGCTGAGCAGGGACAATGATCATATCTTTTGATTGTCTCCAGTATTGCCTTTCTGTAGAGCAAAATGCATCCCTTATGTACGAGGCGCAGGATGGTAGACTGTGTGTGTGTGTGTGTGTGTGTGTGTAGCACAGGGACAGCAAACAAGAAGAACAATTATGACAATAAAGTTCTGTTTATCCTGGAGTCAGGGTCAGGTTTAATCATTCTTAGAATTTTCATTCAGGACCTGGGTAGTCATGGACTTGATATTTATATGACATTCTCCTTTCCTGTCTCTTTCACGTGAGGATGCAGAAGAGATCCCTCTCCCATCTTTCACTCTGAAAGCCCACAGCCATGCCCACTACCTTCTGGGGACTGGATTGTGGACACAACTTGGGGCGTCCAGCTGACCATTGGGAGAGACAAGTTGCACACAATTCCTCTCTTCTTACTTTTCCTGCTTTTCCTCGTTCTCACCTGGTTGTCTACATAGGAGACTCTCAATCAATACATATTGATTTGGTTTTTGTATAAAGAGGCCAGGAAAAGTGATACCCTAGTTAATGAATTGGTGACTTCAGTGAGAGGTGAGACCTAACAGAGAGAGACTCAGGCAGACTCTCTGCTCCCCCAGCATTTTCTGGAACTTTCCTCTGGGAAGAATGAAGATGCAGATCCAGCAAGGATAACAGGTCATAGCAGAAGTGGACACCTGGACTGTACCCTAAGACTCCCCACCTCTTAGGGGAGTCATCACTTCTGGGTGGTTAACACTTGCAGGTGGATGCTTGACTTAAAGGCCTACAAGTTTATTTTCACCTTAACAGTTCCTCTTTCTGTGAAACACTTCATTCATTGGCTCACTTGCTTTCATGCTGATGCTCTGATTCAATAGATAATTCTAGAGCACCTACTAAGTGCTTGACACCAAGGAGACCTGGATGAGAGGGGAAGATGGGGCTGCAGAGATCAGTAAGGAAACACCTCCAACCCTTGCTGGAAGGAGGGAGAGAGTGGGAGACACACATCCACAGGAAAACAAATGCTGGGCAGGAGTAGACTGACAGGCCTGTGCAGATGGTGCTTGCCTCAGGAACTCAGGAAATGGAGGCAATTCCCAGGGGAAGCTGGGAGGCAGAGGCATCTTGGCATGGGGTGGAGGGCTCAGTGGGACTTTTCTGAGAGCTCAGCAGTGTTCAAAGAGATCATAGATCACCTCTCACCCAACTACTTGAGGAATGAGTGCACAGCATGCCTATGTGTCTAGATATTCGCGGTTGAATGAAGAACGCACCTGGAGGAGCTTGTGCTATAGGCTGTGCATATCAAATAGATGACCAGTGTTCTCTGGAATGGGTTGCCAGAAGATCCGTTGATCTTCAGAGATCAATAGAACTCAGGTAGGCCATAGAAGGAAGCCCCGGAGTCTCCCAGGACCCTGCCCCAGGTAACCACAGCCTGACCTGCAGTACATGAATCTCTCTTTCTCTTTCTCTCTCTTTGTGTGTGTGTGTGTGTGTGTGTGTGTGTCTCCCTCTGTCGCTTTGCCTTTCAAATAAATAGGTCTTTACAGATGTTTCTTAAAGCAAATTTGTGTGTATGCTGCTGTGCAAGACCAAGTCACAGTATCTACTTTTAGCCTGTGCCAGGCTAGGACCCCAGGAATGTATTCATTTTTGCCTCTCTTCTCATTGAATCTGAGCAGGAAATCCCACCCAGATCTGTGCACACAACTGAAAGGAGATGCAACGTGGGAGTTGTTCACAGCCTCACATGACAGGGAAGCAACAACAGAGCAAAAGTGATTGCTCTCTGGTCACCAGGTGCTAGGTTAAGCGCATTGTGTACATTGTCTGAGTAGTGTACCCTTCAGTCCCACAAGAGGTCTATAATTTTTCCTGTTTTTATTGATGGGAAAACTGAGACTTGGAGAAACAAACAGCACAAGGAATTCCAGAGAGGGTAACTCTAAAGGCACACTGTCACCATGACTCTGTATTGCATGGCTAAGTGCTGTGTTTGACCATCAGGGAAAATGAAGCACAAGAACACACACACTGGAATGTTCCTCTCTCCTTGCAAGTTGAGTTTGGATTCGGGATTTTTGTGTTTTGAAACATGTCTGCTGGAGGTGTGCCGTGAATATCGTAAGCTTCCACAAGTCCTTGTTGGCAATGGACACATCATTCAGCACCATTTTTTAAGAGAGCAACAGAACACACACTAAGAACGTGGGAACCGGCCGCCAACTCTGTGTGGCTATCTCGGCTTTGGGGTGGGGGCTGGGGCAACTGTGTTTGTGGCTGCCAGACAGAAGGTTGTTTGAACTTGGCTGGCAATAAGAGCCAACAGGGTGAACTTGAAGAGAAAGATAAACATACAACAACTGTTCAAAGCTTCAGGTGTTATGACTGCTAATTGAGAAAGGCTCTAAATGATACCTGCCGGGTGCAGGAATTTTGCTCCCAGGGATTAGTGGCGCAAGGTAACTCTGGGACTGTGTTCCTTCAGACTCCCCCAGAAGAAAATTCGACATGGCTATGGCGTCCTGCTCAACCATGAGCAGAGGTGCTTTAGGGTAACCCAGGACACCAAAATCATATTCAATGCAAAGTATTTTCCACTGGACCCCTCATACACGTGTGTGTTTATACCCTCACTCTCAGACACATATCTGTACACAATGACACATCTGCACATGCATGCTCTCAGACACATGTCCATATGCACAGACATGCACACATTCAGAAATCCACACATGAGGGAACTTCAAAAAGTTCATCAGAAAGGCGTGAATGCATGAATTTCAAAAGTTTTTCTTTTGGCACCAAAATGAATTTCCCTTTTAATTCCATGTTCTATGAGCTTTTGAAGGTTATCCCCATACACACTTGCTCGTGGACATATCCATTTGCAAAAAACACACACCAGGGGCTGGTGTTGTACAGCAGGTTAAGCTGCATCCCATGTTGGAATCTGAGTCCTGGCTGGTACACTTCCCATCTGGCTTCCTGCTAATGTGCCTGGGAAGGCAGCAGATGAAGGTACCTGCCACCCACGTGGGAGACCAGGATGGAGCTCCTGCCTCCTGCCTTTAGCCGGACCCAGCCCTGGCTGTTGCGGCCACTTGAGGAGTGAACCAGTGGATGGAATATGGAATATTGAGTG
Source organism: Oryctolagus cuniculus (assembly GCF_964237555.1). NCBI lineage: Eukaryota > Metazoa > Chordata > Mammalia > Lagomorpha > Leporidae > Oryctolagus > Oryctolagus cuniculus. The sequence goes on along the minus strand of NC_091437.1, from coordinate 126,824,588 downwards.
CTCTCTTTCTCAATTCTGCCTTTCAAATAAATAATATTTTTTTTTAATTTCCAAGGAATTTGCTATTTTTTCAACATCTAGTCTACTTAAGAGTCTTTCCTTTATTTTTTTAAATTATTTATTTGAACGACAGAGTTACAGAGAGAGGTAGAGAGAGAGAGAGGGAGGGAGAGAGAGAGAGAGAAATGGTCTTCCATCTGCTGGTTCACTCCCCAAATGGCCACAATGGCCAGAGATGAACTGATCTGAAGCCAGGAGCCAGGAGCTTCTTCCAGGTCTCCCATGCAGATGCAGGGGCCCAAGGACTTGGGCCATCTTCCACTGCTTTCCCAGGCCATAGCAGGGAGCTGGATCAGAAGTGGAGCAGCCGGGACTTGAACTGGCGCCCACATGGGATGCTGGCACTGCAGCTGGGGGTATAACTGGCAGCACTACAGCATTGGCCCCCTAAATATCAACTCTTAAAACATACATACACACACACACACACACACACACCCCTCTCTTCCCCCTACTCTCTCTCTCCCATGACCTTCCCCGCCCCCTCCGCTGCACACACATCCCTAGCAAAACTGCTGCAGCTGTGCTAACCTGCCCAGGGCAGTGCTCCGTCAGGCCCAGGCACATTCTGGCTTCCACGCTTTCTTCACCCCTCTCTCGGAGCCTGGTCTCAGGGCCACTCACTCCCAACCTGTGAGTGACGACAGCTCAGAGCTTGCACAGGGAGGGGGCAGCTGTGAGCCAGTGGTCCCCGGAGTGGAAGGTGGGGAGCCCGCTGCTCCCCAGGGCCGCCTGGCCTCTCGCTGTTTCCCGGGCAGCGTGGTGTGGCGGGCAGTGCTTTGGGAAACAGAAGCCTGCTTGCTGCGGTTCTGTTACCTGGCGTGAGCAGCTTCCACGGCCGTCTCAGAGCGCATGTCCTCCCTGTGCAGGGGGAGCTGACTCTGATGGGGCTTGGGGGAGCAGACCGTCCCAGCCGGGTGGTGATCAGCGATGCCTCCGGCTGATAAGCTGGGAAGCACCTCTCGTCCCCACTCCCCGCTCTTCTTGGCAAGCTTTCCCGCCAAGTGAGTCAGCTTTGCATCCGTGTTGCTCCAAATATTTTCTTTTTTTAAAAAAAGAGGTGCCAAGATACTACAGAGATTATCACCAGAAGAAGAGCACTCTTCTGCTATTTCTCTCAAGTGAATGCATGAGGGGAAAACTCCAAAAAGACTGCATTGAAGTCAGGAGTGATACAAGAGAGAGGGGCAGACAGAGAAAGAAAGAGATATTCCATGGGCAAATGGGCACAAGAGCTAGGGCTGGGTCGGGTCAAAGACAGGAGGCAAGAATCCCATCCGTTCTCCCACACTGGTTCTAGGGCCCAAGCACTGGGGCCATCTCATGCCTTACCAGGTGCATTAGCAGGGAGCTGGATGGGAAGTGGAGCAGCTGGGATTCTGAGTGCACCCAATGTACCCAAATCTTCCTGCAAGTATGTAATTGTGCTGGTTTTATACCAATTTTGAAAAAAAAAAGAATAAAATACCAAAGTTCCTCCAGAAGAAGAAAGCCACAAAAAGAGGGAATCTGCTGATTCGGAAGATAAAATACCTCTTCCCACAATTGTGGTAAGCATGGCCCCGTTACACGTCTTGCCGGTGGTGAGGCTGGGTGCAGACCACTTCCTGAGCACCTGCTATGTCCCACCCACTATTGGATCTAACATACAGCTGGCCCTTGGTATCCACAGTAGATGGCCGCTAGAAATCCCTGTGCACACCAAAATATGTGTGAGCACAAGCTCTCATATGAAATGGCACAATGTTTGTATACAACCTCCACACATCTTCCTGTATACTTTAAATCGTCTCTGGATTTGCTTTGATACCCAGTATGTGTGCTATGTAATTCTGTCTAAACAGTCGTTACACTGAATGAAGTCTCTTCAAATAAGTTCGTGCAAAATGCATATTAGGAAAAAACTATGTGTTGATTTAAAAAAATTCTTGTACCAAAATGAACTTTCAATTCCATTTTCCCATGGAATTTTTATTTTTATTTTTAAGATGTATTAGTATATTTGAAGGTCAAGGTTATAGGGAGGGGGGAGAAGGAGAGAGAGAAAGAGATCTTCCATCCACTGGTTCACTCTCCAAATGGTCACAATGGCTGGAACTGGGCCTGTCCGAAGCCAGGAGCTTCATTCGGCTTTCCCACAAGGGTGCAGGGGCCCAACCCTATTTTCCCAAGACATTAGCAGGGAGCTGGATCAGAAGTGGAGCAGCTGGGACACAAACTGGCACGCATATGGGAGGCTGGCATTAAGGGCAATGTCTTTACCTGCTATGCCACAATGAAGGCTGCCTCCATACAATAAATACCCTTGTATTGTTTAGGAAATGATGACAAGAAAAAAAGTCTATGTAATTGGTACAGATCTGCCTCGCCACATTTCTGATCGAGGTTGTGTAACACCGAGGGTCAGCTGTATTTATCTTTCTTCTCCCTGGCAGCACTTATCACAAATGGCATGGCATCATTGCTGCTGTTATAAGCTTCTTCATGTTTTTTTTTTTTCTCTTCAGGAGGGCCTGGGCCTGGCCCATGCAGGTCACTGGGGAATACCCCTTGTCCACTTCTGTGTCTGGCACATAGTGGTGCTTAGTAAGTGTTAGTGAATGAATGAATGAGCTACAGTCTTGGCAGTAGAGCACAAGTGAAGTCTTATCATCTCCCCTTCACAGGCAAGGAGATGGATGTTAGGTGCGTAAAATGGCTTTTCAAGGAGCTACTGCTCTGTGGTGGTGGGAAGCCAACCCAGTCTGTTGACTGCAATACCTTTGCTCTCTTGGCTGCCAGAGTGACTGTTCTAGTGAGAGCTCCGACTGGGTGCTTTGTTTTGGCTGTAGAAGCCCTGGAGGGCGCTGGCTTCAGCAACAGTCTTCTGGGCTCAGCTCCTTCTGCCAGTCCTTAGCTTCCCTTCCTGGGCTGCTTCCTTCTCTCTCACGTCTCACTCAGTTACCTCCTCCCGGCTTACCTGGTGTTGCCTTGCTTAGCCAATCCATTTCTATTTGCTCTGAGCAGATGGCCATCCCCAAACAATCTCCATCCAGAACTTTGCAGTCCCTCTTAGCTCCAGTCCCCTCCTCCGCCATCGGGACCCCAGCCAAGAAGCAGCTCTGGATAAATATCACCCAGGCTGCCCTAGCTGGATGCAATTAACAGCCACCCGACTGCCCTAGCTGAAGCCAACAATAACCGCCTGGCTGCCAAATCCCATGAACATTCTCACCCTACCAGATCTCTCCTCTGCGTTTGCTACTATTGACTGCTCCCATAGAAAATCACTTTTTTAAAAAAATTATTTATTCATTTCTTATTTGGAAAGTTGAGTGAGACAGAGAGACAGAAAGATCTTTCAACCACTGGTTGACTCCCCAGTGGCAACAGTCAGGTCTAGGCCAGACTGAAGCCGGGAACCAGGAAGTCCATCCAGGTTTCTCACATGGGTAGAAATTACTTGGGCTGTCTTCTGCTGTTTTCCCAAGCACATAGACAGGAAGCCAGATTAGAAGTGGAACAGCCGGGGCTTGAACTTTCTGCTCCAATATTGGATGCTCCATGGCAAACAGTAGCTTAACCCGATAGGGCACAGTGCCAGCCCCTTTTTTGTTATTGTTTCAATTTTTATTTATTTATTTGAAAGGCAATGGGGGAGGGAGGGAGAGAGAGAGACCACCTGTTGGTTCACTTATCAAATGCCTGCAACAGCTGGGACTGGGCTGGGCTGAAGCTGGGAGCCAGGAACTCAGTCTTGGTCTTCACACGGGTGGCAAGAATGCAACTACTTGAGCCATTGCTGCTGCCTCTCAGGTTCTGCATCAGCAGGAAGCTGGCTCCGGGAGCCAGAGCTGGTTATCAAACCTAGGAAGGCTGCTATGGACACGAATGTCTCACCCAGGCTGAACGCCTGCCTCTGGGAGCCACTTCCGTTCCCCATCTTCTTTGTGACCTTTATCTGCTTCCCCAGTGGTGGCATTCCAGGCCTCTCTTTTCATCCTGTACCTCCCTGGGACCCTCCATCTGCTGTCCCATGGCGTTCAGGGAGCCACCTTCGTGCAGATTCCCAATGTCAGTGAGCGTATGGGTGACTTGGAAGCAGCCTGGTCACTGCCCGGGGGCAGGGGTGAATTCAGGTCATCTGGATGCAGGTTGTTTCCAATTCTCAGGCCACCTGAGGAAACACGTTAAGCTACAGGCTAGCATCCCCCAGACCATAATCTCGCAGAGTCCAAACCAGAATGGCCAGCTCCCTCCTGTGAATGCGGCTGATGCAACGTCTCCTTGGCTACTGCAGTCCCAGTGAAGTCCAAACCCACTTTTGGGAAGCACTGTGCCCCCGGCTCTGGAAACACCGTCAGTCCAGCCTTCCAGGTTCACTTCAGCTGGAGAGAACTTCCTGGTCCAACGATCTCACTTCTCAGGGAAGCCCGTATTCAAGCACTGATCGGTGCAGGTGTAGCAAGGCTCTACCCTCTGGGCCCTACTTGGGACAGCTTTGGAAGGCTATCCTTGCTCCAGAGCTCCCCGAGGGGTGAGCTCATGTGCCTGTTAGCTAATGCTGTGTAAGAAACCGTCCCAAAAGGTGACTGCTTAAGAGCAGCAACGTTTCCTTCGCTCATGAGTCTGTCGTCTGGAGAAGGCTGAGCGAACAGTGAAGACTGTTCTCTGCTCCACTGGGTGTCTGCTGAGATGGCTTAGGCTGTAGTGGTGGATGCGTCTAAACGCTCACTCACCCCCAGCTCTGGCACCTGCCCAGGTGCACCCACACTGCCGGGGCTGGAGCTCCGGGGCTCCTGAGGCTCCGTCCCCTCCATTTGGACTCTCCACACACTTGCTCTTGCAGGCAGGCTTCAGGCTGTTGACTCAGGGCTCCTGGGAGAGAGAGAGAGAGAGAGAGAGAGAGAGAGAGAGAGAGAGACATGGGAGGGAGGGAGGGAAAGAGAGAGAGAGAGAAGCAGAAGCTGGGCTGCTTTTTCTGATTGAGCCTTAGAAGTCAAGCAGCACCAATCTGGTGTGGCTATTACAAACGTCCTCCCAAGTTCAAGATCCCACTCTCCATGGAGGAGCTCCAACACTACACTGAAAGAACAGGGAGTAGTCAGGACATATGCTGATGTGGCCATCTTTGGAAGATACAGACCGCCACAGTCAAGGCCATTGTTCAGCCTGCCCTGGGGCTCCATGTCTCCCAGGGCCCCCCCCCCCCCCCCCCACACTTTCCTAACCCACAAGAGCCCCTTTTAAGTTCTGTTCCATAAACTGTGCTCAGAGCCTGCTTCCCAGGAACTCAGCCAGCTAAAGCCAACATGTTCCAAACAGAGTCGCCGGCTTGCCCAGCCCTCCCACTGGGTCTCTCTCCTCTGCTCCGTGCTTTTAGTACATGGCACCACCTCTGTGCAGCGTCAGCCCTCTTCGAAGCCCCAGGCCCAGGCCCCCTCACATGCTGTCTCATGGAAGTCCATTTCCCTCCTTCCTCAGGCTATAGCTCTTGCCCATCACCCCCCACCCAGAGCTGCATGCTGGGCCCATTAGCAGTCCACTGAGTCCACTCGCAGCTCTCTGTAGCCCAACACTTCTTGTGGCCCGAATGATCTTTGCACGTGTTGTAGATAGTTCTTTCATTCCCCTCATTGATGAAGTCCACGCTTCCTAACTTGGCCCACAGGACCCGTTGTCACCCAGACTCTGCCACCCTTAGAAGTCCTTGCTTCTCACTCAGTTGCTGTGTTGTATTCCGAGCACAGTGAAATCTCCCTGCCATTTCAAGGATATTCCTTCCGGGTGCACAGGCCCAGCACTCATCCTTCTGGTTTGGGTTCACATTTCAGCTCCTCCAGCAAGTCATCCCTGCCCCCACTAGACTGGGTGAGGGGCCCTGACCTGAGCTCCTGAGGGCTCCTGCCACCAGCATGGGCCCCCTTCATGGGGATCACAGGGTGACCACCTTCCCTGGAGGCTGCAAGTTGCGGTGGGGTAACAATCATGTCATCGTGTTCACTGGGACAGCCCAGGGCAACACACCCAGAGGACACCCAAGCAGCTGCCATGAGTGGTGGGGCAGGTTGAGAAGCCATCACTCCCGGGGTCCCTATTTGCACAGGCTACTCTGTGCACACAGTCCCCCATCTCGAACTTTCAGGGCATCTGGCAGAGGATCGCAATGCATGATGGGGTAGATCAAATGTATTTCACTGGTTTGGGTGCTCTCTGCTAATGATGAAATTAATGCTCGGCCAAAGGAAAGTCATCTGATTTCAGTAGTTTCTTCCCAAATGCCAGAGAATGTAGTATTTGCAACTAGGAAAAAAAATGCAAAAGCTTAAATAATGGCTCTGATCAATGTTCATTAGAATCACCTACGGGCTGTGAAAAACTACTGATGCCTGCACCCCCAGACCTCTTAACAGAATAGCTAGGGGTGCACCTCAGCAGTGGTATTGTCTTAATATCACCCCAGATGGCTGCAATGTGCAGCCAAGAGTGAGGCCTCTGGCCTACAGGGCATCCAAGCACATCCGAAGAGCTGAAGAAATCCACCTGGTACTTATTAACTTCTCCTTTTTTTTTTTTAAGGTGATTTATTTATTTGAAAGGCGGAGCAATGAAGAGGAGGGAGGAGATCTTTCATCTGCTGGTTCATTCCCCAGATGGCTGCAACAGCCAGGGCTGGGCTAGGTCAAAGCCAGGAGCCAGGAGCTTCATCCGGGTCTCCCATGTGGGTGACAGGTGCCCAAGTATTCTGGCCTTCATCTGCTGCCTTGCCAGGATCACCATCAGGAAGCTGGATAGGGAGCAGAGCAGCCAGGAGTCGAACCAGCACTCTGATATGGGATGCCAACGTCACCAGCTGTGGCTGAACCCACTGCACCACAACGCTGGCCCCTAACTTTACTCTTAAACACATCATTCAGGAGCCACAGAGCAGAGCACCCAGGACAAAACCTTATTGGGTCACATGGATTTCTTCTCTGCTTTTTGGACATCAGGTGCAGAAGGCTGGGCTCGTCCTATCCATCAGGTCCACAACATACCGTCTTCACTGAGCCGTCTCTGGTTTTATACATCCCTTCTATCTCCATTCTGCAAGGTGTCTGGCGCGTAACAAATCTTCCCAGGCAGATGAATCAATTAATTCACAGGCTTTTATTGGGGTTCCGCTCCCGGGCGAGGTTCCCCGGTCCCAACAGAGCAACAGAGCAGGGGCCGGGGAAGTCGGGTGTCAGAGATTGGGAGGGCTCCTTTTATAGATTCAGGGCATGGGGGTTAAAGGTTGAGGCGGGTCTGATCCTCATTGGTTGACCTTTAGGCACCCGCAGGGACCTTGACAAGGACTTTCTTCCCTGGAAGTACAGGTAGGAGCTCTCCATTCCCGGAAGTGTAGGCCTTCCCTCCTTGCGGATCCCAAAGCTACCACATTCCTCCTCCATAGGCTGTGTAGTGGGCAGGATGGAAACACAGTGTATACTTGTGGTTATAGGTGTTCTTGCAAAAATGTGTTTTGGAGTTTACCATGCCTGCATTTTCCTTTATGGAAGTGTATTGGGTTCAAGACGCATTCTGATTAATTTCCAATTCCACCCATGTTGCTGTGGATACTTCCAGGCTGGTGCTCCTCGCCAGCACAAACGATTCCAGTCTGGGCTCTGACATGTTTTCCCATCCATACCCCAAGTGCCAGTCTTCCCCACTGCTTCCAGCTCCCCAAAACCACAGCATGGTGACAATCATCCTTGCTTGGGACCCTTGTGAGAACTCACCTGTCTGAAATGCACTCTTTCTGGTCTGTGAGGCAGATATTTTGGGTATCATTACTTACTTTTATGCCAATGCATGCAAAAAATAATAAAATCATGGAAAAAGTTCAAAGTGCTTTGTGCAATCTATTGCTATACATACGGCTCAAACAATATGTTTGAATGGCTATAACTGAATAATTCACATACGTTTCCAAAGCCATGAGAAAGGCTGCAAATCTTGGCATCTCGCTTAATTGAATGCTAATAGAAGAGGCTGTCTCCTGGAGGAACCGTGGGGTCAACTCAAAGGAATCTTAGTGAAATGTAACCATTTCTGGGCTTGTCCCCAAATGTCATTGAATAAAATACTTCAGACTCCTACGAATCTTAGCAGAGCTTCTAACGAGTTGAAGAATGCCAAAGACACCACCGCCAGGTTCAAGAAATCGGATTGTATGTGTGGACTCTAACCCCTACCGACACAACTGGGCACCTTCAGACAGTTCCCTTTAGCAAGGACTGAAAGTTTGCCAGAACTCTGCTCATGAGCATCTTGCATCATAAGCCGAACGGGATGCTGGGAAGACTTCAAGGTTTGTTTGGCAAACATTCTGCGTGGTAACAGATCACTGGAAATCTTTTGTACAATAGCTGTGTTGTATAATGTGCCGCTCTCTGCAAGGTTTCCAAGCCAAGTTCTGGTGTTTTGAAGCAGGTGTTCCCTTAGCAGAAGTGTTTAGGTCAGTGCTGAGATTTGTGGTAGCAGTGCCATTTGACCAGAAGCCTGCACGGTTACTGAGCATTTTTTCTCCGGCTACCAGGATGCAGTAAAGAATATTGCAGGCGGCTTACCAGCCCTGTCACTTAGGCGAAGCTGATTGGGCGCCCAGTGCCTCAGTTTCCCCATCTGAAAAACAGAGAGGATGTTAGGGCCTGCCTCGGATGGTGGCGTGAGAATTAAGTGATAGGACACACCCAGGACCCTTGCATGCAGGAAGTGCCACAGTGCAAAAAGCCCTGGAGATACCCAGGGAGTACCCTTGTGATGAGTGATGATGTATGTGGGCATCCTGGTCAGATCTAGGACATTTTAACTCCACATGATTTCTCAAGATCCATTCGTTTTGTGGATCCTTCTCTGATGGGCCCCCTAGCTCATGAGCTCCAGCCCCCTAGTGCCCCATTCTCCAAGCCACACCCCCATCCTTCACGTATGCCTTGCTTTGGGCTCTTTGTCCTTTTATGTGCATTTGTTTTCTTTGCCCAGTGAGATTAAACTTAGGAGAAAGTGACGGTGTCCTCTAGTCTGTATCTCAGAAAGCCCTTGATAGGTTCAAGGTCACATAATAGGTGGAAAGTTTCTTTGGTTTTAATTTATAAAGTTCCTTTGAAATTGCAGAAGAATTGTACTTTCTTAACATATTCTGTATTTATATATATATATGTGTGTGTGTGTATGTATACATGATACTGAAACAGTGTAACTTTTAATTATCTTTTTTTAAAGATTTTTTTATTTTACTTGAAAGTAAGTTACACAGAGAGAGAAGGAGAGGCAGAGAGAGAGAGAGAGAGAGAGAGAGAGAGGTCTTCTATCCGCTGGTTCACACCACAAATGGCCGCTACAGTCGGAGCTACACCTATCCAAAGCCAGGAGCCAGGAGCTTCCTCCGGATCTCCCACGTAGGTGCAGGGGCCCAAGGACTTGGGCCATCTTCTACTGCTTTCCCAGACCACAGCAGAGATCTGGATTGGAAGTGGAGCAGCCAAGTCTCGAACCAGAGCCCATATGGGATGCCAGCACTGCAGGAGGTGGCTTTACCCGCTATGCCACAGCACCGGCCCCGATCATTATCTTTTTTAAGACAAGTTGAGCTGGTGTTTTTCTCTCCAGTCAGTTGTAGTCCATTTTATTCCAGTGCATAGTTTCTTTCTCTCTCCAAAGCTCCCACCAGCGCCAGCACTGACTCACTCTGGACACAAATGGAGCTTCAACTCGGTTCGTTTTCTACAGAGAGCCTTTGTGTTAAAGGAACATAGATAGCAGCACAGACTGCGTGTGTACGTGTGTGTGTGTGTGTGTGTGCATGTGTGTGACGGTCCCAAAAAGTCACTTCCCTTTTAACACTGATTTCTTCAGCTTCCCTGTGCTGACAAACCATCAGACATTGTTATGAAACATTATAACCTTTCACAGGTAGGAAGCTGGGCGCATTCCAATGGCTGCACTCAGACGCTAATTGATTCACATAGTTTTCTGACATTCAAGTTCAAACGCATCACTTCCACACACATGGGGATCTGGCTTGGGCATTGTTACGTGGTGCTCGCTCTTCGGTGCAAACTGACTTCCGCACATCCTTGCTGGCCCTTCGCAATGAGTGTCTGCTTCTGACATCAGTTTCTCTCTAGCTGAACCATTGGGTTCTACTGAGGACTCCTTGAAATTCACGTCTCTATTTCTAGTCAAGGAATTTTAAAAACCCCGTCACCACCTTTTATTTTTCAACGTCGATATGAATTTTTGTCTTATGTCATTATTTTGCACCTTGCTTTGTCTCAGAAAGGATGTGCAACGGCTCACCCAGGAAAAACGTTCTTTCCCCGCATCCTTAGCTCAGTAAATCCTGCCCCTCTGCGCGAGTTCTGATCTTATTTGTGCTCCCAGGGCCTTGGAGACAGCAGAGCTCCGCCAGGCCATGGCTGTGTGACAAAGAGAAGGCAGGATGGGGAGGAGCAGAGACAGCTAACACACTTGCAGCTTGATAGTCCGCCGGTTTCTGGTCTCACTTTTCCAGTCGAAGCCCTTGGCTCCGTGGTGTTGACTCATTCTTTGCTCGGACAGGAGGCCGGGTCATCGGATGCCCTCCGGTCCCTGCCAGCTCCAGCCCTGAAGCCCTCTCGGGAGCACCTGAGTGCGACGCTGGACATCGTCTGGTCCGGACTCTGGCCTGCGTCCTCTCCAGGCTGGCCGCCACGCCCCAGCTCCCAGCTCTGTCGCGTGCCGGGACAGTCCTGTTTCCCTGGCGTCAAGTGTAGCCTCTCTCCTCTGAGCTCCGGAGTCCTCGAGGCCCGGGGAAGGCGGGGCGCTGGCCCTGTCACGTTCCCTTCCGCACGGCCTGGAGGTCTTCTCTTCTCTGCTCCCTGAAGCTCTACCTTCCAGACTCTTCTCTCCATTTCTGAATCCTCCATTCAGACTCCACTCTCTCCTAAAACTCTCTGCCTGCTAGCAGCTGATCTAAAAGCCAAACTGTGCATTTGCGTGCAAAATTTCTTTCCTCAGTCGTTAGAACATTTTTTTCAGAATGTGGTTGCCATGGTTTGGGTGTGGGCTGTCCCCTGGAAAGGTTCACGTGTGTGCAGGCTTGTGCAGGCTTGGGCGGCAGTGCGGTGGTGGGACCTTTAAGAGGTGGAGTCTGGCGGGAGGTCCTTGGGTCCTGGTCTCTCCTCTGGTTTCCTGTCCGGTGGTGGAGCACTGCCTGCTGCGCATGCTCAAAGTCTTAAGCCATCCACCAGCAGCGAAACCCGTGGGGCTGTCTGACCGTGGGCTTTCAGCCTCCGAACTTGGGAGGCTGAAATAAACCTCTTTTCTTGATCAAGTTGACCCACCATACGTATTTCATTATGCTAATACACAGTAGACTGATACAGAGGCTCTTACTGTTGCCTTAGGAATATTTATCCTAATCTAGTGCGGCCCGGCCAGCAGCTGGACCCAAGGAGCCGCACCTTCTGAGAGGTGGCTGCATGTTCACTTGGATTTGAACTTCAGGGGAGATAGTAACTTCTGATCTTCATGAGCGCCTCGGATCCTCAGGAACTGTCGAGGTGACCCGTGGCATTTTAAACTGTGGAGTGAGTGGAGTATTGGGAGTGGGAAGGGGAGGTTTCAGGGTTTCAGGTCCCCGGAGGTCTGGATTGCAATGTAGACTCTGCCCCTGAACCTGCTGGAGGCCTTGAGCAAGTTCCTTCCTGTCTCTGAGCTTCAGTTTCCTCCTCTGTCGAGGCGGCTTGCTCACGCTTGTAGTCCGAGGCGGCTCCCTCCATAGAGACAGCACACGGGGAACAGCTGGGATGGGTCAGCCGACTGTGTGCCTCCGCCACCAGGGTGGACTCCAAGCTGCCATCGTGCTGCTTAGAGACCAGGAGGGGTTACAGACCAGTGTGCACAGAGTGTAGGCGTTCCTGTAGCGAGTGAGGGCTCAGCGGAGCCCTAATGGGGAGTGGGGGTTAGGTGGGTGGGCATTCCAAGCAGAGGACACAGCACGGTCAGGTGTGACCTGGACGAGAGAGCGAGAGAGCAGGTGTGAGGCTGCAGAAACAAACCTTAGCAAGGCCACCAAAGGCCACAAAACCCATGGTTAAAAACAAAAACAAAAACAGGAGGCTGTGGTGTAAATCCAAAGGCGAGAGTGTGGGAGCAGTGAGGCTGGGGGACAGCAAATGGATATGGGAGAGACTTGGGAAGCAGAATTGATGGGATTTGGCAAACTCATTGGCTGCAGGCCATTGAATGAGCGTGGACTCAATGAGTACATGGTCTTCCCTTGAAAACCCACTGCTGGTTTCATCCTTACCCCGGGGCAGATGCCTGCCAGTAGCATCCGTCCTGTTTATCCCCACCTAGCCATGGAGGCCATGTTCTGGGCTTAGGGTGACCCTGGGCCACTCCAGTTTTAGAAAAGCCAGGCCTTTAGAGAGAACTGTCACAGCTTGAGGGCTTGGGGCTTGATTGCTCACTTAGTAGATTCTCTCCGTCCGTGGTTCTTCTTTCTCTGGCTTAAGGGCAGTGTGGTGGCCGAGAAGAGGGGTGGAGAGGAGCAGTCACCCAGCATAGCTACTGCTGTGCAGTCAGCTGAGTCAGTGGGGCCAGGGGTGGACGGCCTTGGTGGGAAAGACTCCAGACCATAATCCAAGAACCCCTCTCGTTCTCACATCATCACTGGCATCATGCTTTGATGCTAAAAATCTGCTTAGAATCCCAGCTTCTGTACCAACAAATGGCAAGCAGAGGCAGTGAGAGACACGAGGACAGGCAAAAAAAAAAAAAAAAAAAAAAAAAAAAAAAAAAAACCACAACAGCCAGAATTCAAGGCATTGCAAAGCAGGGAGCTGCTCTGAGCATGGGAAAATCCAAGTCTCCCCTTCATGGGGAGTGTATTGAGAACATACCTTTGGGTTTTTTTTAAACTGATTTTGATTGCCAGACATAGCATTCTGAAACTGGGCCACACAGGCCACCATTTGATTAAATTCTTGTTTATTGTTTTATTTGAAAAGCAGAGACAGATATCTTGTATTCACTGGTACACTCCCCCAAAAGTCAGGGCTGGACCAAGCTGAAGCCGGGAGCCTGGAATTTTTTTTTTTTTTTAAGATTTATTTATCCATTTAAAAGGCAGAGTTACAGAGAAGCAGAAAGAGAGAGAGAGAGGGAGAGAGAGGGAGATCTACCATCCACTGGCCCACTCCCCAAATGGCTACAACAGCCGGAGCTGGGCCAATCCTAAACCAGGAGACAGGAGCTTCTTCTGGGTCTCCCACAAAGGTGCAGGGGCCCAAGGACTTGGGCCATCTTCTGCTGCTTTCCCAGGCCATAGCAAAGAGCTGGATAGGAAGTGGAGCAGCCTGGATTCAAACTGACACCCACATGGGATGCCGGCCCTGCAGGCGGTGGCTTTATCCACCATGTGAGAACACTCTCCCCAAACCTGCAATTTAGTCCAGGCCTCCTATGTGAGTGGCAGGAATCAAAATACTTGCGATGTCACTTGCTGCCTTCCAGGGTGCACATTAAAACAAAGCTGGAATGGGAAGTGGCGCTGAGACTCAGGCTACCCAATACGGGGTGCGGTGTCCCAAGCAACACCTTAACTGCTGTGCCAAGCACCCTCCCCAGTAAGTTGTTTATGGCCAGTAGCAAACCTGGCTGACTCTTATTAATGCTTATTAAGTGTGATGCTCATACCAGGCAGTGAACTGTATCTCCTTTATTCCACACAGGGCTGCTATTAGGGAAAGAGGTGTCTGAGGAATTCTAGGCTCAGAAAGCCGATGGAACTCAGTCAGTGTTTCTCAGCTGGGATATGGTGGAGTAACCCAGGGGAAAAGGGGAAAAGCATTGAAATGAGAACATTTTGGGGCCAGTGTTGTGGCATGGCAGATAAAGCCAGTGCCTGCTACACCAGCATCCCATATGGGCACCAGTTCGAGCCTCAGCTGTTCCACTTCCGAACCAGCTCCCTGCTGATGGCCTGGGAAAGCAGCAGAGGGTGGACCAAGTGCTTGGGCCCCTGCACCCATGTGGGAGACCTGGATGAAGCACCTGGCTCTTGGCTTCAGGCTGGCCCAGCCCCAGCCATTGCAGCCATTGCAGCCATTTGGGGAGTGAACCAATGGATGGAAGACCTCTCTCTCTCTCTCTCTCTCTCTCTCTCACTCTCTCTCTCTTTCTGTGTGTGTGTGTGTGTGTGTGTGAGAGAGAGTCTGCCTTTCAAATAAATAAATAAATAAAAGAGATGAGAACATTTGAGGTTTTATCAAAGTTGATAGCTAAACAGTTTACGACTTGTGGAAAGTTTTGTGTTTGGTAACAGGAAAAGAATGCTAATTGGCTGTATTTTGTAAATACTGTTCATATTTATTTTACAACAGCCACATTGTGGTCTCTGTGCTCATGGAGGTCTTCACAAGGAGGTGAAGCGGCTGTGTGTCCAGCTTGACCTCTGAGGGTCCCTTGGGTGCTCATGGCCCCTTTTGTAAGGATCCTGGTGCCCCTGTGTGCTGCCCCGAAGACAAGACTGGCGGGCTTCCGGTCGGAGCTCCCCAGCGTGGGTCCATGCAGTCTCCCTGATGAGCAGTGGTGGAGCCGGGGCGAGCAGGCCTGCAGACTGGCTGACTCCAGCAGCCCAGGGCCCCGAGGAAGTTTCCCTCCTGGGAGCCAGCCCAGCCGGTTTGGCTCTGGCGAATGAGTCTCAACTGGACGAACAGAGCAGGAGGTGCCAGTTCCTGCTCTGCACAAAGGGACCCTGATCTCCAGGTAGAATAACCTGTCCGGGCCCAAGAACAGAAAACTCCCCAGCAGACCGGTCCGACAGCACCCACGGTTGTAGAAACCTGCCGGTGAGGCTCTGGCTCTCGGTCTGTCTGGGTTTGTGAAATCCCGTGGTTGGAACACTCTTGGAAGCACCTTGCCTTGTCACTTCTCCAGCAATGATTTTTCTGAGTCCACAACGTCCACCAGCCCCATGGTCCCCTCCGTGCGAGCCTGACTGGTTGAGGGACATCTGGGCTCAGTTTCCCTATGTGTCAAATGAAGGGCTTCAATTCTGGAAGCTTGTGTGGCAGTTTTGATTCTGAATTCATTATGGGACAATGAAAATGATCATCGGTGCTACCAGAACAAGGAGGGAAAGTTGCCTCTCCCCATTGAAAGAGAATGAACTCATTAGATGAACTGTGACAGGGAAGCTGAGCATAGGTGCCTGTTTTCTACCCAGATGTCCCCAAGAGGAGGAAGCCCAGGGTTTTTCCACACTCATGGAAGTCCCCAAACCTGGTAACTTTACCAGTAGGGCCCTGAGCTGACCCAGGGTCCCCTCAGCAGTGCCCGAGCCCCCAACTCAGCCCCAAATAACTCTGATGAGTGGGTTTCATTACACCTGTGACCCAATTCCCTGGCAATGGCGGGTGGCATCAGTAAGAGAACAGGACAGAGAACTGGAGCTGGGTGACCCCAGTGACTTATCCAAGGTCTTCCATGCAGTAGCCTTCAAGCTGAGGTCAAAGGCTGCAGGCTCTACTGCCAACCTCCTACCAGAAAGGAGAGGAAGGGGATTTTTTTCCCGTATGAGTCACCTCTGTTTTTAACCACGTCTTCCCCTGAGGGATTTAGGGCTCCTGAGTTTCGTTTCAGGAGCCTGCGCCACCCCAACGCTGCCTTCCGGTCATGTGAATTCATCTAACATGCTAGTGCAGAAATCCCACACAGTGTCCCATCAGCTTTACCATCCACCACGAGCGAGACAAGACAACCGTATGTGCATTAAAAAGCCACCCTTTGAATTCCATCAGCCCTGGTTAAAATCGTCAAGGGAATGATGGAAAGGTCAAAGGTTTGCCGGTTTAGGGTTTCGTGGGAACATGCGCGTGTTTGGACCAGACCCAAGTACCTGGTTGACCTGTTTGACAGGTAACAATTAGAGAGTAAGAGCCTGCCTGGCTGGAATGTGGCTGCAGAGGCCGGCACAGAGGGTCTGGCTTACCTGCTCAGCAGGTGGGGCCCGCTGCGTCTGTCCGACAGGCATGTGCACGCACAGCATTCCAAAGAATCGGTTTTCTTTTTAAGACGCAATGATGACTGCAGGGCACAAAGGGTTGGGTTGAGCCCTGGCTGGAAGCCGTTAGCTATTTGCAAGGTAAAGAAGCAAAATAAATAGTTCCCTGAAGACGGCTCAAGGAAGAAACTGTAAAAGCATTCAGAACTGTGTGGGTTTTTTTTTTTTTTTAATGTCTAAGATGAATGTGTGTTTTTTTGTCTCCAGACTTGAGAAACAGCAAGCTGGTACAACATGCCAAAGATAATAGAATTGAAAAGTCATCCCCCCCTCCACTGCCTTTTTGTTCCCTTTCCTTCTTAAAGAGATCATCACAATGTTGAAGGGTGGTGTCTTGCCAGTCTCGAAATGTTAGCTGTTTCTCCCAGCACCACCGCAGAAAATTTACCAAAAGGTTAAGTACGGAGGGATTTTTTTTCCCCTGCATACATTGTAGATAACACGTATGTTTTGAAAGTTCAAAGCACAATTTTGGTAAAACACGTTTAAAGGAAGTGATTATAAATAAACAAGTGCTCCCTTTTATGATATTTTTTTAAAGTAGAAGGTCAGGATAATATCACATAGATGTATAATAGAGAGTTCCATAGAGAATCAACTTAGAGTCACAAACAAACATGTCTTCCTTTTGAACGCATAGGGGGTTTTGGTGGGTCAGCTTTCCAATATCATTCATGGTTGGTGAGAGGGGCTGAGTGAAACTCAAAGAGACAGGGACATGAAAATTGTTCCAGGAAGCTCTGCTGAAACAAACTCTAAACTCTCTGAAAATTTCCAAGTCATTAATCCTTTTCTGTTTAACTTATTGGGTTAGTTCTCTAAAAAACAAAATCCCCTCTCTGTGGCATAGTGCCGCCTGTCCTCGCCGTGGGTACTTCCCATTCTGCTTTGTGCTCCAAGGCCCGAGGACACAGCCCCAGGATGCACAGCGCTGAAGTCCCGGGCGGGCGAAGCAAAGCGAAGCTGCCAATTGCACTGAAAGCTTTGCCAGTTCAAAGAGTTAATTACAGTGAAGCAGAAGATCTTAAACTGCAATTGGCAGGAAACAAACAAGCAATCAAAAACTTAGCTGTCTCATTGTCCCCACTGGTTGTAGGGCAGCTGCCTCTCAGGCAACTTAACTCTTTATTGGTAAAACACCAACACAATTTTGTTTTTTTCACCCACCATGAGCTACAATTGGTCAAAGTTGTTAATAGTCATGAAAAATGACAACATTGTTAACCTGCAGCTACTGAGCCCTGGCTGTGTGCTGTGCTCACGTGGCTACATTTTCTCATTTCTTCTCTACGACCATCTCAAGGCAGGAGCTCTCATAATCCCCGCTTTGCAGGTAAGGATCCTGAGGTGCAGACGCGTTCCAGAACGTCTTGGGACATTGGGAAGCAGCAGAACTAAGATCAGCACCCAAGTGTTGCTTTGATTCACTCACATTTATTGAACTCTGTCCTGAGGCAGTGAGGATACCAGGAATTTATATTGTGAGAAAAAGTCCATGGAAAATAGAATTCAAAGTTGGAGTTGAGGCAGGTGTTTGATGCAATGGTGAATGCCTGAATTTGAGTTCAGGCTCTGATTTCCATTCCAGCTTAAAAAAAAAAAAGATTTATTTATTTACTTGAAAGGCAAAGTTACAGAGAGGCAGATAGAGAGTGAGAGACAGAGGTCTTCCATCTGCTGGTTCACTCCCCAGATGGCCGCGATGGCCAGAGCTGCACTGATCTGAAGCCAGGAGCCAGGAGCCAGGAGATTTCTCTGAGTCTCTCCACATGGGTACAGGGGCCCAAGGACTTGGGCCATCTTCCCCTGCTTTCCCAAGCCTTAGCAGGGAACTGGATCAGAAGTGGAGCAGCTGGGTCTTGAACCGGTGCCCATATGGGCTGCCGGCACTGCAGGCGGTGGCTTTATCTGCTATGCCAGAACGCTGGCCCCCATTCCAGCTTCTTTTGATGCCCATTGTGCGAGGCAGCAGGTGACGGCTCAAGTACCCTGCCACCCATGTAGGAGACTCCGACTGAGTTCCCAGATCCAGACATGGCTGTTGTGGGCATTTGAGATGAGAGCTCTATCTATGCCTCTCTGTCTTTCTGCCTTTCAAGTAGGTAAACATTTTTTAAAGCTGAGTTAACTTTGGTGCAAAAAACTTTTTGAAATTCTTGCACAGTTTTTTCATAATATGCATTGTCCATATATTATGAACAAATTTTTTTGCACCAAAATAAACTCATGTTTAAAATACCATTTCTCCACAAACTTTTTTTTAACTTATCTGAGAAATAGAGTTACAGACAGAGAGGGAAAAACAGAGAGAAAGGTTTTCCATCGATGGTTCACTCTCCTTATGGCTGCAACGGCCGGAGCTGGGCTGATCCGAAGCCAGGAGACAGGAACTTCTTCCAGGTCTTCCATGTGGATGCAGGGGCCCAAGCACTTGGGCCATCTTCTACTGCTTTCCCAGGCTATAGCAGAGAGCTGGATAGGAAGTGGAGCAGCTGGAACTCGAACCAGTGTCCATATAGGATGCCAGTTCCATTCACAGAGGCTCAGCCTACCACGCCACAGCGCCTGCCCCTCCACAGACTTTTTGAAGTGACTTCATGCAATGATGAACAAAATAGAGTTGGTCCTTCACAGACAAATTAGATTTCACGGAGCCTAGTCAATCATCTCTGACTTGAAAACCCGCCCTCATACCTATCCCATAGACGTCCTCTTGGTGCACACACTTTAAATTCTGCACCTGTCTCTTCTGATTGCCATGGCAGACTATGACCTTCACCTCTGCCACACCCAAGCCATGCTGAGACACCCTCACCAGCAGCATCTTAGCAGGGCAAAGGGCAACGGCCGTGTCCTACAACCCACGTTCTGTGTCTCCTCCAGTCCTGCTTTGCTTGATTTATCTAATTAGTGTGGAGCAGTAAATTCAAGTTCGAAAGTCCTATGAGCAGAGCTTACTCTGGGTGTGAAAAGCCACTCTGATTACGGGGTATCTTATCAATAACAAATATTTGCACGTCAGTTGTCACCCTTGATAATCGGAACTTGCTCTTCATGGATTCTGATGTAATGACGGCTTCCTGCAAATACTGGGGGAGAAAAATCGAAATCAGTTTGCACTTTCCCGCCTAGAGGGACACAGCCGGAAGGCTTTCCTTGACTCTGCAGCACTGCACATCTCCCAACGAGTTCCTGCTTTTACTTTGCAACCACTGTTTCCTTCTCACCGTGCACACAAATCCTCAACTCTGCATTCCTTGACCCATCTGTCCCTTGTGTGCCTTTGACAAGACAGACAAGACTTCTCTGTCACCGACTCCCTTTCAGGGACCTCAGTAAAGCTGAACGGCTACTACTTGGCATGGAGTAATAACAATCATTGTAATAAAAGTCACTGAAAATAGTAATAAGTGTACCGGGAGCCTGCTATGGGCTAGGTACTGCCCCCCCACGTGGCATTGTCACGTTGAATGAGGGCGGTGACCTTAGGTACTCGCCGTGATTACAGCTGACAGGTAAGGAAAGCTGCCTACAGAGGTGAAATAGCAATCAGCAGTGCGAAGATTCAGAATAGCCCCATCAGACGCCAGCAGCCGGCTGAGCTGGGGTGTGGAAGCAGGGGAGCGTTTGGTCTCGGGGGTTTTGTGAGCCTGAGGTTGTCTGCTCCATTCTGCTCAGGACAAAGCATCATCTGGGGATGCTCTGTCAACACACTTTCAGCAGGAGAATGAATGCCCAAACGCTCTGAGGCTGGTTTTCAAAAGAACAAATAGAAACATGAACAGATTCAAACCGTGTCCCATAGGGAAGAGTTCAAGGAAGTGGGCGTGTTTATAGCGAGGAGTTAAGGAGACCAGAGCTGGCTGAGTGGGGAGAGCACGCTGGTTGCCTCGAGATAACCGAAGCCGCTCAGCTGGAGCAAGAAGGGGCTGACGCTGGGTGGTTCCAGGTTGGAAAACCAGGACCAATAAAAGGAGGCAGACGGACTCTGATTCCGTCTACAGCCAAAGTGGTTAGTCCTCACTAGGAAGTGGGTGTGTCTGAATCCTAGGTCCCTCCCCGTGGGAAGCATCTGTTGTTCTTGCGTCCCAGGGTTCATTCACCCTTATCCTTGAAGCGGTAGCCTGGACTCCTTTGGGGAAGTAGTATATTCCCGTTGGTGGCCATCTTGGTGGCACAGCCAACAATGTTCTCCTCCCACACCTTCACAGAGAGCCAAGGCTGGGGCTCACGCTGATCCATGGCAGGTGCTTTTTCCCAGGATGCTGTCCTGAGCTGAGGGGCCTGAGAGGTGAGAACATACATGGCTGGAACTGATTCTCCTGATTAGTTCCCCGACCCACATGCGTATGGGCTCCTAGTCCTGAAACTTCATGCAGCAGAAGCTGTGGCCTGGTCAGGAAATATTAGAGATCCCTAGGAAGAGAGCTGCATCCCTTGGGTCGATGTCCTGGAGGAAGTGAGCAAGGGTCATTGATCAACTGGCTGCCAGTCAGAGCTCTGATACTCACCCAGGTTACTGTTCTTTTTGTTGTTGTTGTTGTTAAAGATTTTATTTAATTATTTGAGAAGTAGAGTTACAGACAGTGAGAGGGAGAGACAGAGAGAAAGGTCTTCCGTCCATTGGTTCACTCCCCAAATGGCTGCAACAGTCAGAGCTGAGCCAATCCGAAGCCAGGAGCCAGGTGCCTCTTCCCTGCACCATGTGGGTGCAGGGGCCCAAGGACTTGGGCCATCTTCCACTGCTTTCCCAGGCCACAGCAGAGAGCTGGATTGGAAGAGGAACAGCCAGGACTCGAAGCAGTGCCCATATGGAATGCCAGCCCCAAGATTACTGTTCTTAAAGACTACCTTGTTCAGAGAATCGCCACGGTTTTGTTCCTTGTTTTTACTTAAGAGGCAGAGACAGAGGAGAGAAACAAACAGAGCTCTAATCCGCTGGTTCACTCCCCAAATGCTTGTAATAGTCAGGCCTGGGCCAAGATGAAGCCAGGAGCCTGGAACTCAATCTGAGTCTCCCCTATGAGTGGGAGAGACCCATGTCCTTCAGCCATTGCCTATTGTTTTTGCAGGAAGATGGAATTGAAAGCAGAGTTGGGACTCAACCCAGGCACTCTGCTATGGAATACAGGTGTCTTAACCAATTTCCTCACCCTTAGACCAAAGGTCCACCCCTACCATGGTTTGAATCAGGAGGAGAGCCTTGTTCAAGTTGTTCTAGAAATAGTGGGGTTTATTGAAAGGACACATGCACTCGGGAGCCCTGGAAAGGTAAGGGCACTCAGTCCCAGAGGGCAGGAATGGAAGCAGCTTTGTGCTACACTCTTCACTTTGGAGCAAAGGAGCTCTCTGTATGCTGCCTTCCTTATCCACTTTGTTTCCAACTCAGTGTTTCTGGTTATTTGTTGACCATTGGCCTTACCTGGTGGCTCAATAACCAAAACTGTATTTTCTCCCAGCTCCTGTCATTAGAACTGATTTCCCTCTGGTGTCCTGGTTAAACCTCTGGGAAAAGGATTGGACTGGCTTAGCCATTGAGCTGGACTATGTCACAGTCAACTCATCTATATTGAATGCAGACACTCCAATGTGGGCCACAGGTGTCTTACTGGCATTTTTTTTTTTTGACAGGCAGAGTTAGACAATGAGAAAGAGAGAGAGACAGAGAGAAAGGTCTTCCTTTTTCCATTGGTTCACCCCCCAAGTGGCCGCAATGCGCTCTGTGCTGATCCGAAGCTAGGAGCCAGGTGCCTCCTCCTGGTCTCCCATGCAGGTGCAGCAGGGCCCAAGGACCTGGACTATTCTCCACCGCACTCCTGGGCCACAGCAGAGAGCTGGACTGGAAGAGGAGCAACTGGGACAGAGCCGGTGCCCCAACCAGGACTAGAACCCGGTGTGCCGGTGCAACAGGAGGAGGATTAGCCTAGTGAGCTGCAGCAACGGCCTTGACTGGCATCTTCATTCATAAGTGAAACACCTGCCCCTTCTTCCAGTGTTTCAAGACAATCTTCAAGGGTTATAACTCCGACTCCAATGCTTCAGGAAGTGCTTTGCTCTTGAAGATCTCCAGGGAAATGGCCCTGCCATGGTGGCTGCAGAATGTCAATTCTAAGCAACTGGGTCTTCAAGGATGTCATGCAGAATTCCTGGCTAGCACCACGGTGTTTAATGGAAAGTCTCTGGCTTCCAGTTGCATAAGAGGTGGAAGGGTGACTTTGACTGTGGGGCTGGGAAGAAGAGAGCAGCAAGAAGTGAAGGGATTGAAAGAGCCGAGGAAGAACACAAGCCCACAGGGGAGCACCAGCCAGGAGAGGGCGGAGAGCCAGCCAGGACCAGAAACCAGATGAGAACAGCAGCTTCCACGCCTGGAGCCAGAACATCTCGTGTGAAATAGGAAAATGGCGAAGTGGAATGAGAGAGCAGGCCGGGTAAGGATGAGACTATAATGCTTATGGTGAGTTGTCGCTCCCCCTCTTCATGGAGGAACGACACTAAACCCTGCCTAGGCTTCATATCCGAGTCATGGCACCATTATGTCGCTCCCCGTCTTCGTGGAGGAACGACACAGGACCCTGCGCTGTTCTTTCGTCTGCTCGGCCCTCCCCGGGTTTGCTGCTGGTTCTTCCCGGGTTGGCTACCGTCCCTTCCACCTCCGTGGAAGGGCGGTTCCCCCTAGCCACTTTCCCCACTTCCGCGGGGGAGCGGCACACTGCCGGCCAGCTCTCTCGGGGGCTGCACAGGTGTTCCCCTTAGATGTTCCCCTTAGATGTTCCTGGTGCATGCCGTCTCTCTCCTCCTTTATAGTCCTCTTCCACCAATCCCAACTCTGCTACCCACACGCCGAGTACGCTGCTCTCCTCCAATCAGGAGCAGGTCCCACAGTTTATTGGTTGAACTGGAGGCAGCTGTGTAGAAGCTGTTTCCCTTCTCAGCGCCATATTGTGGGAAAGCAGATGCATAGAATAAGTCTTAATTCCAGTAACTTAGTCTAGTCCGAGTTGCTCCCAGTTGCTCCCCACAGTGAGTGCCTGCTGCGAACCATCTTTGCCAAGCTTGGGGCTCTATCTGCTTTGTGAGTCCCGAATTGCCAGTCTCTGTGCCATCTGAACACTGGTAAGTTCTTAGCTTCTACAGCCTCTGACCATATAAGGTTCAGGAAGTAAGACAGATGCTATACTTCTAAGACCATGGGAGATGTCTTAAACCACATTTCACACAAGCAAGGGAGGGGCTGGAGGTGTCCTCGGACGTCATATTCCCTGGGAAGTTTTGAAAGCCAACCCCAGGATTGTCCCATAATTTGTTAAAGTCTTGCAGACCGTTCACTCATCTGTGACATCCCATCCCAGGGCTCGGCTCATGTCTTTCCAATTTGTTTTGGAATATCTCTTTGACTTTGATGATGTCTTGGAGAGAGTGTTACTACATGCCTCTCTGAGGGCGTGGGAGTTTAACAGATTACCCATGAGCCTCTGGGGACTGGGCTAAGGCTTCCAGGCCTGGAGTTTGGGGCCCAAACACTTATATCTGAGGATCAAGGCTTGATCCTCCTGTGGGGTTTGGTGGAAGGGATGAGTAGCGTTAAGCTTCTGCTAGTTGATTGCAAATGTTCCAAATACGGACTTTAAGAGAGGACTTTGTGAACCACAAAAACAGCTGCAGAAGTACTCTACAGAAAGCCTCCCCTAATTTATGAGTCAACTTTGGGAACCTTGAGCATTGAATGAGCCATTTTAAGTGAAGAAAGGAATTAATTTGAGGCTGAGGATATCTGGGACCAGCTTAAATTGAGCAGTGAGAATCCTAAAGTTCCCTTTTAGTATATTATTCACCCTATCAAAACAAAATGTGTTTGTTCGCAGTAAACATGTCAGAACAGCAGCCATCTAGAACAAGTGGAGACTGGTTGCTGTCCAATCTGCCAATTTTTAGATAAAAGACCAGGATCTGATAAGTGACAGATTACCATGGGAACATTGCAATGGGATCTTTCCGACTTCGTCACTAACGAACCAAACATGGAAATATATCAAGAAAGTTGTATGACAAGTGCTATTCTGGCTGTGTGTTTACAATTTTCATCTAGAAGGAGGAAAAGTTTTCATAACAACCCTAACGCCGCTGAAATCCCATGAGCTTATAACAGAAGTGAGCAGTCCGGCGCTTGTGAGTTAGGGGAAGGACAGGGGAAGGCCAGATCGCCGAACTCTGAGTGCACATATTTTTGTCTTGTGAGCAGATCTTATCTCTTCTCCATGTGCCAGCTAATGTACCTATAAAATGGAGAGAATTGTCCTGGTTCAGTGTGTCCCACACTTCAGTAACTCACAACCTTCGCAATGTTTGCCGTATCATCACACTAACTGTAACATAATGTACTGATGTTTTTCTCTAAGTCTACTCACATGGGGTTTTTTTTAACCTAAAAATAATATTTCTGAGTAAAAGTGCTAATTTTCCCCAAATAAGTTTTCTCAGTGAAGTTATAGTTTGGATGGGATAATTATTTTGTCTCCTCTCAGAAGGGCTTAATGCCTAACCAGTAAAAAAAAGAAATGTTGCTCTGTTTTTTAAAATATAGCTGGAGGTCTCTTGTGTGAACATGAGTGGTGTGCAGACCGCGTTCTGGAAACCACTGGCTGACTGTAGGGAGGTCACTGGGTGAGAGGGAAGCCTTAGGAAGTCTGCCCAGTGTGGCCCTGGGAGAAGTCGGCCGGCTCCAGCACTCTCAGTCATGACTGATCCTGGCTTAGTCTCTTCGCTGCAATGTCTCTTCCTCTTCTGAGAAAGTTGGATTCAACACATGCTTAACCTCTTCTCTTAAAATTTATTTACTCATTTACTTTCTTTGAAAGGCAAACACACACATGGAGAGAGAAAGGTATCATCCAACTGCTGATTTACTCCCCAAATGCCTGCAACAGCCAGGGCTGGGCCAGGTCAAAGCCAGGAGCCCAGAATTCAATCTGGGTCTCCCAGGTGGGTGGCAGAGACCAAGGTACCTGAGCCATTACCTCAAATTCAATTACTGCACCTGTAGAAGCACAGCAATGATAAGCAATAAGAAAATAATGCATAATTACCGATGGTAAGGTGCTGCCAGTCTAATAAAGTGATGGCAAGTCGGTTACTCTCACTGAGCCTTGACTTCCTCATTTATAAAAGGAGCGTGAAGCAGGTGGTTTGTGAAACTTCCCCAGCAAGAAAGTTCTCTGTTTAATTTTAATTTCCACTTTTCCAGCAAAAAGTCCTACTTTTTTAAAAGATTTATTTATTTATTTGAAAGTCAGAATTTCTCAAAGAGAAGGAGAGGCAGAGAAAAAGAGTGAGGTCTTCCATCTGCTGGTTCATTCCCCAATTGTCTGCAACAGCCAGAGTTGTGCTGATCTGAAACCAGTATCAGGAGCTTCTTCCGGGTCTCCTACATGGGTGCAGGGGCCAAGGACTTGGGCCATCTTCTACTGCTTTCCCAGGCCATAGCAGAGAGCTGGATAGGAAGTGGAGCAACTGGGACTCGAACCGGTGCCTTATATGGGATGCCAGCCCTGCAGGCGGTAATCTTACCTGCTACGCCACAATACCGGCCTTTCTTAGATTTTTCAATTTGACAGACTCCCTTTTAATCTGTCTGTACTTGAAGACAAGAAAAAAGTTACTGGGTTAGGCATTTGGCCTAGCGGTTAAGACATTTATCATTCAGAATTATAAAAGTTAATGTATACACAACTCAGCCCAGACAGTGATGACGAACAGGGTGCTAACAGCCAACAGGGAGGGAGTGCTCGCTGTATTCTGGGCACTCGACTTTCCACCTACCTCTGCTGGTCATCAACAGCTCTATAATTATGATCAATACTACTACCTATGAAACAGAACTAACAATACCACTGATCACAGTCGCAGAATTTGCAACTGCCCTTCAGGCTCACATATGGAAGTCCTAACCTTCAGTAGAATGTATCTGTACTGGGAGATTGAGAGATAAGAACTTTAAAAAAATAAAAACATTAAGATATTTTTTTTCAAAAGATTGATTTTATTTATTTGAAAGCTAGAATTACAGAGAGAGGGGCAGAGACAAGAGAGAGAAAGATATCTTCCATCTGCTGATTCCCACATCAGACGGCTGCGGTGGCCATAGCCGGGCCAGTCACCTAGAACTCCATCCAGGTCTTCTACATGGGTGACAGGGGCCCACGCACTTGGGCCATCTTCCGTTTTCCCAAGCCATTCATTAGCAGGAAGCCAGATTGGAAGTGGAGCACCAGGAGTAGAATGGAGCTCTTATGGGCTCCGTGGCCCCTGGAGATAAGACCTTTTAAGAAATAATTAGGGTTCAATGAAGTGAAATGGGTGAGTCCTTGTCCAGTGTGACTGTGTCCCTGTACAAGGAGATTAGGACACAGAAGCACTCGGAGGGAAGACCACAGGAGGCACGCGGGGATGGCGGCCCGCCACGAGCCGAGGAGGGGGCCTCAGAAGGAAGTCACCCCTGCCAACAGCTTCATCGTGGACGTCAGCCTCCAGAACACTTACACCGTCATCATCATCATATGCTGGGATTCAATGATCATAATCACCTTTTACAATCCGGGGCGATAAAGACAAAAATAGAACATGAACCGTTAGAACCCATGGGGGGGCGGGGACTTTACAATATGGGGATAGCAGCTGCCACTTATTGAGGGCTTGCTATATTCCATGCACTTGACTTTGGGGAACCCAAAAGAAGTAAGAGAACAGTAGAGGGTTATGCAGGATGCTAGGCCTACAGGATCAGGGAGGTCGCACGGAGATGAGTTGGGATAGGACATTTAAACACGGGGACACACATGCAGTGAACTCCTGTGTGACAAGGATGGCCATGAGGATTTGTTGTCCAGGAGTAACCAGTTCTGTAACATGGGACCTCGCCCATTTATAGTGGACAGGAAGTCAATCCTAAGCAAAGCCAAGAGGACTACCGTAACTCTGCTGGGTAAGCTGCAGCCTGAACGTTCAAGTCCATGTCCAGATAACTTAAGGATGGTGATAAAGAGAACTTTCCAACCCGGCTCACCAGAAGTACTTGGTCAGCCTTAGTGGTTGTTTGCCCCATTGTTCGGAGGTTCGGTTAACCTGATCCCTCAGCTTTAGTTCAGCACGGCTAAGACAACCATGGGGGTGAGGAAGAAATGACCTAGTTCAGCCGAGGTGATTAAAGTGTAACCATGCATTCCAGTGCT
Source organism: Oryctolagus cuniculus (assembly GCF_964237555.1). NCBI lineage: Eukaryota > Metazoa > Chordata > Mammalia > Lagomorpha > Leporidae > Oryctolagus > Oryctolagus cuniculus. Next base: position 126,797,246 of record NC_091437.1, on the reverse strand, counting down.
GATAGATGCAGAGGTCTATCACATACAAAATATGCATATTCCTGGCTTCACAGAAAATCCTCATTGATTTAAAAAAAAATTGAGCTTTAAGGGAACGAGAATCCGCAAGGCTGGGGAAGCAATGGGATTCTGTCTGCTTCAAGGATGGTCCGGGACCCGTGAGCTGTCTGTCCTGCTCCCTGGCGATGAGGAGGAAAGACCTGGAAAACTGGGACCTAGTACTGTCTCCTCCTCTAGCCCCGCAAAACTAGGAGAGAAAGTCAAGCGTTGGCCTCAGCATCTGATCTTTCTTAGCAAAATGAAAAGCAATTAAATAATACTTTGTTAAAAGAAAAAAAAAGTCCCTCATTTTACAGATATGGCAACTTTTATTACTCCATTGTCTCCTTCATTTTTATTCTGATTCATCTGGAGTCATAATCATGTATGTATTTTCTATTTTATTTTTATTTTATTTTATTTATTTATTTATTTATTTTTGACAGGCAGAGTGGACAGTGAGAGAGAGAGACAGAGAGAAAGGTCTTCCTTTTGCCGTTGGTTCACCCTCCAATGGCCGCCGCGGCTGGCGCGCTGCGGCCGGCGCACCGCGCTGATCCGATGGCAGGAGCCAGGAGCCAGGTGCTTTTCCTGGTCTCCCATGCGGGTGCAGGGCCCAAGCACCTGGGCCATCCTCCACTGCACTCCCTGGCCACAGCAGAGAGCTGGCCTGGAAGAGGGGCAACCGGGACAGAATCTGGCGCCCCAACCGGGACTAGAACCCGGTGTGCCGGCGCCGCTAGGCGGAGGATTACCCTAGTGAGCCGCGGCGCCGGCTCTGTATTTTCTATTTTAAATACTCATGAATCTTGCCTTAGGTTTTTTTTTTTGTTTTTACTTAACATAAAATTTGTTCGTGTTCCTGCATAGTCTTTACATTTGTTTTGTTGAAGTATAATTTATATAATATAAAATTTGAGCATGCTCAATCAGACTTGCCCCAAATGGTGGAGTTAGAAATGTGCCAGGGGATTCCAATATAATCCCATCAAGATTGCATGTACCAATGCCATCTCCCTAGTCCAAGTGATCAATTTCAGTTCACAATTGATCACACTGATAGGTCTAAGAGTCAAAGGGATCACACAAACAAGACTAGTGTCTGCGAATACTAACTGATAGAATAAAAAAGGGAGAGAACTATCCAACATGGGAAGTGGGTTACACAGCAGACTCATAGAATGTCAGAAGTCCTAAACAGCACTCTGGCCTCAGAATCATCCCTTAAAGCATTTGGATCTGGCTGAAGAGCCCAGGAGAGTATTTTAGGCATGGAAAGCCAAGACACTCTGGCAAAAAAAAAAAAAAAAAAAAAACCTAAATGAAAGATCTCTGCAAGTGAGATTCCAGTAGAAAGAATGGGGCCATCAAAGAAGGAGGTACCTTTCTCTGAAGGGAGGAGAGAACTTCCACTTTGACTATGACCTTGTCTAAATAAGATCGAAGTCAGCGAACTCAAGAGGCTTCCATAGCCTTGGCAACTCATGACTAGAGCCTAGGGAGATTTCTGACACCATAAACAAGAGTGTCAGATTGTTAAGTCAACAAAGGAGTCACTGTGTACTTACTCCTCATGTGGGATCTCTGTCCTTAATGTGTTGTCCAATGTGAAGTAATGCTATAACTAGTACTCAAACAGTATTTTACACTTTATGTTCTGTGTGGGTGCAAACTGATGAAATCTTTACTTAATATATACTAAATTGATCTTCTGTGTATAAAGATAACTGAAAATGAATCTTGATGTGAATGGAATGGGAGAGGGAGCAGAAGATGGGAGGGGTGCGAGTGGGAGGGAAATTATGGGGGGGGAAAGCCACTGTAATCCATAAACTGTACTTTGGAAAATTATATTTACTAAATAAAAGTTTAAAATATATATACATATATTTTGCTCATTTTAGTGTATAATTTAATGACTTTTTGCAAACTTATGAAGTTAAGGCAAATATTACTAAAATCTAATTTTAGAATGTTCCCATCTTGCCCAAAATTCTTGGTGTCCATTTAATTCCTGATCCCACCCTCTTGTCCAAGGCAACCACTGATCACTTTGTCTTGTATATTTGTATTTCCTGGAAAAAATCCTTTTTTAAAGATTTATTTATTTATTTATTTGAAAAGTAGAATTATATATATATATATATATATAGAGAGAGAGAGAGAGAGAGAGAGAGATCTTCCATCCACTGGTTTACTCCCCAGGTGGCCACAACAGCCAGTGCTGGGCTAGGCTGAAGCCAGGAGCCAGGAGCTCCCTCTGGATCTCCCACATGGGTGGCATGGGCCAAGCACTTGGGCCATCTTCCACTGCTTTCCCAGGCATTCTAGCAGGGAGCTGGATGTGAAGTGGAGCAGCCAGGTCTCCAACTGACACCCACATGGGATGCTGGCATCACAGGGGGTGTCCTAACCCACTGCACCACAACACCAGACTCCTAGAAAACATTTTAAAGATTTATTTGTTGAAAGGAAGAGTGACAGTGAGAGGTAGAGAGCTTCCATCTGCTACTTCACTCCCCAAATGACTGCAACAGCCAGGGCTGGGCCTAGAACTCAAGTTCTTGGGTCATTACCCATTGCTTTCCGGGCACTTTAGCAAGAAACTGGATCAGAAGCAGAGTATCTGGACTTAAACCAGTGCTCTGATATGGGATCTGGGTTTCCAAGTGATGGCTTAACACTCTGCATCACAACACTTGCCCCTTCCAGAAATGTTTGCAAATTAATGTCTGACTGATTTCACTTAGCAAACTGACTTTGAGGTCCATCTGTGTTATAGTACGTAGCCATATTTGCTCCTTTTTATCACAGTCCGTTGTGTGGATGATCACATTGTGTTTGTCCAGTCACCAGGCGAAGGCCACTTGGATTGTTGCCAGTTCTGGGCTGTTACGAATTACACTGCGCTGCACACACATCTTTGTGTGGACAAATGCTTTTCTTTCTCTTGGCCAGGTAACTGAGAGCAGTCATGCTGAGTCATAGGGTAACTCTGTTATCTTTTTAGAGAAACTACCAAGCAGCTTCCCAGTGTGGCTGTGCCGTTTTGCACTCCCTTCTGCAACAATTTAAGGTCCTAGTTTCTTCATTTCCCCACCGACACTTGGCATTCTCAAATTTTCGATTACAGCCTTTTAGTGGCATTTCACATGATTTCAATTCATGTCTTCCCGACAACTAGTGATGCTGAACATTCTTTCATATGCCTATTAGTCTTTAATATATTTTCTTCAGTGAAATGTCTATTCAAATTTTTGCAGTTTTCAAATTAGATTGTGTGTTTTCATATCAGGATGATATATACAAGGGACTTCAGACAATGTATATTGGAAATGTATATTATGAAATGTATATTATGAAAATCTACACATGTATTACCATTTTTTACACCAAGATGAACTTACCTTTTAATTCTACTTTTCTACAAAAGTTTTCTCTGAAGATTTATTTATTCATTTGACAGGGTGACAGAGAGACAGGGAGAGGTTTCCAGCCACAATGGCCGGGGCTGGGCTAGGCCGAAGTCAAGAGCCTGAAACTCCATCTGGATCTCTTACATGGGTGCAGGGGCCTGAAAAGTTGGGTCGTCTTTGCTGCCTTCCCATGCTCATTAGCAGGGAGCTGGAGCAGACACTGATCAGCCAGGCCTTGAACTGCTGCTCTGGTATGGGATGCAGCCTCACAGGCAGCCACTCAACCCGCTGCGCCACAGCGCCGCCCCTCCAAGAAGTGTTTGAAGTTTCCTGGTGTCTTCTATCCCTTGACGTAAGGCCTGTATCAGATATGTGATTTGCAAATATTCTCCACCAGGATGTGGGTTTTTCTTTTCCTTCTTTAGCTTCTTAGTAATATTTATTTGAAGAGAAAAGGTTTTAATTTCCATTAAGTCCAATTTACTATTTTTTTCTTTTATAGGTCATATTTCTGACAGAATTCCTTTTGAAATCTTTGCCTATTCAAATTCACAAAGACATTTCTCTTTTGTTAATTCCTATATATATAAATTAATTCCTTATATATAAGTTTATAGTCCATTTTGAGTTCATTTTTGTGGGCTTTTAAAAATGAAATTATTATAGTTTTTCATTTTTTTTCTGTTTTTTTTTTTTGACAGGCAGAGTGGACAGTGAGAGAGAGAGACAGAGAGAGAGAGAAAGGTCTTCCTCTACCATTGGTTCACCCTCAAATGGCCGCTGCAGCTGGTGTGCTGTGGCTGGCGCAGCGCGCTGATCCGAAGCCAGGAGCCAGGTGCTTCTCCTGGTCTCCCATGGGGTGCAGGGCCCAAGCACTTGGGCCATCCTCCACTGCCCTCCCGGGCCACAGAAGAGCTGGCCTGGAAGAGGAGCAACCAGGACAGAATCCGGTGCCCCGACTGGGACTAGAACCCGGGGTGCCGGCGCCACAGGTGGAGGATTAGCCTATTGAGCCGTGGCACCGGCCAGTTTTTCATTTTTTTATTTGAAAGGCACTGAGAGAGACAGAGGTTTTTCATCACTGGTTCACTCTGCAAATACCTGCAACAGCCAGGGCTGGGCTGGGTGAAGCCAGGAGCCTGGAACTCAATCCAGATCTCCCATGGGAGTGACAGGCACTCAGTAACATGAGAAGCCTCCTAGTGAGCCTATTGGCAGGAAGCAGGCTCAGAAGCAGAGGAGCTGGAACTTGAACCCAACTTCCCAAGCAGTGACTTAACCCCTACACCGAATGCCTGCGCCCTATCTTTGTGTTTAATGAGATAAAGATCTAATGCAACGTTATACCCCAGCAGAGACCACCCCTCTCCCCAGTGAATCATCATGGCTCTGTCCAGAATCAGTTGACCATAAATCTAAGGAGTCACTTGCGGAATCCCGGTTTTAGTTCATTGGTCCATGTATCTATTGTTAGGTCAGTATCACACTGTCTTGATTTCCGTAGCCTTAAAATCCGGTTGTGTTGGGGGCTGGTGCTGTGGCATAGCAGGTAAAGCTGCCACCTGCAGTGCTGACATCCCAAATGGCCACTGGTTCGAGTCCTGGCTGCTCTACTTCCCTTCCAGCTCTTTGCCATGGCCTGGGAAAACAGTAGAAGATAGCCCAAGTCCTTGGGCCCCTGAACCCATGTAGAAGACCCAGAAGAAGCTCCTGGCTCCTGGCTTTGGTGCGGTGCAGCTCCGGCCATTGCAGCCAATTAGGGAGTGAACCAGGTGGATGGAAGACCTCTCTCTCTCTCTGCCTCTCCTTCTCTCTCTGTGTAACTGACTTACAAATAAATAATCTTAAAAAAAAAATAGGCTGCGTAAATATTTCAAACTCTCTCAATTCTTTTTGCTATTCTTTGTGTCAGGTTTTCATGGTGTGTAGAATAGCTCTTAAAATAGATGCTCCCTCATAAATGAGCGTCATCACCTAGTTGCGCCAGACTCTTTTCTAGAGCTAACTTTGCAAAGAACATCCTTAAGCCCATATCACATTTCCTGTTAGGTATGTAATTCCTTAACTGGATTCCTGGGGGGAGGACTGCAGGACCAAAGGCTATGAATGTGTGGATCCACCTGTCTTATAGAAAAGGAACAGCCTTGGCAGAGCGGTGGGTTCCAAACCAGGCAGGGGGGTGGGGCTAACATATGCTGAGCACGTACCAGATGTGAGGCGTGGTGCTGAATACTTTACACATGTTATTTCGCAGAGCCCTCATGGCTATTTGTTGTTGTTTTTTTTTTTTAAGATTTATTGTAGAGCCAGAAAAAGAGAGAGAGAGAGAGAGAGAGGAAGGTCTTCCATCCGCTGGTTCACTCCCCAAATGGCCTCAATGGCCAGAGCTGAGCTGATCTGAAGCCAGGAGCCAGGAGCTTCTTCTGGGTCTCCCACACAGGTGCAGGGGCTCAAGGGCTTGGTCCATCTTCCACTGCTATCCCAGGCCATAGCAGAGAGCTGGATTGGAAACGGAGCATCAGGGACTCGAACCTGTGCCCATATGGGATGCTGGTGCTGCAGGCAGCCGCTTTAACCCACTGCACCATAGCAACAGCCCCCCTCATGGCTACTTGCATGGTACATAGTACAATCTCCACTCGACAGAGGCAAAGTCTGGGTTAAGCAGGTTGGTTTACTTTGGCCAGCAAATAGGTGGTAAGGCCAAGACTGCAGTCCAGGAAGTCTCCATGTCTTTTTTAATTTTTTAAAGATTTATTTATTCAGGGCTAGTGTTGCCCCATAGCACATTAAGCCACTGCCTGCCCTGCCAATGTCCCATAAGGGCACCGGTTCAAGTCCTAGCTGCTCTACTTCTGATCCAGCTCCCTGCTAAGGTGCCTAGGAAAGCAGTGGAAGATGGCCCAAGTGGTTGGGCTCCTGCACCTATATGGAAAGCCCGGATGAAGCTCCAGGTTCCTGACTTTGGGCCAGCCCATCCCTGGCCATTGCACTGGATGGAAGATCTCCCTCCCTTGCTCTCTGTGTCTTGTCTTCTCTTTCTGTAACTCTGCCTTGCAAATAAATGAAATAATAAGATTTACTTATTTACTTGAAAGGCAGAGCTACAGAGAAAGGGATACACACACACACACACACACACACACACACACACACCTCACACACAGAAGTCTCCCATCGGCTAGTTCACTCCCCAAATGGCTGCAAGAGCTGGAGCTGGGCCAGGCTGAAGCCAGGAGCCTGGAACTTCATTCAGATCTCCCACATGGAGAGCAGGGGCCCAAGCACTTAGACCATCTTCTCACTGCTTTCCCAGGTTATTAGCAGGGAGCTGAATCAGAAGTGGAGCAGCCGGGACTTGAACCAGCACTCACGTGAGGTGCCGGTATCGCAGGTGGTGGCTTAACCTGCTGGGGGCCAGCCCCAGCCTCCTTGCCTTGCTACTGAAATATCTTTGCATGCCCATGAGCCATTTCATTGATTCACTGGTGGAGCAACGAGCGTGGAGGAATTCGCCCATCTGTTCCCTCGGCCTTCACCATCTGGACACCTCTTCTCTGAGCTTCTTGGTCAGCACTTCCACGGTGTTTTCCAATAGCTGTGTGGGGACGTGGGGACTGAAGTGACCCAGTTCACAGTCAGGGGAAAAAACTGTTAGGAGTTTAGCAGAGCTGTCACGAAAATAAAGACCAGCCACCGGAGAAGGCCAGAAAAGTCCTGATCTTCAATGTGTAGTTGGTATCTCCCAGACTTCGGCGGTCTCCCATAGGTGGCCATCGAGCTGAAAGAGAGCTGCAACCTCTGTCTTGCTTTATGTTGTAAACCTGCTCACGTACCTGGAGTCCAACCAGAACGCTCAGCGCTGGGCTGCTGCCCCCTCCTCCGACTTTCTCTCTCAACCCCTCCTCCGACTTTCTCTCTCAACACTGTTAGCCACACTCCCCCTACAGCCGGGAGCTTTAAACAGAGGAGCCGGCATCTCCTGCTCTCCTGGCAATGTGAACCCAGAGGCAGAGCCGGGGACAGGGTCCAGGTGTACAACATCACCATCCTCCTCAGCCCAGGGGTGCAGCCACCCACAGAGCAGCAGGAGCTCTGCCCAGGAGCCTGCGGCTTAGGGTAACGGAGCTGCTCCCAGCTTGCAGGGGGTGAAGGCAGTTTTTGAGCTCCGCTGAGCAGGCCCCACGCAGGTGGCCCAGGCCAAGAGAGTTTAGGTGTCTGCTTTGTCCAGGCGGAAATCTGGGCTGCCTGGCCTGGGGCTCTGCCTGCTCTCAGTCAAAAGCTGGCATTCATGAGGACAGTGGGTCCAGTTTCATTCTACGGCTGGGCCCTGAAACAGCTACCAGGCTAAAAGTAGCCCTTCCTCCCCTGGGGAGCTGCTGACCGTGCACACAGCTAAAGGCCCACGCTTCTCCTCACAGCCACCTGCAGCCAGACTACCGCACGCTGCAGGTGGCTGCTTGCTTGCCGCAGCCCCACCGACCTTCCCTTCCCACCCCCCTACCTGCTGCTCTGCCAAGTGCGGTGCAAACCCTTGGGGGATCATCGGTGCCACACGAACACCCACTGCAGGAATGGCCGGGTGGCTTCCCCATCTGGGAGGCTGTCCTGGGTTTCCTTGGTGGCGGTCATCTCTCCTTGCCTGATGCCTTCTCGGTTTCTAGCACAGTTCCTGGGCTGCTGGGCCCTCCTTCTGCTCCATGCCTTGTGGCTGAATTCTGGAGTTGTTTTTGATTCTGAGTTTCTAAAGATTTATTTATTTTTTTGAAAGAGCTAGTTACAGAGAAGGAGAGGCAGAGGCAGAGAGAGAGAGAGAAGTCTTCCATCCGCTGGTTCACTCCCCAAATGGCTGCAATGGCCAGAGCTGGGCGGATCCAAAGCCAGGAGCCAGGAGCTTCTTTCAGGACCTTCATATGGGTGCAGCGGCTCAAGCACTTGAGCCATCTTCTACTGCTTTCCCAGGTGCATTAGCAGGGAGCTGGATCAGAAGTGGAGCAGCCAGGACTCTAACTAATGCCCAAATGGGACGCCAGTGCTACAGGCAGCGGCTTTACCCACTAAGCCATGGTGCTGGCCTCTTGAGTCTATTTCTATTATCCAGACTCTGGCTCAGTGAGCTGATTCTGATCTCCTGGTTCTCAACCACAAAATTCTTTTTTTTTTTAAAGGGATTTATTTATTTATTTGAAAGGCAGAATGACAGAAAGTAAGAGGGAGAGGCAGAGAGAGAGAGAGAGAGAAAGAGAGGTCTTCCATCCACTGGTTCACTCTCCTAGCGTCTGGAGCTGGGCCATGCTGAAGCCAGGAGCCTGAACTCCACCTGGGTCTCCCAGGTGGGTGGTAGGGACTCAAGTACTTAGGCCATCTTCTGCTGCTTTTCCAGATCCGTTAGCAAGGAGCTGGACCAGAAGTGAAGCAGCTGGGACTTGAGCTGGCGCCCACATGGGATGTCAGCACCACAGGCAGCAGTTTAACCCACTGTGCCACAATGCTGGCGGCCACACCATTCGTTTTTGCTTTTCTCAACACATCTATTAGCAGTACTTTGGTTAACACTGCTCTACTTGTAACCACATTCAGAAGGTCGGACTTGGATTCTGATTTCTTTCAACTCAGATCTGATTTGAGCCAGAGGATTCCAGGGGGAACCTAGCCTGTGACCATCCCAGCAGTGAAACCTCAGCAGGAAAATCTGCTTCCTCTCCTGTAATACACACATACGCACGCACACACACACACACACACACACACAAGTACACAAAAACTTCGTGAAGAAATGGAATTGAAAAATAAGTTTATTTTGGTGCAGAAATTGAAATTCACGCAGAGTTTTTTTCGTACTATGCATTTTCACACACACCCACACTTTAGTTGTAACCTACTTTTGCTACAAAGTGAGAGTGTGGGGGAAGCAGGAATGCGGCTGGGTGAGGGCCATCGAAGCCTCTGGCCTTCGGGAAAACATTGTTCTGAGCACAAGGAGCAGGGCCCAGGTTCAGCTGATGCCCTTGATCTCTGCCGGTCAGGAGGTCAGGGCTGAGCTGGTGGCCCCTGCACCGCACAGAAGCCTTGGGTGCTGTTGACCCGTCTTCCTTCTGAAGGTCTCGCTGGCCTCCATTCCCTCCCGCCCTCTGCGTTCCTTTGTCTCCTCTCCTGCCTCCTCTTTTTCTACCACTGCAGATAAAGGTGGGTCTTCCCCAGAGTTCCCTTCATCTTCGTGGTCCCCACCGAGCCGCTCAGTGGTCCCAGTCTATCCCACCAATAGATGACCTAGTACTAAGTAAACTATGCGATAGAGTCAGCCATCGCTGAACACCCACATATGTTAAGGACTTGCAAGTCTCCCTCCAGTTCAGACAGCTCCTAGAGCTGCAAACCCGAAGGTACCCTGCTGTGTCCCATTCCCCCTACCCGTGTTTCTCCCACAGGGAACAAAAAGTAACCAAATTCTCACTTGTGAGAGGTGGGCTGTAGGAGGTGAGGATCCATTTCACAGGCACCAGGCTCCAGTGGCTGCTGCGCTCTGGGTGGCACCAGGAAATCAACGAGCACGACACTGCCAAGGGGCAATGTGTGTGACATCTAGAGAGATGCCGTGCAATGCCACACACTAAATGTGATAGTTGACAGCTAAAAACAGTAGAATGTGTGCCCAGAGATGGGAATTACTAATGCCTGTACCAAAGGTCACAGCCCAGGTGCCTGGAGAAATGCCTGGGGTGGGGGTGGGGTCTCTGGATTTCTAGAGCGGTGGGCATTGAAGCCCATATACACTGGTACCCTACAAATAGTTAGCACCTGTGAGGATGGACGCCGTCGCCAGGGCTAAGACTGGCGAATCAGGAAGAAAGAAGGAAGCCAAGGTCCCCGTGGATGCTGTGGGGCGGCCATCCCAATTCCGAACTCTGATTTCTTTCCCATGAGAGGAAAACAGACTACTCTCTCCTTAAAGCTGCTGGAAACTCCTTTCATGCTGTGTGGGTGCAGGGGCCCAAGCACTTGGGCCATTTTCCAATGCTTTTCCAGGCCCTTAGCTGGGAGGTAGATTCGAAGTGAAGCAGCCAGGACTGCAAATGACTGCAATGGGCAGGACGGGGCCAGGTTGTAGCCAGGAACCCAGAACTCCATTCAATGAACTCTCAGTCTTACGCCTGTTGTCATAAAACCTTAGGTGCTCTGTTGATTGCAGCTGCGATTGGGCGCCCGTCAGCCTTCCTAAGCTGTCCCGGAAGCATGTCTGCAGATCACAGAGGTTCCTGGAATATAGTGTGCAAACCACCTTAGCCTCTTCTTTTGAGCAAATAAAAGCCCCAAGAAATCAAATAGCTTGTCCAAGGTCACGCAGCTAGATTGTGCCAAGGCCAAAAGCAGATTGAGGTCTCGGAGCCCTGCCCACTGTTTGCTTTTAGTTTCTCTCTTTACAACCTTGATGGGGGAAGTTGGTGAGACAAAGCGAAAGTGCTAATGAAGAATCCAGGCTTGGACTCTGAGTTGTGGAAAGTAACAGGGCAAGAACAAGGGAGGAGAGAGAGAGAGAGAGAGAGAGAGAGAGAGAGAGAGAGAGAGAAAGCACAAGACTGCACTGCTGGGACCGTTCAGCAGTTACCCGGCCACCTGGCCAGAGTTCCCTGAGATGCTGAGAGGTCAGGGTCCCGGAACACTGCCTTGTAACTCCTGGTCTGGTTATCACTCACCTGGTGGTTACAACCCCATAGCAGTCAACCAATCCATCAGTCTACGGTCGGAGAATCCAGGTGTGCACAGCACTGCAGGCAATGCATAGAGACCAAGGGTTAGACCTGCCTGGCAGAGCCTGCTCTGGACATTTTGCCCAACTTGCACAACCACCTTGACTCCCCACCCCAATCACGGTAATTGGACTTCTTGCGGTCATTCCACGGGAGCCTGCATCCCGGGCCCCGTTTGATTGTCTCCAGGGGTATGGTGTGAGCAGAAGCCACAGTCTGCTCTTGTTATTAGGGGCTCAGCAGCAGCCGGACGCCTGGTGTCTGCCGGCCAGACTCGGTAACATGGATAATCCCAGCATGCCTCCCTTCTCTGTCAACCCCTTCTCTGTCTGGCCTCTGGTCAAGATGCAAGAGCTCGTAGCATCTTAGGCTGTAATCTCCACAATATTCCGTGCGATCTTCTTCCTAAATCTTCCTTTCACAGTGGATTACCATGCAAAGCCATTTTTCCTGTGTTCTTATTTATTTAGGATCCCATTCTTTTGTATTCTCTACCATGTTTTGTAAAAAGCTCCTTTCCTTTCTTAACTACAACCTGGCTCTCCCATAGGGACCACCTTATTTGTTGTTTTAGGGAAGGATGCACACGGGACCCCCTATTTGCCACTTTAGTTCCTTATCCCACGCACCTGCAACCACGCGTTCTGGACACCTGGACCGTTTGACCACCGTGCTGCTGGGAGCCTTTGCTGTCAACGCCACACTGTTCACCCATTCCCCTTCTGTCCTTGAGGACCTTGTCTTCTGGTTCCCACTCTCCCTTCCCCATAAATCTCACCATCGTGATAGGGACCGTAAATAGTTTTGTAGATAATCTGTTCAACAGCTCAGCCTGCAGGCACCTTCTGCCCTCGCTGCCAGCCATGTTCCCCAGGCAGTTTCAGCAGCCTTCCTCAGACACACCCCAGAGCTCCAGACCTACCCTTCCTTCCCCTCCCCCTCCCCGTGCCCCGCCCCTCCCTCCCACAAGCACTGCCAGAAGGGCTCCGCCAGGCACTGAGATCTGCCGCAGCTCTCCAGTAGGGGGAGACAAACACGCACAGTAAGAGGCGTGGCCCGGTGAGCGCGGGCTCCCTGGCTCCCTCCCTCACTTCTGGAGGCCCCAGTCCTAATGTCCTCCCTTGACCTCTCTATCTTCTTCACTTCCTGGTGATCTCATCCAGCCTTAAGGTTGTAAACACCACCTTTATACTGAAGCCTCCCAAATTTGCATTCCAAGCCTGGATGTCTTTCCTAAACTCCAACTGACAGTGCAGCATCACCACCTGACAAGGCGCAAAGCAAGTCCCTCGCTCCCAGTCTTCCCTCTCCCGTCTCCATCCCTCCAGACTGTTCCTCCTCCAGGCTGCGTCTCCCAGGGAAATGGCAACTCAAGCTTCCAGGAGGAAACCCTAGAGCCCTCACCCTGCCTCTTCTTCTCTTATAGCCACTTTCAATAAATCACTTTAGCTCCACCTCCAAAACAGATCGGAATCTGACCGCAGCTTTTCCTGGATTTCCCACCGCCACGCTCTCCACGCCGCCCTCCTCTCTCGCGTGGGCTTGGGCAGCACCTCCTCGCTGGTCTCCTGGCCTCTGCGGTCACCCTTCCACAGTCTGTTCCCAGCTCGGCACTCAGCTCCTGAGCCGTCTCTGGTCGCTCCTCGCTGTGACTGCTCAGCGCCTTCCCATCATGCTCAGAGAAAGCCAGAGTGCCCCACTGGCCGAGGGGTCCTGTTTACCCCGGCCTGACCTGGCTGACTCAGCTCCTGTCCGTCCCTTCTCCTGCACGCCCCCACCTGGCTGCTGCTTCTCTGGGACCAAGCACACCCCTACCTCCAACCTTGGCCCTTGCTCTTCTGTCCAGCGAGGGTGACGTTCTTCAAGCTTGCCTAAGCGCTGAATGCGAATGAAATACCTGGCCCTATGGCTCTGCTTACCACGTGCTGTTATCCCAAAGAAGCGTATGTTGGTGTGGCTTCCACTGAGTGTCCGAGACTGTTCACTTGATTTGCTGCCGTGTGTCAGGGCCGTGGACAGTAGGCACTCACTCGAGCCACGCTTTTGAATGGCAAACTCCACAGGGCTTGACGGAGGTCCTGTGAGATATAGCGAGGTGTGGCGGTAATCTGTTTTAGAGTTCTGGTCTTCAAACTTCCCCGACCTGCGGAGTCCTTATTTTGAGTGGAACAAGAGTTGAAAGGACTCGGGCTAGCTGGGGGTTTTGCAGGCCCAGCCATTGGTCTCTTCTCCCTCCCTCCCGCATGCCTCGCTGACCCTGTAAGGGTCTGGGGAGCACAGTTGGAAAGCCCGGGAGCTAGAAGATAATGTTGATGCATGATAGTGTTATCACGCACAGTGGCTTAGATAATGTATGTAATGCACAATGGTTTGGATACTGTTACTCTATAGTGATAATGCTGTAATGTACAGTGCTTGAGTTGATGTTTTGTCCTTGGATGGTGATTTTGGACACATGTATGGGCTTTTCTAAGATGCTGTTTAATCAGATACCTTTGCCTCCAAAAAAGCTCACCCTCCTTCTGATAAAACATGACTTGCTTTGTAGCAATGATTGGTTTTAGGGGGTAGTTTTCTGGAACATTGCGTGGTGAAAGCAAGGACTTGTTTGGCAATGCACCACTGAGCCAGAACCAAGAAGTGTTTACCCTAGACTTTATGGTGATAGCTGACGAGTGGGAAACCAAGGCAAACACTGGTGAATGGGTGTCTTGTGCCCACCTCCTGTGGCTGCTAGCGACTCCCTGAAGAACCAGACACAGGAACTGAGGTTTCAAGGGCCAGGCAGACAGAAAACACTGCACAGATAATCACATCCCTTATTTTAGAGAGCATTGCATACTGTAAAGAAAACAAGTGAAGACTCTGTCATAGAGTGGGAATTTGTCAAATAATCTCAGACTCATTCTCTGCCCAATTATCAGAGAATGAACCAAGTTAATTTCCACTTCTCAAGGCTGAACAGTAAAATTCAGTGTTTATAATGTTTGTCCAGAGGAGCTGAAATATTGAACTGTATGCCTTGCCCTCATTTTCAAGAGGGAAAGGGGTGTGGGGCCAGCGCTGTGGCGCAGTGGGTTAAAGCTGGCCCGAAGTGCTGGCAGCTCTTGTGGGCACTGGTTCAAGTCCCAGCTGCTCCACTTCTGATCCAGTTCTCTGCTATGGCCTGGGAAAGCGGTAGAAGATGGCCCAAGTCCTTGGGCCCCTGCACCTGTGTGGGAGACCCGGAAGAAGCTCCTGGCTCCTGATCAGCTCAGCTCTGTCCATTGTGGTCATTTGGGGAGTGAACTAGCAGATGGAAGACCTCTCTCTTTCCCTCTCTCTCTCTGGTTCTACCTTTCTCTGTAACTCTATCTTTCAAATAAATAAAATAAATCTTTAAAAAAAAAGAGGGAAAGGAGTGAAAATGGGAGGAAGAGAAGAAAGAACAAGGAGAGAAGGATATAACCAGGTTGTAGAAAATTTCTTACAAGGCAGAGAAAATCCAATTAATCAAAGCAGGCCACTCCCAGCCCGTCACGGACTCATTGCACTGATTAAAGGTGCATCTCACTGCTTTGATGATTTAGATTGAAAATACACCTTCTATTTAGTTATTTTCCCTGATGTAAAAAGATACTTTGTCTCTCTCCCTTTAAAATCCTTTTATTTTAAAGCAGAAATAGATATTGACATGTAGCCAGGCTCCTGGCACTCAGTCCAGGTCTCCCATCTGTTTGGCGGGGACCCAGGTACTTGAGCCATCATCTGCTGCCTCTCAGGGTGAACATTAGCAGGAAGCTGGAATTGGGAGCGGAGCCAGGACTCAGACTCAGGCACTCTGACATGGGACGCAAA
This sequence comes from Oryctolagus cuniculus, assembly GCF_964237555.1. Classification (NCBI taxonomy): domain Eukaryota; kingdom Metazoa; phylum Chordata; class Mammalia; order Lagomorpha; family Leporidae; genus Oryctolagus; species Oryctolagus cuniculus. The sequence goes on along the minus strand of NC_091437.1, from coordinate 126,782,206 downwards.
CATCCCACGTGGCACGTATATCCCACTCCAGAACTACTCCCTTTTGGGTTTACAAGTGACATCCTTATCACCTGTGGTCTTTATATGACTGGAAAGAAACTTGCAGAAAATACACATTTGTAAAAAATTAAAGCATATTTCAGATCAAAGTGATGCAATTTCATTCAAGTCAATTCAGGTGATTACTGACTTTGAAAAGGACCCAGGTACATCTTGTACTATTCCAATTTGCTTTGATTTTTTTCTGAATTGTCCACCAAGAGGCAAATGAACCCTTCCAACTGGATCCAGTTATGCTGGATATGACCTGGGAAGTCTCCACAAGAATTAGATGCTTTTCCTCTCCCATCCATAAACACAGCTTTTAAAGCCAGGGAGAGAGGACATAAGGCAGAACCTGGGGCAGAACTGAGACTTTTTCCCCAAAGCAACTTCCCTTCATATGGGAGATCACAGAGAAAAACCAAGTGCTCCGCCAGAATTGGGTGTCACGGGATGTTCCTGGTTGTGGTGGCACCTGCTCAAGCAGACATAAGTCTGAGCAGTGTAACCACTAAGATCTGCTTTCAGTTTTTTAAGAAAGAATTATTTATTTATTATCTGAAAGGCAGAAAGAGAGAGAGAGAGAGAGAGAGAGAGAGAGAGAGAGAGCATCCTCATCATCTAGTTCACTCCCCAAATGTTCACAACAGTTGGGGTGGCACCAGGCTGAATCCAGGAGCCCAGGATTCAATCCAAGTCTCCCACATGGGTGGCAGGGACCCAAGTGCTTGAGTCACCAACTGCTGCCTGCTAGGCTGTGAGTTAGTATGAAGCTGGAATCAAAACTGGAACCAGGACTTGCACTCGGACACTCCCATGTGGGATACAGGCAGCCCAAGGAGAGACCTAATCCCTGCGCCAAACATCTGCCACACATCTGTGGTTTTCAAATGCAGTTGTGGTAGAGATGCTTGAAAGACGGTTGGAGCTGGCTGGCTCGCCCTCTCCCCTCACCACACACACAGAATAACTGTTAACTTCTGAGTGCACCCTGAGTGCTACCTTGTTATACTCATTTGCTCACATAACAATTCTCTAAGGTATGTACCACTGCTATGCCCATTTCATAGATGCAGAAATTAAAACATGGCTGGATACTTGAACAATTGCACACACCAGCTATGAGCTTGCATTCCAACCAAGGCAACCAACTCCGGAAGCTGTGCTCATTAAAAATTACACTCTTATCAACATTCCACTTTGATCTCATTGTACATTGGCATGAAGAGCAAATTTGGTTAAAAGAGAAAAATTACATCACAGTTAAAACACACCATGCCCGCCCCAAACCAGGGTTGAAGACCTCCCACTTAGAGCAACCAGAACATCTCTACTTAGTGCAGAAGGTACCCAGTGTCTTGTGAGGAGTAATCTGTAATCTCCACAGTGAGGCTGAGCCTTCGTGCTGGACAAGGGGCTTAGAGCCTTCCCACTGAGCCCACCCACTGGGATAATGAGAACAAGCAGGAGCCAATGGCATCGTCAATAACAACCCCTATCATTTGTTGAGTGCTGGCTGGGTGCTAGGCGTTAAAGTACATGCCAAGTGCCTTATGTAGATTATCTCAAGCATTGTGAAGTTGGTGCTCTTGCTATTCTGAATGCTGAAATGAAGAAACTCAGGTTTAAGCCCTGTGTCTTGCCCAAGGTCATTGAGGACTCTTAAATGACAGATTTGAAACTTCATCTACCTAGTTGCAGAATCTGCGTCCTTAACCATTAAACTCAGCACCATCCAACATCAAACCAAGCAAAACAACGTGAGCAACTGAGATCAGGTTCACTGAGTCAGAAGCAGTAGGATCCGCGTCTGCTAAGAGGGTGGAGTAACACAACAGTTCAGAACGCAGTCACAGATCCGTGGGTTCACTCTATTTTCAACTAATAGTTCTCGCATGCTTGCTGTTTGTTCAGCTAAGCTAGTTCCGTTCAGGAGCTCTTTAACTTGCTCTGCTAACATTGACTGAATGCTTCATCCTGGGGATATAAAGACAAGCAAGTTCCTGTCCCCAGAAGCTCCAACCCAGCAGAGGAGTTGTGTGGACAATCACTAGCCCAACAAGCAAACACACCCACCTCTAGCGCCCCCTGGGGGCTTCTCCTATGAACTGCTTCCTTCCCACTTAACACGGCCTGGTTGGGGAGGGAAACTCCTGCTGTGGGTGCGCACTGCCAGTGGTGCCGATTGTGGGGGACACAGCACTTCACTGCTCACTGGAGAGCTGTTCTGCAGACGAGCGGGCCGTTCAGAAGGAGCCAAGACTCACAACTTCACGACTCAGTTTGCACGTTTGTTTGGGGCTTTGTTAATCCTACTGCAGGGGGCGGGTCTTACCAGGTCAGGGTGCGCGCTTGGCCGCCAGGAGAGGCTCCTACCCGCCAGCAACGAGCGAGCGGGTTGCGCAGGACCGTGATGACCCGGTCCCGGCGCAGGAACACCTTGGAGACGACGCCGGCCTTGTCGCGCGTGGGGGCCTCGCTCCATAGCTCCTCCACGATCTCCAGCACATGCTGCAGGGAGGGTCAGAGGCTTCCACGCGGCCCTGGATTTTTTTTTTCCGTTGCGGCAGTGGATGAGCACTTGGGTGTTGTTCTTGACCCACTGCGTGAGCACAGAACGTGGACAATGGGTTGAATTCCCTCTCCTCCCACTTCTGCAACTCCTGAGGGTCAGCTCACTTTTGGGCTTGTTGAGGACGTTAACGGCGCTCGCTGCATGTTCGGATCACTCTGATCTCCTCGGGGTTGCTTCTGCCTCGGTTGCCTTCTTTTTTATAAGTAGTTCAAAACAGGACACGGGCCGTCAACATGTAGGGAGTTACTATTGTCATGCATTTAGACTTGACAGGATGCAGTGAAGTGTGAGCAGAAATGAGACTGTGAGAATTGTTTTTAAGTATTTTGGGATGTGGTTGATCTCAGTTCTGAGTCCCAGAAAGAGGAGGTGGGGTGAGGACAAATGGGCAGGAGCTCAGAAGATCAATAGGAATATTGGAGCAGGAAGACGTGGGTGTTTGGGAAAGAGACCACACTCGGGAAACTCTGTGCTGTGGTCTGCACAGGACTTGAGTGTCTCTTACAGGTTCATGTTCAAATGGATTTCCCATTATGAAGTATTAAGAGGATGGCAATGTAAGCCAACTGTTGCATTCAGAGGTGAGGCCTACACCTGCAGGAGGTGATTAGGATTAGATAAGGCCATTAGGGTGGAGTTCCCATCACTGAATCCCAGTGGCTTTATAAGAGGGAGAGGGGGCCCAGCGCTGTGGTGCAGTGGGTTAAGACACCAACTCCGATGCCAGCATCCTGTGTGAGAGCTAGTTCCAGGCCTGGCTGCTCCACTTCCCAGCCAGCTCCCTGCTTGGTCCCACACAAAGAACTGGGAAGTACACCAGGGCATCTATTCTGTAGGATAGCCTCAAACCCAGGAGAAGAGAATGTTTCAAGAAAGGAGTGGCAAACTCTATGAACCGTTTGTGAAATCGAAGTCACAGGAGGATCCAGATACGGCAAGGGGAAGATGAACATGATCTCAGCTGGAGCAACTTCAGGGGAGCTGGAAGGGTGCAGATCCAGGGAATGGAAGGGAAGGCAGTGAGACAGCAATAGAGACAAGTCTGTTGACGTTTTCATCAGTCAAGAGGAGCAGAGCGATTAGGCGTTACACGGAGAGAGCTGTGGGGCCAAGGGAGGTTTGTTGCTTGTTGGAAGACACTGACATATGTTTGCGGACAAACAAAATAGCATGAAGGATGGGGAGACCCAAGATGCCTGAGAGGGAGGGGACACTAGTGGAGTCGTGACTTGAGAAGGGGAGAAACATAGATTGTACAGCACTGCTTGAGTTACATTGTCCACGACAGTTACAGCTCTCCTGTGGATGCTAGGTGACTTCGCCTCCCTGCCGTGAGTGACAGAGTGGAGAGAGAGAGAGAGAGAGAGATACACTGGTCTCCCAGCCCCCCCCCCCCGGTCAGGTTCTCTGCCCCTGGAATTTGCAATAGAGATTAAGAGGGAGAGAGTCTAGGAATGCTTCACAAATGGTGATTTGTTCCCGGGTACTCAGGAATAGCAACTTCCCATGCACCATGGATTCAGGAAGCAGATGTGTAGAGATGAGAAATGAGGCGACTCTCCACGTCCAGGCCTTTTCCCTCAGGTTTGCCCATGGACCCTCCTACATGCTACCAAGCGTCCTTTTGTACTGCAAATGTCCTCTTCAAGCTAAAGTTAGCTCTCTTAAGAGACAGAATTTTGCAACCAGAGTCTTAACACCATATGGAGCATTGCCCAACAGACGTAAAGCAAGTCCCAGGCCAGACATCCCGAGGGCACCCTTGATGTGACTCCCCATTTCCAGGAATGGCACCACGATCGGGTGCAAGAATATCCTCTCTAGGACTATTCCCCTACTGGAAACACCAAACACAAGGAAATAGAAAACCCAAGCAATGCTCAAGGTAAATAGCACCTGTTCTTTGGATGAGTAGCAGCCAGTCATTCAAGCTGATTACCATGAAGACTTGGTAGACACATAAAGCAAAAACAGAACACTGACTTCAGCGCCTGCTATTAGAACCAGTTGTAAAAGACACAGCTGGGGACCAGACAGACAAAGGACGCCAAGATGGTAATAGTAGGATTCTGTTAAGTTAATGGGATCATGTGCGAGTCCCCCATAATGTTCTCTATTTTATTTCTAAAATGTGGCTACATGGTGTTGTTGACTTGAAAACAACTCTTCTTCCCGGAGCTCAGAGCTGAGCCGCAGGGTGGCTTCCAGGAGGCCTTCAGAGCATCACAGATCATCCGTCAAAAAGGAAGCAGAGAATCAGTCAAGAGCTGCCCATCAGAGGAAGTGGTTGTTTCCATCAAAGGGGACGCCCACCTCCTGGCTGGGGACACAAATTACAGGCCCTCGGTGAAGTCCAAGATGAGAACGGGCTGAGCACTTGGGCACAGTCCGGCCTTGCAGCCTGTTCCCATTGGGAAAGGCTGCCGCGAAGTCTCTGTGAGGTGGAAGAAAAGGCTGGCCATGGTCTCCAGACGAGTGCAAGTGGCCTGCTCCCGGCCAGGCACCGCCCCTCCCAGGCCTGGTTGCTCAGCCTCCGGGGCCTTCCTCAATGTCACGCCTTCTGAGAGTGTCCAAGCTTTTAATAGGAACCACACTAAGCACTGACCCTGAACTTCATCCTTACTAAATGCTCCCCAAATCATCTTAATCAGGATGCTCCTTTTTTTTCCCCTGGGAGGTCAGCTGGAGGGCTGGCCTGTGACTCTGCCTTCGTGGTGGGTGACAGCAGGTCGTTGAGTAGCTTGCTCAGAGACCCGTTTGGAGAACTGGAACAAGAACATTGTGCTCCTGTGGCTGAGAACTTTCCTGAACTCACTGAGCCTGGCTGATCATGCAGGGGAGCTGGAACTGGAGAGGATAAATGGTGACAGGGGAAGGAGCGCTGCTCCCAAGCTCTGCTCCACTGAGCAGCCATGCTTCTGTGCACCGGCTGGCTCCCGGAGCTCCCTGTGGTTACAAGCCCTGCCCTGCCCATTCCTCCAGCTCAGTCTGCAGCCTGCATAGACAGAGGCCAAACAAGGATGGGTGGGCTGCTCTGGGGCTCAGGTACTTCAAAGCCATGAAACACCCACCCAGCAGCTAATGCACCAAGGAACTATTGGCCTTGTGTTTGTGGGTAGTTACGCTCTAAGGCAGATAGACGTATGTTAGCAGTGAGTTGCCCACAGGAAGCAAAGGGATGTGAGGATGATGTGAGAAGAGACCCCCTACCCACTGAGAATGGGGGCTACTTATCCAAGAGACAGAAATGAACTGCTTTGTATAAATGGTACTGTTCAGGGGGTGACTGCAATGTGTAGGGCCTCTGGTGAGTGAGAAGCCAGGTAGTCAGGGGTTTCACATGTCAGAAACCCACTGTCAGGGACCAGGGGTGTGGAGCCGTAGGCTGGTGCCTTGGTACAGTCCAGTGGAGGGTTTGGACTGTCTGTGCTGGTTCTCTGGAAGTTGCAGATCAAAGCAAAATGCAAGTGCAGAAATTATAGCCATGGCAGGTGCCTGGGGCCACACCCACTGCTGGGGATAGGGCATAGAAGCCAGAGTGTTCTCTGGGGCTCGTCACCCACCCTCCTCTTTCGGGTCTCTGCTTCAATGCCATTTTGCCTCCGAAGCCATCCTTGATTCCCATGACCTGAAGTCGACCCAGGTTCTAACAGTGCCATTTACGGAGGTGTGAGGAATGCACTGTCCCCGTGAAAACACGGATGGAGAAGCGGTTGTCTCTGGTTCACCACTGTGTCCTCAGCCTGACACTAGGAGGCTCCGTGTGAAGACTTAGCGGGTCGGCAGCCTCCAGAGCACCCAGCACATCAGAAGAATGCAAGCCCTCATCCTTCAGTGACACTTTCTTACCTTCCTCTTCCTCACTAGACTGCACATCCCAAGAGCACGGGACCCCCTTCCCCTCTCCATCACCTAGATCCCCGGCATGTTGCACAGGTGGCCTCCAGTGCCAAGCATAGTCCTGAAAGGCCAAGCCTGAGAATGCCACCGTTCTAAATGTTGAACTCTTGGAATGTCAAAATCCTTAAAATCTCCAATTCCCGGGGCCTGCAGTGTTGGCATCTCATATGGGTGTCAGTTCGAGTCCCAGCTGCTCCACTTCTGATCCAGCTCCCTGCTCACGTGCCTGGGAAAGCAGTGGAAGATAGCCCAGGTCCTTGGGCCCCTGCACCCATGTGGGAGACCTGGAAGAAGCTCCTGGCTCCTGGCTTCAGATTGGCACAACTGCAGCCGTTAGCAGCCATCTGGGGAGTCAACCAGCAAGTGGAAGGCCTCTCTCTCACTCTCTGCCTCTGTCTCTCTGTAACTCTACCTTTCAAGTGGATAAATAAATCTTTAAAAATAATCTTTAATTCCCCAAATCACAATCTTGAACGATTAAAATCACAAATGATGAAATCTTGAAAGTTGAAATCCCAAAAATAGCAATTCTGTTCTTGGGTGTTTCTTTAAAGTTAATTAAGTTTCTAAAAAAAAAAAAGTGAAATTAGCTTTAAGATGCAATGACTTTGAACAACACTTGTCTCTACTGTTGAGGAACAGTTTTTTTTTTTCCTGTGCAAATTGTTGAACTCTTTACTTAGTATAGAGTTGGCCTTCTGTGTATAAAGTTAATCAAAAATGGATCTTAGTGGAGAATGGCACTGAGAATGGGAGAAGGAGGAGGAGGAGGGGTGGGAGAGAGGGTGGGAGGTGGGTATGGTGGGAAGAATCACTATATTCCTAAAGTTGTACTTATGAAATGCATGAAGTCTGTATTCCTTAAATAAAATGTTTCTTTGGGGGAAAAATAAAAATTTTTTAAAAAAATAAATTTTAAAAACACTAAAGAAGGGGGTAGAGAGGCCAGTGGTGCAGGAGGTTAAGCCACCACCTGCAGTGCCGGCATCTCACATGGGCACCGGTTCAAGTTCGCTGTTTCACTTCCAATTCAGCTCGCTGCTAAGGCACTTGAGAAAACCACAGAAGATGGGCCTTGTGCTTGGGCCTCTGCGTCCTACATGGGAGACCCCAGTGGAGTTCCAGGCTCCTGGATTCCATCTGGCCCAATCCTGGCCTTTGCGGCTATCTGGGGAGTGAACCAGAAGATGGAAGATCTCTTTCTCACCCCCTCTCTCCCTCTCCCTCTCTCTATATAACTCTGCCTTTCAAACAAACAAATCTTTTTAAAGAAGAAAAAAAAAGAGGGATAGAAAGTGGAATTCTGGGGAAAGATGAGTGCATTTTTGGTTGTCTGTGGGGTAGTTACGTCATGTTAGGCAGAGTGAACACCTAGCAACCGGTAAGGCTTTGTTTTAGTTGTGTCTGTGCTGATGTTTGCAGAGATTAGTGTGTGAGTCAGAGTGGACTGGGTGGGAGAGATCCATCACCCAAAACACGAATCTAAACAGGTCTTTCCTGCAGAAAGAATCCCCTTGCAAGACTTCCAAATGGTGAAGGACAGTGAAAGTGCGCCGGGTCATGGGCCTCACTTCTGTACAGTCACTGGAATTGACCCCTGTAAGACACTTCTTCACGATGAATTTTCATTGTATAAAATTCATTACATTGTGCATTTCATCTTGACATCATTTCCAGTAGTGGAGGTTTCCATTGTGTAAAGACTTTCAGGGAGTTCCAAGTGGTTTTGCACATTGGTTGGAAATTTGACTGCATGGTGTGTTATCACAATGCCTCATGTGTAAGCACCGCATGTGCACATAAAACTGTGGAATCTTCCGCCACGGCCGTCTATGTTTGTAAAAGAAGATTTCTCAAGATCTCAGCTGTTTGGGCAAGTGCAAATGTGGGAGCAACCTCTGGTGGATTTGGTTCCATCTTGGCAAGACCTGGGCTGTCCATCAGGGTATTTCAGATGACCATGGTTTAAAGCTCAGTGCGGGGCCGGTGCTGTGGCATAGCAGGTAAAGCCACTGCCTGCAGTGCCAGCATTCCATATGGGCGCTGGTTCAAATTCTGGCTGCTCCACTTCTGATCCAGTTCTCTGCTCTGGCCTGGGAAAGTAGTAGAAGATGGCCCAAGGCCTTGGGCTTTTGCACCCACACGAGAGACCCAGAAGAAGCTCCTGGCTTCGGATTGGCACAGCTCCGGCTGTTGCGGCCAATTGGGTAGTGAACCAGCAGATGGAAGACCTCTCTCTTTCTGTCTCTCTTCTCTCTGTGTAAATAAATCTGTAAAAAAAAAAAAAAAAAGAAACCGAGTGCACCCCATTATCAACTGTAGCAATGCACGTTGATACATTTTGCTTCTTGACTGATTTCTTTATGAACAAGATTTATCTGCTCATCTGTTATACCTAGGCAACTATCAATTGTATACTTGAGGATTTGTGCTTGCAAAAATGTGTTATTATTGCCTATTTTATTGTGTAAAGTGATGTTCTGTCATGTTTTCATATTTCTCAAATAAATCCCTTTGATTTTTCAGTTTTTTGAGAATGACTCCAATTTTATTGTAAATTCTTCACTTTATTTCTGTTTTTTAAAAAAGTTTATTTGAGAGGCAGAGAGACAAAGATGAGATAGAGAGACAGAGACAGAGAGAGAAAGATTTTTTTTTAAAAAGAATTTATTTATTTGAAAATCAGAGATATATAAAGAAAGAAAGAGACAGAAAGAGAGAAGTCTTCCATCTGCTGGTTCACTCCCCAGATGGCCTCAACGGCCAGCACTGGGCTAGGCCAAAGCCAGGAACCAGGAGCTTTATCCTGGTTTCCAATGTAGGTGGCAAGGACTCAAGCACTTGGGATGCGTTTTGATGCTTTTGCCAAGCAAATTAACAGGAAGCTGGATCAGAAGTGGAACAACTGGGATATGAACTGGTGCCCATATGGGATGTTGCAGGTGGCAGCTTTACCCGCTATACCACAACGCCAGCGCCAAGATATTTTACGTTTCTTGGTTCACTCCCCAAAAACCCACAACAGTTGGGCCTGGGTCAAGCCAAAGCCAAGAGTCAGGAACTTGGTCTGGGTCTCCTATATGAGTGGTAGGCACCCAAGTACTTGAGCCACCCTGTGCTGCCTCCTAGTGCACATTAGCAGGAAGCTGGAATGGAAACAGAGATGGGACTCCACCCCAGACACTCCAATGTGAGCTGCAGGTCTCCAGGCAGCAGTCTGACCTGCTGCACCACAACACTTGCCTTGATAAATCCCTTTTTTAAAGTGCAATAGAGATATTTTAAATTATTTTTCCAGAATTATAATTTTAGGATTTTGATCTTTTGAGATTTTACTTAGTGATTTTTTGCTTTCATTTTTTAGTGTTAACTGATACATAAAAATTACATGTATATGTATTGTACAAATACTATATATATATATATATATATATATATATATACACAGCATATCTCTCTGTTCTGTCCTTACAGGAAATCTCTTCCCCAGATCATCAGACAGTACTTGTCAGAGTTGGCTGCTAACGCGAGAATCCTCCCTGGAAGTTAAGGAGCTTAAGCAACTACAGAAAGGGTGTGAAGATTCAGGAAGTCTCAACCCAGCTCCAGATGGACGTGCTAGAACAGTCGTCTCCTGAGCTGCCTCCTCCTCTTCCAACCAGCATCCCGAAGCTTGTTTTAATGGGATGACTTTACAGACTTCATTCTCCTCCCAACTTTTGGCCATCAAAATGGAAGGAAGTGCACTGAATTTTTGAAGGAGCTGTCTAGTTCTCACCACAACACACACACACACACACACACACACACACCAGGTCTACAGATAAGAAGACAAAGGAAAAAGCAGCTGTTGGCAATGATCGATCTTATTGCCTGGCTATAATGACTGATAAATTTTTAAATAGAGCCTCGCGGTTTAAGGCACCTGTGCTGTGATGATCTCAGTCTTGTTGTAAAAACAATGTTTTTGGAGCCAGCGCTGTGGCACAGTGGGTTAAAGCCCCGGCCTGAAGTCCCAGCATCCCATATGGGCGCCGGTTCTAGTCCCGGCTGCTCCTCTTCTGATGCGGCTCTCTGCTGTGGCCTGGGAAGGCACTCGGGTCCTTGGGTCCTGCACTCACATGGGAGACCCGGAGGAGGCATCTGGCTTCTGGCTTCAGATCACCACTGCTCCGGCCATTGCGGCCATCTGGGGAGTGAACCAGCGGATGGAAGACCAACCTCTCTGTCTCTACCTCTCTCTGTAACTCTCTCAAATGAATAAAATAAATCTTTTTTAAAAAAAAAAAAAAACAGCAACGTTTTCATTCCAAGTATGTTGGAGGGCTCCTTGAAGGGTTGACATGGCGTGCATCCTACACAGCCCAGCTGGAGTAATTTCTAACATATGTGTGCTAATTTTATCGGTCTGTGGGTAGAAAAAACAAATATTTTCCTTCAGGGTGTGTGTGCATGTGTGTTTGCGTGTGATTATTCTGCTACTTAGTCCAATTCATCCAAGAACATTTTCAAGATAAATTTACTTTTTTTTTCTTTAATTCAAACATTGTAAATGCATCTGTAAATTGCACTGATTTGATTTAAGCTGTTGTCTAATTTGGCTTTAATCATAACCCAAAAAAGTATATACAACAAAATCCTTTTAGTGCTCTATAGAGCTGAGTATATATATATATGTATACATATATATATATTCAAATGAAGTGTTCACAATCATGTTTTTGCTGAAATGTAAACATATAAAATGCTGTTTCTAAGCATGAGTGAAGAGTCAGTCCCAAATTTGTAAGTGTTTAAAAATGATCTCTAGCCAGTGCTGTGGCGCAGCAGGTTAAAACCCCAGCCCACAGTGCCGGCATCCTATATGGGCACCAGTTCGAGTCCCAGCTGCTCCACTTCCCATCCAGCTCTATGCTATGGCCTGGAAAAGCAGTCCTTAGGCCCCTGCACCCACACGGGAGACACAGAAGAAGCTCCTGGTTCCTGGCTTCAGATCAGCTCAGCTGCAGCCATTGCGGCCATTTGGGGAGTGAACCAGTGGATAGAAGACCTCTTTTTCTCTCTGGCTCTGCCTCTCTCTGTAACGCTGTCTTTCAAATAAATAAAATAAATCTTTAAAAACAATGATCTCTTTCTGCTAATACAACGAATGTGTTACCATGCTGGAGCTACTGTTGCATTCTTGTCCTGAGTCCGGCTTCCACTCACCTGCCAGCAGTAGGAATGGGGGTCAGCCACCGTGGCACACAGGGCCACCACACTGCCACCCTCTTTAGGCTCCTTCTAGTTCTGTTTTTTTTTTTTTAAGTTTTATTTTATTTTTAATCGACATAATCACCCATGATTACGAGTATAGTGTGATGCTTCAAAACATGTGCATTGTGCTATGAGCAAACCGGGGAATTCAGCATCTCCATCACCTCAACCATTTCTTCTTTCTTTGTGGTGACGATATTCAAAGTCCTGTCTTGCAGCTGTTTGGAAACACACAGTGCGACACTGGTGACTGTAGTCACTCTACTGTGCAGCGGCCCCAGAACTTGCTGTCCCAATGAACTTTGCACCCTCTGGTCAGTCTCTCCCTCCCTACTCCCCACTTCTGCAGACCCTCCACAGCCTCCGGTAACCTCCATTGTATTGTCTGCTTCTTCCAGATCGCCTTTTTTTTTTTTTTTTTTTTTTTTTTTTTTTTACAGGCAGAGTGGACAGTGAGAGAGAGAGACAGAGAGAAAGGTCTTCCTTTTGCCCTTGGTTCACCCTCCAATGGCCGCCGTGGCCGGCGCACCGCGCTGATCCGAAGGCAGGAGCCAAGTGCTTCTCCTGGTCTCCCATGCAGGTGTAGGGCCCAAGCACTTGGGCCATCCTCCACTGCACTCCCGGGCCACAGCAGAGAGCTAGACAGGAAGAGGAGCAACTAGGACAGAATTCGTTGCCCCGAATGGGACTAGAACCCGGTGTGCCGGCGCCGCAGGTGGAGGATTAGCCTAGTGAGCCACGGCGCCAGCCCAGATCACCCTTTTGAGATGCCACTGGTGAGAGAGATCATACAGTGCCTGTTTTTCTCTGTCTGCTTTATTTCATTGACCATAATTTTCTCCAGGTTCATGAAGAGCGCTCCCTTGTGTGTATAACACATTTCTACCCCTCTAGCTCTGAGACGTCTTGGAATAAGAAGGAAATTTAGAGTCATCTAGTTCAGAATCAAATCAGACCCACTCCCTGATTTGGGATACTCTACAAGCGAGGAATGTTTGGGAAAAAATTAGTATTCCATGAAGCACAATAATTATACGAAACTTAAATTTCAGTGTCCATAAATAAACTTGCATGGGAACACAGTTCACTTGTTTGTGTGCTCTCTATGACTGCTGTCACACTCCAATGGCAGTGCTGAGCCCTGGACGTAGAGATCTGATAGCTCACAAGCCTAAAACACTGTCTGATCCTTTACAGGAAAAGATTGCTGGCCCCTGGTCTAGTCCCACTGCTCAACAGGTGAAGAAATTGAAACTTAGAGTGAACTGCCTACACCAAGGTCCTGTTTCATAAAGACAAAGCATAGTCATAAGAAGAAAGATACAAGGGGTTTCAAAATATATGTTTGGGGGGGGAGCTGGCGCTGTGGCGTAGTAAGTTAATCTTTCACCTGTGGCAGCGGCATCCCATGTAGGTGTCAGTTCTAGTCCCAGCTGCTCCTTTTCCTATTCAGCTCCCTGCTATGGCCTGGGAAAGCAGTAGAAGATGGCCCAAGTGCTGGGGCCCCTGCACCCATGTGGGAGACCTGGAAGAAGCTCCTGGCTCCTGGTTCTTGGCTTTGCATCAGCCTAGCTCCGGCCGTTGTGGCCATTTGGGGAGTGAACCAGCAGATGGAAGACCTTTCTCTCTGTCTCTCCCTCTCACTGTCCGTAACTCTACCTCTCAAACAAATAAATAATATATGTGAAAAATGCATATTATAAAAAAACTATGCATGGATTTCAAAATTTTTTGTATCAAAATACTCACCTTTTCATTCCACTTATCCACAAACTTTTTGAAATTCTCTGGTACAAATGGCCATTTGAAAGCCTCCAAAGGGATATAAACAATTAACAATAAATAAGGATTAAGGGTGCAAATGTGATTTCACCCAAGGATAATGTGTTATGCAAGGGATTAGGACAATGCAACTCAAAACCCTTGGAGCCTCCGCATTCATTTGTATGAAAGAACTGATGTTTCCTTAATCTGGAATCAAATTACAATGGATTGTTGAGGAGGATTTGGGAAGTAGGTAGATTACATCAAAATGACTGGAGATTGTTCTTACTGATAAGAGTCCAGGAAACTTCCATCCAAATTCATTGAAGGAAGTGGAGGTGGGCACTCGGAATGCTTTAATGGGTCTTTTTAAAAGCTCAGGTCTGGAAGGGGTGAGGGGGGCTATTGCCTAGAATCAGGAAGCCTGGAGGAGATTAGAACTTTGAGGTAGAAGGAGGTCTAGTGTCAGAAAATCCTGCAATCCTGCAGGACACGGAATCTTGGGGCAGGATAGCCAGCGTTGTTCTGAGAGCCTGGCCCTGGCTTATGGCAGGGCTCAGATCTGCCAGGACACTAAACAGGAACAAGAAACATGTTGAACTGGCAACACACTGGTGTTAGATTTTGAGAAAGTTTGGAGTGGAGGAGGAGGGGCTAATGTTCATTATCCTTCAATGTACCTACATGGGATCGCCCCTGCCTGGGAAATTACTGGTGGTGTACAATAAATATTTCAAATCCCAGTGTAAACAGGGGAGAGATGACACAGCTCCGAGATTCAGACGGTTGGCGATCCACTAGGTGTCAAACGTTGCTCCTTTGGGGAGGACCGGATGCGGTAAAATACAACTTTGGACTTGTCAGAGAGGACTGGCAGTTCCCATTGCCTGTGCTGCTGAGTCAGTGAGGGTCAGAAGGACGCTCTCTAAGCATGATTCAGGAATGAAGAGTGGAGCTTGCAAGCCAGAGTGCCCAGGGTTGCATCCAAAGTCCACTGCTTGTATTCCCACGAAATCCTGGAAAAATTGCGGAAGCTCTTTAGCCTCATTGTCTTCTGTGAGTACCTTAGCAGCTTCTACCTTGAGGGCTGCTCTGGGCATTAACTGTGATTTCAGATGGGAATTGTGTGGGAGGCGCTGAGCTCATGGGGCAGGCATTGTGGTGCAGCAGGCTAAGCTGACACTTGGGATGCTCACATCCCACACTGGAGTGCCTGGGCTGGAGTCCTACCCTCCACTTCCGATCCGGCTTCCTGCAAACGTAAACCCTGGGAGGCAGTAGATGACAACTCAGGTGCTTGGCTCCCTGACATCAATGAGAGAGATCCAGATGAGTTCCAGGCTCCTGACTTTGACCTGGTCCAGCCCCAGCTGTTGTTGGCATTTGAAGAATGACTTAGCCGATGGAAGATCTCTCTCTCTCTCTCTCTCTCTCTCTCTCTCTCATGTACTCCCTCTCTCCTCTGTTACTCTGCCATTCAAATAATTTTTTAGCAAGTAATAAAAAGGTAAGTGCTCACGTAGTGTTCCCTGCTTAGTGATAGCTGCATTGTATAACTTGTTAACTAAGTATGGAGTTGGGTGCAGAGTTCTGGTTTGGAGTTCCAACTTTAGCACTAAGTAAATGGCTTCAACTCATTGAGTTTCAATTTCCCTACTATAAAACAGCAGTAATGACCTCAAGGGGCCACTATGAGGACTACAGGAGGAAACAGCCTTTCAGTGCCTGGACAACAGTGCTTAGGGGACGGTGATTATCCGGATCGTCATCACCATCATTCCCTGGTTCCCTAATATGCACCAATCGGAGCCACAGTTCATCTGTGATTACAGACAGCCTGAACCACAGTGCACCTGATCTAAAATGCTTACTTAGCACACAGACTACAGGGAGTTTTCTCATAAATGAATCGATCAACCATCAGTCCTCTAAGAAGTCAGAGAGGCACGGGGTAGGCTCCAGGACGCTCCCGAAGAAGGACCTCAGGGCACCCCCACTCACACGAAACCCCTCCAGGCTCAGCCCAGAAGCAAACACGTGCCTTGGCTCCTAGGGTTCCTCACTTCGGGGTGCCAGGGTCCTGATTTCTTGCTTCCTCACCTTTTTCCTGCTAATTCTGTTATTCTTGTTTCGCGTCAGGCTTCTTCCCATTTGGAGCACGTGACTACCGCAGTGCCTCGCGATCAGCTCAAGCCTCAGCGCCCGTCTCAACTGCTGTAGCAGTGACAGCGTGGAGCGCATGGCCTCTGCTAGGGCAAAGGCGCTTTCCCACGCAGCCCGCTCGCCCTGGTCGGTGCGTGCAGCTGGATTCCGTTACCTACCACTCACTAGTCTGCTCTCTGCCTTCCATCCTCTGCCACCTAAAGCTGTGTTTCCCGAGACATCTGTGGGACAGCTGCTTATTTGGGATGAAGAACTGGGTTGCCTGGATTCAACTGGCAGGCGGCTTTGTGGGTGGAGGGTGAAGTCACTGTACATTCTCTCAGCGTGGGTAAGGCCCAGAACCTGAGTCTCAAAAAGAAGGCTGACTCTGGGCCACGTAGGAAACCAAGCAGGTCTTCGTACCTGGATCCCACCGACCACCTCTCTTTTCCACAGCCCAAGTCCTATAAGGCCAGTGTGCAAAGTGCCTGGTACGCTTTTCCCATGGTTCTGATAGACTGAGTTAAAAGATGGCTGCCAGGAGTGTGTCCCTGGGAACAACTAATCTGGAGCTAAAACAGCATGAACAATGAGAATGGCCAAAGACAGTAATCTTAGGGGGAATTTTGGGAGTCAAAGCCCAATGGCAGGCCAGCGCTGCAGCTCACTAGGCTAATCCTCTGCCTGCGGTGCTGGCACCTCCGGTTCTAGTCCCGGTTGGGGCGCCGGATTCTGTCCCGGTTGCTCCTCTTCCAGTCCAGCTCTCTGCTGTGGCACGGGAAGGCAGTGGAGGATGGCCCAAGTGCTTGGGCCCTGCACCCGCATGGGAGACCAGGAGGAAGCACCTGGCTCCTGGCTTCGGATCGGCGCAGCGCACTGGCCTTGGCGGCCATTTGGAGGTGAACCAACGGAAGGAAGACCTTTCTCTCTGTCTCTCTCTCTCTCACTGTCTAACTCTGCCTGTCAAAAAAAAAAAAAAAAAAAGCCCAATGGGAGGCAAGGAAAAAAAAAAAAAAAAAAACAGACCAGAGGTCCTGGAGAATATTTGCATGAACAGATGTGTTCTATCTTGGCCAAGACCTTGGGGGCACCTCACGTAACATTCCCAGCAGTTCTTTGAGGTAGGTGTCACTCTCCCCATGATAAAGGCCAGGATACTGAGACCTCATGCTATCTTCAGAAGATCCACAGCGAGACAGCGCCGGCATCCAGGCTGCAACCTGAGACTTCCGACTCCAAAGCTCGGGCTCTGCTGGGTGACCGTGCTGCGTTCACCGGAGCATTTCCACAGCCCTATGGGATGTGGCGTTCTGTGCCCGTGCAGTCAAACATGCAGTCTAGGGCTCTAAATGCATTGATTTTTCCTCTCAGAGCGGTGCTGCGCAAAGCACGGGGGAGCTGTACCGAGAGGAGGGGCCTGAGGGACTTCATTAGGGACAGAGACGGAAGACGGGAGAGGTCTGCTTTGCTCTGCAGGTTGGAATCATGGGTTAGGGGAGCTCCAGCCTCTAGTTCAACATGAGCAGGAACTCACATGGGTTCCAGGGTCCTCCAGAAGCTAAGCAGACAGAGAGGACCAAGCAGCGCCCACGAAATTGGCTTCATGGTTGACAAGCACCCGAGCACCAACCAGAGCGGGAAGATCCACAGAAGTGGGTGGCTGCCTTAGGCTTTCTTCACGTCCCTTCATCCACTCGAGAATAATTAAATCAGGACCAGTGCACACCCGGCCCAGCAGGCCAGTTTTCACAGGAACCCAGTAGCTTCTGGTGTGGAACAAACAGAACCATCTCTCCGATGTTACCCTCGTGGTTTGTAGCCGTTGTCTCCATTCCCACGGAACTGGGGTCTTTTTGCTTTTTACTTGTGAAACTTCTCACTGGCTGAAGTATTAAGCTTTTCTACTGTAATGTAAATTTAAAATGCTTTCTCAAAAACAAAAACAAAAAAAAAAAAAGAAAGGGAGAAGGAAGGAGGGTGAGAAGGAGAAAGGGGGAAGGAGAGAGGGAATATTATTATGTTCTTTTTTTTAAAAGATTTATTTATTTTATTTGAAAGGCAGAATTACAGAGTAGCAGAGGCAGAGAGAGAGAGAGAGAGGTCTTCTATCCACTGGTTCATTTCCCAAATGGCTGCAACAGCCAGAGCTGTACCACTCCGAAGCCAGGAGCCAAGAGTGTCTTCCGGGTCTCCCACATGGGTGCAAGGGCCCAACGACTTAGGCCGTCTTCCACTGCTTTCCCAGGCCATGGCAGAGAGCTGGATCAGAAGAGTAGCAGCCAGGACTCAAACTGGTGCCCGTATAGGATGCCGGCACTGCAGACGGCGGCTTTACCCACTACGCCACACCGCCGGCCCCATGTTCTTCGAATTGTATCTACACATTACATTGAATCTGTTAAAAAAAAAACTAATTAAAAATTAAGATTAAAATAAAAAAAAAAAAAAGCTGGAGAAGGACACTCCCCACTCACATAATCACAGCTAGTGATCTGTGCATCAGGAACTTATCTAAACTTGTAGTGGAAGAGCTATTTCTGGTTTGGGCTGTTGTTACCTCCTGGACTAATCAGCTCAGTCAGCTGTCACCACCTATGCACTTTTCCTTTTACCTGTCCTAGATTTACCACTCTCACGCACCAGGTATCCTCCAGGTGTTGCATGTTGGTAAACCAACTCAGCCAGATGTGGCTGACGAACCAGTTGCACAACTAATTCTGGAAATGAAGGTCCTAACAAATGCATCGTTGCAAAGGCATGTTGGCCAGGGGCAGGATCTGCACCGCTCTGCAACCTTGGCCGTGTGAGCAGCTTCACAGAGCTCCTGGGGTCACGTGGCGATGGTTGGCGTCTCTGAGCAGCTGTGGGGAGTGTGGGGGGTGTTGGTTGCTTCCTTCTATCACTTATGTTCTTTTACCTTCCTCACCTTTGTCATTTTGGCCAACCCTGTGTACCTGCAGAGAGTGTAAACAATCTGTTATCTGTGATTCCCTGAAGTCAGAGAATCTCATCTGTTTCCACACAAGTTAGTGGCAGTTCCAGAACCTCTCTGATGCTTCTAATATGATCTGCAGAGACACCTCAGTTCACACACTCCAAAAGGGAGCAGGGCACAGCTCTGGATAAAGGAGTTCAGCAAACCAGGAGTACTCTTTGAGCTCCAACAAGTTTAAAATGTGTGAGTATTAGTAACCCGTGTCTCCTTCTAGATCTAGGCCTGGAGTTCATCATGTAGTGTCACAGAGTATCCCAAATGCTATTTCTCTGCTCTGATCCCACCAGCCTGTAGCTGCCATGATGAGGAGTTGCTGGATCTCCTGCAGGGGGAGTATGATTGGCCCATTGCTCCAGCTGCGGCCTCTCTGCATCTAGCGTCCACCCGTACCCGGGCCATGCTTCCCACAGGCTGCTCCCAGCCAAAGACTGAGTGTGGTGAGGTTCCTACAAGACTGCATGACACAGGACTCCCCAGCCAGGAGATGCTGGCTCAAAGAAACCCCATTAGCCTGGCTGAAGCTTTCTTGAAATTGGGATGCTATCGACTCAATCCTTGTCTTAGATCCTTTTCCATTGGTACAACAAATACCTGACCTCTGGTAATGTACAAAGAAAAGAGGCTTAGATGGTTTACATTTTTAAAAAAGATTTATTTATTTGAAAGAGAGAGATCCATCTCCCATTTCTTGGTTTGCTCCCCATATGGCCACAAAAGCTGGGGCTGGGCCAGGCTTAAGCCAGGAACTGGGAGCTTCTTCCAGGTCTCCCACATGGATGCAGGGTCTCAGGCACTTGGGCCATCTTCTACTGCTTTCCCAGGAGCATTAGTAGGGAGCTGGATTGGAAATGAAGCAGCCGGGACTCTAAGCAGTGTCTATATGGGATGCAGGCATTGCAGGTAGTGGATACACCCACTACACCACAGCGCCGGCCCCTGGTTTACAATTATAATGCCTGGAGGCCGGCGCCACGGCTTACTAGGCTAATCCTCCGCCTTGCGGCGCCGGCACACCGGGTTCTAGTCCCGGTCGGGGCGCCGGATTCTGTCCCGTTGCCCCTCTTCCAGGCCAGCTCTCTGCTGTGGCCCGGGAGTGCAGTGGAGGATGGCCCAAGTGCTTGGGCCCTGCACCCCATGGGAGACCAGGAGAAGTACCTGGCTCCTGCCATCGGATCAGCGCGGTGCTCTGGCCGTGGCGGTTGTTGGAGGGTGAACCAACGGCAAAGGAAGACCTTTCTCTCTGTCTCTCTCTCACTGTCCACTCTGCCGGTCAAAAAAATAAAATAAAATAAAATAAAATAAAATAAAATAAAACAAAACAATTATAATGCCTGGAAAGTTCAGACAGCATGGCACTGACATCCTGAGAGAGCCCCAGGCTACATCACAAGATGGCAAAGAAACAGAAAGTAGCCACACGCAGGAGTCAAGCACATGATGTGACCTAATGTTGTAACCATCTTCTCCAGTGGTGTCTAACCTGGTCCTGCAAGAACTACATTAATCGCTTCTGAGGGTGGTGCACCTTCCACAAGGCCCTGCCTCTTAATGCTCCCACTACCCCAACACTGGCACCCTGAGAACCAAGCACTAGCATATAAACCACTGGGGACAAAACACATCCAAATCCTTGCACTCCTGCTTGACAGGGGTCAAACCCGAATCACAGTCCAAAGGCTTTTCCCACCTGCACCAGCTGCCTCCTTTCCCCCTGCACAGTCAATGCCCCCGGTAAATGCTTTGCAATCTAATCCTGACCTGATGTCTGTGTATTGGAGGACTTCACCCAACACAGGAACCTCTAGCTTTTCTTCTTAAATGAGCTCCGAGTGTGAGTGTTTGGCACAGCAGTTAAGCCACTGGTTGGGACACCCAAATTCCTTATCAGAGTGCCTGGGTTCTAGTTCCGGTTTCACTCCTGACTCCAGCGTCCTGCTGATTCCCACCTTGGAGGGCAGCTGGGGATGGCTCAGGAGGTTGGTCCTTACTACATATGTGGGAGACCTGGATTAAGTTCCCAGCTGTCAGGTATTCGTGGAGTGAACGAACAAATGAGAGCACTCTCTGTCTGCCTCGCTCTGTCTCTCAAAACAATTAAAGTCCAGTCAGCTCCACCTCATCCCCGGCTATTTCCAGCAGGTGTCTCACATGCGGTCATGGGCATGAGCTACCCAAGGTCAACTCCCTCCCCTCTTATCCCAGCCCGGCCTTCCTGGAGAGCTGTCTATGCCACAGTCTTTGATGTCCCCAAACCTCACAAGGTTCCCCACTGCTGCTTCCACCTCTCTCCGTATTGGTGGGGTCCTGACACCCACTTTCTACAGAAGCTTCAGAAGTCAGGATACACCAGAACCTTGTGCTGACCTAAAGGAATGCCTTCGAAAGATGGATGCATTCAGGCCTGCATGCTCTGATGAGCCTCTTATTTTCATTGCAAGGTTCCTGAGTAGCGCCACCTGGTACTCCCGTTGTCACATGTCACCTGTTATGAGAAGAAGTCATTCCCTTTTTACCCAATGCCTACTTCCCTTAAAACTCGGAGCAAGGGACTGGTGCTGTGGCGCAGTGGGTTGATCTGCTGCCTGATACGTCAGTATGCCATACTGGCGCCTGTTCAATTCCTGGCTGCTCCACTTTCGAGCGAGCTCCTTGCTGATGCACCTGGGAAAGAAGTGGAAGATGGCTCAGGTGCTTGGGCCCCTGCATCCACATGGGAGACCTGGAAGAAGCTCCCAGCTCCTGGCTTTGGCTTGGCCCAGCCCCAGCTGTTGCAGCCATTTGGGAAGTAAACCAGAGGATGGAAGATCTCTCTGCCTCTCCCTCTCTGTAATGCTGACTTTCAAATAAATAATTAAATCAGAAAAAAGAAAAAACAACTCAGACCCCATCCTGGGTTGAAGAACAGGTTGGTGACAGATGCGCCATAGTTAAATCATACTTCCTCTCTGATACTGGAAGAGCATGACTTTCTAACCTCTTTGCAGGAATGTGTTCCTGTGTGACGCCCGTTCTTCAGTCATTCATTCAAAGAGACTTTTTGTGAGTCACCATGCACATGTGATCAGAGCATAGTCTCAAACTGGGTCTACCGTGTCCTGGGTTGTTCTAGTTTGGGATTTGTGAATTCACTTGTTTGTGTTTATAAAAAAATGCTTTGCTTATTTATTTACATCTACTTGAAAGGAGGAAGAGGAGGGAGAGAGAGAGAGAGAGAGAGAGACAGAGAAGAGAGAGATTCAACTCCCATCTGCTGGGTTGCTCTCCAAATGCCTGCAACAGCCAGGTGTGGGCCAGGTCAAGGTCAAGGTCAGGAGCCAGGAACTTCTTCTGGGAAGACCACTTGGGTGGCAGGGATTCAAGTAATTGAGCCATCATCTGCTGCCTCCCAGGATGTACATTAGAAGGAAGCAGAGACGGGGCTTGATCCCAGGCGCTGGATGTGGGATGCACTGCTCCAAGCGGTAGCTTAATCTGCTTCAGCACCATGCCCATCCCTCTTACGATATATCTACTTGATTATTTTTTGGTCACTTCATATTTCAAAGCTTTTGGAGACGTTTTGAAGGTCAGGGTTGTATTACACTGTAAAAAAAAAAAAGTTGTAGCTATTACAGGACAGTGAAGTGGAGCTTACAAAACGTTGTTTGCAGTTGCAATCCAAGTTAAGGAAGAAGGAAACTGAAATAATCTGGTGTTTACCCAGGGAACAGCTCTAGAGAAGCCACTCTTGGGTAGGATTGGCACATTTCCAGGAAAAACAATGGACATGCTTGATAAAGCTTTCTGACTGAAAGATAGACACACACACGTCAAAAATAGACATGCACATGACAGCAGACACTGCCTGTTCCACGAGATCTCTGTGCCCGCCGTCATTGTTCCTGCGGCCCCTCCCCTGGTTTTCACGTTCTTTTACCTCTAGTAGCTTGCAGCTGTGGGCTTGCCTTTGCAAGGCTTCTCTCACGGTATTGGGCCACCGTGCCTGTACATACAGGGAGCTGGAATTACCTGATACTTTACACCTCCCCAGGCCACCTTTATCCCATGGTGAACTGGTTTGGGAGTGTGAAAAATCAGCTATTTTGTCTCAGGTTGGGGCAAACTTTAAAAGATTGTATAAATAGAGGTTTATGCTTGTTGCTGCATATTAGAAGCTGTAAATTCCTAAATTAATATGTAAATTTAATAAAATTGTCATCAGAGTTTCAATAGAATTTTGGGGGAGAGAAACAATTAATATTCTAAAATTCATCAAGGGGGCTGGTGCTGTGGTGTATTGGGTAAAGCCGCCGCCTGCAGCACCGGCATCCCATATGGGCGCCAGTTCTAGTCCCATCTGCTCCACTTCCTATCCAGCTCTCTGCTATGGCCTGGGAAAGCAGTGGAAGATGGGCCAAGTGCTTGGGCCCCTGCACCCGCATGGGAGACCTGGGAGAAGCTCCTGGCTCCTGGCTCCTGGCTTCGGATCAGCGCAGCTCCAGCAGTTGTGGCCATCTGGGAAGTGAACCAGTGGATGGAAGACCTCTCTCCCTCCCTCCCTCCCTCCCTCCCTCCCTCCCTCCCTCTCTCTCTGCATCTCCTCTCTCTGTGTAACTGTGACTTTCAAGTAAAATAAATAAATCTTAAAAAAATAAAATTAATCAAGAAGAATGAAGACATGCAAGGGCTACATAAATTTTTTTTTGTAAAAACCAATGATAACAGGGTCCCTTGCTGTGGTGTAGTGGGCTAAGCCTCTGCCTTTGGTGCTGGCCCCCTTATGGGTGCCGGTTCAAGTTCTAGCTGCTTCAATCCAGCTCTCTGCTGTGGCCTGGGAAAGCAGTGGAGAATGGTCCAAGTACTTGGGCCCCTGAACCCACATGGGAGACCTGGAAGAAGCTCCTGGCTCCTGGCTTCGGATTGGTGCAGCTCCGGCCACTGCAGCCATTTGAGAAGTGAACCAGTGGATGGAGGACCTCTCTCTCCCTCTCTCTGTAACTCTGTCTCTCAAATAAATAAATAAATCTTTTAAAAAATGATAATAGAAAACAAAGGAGATTCTCTCAACAAATATTAAGATGTATTATAAAATTACGGTAATAAATTGTAACCACTAAATGCCAAAATACGAGTTTGTCAAAATATGGAGAAGGGTAGAACAGAATAGAAAGTCCAGAAAGAGACTCCTTTATCAGTGGAATCAGGGTATGCTAATGGTGGTAAATATTACTTAACAAATAACGTTGGGAGTGAAAGAGAACTCACTCCAAAATTAAATACATTTCAAGTGAATTAAGGTTTTAAAAAGAACTTTAGCCTCCTACCAGTGACAGACTAGGCAATTCAGATCAGCTCTCTGATGGTGAAGACGATCATAAAATCTGAAAAAAGATTATAACATGCACCTGTTTGAAGGTAGATGAGAGTCTGAAAGTCAATGAAGAATAGCAGGGTCGGCTGGTGCCGCGGCTCAATAGGCTGATCCTCTGCCTGCGGTGCTGGCACCCCCGGTTCCAGTCCCGGTCGGGGCACCAGATTTTGTCCCGGTTGCCCCTCTTCCAGTCCAGCTCTCTGCTGTGGCCTGGGAGTGCAGTGGAGGATGGCCCAAGTGCTTGGGCCCTGCACCCATATTTGAGACCAGGAGAAGCACCTGGCTCCTGACTTCAGATCAGTGCGGTGCGCTGGCCACAGAGGCCACTGGGGGGTGAACCAACGGAAAAGGAAGCCCTTTTTCTCTGTATCTCTCTCTCTCACTGTCTAACTCTGCCTGTCAAAAAAAAAAAAAAAGAAATTAAAAAAAAAAGTATAGCAGGGTCAAGAAGTAGGAGAAGGAAACACAGAGAGGCAGAGGTAAGCTCAGCATTGGCGAAGCCCGGCTCCTGGAGTCATCGGCCTGCTTCAAAGAGGGCCTCTGAGAGGCTGGAGACCACTTTTGAGAACCTTGAGCATCTCGGGGACCAATGATTGGAATGCAAAGATAACTGGAATGGAAAGCCTCTAACGAGCGCCCAGTGTGGTTTGGGATCTTGAAAGGCAGTGTCTGACAACGACTAGAAGTGGATGAGCCCTCACACTGAATGCAGCTTCCAATCACGTCGAACCCTGAGACTGAATTAGATTGACTCCATGTTCTTGGAATCCTAAACTACCTCCCAGAAACACATACGAATCCTCGCTGAGGGAACTTAGGATTCCCACAGGCCTCAAATTGTCCTAATTTTAGATATACAGTGTCTAAAAGCCAATAATGATAGCAGATGATACCACTAAAATCCATGAAAACCTTGAGACAGTAAAAACAAATTCAAAGGAGATGGAAGGAAATGGAGTTATCACAGATTTTTAAAATAAATGTGCTTACCTTGTTTAAGGAGGTAATATAAAAGACTGAATTTTGTAGAGGATTATAAACTATAAAAAACATATAAAATGAAAATTCTAAAACTGAAAATGAACATGACTGAAATTAAAATCTCAGTGGATTAGTTTAACCATGTTAAGACAAAGCTGAAGAGAGAATTAGTGAACTGGAATATAGTTCAAAATAAAGCACCAGAAGTGAGGGGATGGAAAAACCACAGAAAACAGCATTAAAAACAAAGTCTTTAACAAAAACATTCTCATATATGTACAACGGGTTTCTAAAGGAATGCAGAATTCCAAATGTGGCACAGGCGATATTTGGAGAAATACGGCTAGTAATTACCCAACAGTGATAAAAGACATCAAGCCACAGGTTTAAGAAGCATTACAAATTCAAACATAGAAAATTAAAACTACAATTATTATCATAGTAAAAGTCTCAAAACTAAAGACTAAAAATCTTGAAAGTTCCCAAAGGAAAATGCAGATACATTCAAGGTCTCAACAGATTTTCAGCTGATTTCTTAACTAGACCAATGGCTAGAAGACAATGGAATGGTGTATTAAATGATGAAAGAAGATAATTGCCATTTACAGCTTGTCAATATCACCAAGAAGCAGTGAGACGTCTTTAGGACAGACTAACACTAAAGCATTTCTATAAGGTGTTCTTCACAGAGACGAAAAGCTATTTCATAATGTATGTCAAGGGCCCAAGGGGAAAAAATGAGCACGAAAAGAGTGAGCCTGTAGATCATTTAAATGACTGTTGACTGTATAACACTATAATAGTAATGCCTTAGGGTAAAATAAAAAATAAGCAACTATATTAATATGTAAGTCATGAGATGTAAAATGGAATTAAAATATTCTAAGGTTCTTGCATCGCCTTGGAAAAGAATAGAAATACAAAGCAACACTAGACATAGAGAAGGGAAGGCTATATATTGTAATCACTAGGACAAACACAAACAGAAACATAAAATTATGTAAAACTACCAAGCTGATGGAGGAGGACACAGAATAACAAAAAATACGAAACCCCAAAAAAGGCGAGAACAGAGAAGAAAGAAATATAGACTGGCAATGGGAACGCAGCAGATTAAATCTCAACACATGCATGACTACGTTTCATATGAGTAAATGAAACATCCCAACAGAAAGATAAAGCTATCAGGCAGGATAAAAGTTCCCGTTTGCTGCCTACAAAAGATTCGCCAGAGTCTCATTCGTTGGGAAGTTTTTGCAATTTTAACACTGAATGTTTCTAATAACACAGATGAAATCACATAAAGCAAAAACTGACAGAACTATAAGATAAAATAACGTTTTTCAAACGTGAAGGAATATTTTAAAAATTTCTAGTCTGTTGCCAATTAACAGTTCCATGAAACTATAATTAAAATGGATTTAAAAAAATTAAAACACACACAAAATAAAGTACAGATGTTGCAGCCCCGTCAAATTACTAACAATTTGCCACATGCTTATTCCAGTTTTCTGCTTGTTGTGTGCCCTGGGATACGTCCTTTGGGGCCCCAGACTACTTGCAACCCACATAGCAAGAATCTGAGTTTGCCTTGGGCAACCAGGCAAAAGAGTAGCATTTTATCAAAAGTTGTCTTGCAGGGCCTGACAGAGACAGCAAGCGGCTTCAATCCAAGAAAACAGGTGGCCTTACCTGACCCTAGAATCCCGCAGGGACCAGTCAGGACCACAGCCAGGACAAGTGAGTATGCACAAATGTTCCAGGATCAGTGTTTTCCTAACTTCGGTGCTAGGAGCACATGCCTCATTACCACGACAACAACGTATGTCTAAGCGGTGCCTGTGTGAGCTTGTGCCCACCCCTGCGGGTAATGGCAAGTCCTGCCCTCTTGCGTAGTCATTTCCCGTGAGATAAAAGATCCCCACTTCTCTTAGCTTCAGGAGCTACAGCTTTGGGAATGATTCCTGGGATCTCCTTATTTGCTGCAAATAAATTACTTTGTGTGACAACGACTCCTGGTAGAGGTTTGGATTCCTACTCACCGAGAAGCAAACCTACCATTGGCCTGCAGACCACATGTGTTGTTTGTTTGTTTGTTTAAAAGATTTATTTATTTATTTGATAGGCAAAGTTACAGAGACACAGAATTACAGAGAGAAAGAGAGATCTTCCATCCACTGGTCCACTCCCTGAACGGCCACAATGGCTAGAGCTATGACAATCCGAAGCCAGGAGCCAGGAGCTTCTTCCGGGTCTCCTAAGTGGGTGCAGGGGCCCAGGGACTTGGGCCATCTTCCTGCTTTCCCAGGCCGTAGTGGAGAGCTGAATTGGAAATGGAACAGCCAGGTCTCGAACCAGTGTCCATATGGGATGCCAGCACTGCAGGTGGCGGCTTTACGCACTACGCCACAGCACCATCTCCGACCACATGTTTTAGTAGCACTGAAATGGAAAGAGCCACAATCAGTGTGAGAGATTTGACACATTTCTCCACATAGCTGATAAAAGATGCAAAGAGAAAAAAAACTAGAACTAGATGATTAGTACATTTAATCTAACTGATATTTATGGAACATTGCACCCAACAAGTGCCAAGAAGCATGCTTTTTAAGCACACATGGGACATGAACAAAATTGCCCCTAAGGTGTAAGTTATACTGAATATGTTCTCTGAAGTAGAACTAAACCAGAAATAAATTTTTTAACAAAGGTGAACTAGAAATCCTCTATATATTTGGAAAGTTTGAAATACACAATGTATTTTTTCACTTCTTTAATTCATGGGTTAAACAATAAAATCACAATGGAAGTCAGG
Organism: Oryctolagus cuniculus; assembly: GCF_964237555.1. Taxonomy (NCBI): domain Eukaryota; kingdom Metazoa; phylum Chordata; class Mammalia; order Lagomorpha; family Leporidae; genus Oryctolagus; species Oryctolagus cuniculus. The sequence continues at coordinate 126,754,386 of NC_091437.1, read as the reverse complement.
GAATATGTTGAATGATAGTAAATGCAGTACCTACTAAAACTGCTGGGACACAGTCAAAGCCGTTCTTAGAGAGAAACCTGTAGCCTTAAGTTCAAATGTTAGAAAGCAGGAAAGTTGAATATTAATACTCTCAGCCAGCATCCATTTTTTTTTAAGATTTATTTATTTAATTGAAGGAGTGAGAGATAGAAAAAGAGAGAGAGAGAGAGAGATCTTCCATTTCACTGGTTCACTCCCCAAATGGCCCCAGTGGCCAGGGCTGGGCCAGGTGGAAGCCAGGAGCCAGGAATTTCATCCAGGTCTCCCATGTGGGTGGCAGGAGCCTAAATACTTAAGTATTTTCTGTCCTTGCCCAGGCAACATTAACAAGGAGCTGGATCAGAAATGGAGCAGGGCCAGCGCCACGGCTCACTAGGCTAATCCTCCACCTTGTGGCGCCGGCACACCAGGTTCTAGTCCCGGTCGGGGCACCGGATTCTGTCCCGGTTGCCCCTCTTCCAGGCCAGCTCTCTGCTGTGGCCAGGGAGTGCAGTGGAGGATGGCCCAAGTGCTTGGGCCCTGCACCCCATGGGAGACCAGGAGAAGCACCTGGCTCCTGCCTCAGGATCAGCGCGGTGCGCTGGCCGCAGTGGCCATTGGAGGGTGAACCAACAGCAAAAGGAAGACCTTTCTCTCTGTCTCTCTCTCTCAATGTCCACTCTGCCTGCCAAAAAAAAAAAAAAAAAAAAAAAGAAATGGAGCAGCCAGGATTCAAACCCACACTTGTATATGGGATGCTGGGGATGCTGGCGTTGCATTAACCTGCTATGCCACAACACCAGCCCCCAGCCCCATTTCAAGAAGTTGACAAAGTATGATATGTTAAGCTCAAGGAAAGGCACACTAAAAAAACAAGGGCAAAAAGAGGTTAAACATAGATAACAATGTTTTTAGAAACCACAGTAGTACCAAAAGGAAACATAAATGATTTATTTATAAAACATAAATTATTTATTTATTTTTTGCTTTTCTAAGCATGGCATAAATTATGAAAGAAAAAGATCCATTTGCCTGTTACATATTTTTAAAGTATGTGTGTCAAAATCACTACAAACAATACTAAAGCCCAAATGACCACATAGTTCAAATACTTGTAAATTACGTAAGAGATTTGAGTCATTTCTAAGTGAAGAGTGTGTGCACATCAGTGCATCTGCATCCAAGGAAAACATGACAATAGAACAATCACCATGAGAGTGTGCTCGCACGTGACAAAATAAGATGCATGGATGGCATTGGACATGTTAAGTACCTAACCTCACAAGAACACAGAAATGTCCAAGCTCACTGATGATCTGGGAGCTTTCAAACATGAGCTATTGCTTTTGTTCACCAAACTTACAAAGACAGCAAGAACAATAACCGGTCATCAGTGGTGAAGAGTACCTAAGAGCTAAGTGCCGAATAGAAATAAAGACAGTATTATTCTTTTTCCTTTTTTAAACTTAACATTTTATTTATTATTTAAAGACAATATTTTTCTAGGGAACTATAACAAGATGTACCAAAAGATTTAAATGCAAATCTCCCAACTCAGGAAATCCATTTTTAGAATTTGGCCTTGGGACATAATCACAGACATGGGAAGATGTTTTTACACTTTAATGCAGAGTGTTTACAAGAGTAAAAATAATTGTAAGCTATATAAACATCCAAAATTAGAGGAGCACTCACAAAACATTTGGTACTCAGTAAATGAAATACAATAACACAATTTACCCATTAAAGACAACATAGGAAGGGCCGGCCCTGTGATGCAAGGCCAGCGTCCCTCTCATGGGAGCACTGGTTCAAGTCCTGGCTGCTCCACTTTCAATCCAGCACCCTGCTAAAGACCTGGGACACAGCAGAGATGGCCCAAGTCCTTGGGCCCCTGCACCCATGTGGGAGACCCAGAAGAAGCTCCTGCCTCCTGGCTTCAGATCAGCCCAGCTCCAGCTGCTGCCAACCATTTGGGAAGTGAACCAGTGGATGGAAGATCTCACTCCATCTCTCCATCTCTCTGTCTCTCTGTCTCTGTCTCTCTCTCTCTGTAATCCTGCCTTTCATATAAATAAATCTATTTTAAAAAATAAGAATATTTAACAACATAAGAAAACTCTGCTTGGTATTGATAAGGTAATAAAGCAGATTGCAATATGCTTCATATAATCCCCATTTTACTATATGTAGTTAGGATAGGAAACAATTTTTTGAATTGTTTTAGATGCAGTTTTTTTAATTTATATTTTCTAAAATATCTGACTTGCACATGAATTTTTATCAGAAATATAATACTTTAAAACAGCTCTTTCCTTTTTCTTTTTTTTTAAAGCTATTTATTTGAGCATCAGAGTTAGAGAGAGAGGGAGAGAGAGAGAGAGAGAGATCTTCCATCTGCTGGTTCACTCCCCAAATGGCCACAATGGCTGGAGCTGGATGTATCCAAAGCTAGGATCCAAGAGCTTCTCCCAGGATTCCCACATGCATGCAGGAGCCCAAGGACTTGGGAAATCTTCCACTGCGTTCCTAGCCCCTTAGTAGGGAGATGGATAGGAAGTGGAGCAGCCAGGACTCCAACAGGTACCCATATGGGTGCCAGCATTGCAGGCGGCAGCCCAACCTATTATGCCACAACGTTGACTACTCTTTCACTCTCAAAATCTAACTTCTGCTTTCAGATTTCAAATGTACTGCAGAATGAGCACACAGGTAGTGCATTTCTGACTTGGCCTTTCTCCTATAGAATTCACTTCTTCATACTGAACTTGTTTTCACACCAGCTGGTATTTGACACAGGAATTGAAAAAACTTGTTTTACCATATTTGGAGCAGTAGTGCTTTTTTTTCTAATTTTTTTTTTTAGCTTATCAAGATAGATGGTTTCCTATAGGAAATGGGACATCATTGCCAAGGTACCACATTCCTAATGAAGTAACCACTCACTCATGCAATATACATTCATGAAGCTCATCTCTGTGTCTGGCAATGTGCCAAAGACTGGTAATGGAGTGGTCCACTTGGCCGCCCACCTCTCTGGCTGTGCCGCTCAAATAAGTCGAGAGTCACTCTGGTCACACATGTCATTCTCTGCAGGCCGTTGCCCAGCCCTCTGTGTGACCAGCTTTCCAAGGGCAGCCACTGTCCCTTTTTGTGTGCATTTAGTGCACCTGAGATAAATGTCTTAGCATGAGTTTGCAAGTAGCTCTTCCAAAATGACACTGTAGCTCCTTTACTGAAAAATAACAGTGCTTCTCAAGTATTTCTGGAATTAAACTTTTTTTTTTTTTTTTGGCAGGCAGAGTGGACAGTGAGAGAGAGAGAGAGAGAAAGGTCTTCCTTTTGCCGTTGGTTCACCCTCCAATGACCGCTGTGGCCGGCGCACTGCGGCCGGCGCACCGTGCTGATCCGAAGGCAGGAGCCAGGTACTTATCCTGGTCTCCCACGTGGGTGCAGGGCCCAAGCACTTGGGCCATCCTCCACTGCACTTCCCTGGCCACAGCAGAGAGCTGGCCTGGAAGAGGGGCATCTGGGACAGAATCTGGCGCCCCAACCGGGACTAGAACCTTGTGTGCGGGCGCCGCTAGGCGGAGGATTAGCCTGTTGAGCCGCGGCGCCGGCCTCTGGAACTAAATTTTAAAGATGTGAGTCTTGTTTTAAAACAGCGAACCTTTTCAAAAATAAATAAATAAAGCTGCCAACAATCTCATCCGATAGGACAGGAGGAAGGAGGAGGGAAGTCAGACAAAAGGCAGCTTTGTTAGAAGGGGTGCGCTTAGGAAAAGAGTCCAGAAGGACTGGGACTGGGCTCCCTGGCTGATAGCGCAAACAGGAATTCGTTCCCAAACAATGACTCAGCATAAAGACAGCTACAACTTAGGCCTAGGAACGGATGAGTGAGCAGAGTCACACGTGAGCGCTGACGCAGCATAAGAACAATAAGTGTTTGTACACCTTGTTTTCTTTCGATGTGTTCCCCACTCAGACAGCTCAGCTGCCAACGTGTCCAGAAGCAGATGCTGGGGCACTCCCAGGGCCAGGCAAAGCTGGTCAGCAGGCCCTGCTGAAAGGGGGTAGACACACAGCCAGGGGATCTCCTTCTGGGTGTGCCCATGGCTTGGCCCAGCCTCACACTGCTCCAAGTGAGATCAAGATTGTTTTAGTTCTCTATCGCTGAGTAGCAAAGCACCACAAAGCTCAGCTGTGTAAACAAGTGCGGGGTGTCTGAGGGTGGGCAGGCTTCGCTGGGTAGCTTTCCTGTCTCCCAGCTTCTGCTAAACTCACATGGCCGCATTCAGCTGGGGTCTTGGCGTGGGCTGATTGTCCAAGGTGGGAACTTCCACTCCAGCTCTCCCTCCATGGGGCCCCTCTAGCCTGAGCACTTCTGCAGTGGGGCAGAGGACTCGCAGAATAGGAGCCTCACATGACTCACTCCTTCCGCCTCTATTTTCCTCGGAAACCCTGTCACCATGCAACAAGGCATATACTTTATTTTGTTCGTTGTCGTTGCTGTTTGTATGTCTGATTTATTTTGCAGTTTCTCAAGATCCCTGGGTGATTCTGCCATGCAGCCAAGTTCAGGAGGAGGAGGAGGTTTAAGGATCAGTGTGGGGAGCAACTGGGAGCAACTCGGACTAGACTAAGTTACTGGAATTAAGACTTATTCTATGCATCTGCTCTCCCACAATATGGCGCTGAGAAGGGAGAAACAGCTTCTACACAGCTGCCTCCAGTTCAACCAATAAACTGTAGGACCTGCTCCTGATTGGAGGAGAGCAGCGTACTCGGCGTGTGGGTAGCAGAGTTGGGATTGGTGGAAGAGGACTATAAAGGAGGAGAGAGACAACATGCACCAGGAACATCTAAGAGGAACATCTATCTGAAGGAACACCTGTGCAGCCACCAAGAGAGCCGGCCGGCGGTGTGCCGCTCCCCCGCGGAAGTGGGGAATGTGGCAGGGGGAACCGCCCCTCCACGGAGGTGGAAGGGTTGGTAGCCAACCCGGGAAGAACCAGCAGCAAACCCAGGGAGGGCCGAGCAGACAAAAGAACAGCGCAGGGTCCTGTGTCGTTCCTCCACGAAGACGGGGAGCGACAGATCAGGCTCCAGAGTCATCCTGAGGCGCATGCATTCCAGTCCTGCACTGCAGCTGAGCAGGCACGGCGACCTTGAGCGGCTCCTCCACTTCCGGAAATCTCATCTGCAAAATGGAAGTCGTGAGAGTCTTATCTGCTGGGTTCCTGTGACGAGCAGATGAGACGGGCAAGCATGGAGCTCCAAGAGCTCACGATGCCTGGCACATGGCCAGAGCTGAGTAACCAAGGAGGTGTTTACGAGAGAGGCTTTGAGTCTCTTCCTCTGGGATGACTGTGTTGGCTCTACGCAAGAACAGCGTTCGAAACTATGCACAATGTCTCTCTTGCTTATTTGTTACTCATTTAAAACATTAAAATATTTCTGGGGCTCTAGTCACAGGGGGAATCCAAAGCTGCAGACCCAGGCATCAAGTCCCTGTGTTCTGTGAGACCGGAGTTGCATGCAGCTGGCTGCAACAGCGCTTTGGTAAGTGCAGCTATCAGAGCAGCAACCCGGCAGATAGAAAGAGGGAGTAGATGAGGCTGGATGCGGAGCAGGTGTTCTCAATAGCTTGACACAAGACAGATGTTAGCACAGGCTGCCCACGAGTGGGGCAGTGAGAAGAGCAGCTCGGGGTGGCTCCCTCTGAGCCCGAGCTGGTGCTGGAGAGGACGGCTGGGCATGGAGGAAGAGCTGGCCAGTCCACTTACAAGTCTGAATATCATCCTACAAGCAAAGGAAAGCCACTGAAACTTTTTGAGCAGAGCAGGTCGTGATTAAATCTGTGTTTAAGAAAAATCACTCCAGGGTTGGCACAGTGGAGTAGAAGATAAAACTGCCGCATGGGACCCTGGGATCCCATATGCACACCTGTTTGAGTCCCAGCTGCTCCACTTCTGATCTAGCTCCCTGCTAATCAGCCTGGGAAAGCAGCAGAAGATGGCTCAAGTGCATGGGCCCCTGCCACCCACAAGGGAGACCTGGATAAAGCTCATGGCTCATGGCTTTGGTCTGGCCCTGCCTTGGCCATTGCAGCCTTTTGGGGAGTGAACCAGCAGATGGAAGATCCCTCTGTCTGTCTGTCTGTTTGTCTCTCTCTCTCTCTGTAACTTTGCCTTTCAAATAAATAAAATAAGTCCTTCTAAAAAGCAAGATCACCTGCTATTCTTGACAAGACAGTAGATTGACACTGTGCATGGGATTGCGTTATGTCAGGGCTGCTGTGGGTGATCTTCTGTGGGAACAGCTGCAGAAATCCATGCTCCAAGAGAGGCCACCCAACAACACGGATCCCAGAGCGTGTCTGACCATCTGGGACAGTCACCGTCACACAGTATGCAGGGCTTCCTGGACGGGAGTTTCCACCCAACTACACTCAGACTCAGAAACCAGAGTCTGCATTCTGGGCCCTCACCCTGGAAGGTCCTGGGTGGAGGGCAAGGTGGAAGCGTGAAGGGGACAAGAGAGTGAGTCAGTCTGAAAGCAAGTGCTCCCTGACGCCACCTGATAGGTGGACGTCATCTTCCCAGAACTCCCAAGAGCAAATCCTTCCTCACTGTCCCTGTCTTCTTGTCCACTGTCTCAGGAGGCAGACTTGGCACAGGGGACTGAATGCAAGCTGTCTATTTGGGAAGCAGTCCTAGGAAGCTCCAGGAGGGGAGTGGAGAAGTGAGACAGGGAAGAGAAGGAAGACTCCCTGGTGTGCAGGAAAGAGCAAGGTTCCTGCGTGGGCATCTGGGGCTCAGGCACAGCGGGTCCTCTGGGTAACTGTGAAGAACAAGGGCAAGGAAGCCGAGACTCCCCTGCCCTTGACTCCCTTGTGTCATTGGCCGCAGGCTGCTCCCAGGCTGTAAACTCCTCAGCACGCCCTGCACGCCTGGGAGGCCACCCAGAGGCCAAGCACGCTCCAGGGGCCAGTCTCAGTTAAGCCCTTCACATACAGCAAGGGTAAGGGGATGCTGCGATGGCTGAGATATGGCTTGAGTTTGTCCCCCAAGGATTCAAGTGCTAGAAGCTTGGCAGTATGAAAGAGGTGGTGGGACCTTTAAGAGGTGTGGCCTAATGGGAAGTTGTTACAGGCCTGGGCCCTCCCTCCTTTCTGGTTTCCTGTCTGGCTGATTGCCACATGCGCACTCCCGCCATTTCGATGCTGGCTGCTGTGTAGTGACACACCCCAGGAGACCCTCACCAGAGTCTGCGCAATGTTGTTTGGGTTTTCATCCTGCAAAATTGTGAGCTAAATAACTCTTCTTTCTTTCAAAGTTACCCAGCCTTGGGTATTTCCCTTTAGTAATAGGAAGTAGAAGGACACAGATGGGCACAAAACACATCTACCATATTAAACTCCTGCAGGGGGACTGCCACAATGCCAGGTACTAGAATAAGAGATAAATAATACCCTATACCTACCCCATGAGTCTCTTTCTGATGCCTCCCCTAGGATTTTGTTTTGTTGTCTTTCATCCATAAATTCTTCTCCCCCAGTTTCTGTTTGGATATAGTCTGGTGAGGCTGTTAGTTCTCTGACCTCCTCTAGCCTAGGGGATGGCGTACGGCCCGGGCTGCACCAATCAGACATTCCCCTCCACCTTTGCAGATTGGCTCAAGTTCAACGGCCATGCAGGAGTTCCGAGCCCTGACTGTTGCTGCCATTTGGGAAATAAACCAGTAGATGGGAACTCTCTGTGTGCCCTGTCTCGCTGCCTCTCAAATAAAATAATAAATAGCTAAAAGTATTCATGACTGTGTAAGGTACTAGCAGACATAGGAGATACCATAGTAAAAAAGAAAAGAAAAGGAAAGCCTGCCTCTGTGAGGCTCCCAGTGCAGTAGGAAAGAACACACCGGATAAATAAGAAGTCCCCTAATGAGCCAGAGAGTAGCAGGTGTTACGTGGTGAAGTCTAGGACAGTAAGGAAGTGGGTGTCCAGGACTTTAATTTGGGGGGGGGGGAGAGAGAGAGAGAGAGAGAGAGAACGAGCAGAGAGGCCAGCACAATGAAGGCAGAGACGTGAAGAGTGGGTGGAGCATTCCAGGAAGAGGGGCAGCATCTGTACAGGAGCCCCTGAGGCAGGAGGTATCATTGCCTGCCCTGGGCTGAGCTTCCTCTTGGCTCCTTTATCTGTGGGATTTGATCAGACCCATTCCAGCCTCTGCCTGCACCACCACTACCATGGGCAGTGGGCCCGGCTGCAGGAGCTCAGCTCTTTGTGTGCTCACTGCCCTTTATACTGAGGCTCAAGGCTTCATGGTAGGTTGGCTGTGTTGAACAGATGTGACACGGTGTGGGGGTGCAACGACGCACTGCCCAGCTCACCCCCCCCCCCATAACTGCGAGACCCGCTTCTGGCCAGTAGCATCCCTCAGCACTCAGTGGCACAAGCAGACAGTTCTGGCGACTTGTCCCAGCTTCGGAACGCTGACATGGGCTGGCACAGACTCTCTTCAAGATCGCGATGTCGCAGCTCAATTTCTCCCCGTGCCCATTAGGCTTCCTCCCTTTCCCTTCTCCAGGCACTGGTCCGGAAAACATTCCTTATAAACCTCCTGCACGCTGACTGTCATCTGCTTCTGAGGGAACCACCCGGTCACAGATGGAAAGAACCCGAACAGAAGCCTGTGGCTGAGCCTGTGACATCCTGAGTGTGTTATCTGGGGCCAGCTGCAGTACTCTCTGCACGGATTGGTGCCTAGGCAGTGTGCCCCCCACCTCTCTCTCTCTCTCTCTCTCTCTCTCTCTCACACACACACACACACACACACACACTTGTATGCAGGGCTCTCAAAGAGTGCTGCTCGGTTCAGATGACAGATGGAATTGTCCCTGTAAATGCTGAAAACACCCAAGGATTATCCAATGTTATTGATTTGAGTTGCAAAAGGGAATAAAAGGTAACTCCAGTGAAAAAGCGAAAGCTGGTACTGGATTAAGAGTCCGAGACCCTGGCGCACAGAGAACAGGGGAGAGGAGGCTGCAGTTGTCCAAGGAAGAACAGTGAAGGCAGGAAAGAGACCAAGCGCTCAGAAACATGGGCAGAGGGAGGGATGCGCAGAGGGAGGGATGCACGGTGCACAGACAAGCGGGCCACCACCGGGGTGCGGTGCTTCGAGAATGTCCACTGGTTACATCTTGATGTGAAGCGGTAGGTCGAAGAGCACAGCTCCTAATGAGTCTGCAGCAGTTGATTGGGAAAGAAGTGGGGCAGGAATGTTTGCTAGTGGAGACTGTGACTAGGAAGTTGTTGGTACCCCCGGGGTCCGTATCAGTTCTTCATCATCACTGAATAATTCTTAAGTGTTTGAAAATAAATGGAGAGTTTATATCCCTAAGCAACACAACGACTGAAATAGCATGTTGGGAGGATTATCTGCTGTGCACAGGTGAACTCCTACATCCACCTCCCCCACTCTCCCTAGCTCAGGTGCCCGGCATACACACAGCTGCTTCCGGGCGCAGCTCAAGTTGCTTTTCCTGTACACCAGCCCTCGCAGGGGCCCTCCGCCCCGCCCTACACTGCTTTAAGTCCTCTATACTTCTTTTGAACATGGATCATTCTTTCAAGAGTATGTAAATGAACCACTAATAAGACGACACGCTTCCCAGTTTAGTCAGGAAAGGAAAACACACGTTATGGAATGTAGATGAAGGAGCGAAGTCACAGTTAGCAGGGTGCACTAACAGGATATTGAAGGCAGGGGATTGTTTGGAAAGAAAACAGCCCCCTTTGAAGTGGGAGAACATCAAAGCACGCGTGTCTTACCTTTGGGAATCTAGACTTTTCATCCAGTAGGGAGGGGACTCCACGTGCCCACCAGCGATGGGTGATGCTGGCATAGCCCTCCCTGCCCATTTTGATCAAACCATGTGGACATTGGGTGCAACCTCACACGGTGATTTGTCTAACTCCCCACTGGGCTGTGAGAGAGTAAGGACTTTTCTCTATTGTCCAGCACCTTGCAGAGTATCTGTTGGATGGGAGACTCCGAAAGCAAACCAAAGGAAGGAAGCAGAGGAAAGAGATGGAAGGGGATCCAGGAGACTTGTGCAACCCACTCAGCTATCAGAGCACTGATTCTATTGGCCTTCAGGTAGTGGGCACGGGAGGATGGGAGACGCATAAAACATGCAATCAAAAGGCTTGGATTGTGCCCTACTTCTGCCATATGTATGTCCCCTCCAAGCCTCGCATCCTCTTCTGTGCAATGAGGATTGCTATTCTACCACGAAGAGGTCTTGTGTGAGTAAGTGAAATCAAACGCTGGAGAGCAGTCAGCATATGAGTTAAGTCCCACACAACTGTTCCTTGCCAATGTTTCTACCAAGCAATCAGAGCCATCTTCAGCAAAGAACTCTGGTCTGATTCAGCAAAATATTGTATTTCGGTAGAATATTATGAGGAGGAAAAAAAGGTCTGATCTTTAATCCAGTTTGCTCCTCATTGCCCAGGTTTGGCTATAGTATTTGCACTTGTTTTAAAACTGTTTGAGAGCAATAGTGATGCCACAGGTTTACTAGTGGCCTCCAGGTGACTCAGAACCCCTGGAGAACCTTCTAGAACACAGATCCCCAGTGCCTGGCCGATTGCCCTAGAACAGGGATGGGACAATCCGTAGCTGCCTGGCTGAGCCTGAACAGCCAGCCAGGAAGCTTCCACTTAACCACTCTTGGAAGATCTCTAAGCTCAGGCAAGGGGAGTTTATGTTCCAATTGAGTTGATTGCTGTGAGGGTTCCTGGCACATACTTTGTCGTTTGAAACTAGCAAATGATGGCAGATGCTGGTGCCGCAAGCGGAGGATTAACCTACCGTTCCACAGCGCCGGCCCCAAGTAGTATTCTTATGTATGTGTTTTTAAAAATTCTTTCTTAGAGTCAATGCTGTGACGTGGTAGGTTACACCTCTGCCTGCAGTGTTAATTATCCCATATGGGTGCCAGTTCGAGTCCCGGCTGCTCCTCTTCCAATCCAGCTCTCTGCTATTGGCCTGGGAAAGCAGCTGGAGATAGCCCAAGTACTTGGGCCCCTGTACCGATGTGAGAGGCTTGGAAGAAGCTCCTGACTCCTGGCTTTGGATTGTCCCAGCTCCGGCCGTTGCAGCCCTTTGGGGAGTGAACCAGCAGATGGAAGACTTTTCTTTCTCTGTCTCTCCCTCTCTCTATCTGTAACTCTGCTTCTCAAATAAATAAAGAAATAAATAAATCTTTTTAAAAAAATCTTTCTTAAAATAGCCTTATTTTTAGTAAAAATAATCCATGTTCATCTTTAAGTCAATCAGTACAGAAAATGCAAAGCAGAAGTTAATTTAATAAGAATAACTTGTGAGCCCTCTTCCCCAGGAAGTACAATTAGCATTCAGTGCATGTCATTCCAACAGCTCTGCAGGCACAGATAGGGATGATTTTGTAAACAGGAACTTAAACAAAAATAGCTTGAAAAGGAAAATCCCTCGGGTAATCGCCACCCATCTTGTGCTTCCCTTCTCCAGAGACTATAAAGCAGCCTCCTTCTGGTCACTCCTTTGATGAGATGAGAGCTCTGATAAGGAAATAGTTGGAATTCTAAGGCCAACTGTGCCTTTCTGATGAAGCCTTGAGCTAACGTGGGGAGAAAAGCTCTTGGAAAGGAGAGGAACAACCTCTAGACCGTTCATTCTGGGCACCTGCTGAACAGCATTTGCCATGGAGCCAGCGTGGAGGCCATCGCAGGCCAAGCAGAGAGAGGGTATGGCCCAGAGTCCCCGCCAATGCCGTGAGCTGCCCCGGGGCCTGAGCAGAGGAACAACTTGGAAAAGGAAGGTCGCTGGTGATGAAGACTTGGAAGATTCGGAAAAATGATCCCGGACCTGATCAAAGACAAGAAGTAAAACAGAGCAGTGGCATTGATCCACTTCTCTCCACCAAAATAATTTCAGATTCCTCTGTACATTTAAAGAGGTTGTGTCTTTGGACTGCAAATAAATGGGTGACTTCTCAGATTCTGCCTGTTTGCAAATAAGTGGAGCATAAAAAATAAAATTGTTATGTGTTGCAAAGGCTTCTTCAACTGGATGTCACAAAATCCTCAGGAGAATTAATGCAAGTGAGGGGGAGGGGAGCCAGTCGTGTGCAAATCCGGGTCTTTGCAGCCCTGGGCACAGGTGACTGTCATTCACCGCTTCAGGGAGCCAAGGACACTCTGACACCAGGAAGGACAAAGCCTGCCCTGGCTGCTCTGTGACTTTGTTAAGTGTAGGGGTTTGTAGATTGCAGCCACCAGAAGGGAAAGTGCTTAAGGCCTGGTCAATCTCTCCCGACCTCATTTCCATATCAAAGTCTCAAATTCATGTGGCCTTTCCTACCCACTGTCTTCAGTTAATAACGTGAGCAAACCCAAGACATTGATAACTGATGTGCGCTGCACGGAGTAGCCAGTTTAATACTTGTGCCTCTATAAGACAAAGCACCACATTAGCCCCATTCTACAGGTGAGCAAATGAAGGCAAAGAGAAGTCGTTATCACCAAGCTAGAGGGTGGGGCTCCAAAGTGTGTGCTCTAAGCCAAGGGCCTGTTGCCAAAAACCTGACTCCTCAAGGCTGGCGGCAACTAGAGTCAGGATAGAGACGCAAGGTCCCTACTACCATCAGAGGCCTTGCATTCCGTCCTCCGGCTACCTGCAGCAGCCTGGGAAAGTCACAAAATCCCACAGCACACCATCCCTTGGCAGTGCATTCCTGGCCTCGCTGCACGCTGTGCGCTTAGCTTCTGTGCAAGAAACGGAGCCGTGAACTCATGTGTGACTACACCTGTTTGTGTATGTGCACACAAGCACAGGGGTGAGCAAATGTGCACGTGAGTAGGCGTGAGTGAGTGCATGGGAGTGGGTGGGTATCAGGTTGTGGAACGACGGGGTTGTGGCTGTGTGTGAGTGCATGTGTGAGTGTGTGTGAAAGCGGTGGATGTGCAGATGTGGAAGTGGAAGTGTGAGTGAATGTGTGCATGAGTGCCTTGGGCCACATGTCCATGTGGATGTATGGGAGTGTGTTGGATGAGTGTGTGAGTGAGCAAACATGGGCATGTAATACATACGTGTGTGCGGATGTGAGTGTGCGCCTTGTGTAAGTACATGTGCGTAAGTGTGCAAATATGTGGGTGTGAGAATATCTGAGTGTGCCATGTGTGTCTGCATGAAGGGGCGTGCATGCAGATGTGATGACACAAGCATGTTTGCGTGTGAACAGGTTGCATGTTGCTCATAAGTGTGTGTGTGCACAGGTACATGTTTGAGGCACACAGGTGTGTGCACTTGTGCACACCTTGCATATGTCTGAGTGAGTGTTTGTGTGAGTGGCCCCTGGGCCCGTCCACGTGACTGCTACTCTCTATGTGCAGTCTCCCGGGATAGATGAGCAGGGCGAAGGGAAAATCCTGAGATCGCGCAGAGAAGGCTCGGCTCTGCTCTGCTAGGAGCACAGCCTTTGGAGTCAGGTTGGCTTGGGTTCCAATCTTCACTTCGCCTCCAGCTGCAAAGAGGCTTGGAACACTCACTTAACCTTTCTGCTCAGTACCGGCCAGCCTGGAAGATGATGGCGAAGATCAAAGGGTCAATGCATCTGAAAAAAAAAAAAAACACTAGGCACAGTACTTGGAACAAAATATGTGCTTAATAAATGACACGATTGTTCCAACAAACAACCGGGAAAGAAAGCAACCCTGCTTGTTTTTTCTCCCACACAGCTACTTGGAGCCAAATCAATACTGATCACAGTGGGAGGTCGTCAGCAGCCTTCTGGCCCATATTAATTACCCACTAGGGCACTTTGGAAGGCAGTGACTAATGAGGTCACAGGGTCAGAAAGAGTTAAGCAGCACAGTGACAGCGCTCCTCCTGGTCACCCTGGAGGGGAAAGCAGCGGCTCTCGGCTTTCCAAGAGGAAAGTGAAAAAGTCCCCCTTACGCAACACACTGCCTCCAGTGAGCTCTGCCTCTTTAAACATGAAACACTACACCGGGAGTGTAAGCTGATTGCCCAGCTTCTCAAGGACCAGAGAATGAAATAAAGAAAGGCGCTCTTAGCTGGGAGGCCCCCGTGTCACTGCAGAGACCCAAGGCAGAACAATGAGTGAGTGGCTGGCCAGGGCCACCTGCCCAAGAGGCGGGAACCGAGTCAACAAAGGCACTAAACAAACAGTGGGGCGTTCTGTTCTCCTACAGTGGTTAAAGCCTGCACACATCCTCCATTAGATCCCTGCCAACCTCCCGTGTTGACTCAGCGCCTCTCGTTGCAAAATGGCCGCCCCAGGAGCAAGGTAGGCTGAGCCGGGTGTCGCCTGCGGCACAGGTTGCTCAATGGTGGTTTCCGTATCTGCACCTTCCTGTGTGCCTGCTCCCTTGTCTGCAGGATTTTAAGAGTTGCCAGTTTCCCACAGAGGGCCCAGCCTAAAGAAGCAGAAGCTGGGTGAAGACAAAAAAAATGGAAGCAAAAAAATAATAAAGGCATCCAACAGGGTCCATCTGTGAGAGACCATCATGCAAAAACAGTTTTTGAGATTCTTGCTCCAATGTGGGCAAAGGGCTGGAGAGGGAGAGGTGGCTGAAAGTCTGGGCTGAAATTCTGGTCATTGTGAAAAGCAGGTCTCTACCCTCAGCCAGCAACACCCTTCCAGCTCCCAGCTGGGCACTGACGATGCCTCCATGTCAGCAGCACGCAGCCCTGCAGAACTGGGGGCAGCTTTGAATGAAAGGACTTTGGGAATGGATATTGTCCTCATTGTGACCTATGGCATAATGTTCTATCAATGAGTGAAGCATGATGATGGCATTTGCAAGAGGTAGCTCTCTCACCATGAAAAGCTGGAGATATTTCCTGTGGGAAAGAGGGAAAAGGTTTGGTTCCTATTGTAAGCCCTGACCTCAAAACATTTCCCCATCTGGAGGCAGTAAGAGAGTCAGAGGAGAGCGATCGGGGGCCCAATGGCTCAGAGTCCCTGGAGGCACAAGGTGATGCCTCGTAACAGATGGCTTTGCCTTCTGTGCCCTCCTGCTTCTCACCCCCACACCAGCAGGAGGAGCTTACTGGGACCTAGGTACCAGGGGAGCAAGAGAAGTAGGAGGGTCTCACCCTTATCCAGGCCTAATTGCTTCTGGATTGCCTATGCTGCAAAATTTCATCTTGTTCTCTTCTTCTGTAACAATCTCCACTCCTTCAGCGCAGTGGTTCTCAACTGGAAAATTTGCCCTCCACAGGGCACGTGTCAGCGTCTGAAGACATTTGTAGTGATTACAACTGAGGGTAGAGTGCCTGTGATCTGGGCTGAGTGGAGCCCAGAGGCGTTGCTAACTGTCTCACGATGCATGGGATAGCACCCCACTTCAAAGAACTGTCCAACCCAAAACGTCAACAGTGCAGAGGCTGAAAAATCCTGCTTCGATATGCCACCATCACAGCTGTATTATTGAAATGCACCAAGTCGAACTAATTCATAATATGGTTTGAATGGCACATAGTCCACCTTCAAACCTGCCAGTGCCAGTTGGTTTTTAAAAGAAGTTTCCACTCGTTGGCAGGACTTCGAATCATACCCTTCAAAATGAGATGAGGATCTGGAGGTAGCTACTGGGAGAAACATTTTACATGTATGTGGGGGTGGCCTTCTTGCCTAAGCCTCCGGTCTCATCATAGAGGCATCTACCTGCATGTTCTCTGAGTAGAAAGACCAGCCCTGCCCCCTCATTCTGGCAGCGGCTGGAATGAGGACCCAGGTGTGCCACCCCCACTACCGAGAACTGATGGAAGGCCCAAGTGCTGACTGATAGCCTGTCCTGGGCCAGGTAAGTTAGAAGATTGAGGAGATGCAGCTGGATCAGAAAAGCAACCAGGCCAAGGCTGATGGGAAGACAGGACACACAAGTGCTCGCTGCCTCCTTCCACACAGCTTCCTGTAATGCAGCGCTCGGGTCAGGAGTTCTCAGTCTCAGTTTCCTGGGAGAGTCCCCTGAGGACGCTCTATAAATGTTGATGCCCACATCGACTCCAGACTACTTAATGAGAACCTCTGCAGCCAAAACCTGAGTATCGGTATTTTTAATTTTTATTTTTTAATGTTTTTATTTTTATTGAAATATAATATACACATAAAAATGTATGCATCTCTAGCCATTGCACTTCTGGGTATATACCCTGAACATTTGAATGCAGGGTCTCAGAGAGATATTTGTATTTATATGTCCATCCAAGCATTCAACATTGACAATCATCCAAAAGTGGAAGCTACCCAAGTGCCCATCCACAGATGAATAACACAATGTGGTGTATACATGCAATGGAATATTATTCAGTCCTAAAAAGACAAGAGATTCAGATATGTGCAACAACGTAGGTGAAATGTAAGGACATGGTGCTAAGTGAAACAAGCCTGTGACAAAAAGACAAAATTCTCTATGATTGCATTCATATGAGATCCTTGGAGCAGACAAATTCACAAAAACAGAAGGTGGAACGGTGGTTGGGAAGGGCTTGGGGTGGGTGCAATGGAGAACTGTTTAATAAGTATAGAGTCACCTATGCAAGAAGAACAGGTTGGTATCCTAACCACATGAATGTGCTTATCCCTGAACTGCCTGCTTACAGTGGTTAAGATCATCAATTCTATGTTCCATGCATTTTACCATAATTTTTTAAAATGTACATATCAAAGGGCACAGCTTGATGGCTCTTCAAAAAATTACTACACGTGTAGAAGCAGTAGCCAGGTGAAGAAATGGACCATTACCTGCACCCCATGAGCCTCCTGTAAGCACCCCACTCCCATCACTCCAGTCCAGGGATAATGGCATCCCAACTTCTAACATTTGTGCTTAACTACAATTGTTAGTTAATAGTTTATAGATATAATTAAATTTTATGTAACCAATCCTCATTCCTCTAATTGAAGTTGGAAGATGCTTTAAAAGACGTGAGACACTTTGGGCATATATCTTGTTCACATCTCTATTTCTCACAATAGGTTGACTCCTAGAGGTAGAATTTCTGAGCCAAATGGTATGACTTCTTTGTGAAGTGTATGTATTCATTCAATTATTTTTTATTTGAAGGTCAGAGAGAGAGAGAATGTGTGTGTGTGTGTGTGTGTGCACTCCCATCCACCCAATTCATTTCCCTAATTGCCTACAACAGCCAGGCCAAAGCCAGGAGCCAAGAAAGTAATCCAGGCCTCCCACATGTGTGGCAAGGACTCAACCAGCTGAGCCATCGCTTGCCTCCCGGCGGCACATTAGCAGGAAGCTGGAACTGGGAGCAGAGCTGGGACTCAATATGGAATGCAAGCAGCCCAACTGGCACCTTAACCACAGGGTCAAACAGTATGAAAGTTTTCAGAGCTTTCAGTTCTTCAGGTATTTTTGGAGGTTTCCAGGGGATTACAATGTGTGGAGTTTGTAGAGAGCCTGTGATGTACTGCCTTAGGAATATATCTTAAATCTGCACTTAAAGTTGCTTAGACTTGATTCATATTGAAATTCTTTAGGAATTCAAATAAAACAGATACAGCAGTTAGAATGATTTGGGCTGCAAGGAGAAACTAGACATCATTCTAACAACACTAGCTCTCCCTGAACAAGAAATCTCAGACAGGCAAATAAACGAAGAACTTGGAGTTGGGTAGAGAAGTAAGCAAGCAATAGATATAAAACACGTCATTGCAAATTGTTTTGAAAACAACTTGTCTACCTAGAAAGAGACAAAAGGGTATGGAGCCGGAGAAGGAAGGAGGCTAAATAAGTAAATCTTGTCTTAGGGCAGACACCTGATGAAGTATTTTTTATTTCTTTTAATTTGACTCAGACACACAATGTGGAATAGGTTGACTACGTCAACCAGGATATCCAAGTCAGAGATTGAAATGTTGTGTTCAAGGTCCTGCAGTCCACGAGCAAGGGTCTCATCCTGCCCCTAACTTACCAGGTGGCTTCATCAGCTCTCTGGGCACTTCCCCTTCCCAGGAGAGTTTTGAGGTGTTTGGGGCAGGTGATCTCCAGGGTTCATTTTATTTTTTATTTTTTTTAAAAGATTTATTTATTTCTTTGAAAAAGTTACACAGAGAGAGGAGAGGCAGAGAGAGAGAGGGAGGTCCTCCACCCGATGGTTCATTCCCCAGATGGCTGCAACGGCCGGAGCTATGCTGATCCAAAGCCAGGAGCCAGGAGCTTCTTCCAGGTCTCCCACGTGGGTGCAAGGGACCAAGGACTTGGGCCATCTTCTGCTGCTTTCCCAGGCCACAGCAAAGAACTGGATGGGAAGAGGAGCAGCCAGGACTAGAACTGGTGCCCATATGGGATGCCGGCGCTTTAGGCCAGGGCGTTAACCCGCTGTGCCACAGCACCGGCCCCTCCAGGGTTCATTTTAAATGTACCCATTGACCTGAATATTATTTTAAGCACTAATTAATAAACTACTGGAAGAAAAATAGAAGGGTAGATATGGAACCAGTGCCATCGGCTACAACTTCAAGAACCATTCAGGAATTAAGGAGAAGTTTAGCAAAAACGTTAAGATTTAGCCTGTGACAGCGGACTGTGGGCTTTGGGACCAAAGGCCTGTCACTGTGTGGTCCTTCCTAGGTTCCCAGAGTCCCAAGGAGAGGACACCTCATCCCAGAGGCTGCAGCTGGCATGAAATCCATTTGCCGGCTTCATGATGCCACAGTGATGGTGGCCTGTTCTGTGACCTGGCAGGAAAGGGAGGAGCCTTTCAGCTCAACTAAGATGAGTTTACTCAACACCACTGGAGGGCGCTGTCCTCCTCCAGTCTCTTAACACTATTTTGAGGAGCACTAAAATAGCTTAGGAGAAGAGCCAATGAACATGGCTGGGAGAACCTCAGAATTTTCTGGCATTGTAGACTTGACATTTCCAGCATCAATCTTTCCTCAACAAGATATTTAGCATTTAATAAGTTCTGGGATTAGGAGCTTTCTTCTCCAGAGACCGATATTAACAGTAGTGTGCCTAAATGTTGAATAAATCTAGAATGCTTTCCCCCAACCATCCAGGACACATTTAATTAAATGCCCCCCATCTCTCCTGCTTCCTGCAGCTGCTCCTGCAGACTCTTCTTCATATATATTCATACAAAAATGAAAAAGAGTCCCCAGACATCTCCGACGCAGGAACTTTAGGTGACTTTTAAAAACTATCCATAATTTTAAATGTGAATAAGATTGGTATGACCAGAAATGTCAATTCTGAATGTCAAAAATGGCAATTTAATTAGGCTAGAAACTGGATGTTCATCTTCAAAGGGGAAAAGGAAATTATTCCATTTCTGTGGAGACAAAAATATTTAAAGCTACACATTTCTGGAGGTTGCCTTGTCTCTGACGCTCTGTTCAGTGGATTCAATCCATCACCCTCTTGGTTTGGTTTAAGTAAAATGTCAGCGGGGATGGAAACACACACGCAGGAGTGCGGATCGGCAGAGGACAGGCTCTCTCCAGTCCACAGCCAGCCCTGGGCTTCTCTGACAGCCTTTGTCTTTAACCAGCACAAATCCCACCTATCCAAATTCCCAAGGGTGACAGTGCCGCGTGTCACCCATGGTTCCCATTTCTACGTTCCACTGAATCTGTAAATGCATGAAAACAAGTGGACAAACCAAGGGCATGTGAGCACAGCAGGGCAGAGACATATACAAATGCTGATTCAACCTTTTTCTTCTATCTATTCTGGTTAAGATCTTCTTTGACTTCCTTTTTTTTTTTTTTTAAATGAAATTTTGCTCTTTACCTAATTCCTCATCTTTTCTTTCATATTGAGATACAGAAGAATCAGAAATAACTCACATCAAGGGAGAACATGATTTTCAGTGGAAACAGGAACTTCCCCCCTCCCCCCCAACCCCGGTCCATGGAGACAGCAGAGCCCTACCTGTCGGCACCACTGATGCCTCCAATCTGAAGATTTGGGCTCCCAGAGATGGGATCTCCACCCAGCAGGGCCCGAGCCACATCCCTACTCCACTGTGATCACACTGGGATGCTGTGATTGGTGGCTGTGACTTACCACCAAGCAGCTGAAGTCAGAGAAGTAGAGCAATCCCCTCCTAAGACTTGGTTGTGGGGCCGGTGCTGTGATACAGCAGGCAAAGCCACCACCTACAGTGCCAGCATTCCATATAGGCGCCGGTTCGAGTCCCAGTTGCTCCATTTCCCATCCAGCTCTCTGCTATAGCCTGGGAAAGCAGTGGAAAATGGCCCAATTCCTTGGGCCCCTGCACCCGCATGGGAGACCCAGAAGAAGTTCCTGGCTCCTGGTTTCACATTGGCTCAGCTTGGTAGTTGTAGCTAACTGGGGAGTGAACCAGCAAAGGAAAGATCTCTCTCTCTCTCTCTCTCTCTCTCTCTCTCTCTGTGTGTGTGTGTGTGTGTGTGTGTGTGTATGTGTCCCTCTCTGTAATTCTTCCTTTCAAACAAATAATTTTTTAAAATGTATAAAAAACAAGCACTTTAAAAATAACGATTTATTTATTTTGAAATCCAGAGTACAGAGAGAGAGAGAGGTAGAGACAGAGAAATCCTCCATCTGCTGGTTCACTCCCCAGATGCCTCAACAGCCAGGGATGAGCCAGACCAAAGTCGAGAGCTGGGAGCATCATCTGGGTCTTCCATGTAGATGCCAGGGGCCCAAACTCTTGGGCCATCTTCGGCTGCTTTTCCAAGGCCATTAGCAGGGAGCTGCATTGGAAGTGAAACAGCTGGGACTTGAACAGGAGCCTATATTGGATGCCAGTGTCAAGGGCAGTGGCTTAACCTGTGATACCCAACACCAGCCCCAAGAAATAAACATTTCTTTAAAAAGAAAAATACATTTTGTTTCTCTTTGTGTTTAGGAAAATATCTGGAGCTAGTGGGAAGCCCAAGTCCAGTTTTTAAAAAATTAATTTATTGACTTGAGAGAGAGAGAGAGAGAAAGCAAACTCCCAGCTGCTAGTTTACTCCCCAAACACTTGTAATTGCAGGGGCCATGCTGGAGCCAGAGCTGGGAGCTAGGAAGGTACTCAGGTCTCCCATATGAATGGTAGGAACCCAGCTACTTGAGCCATTCACATAGTGGGAAGCCAGAGTCAGGAGCCAGAGCCAAAAATTGAACCAATGTAGGATGTGGGCGCTTGGCTAAACGCCCCTAGGTACCCCAATGTAGGATGTCAACCGCTTGGTTAAACCACTCTTTCAAATTCTAGTTTGAATGGAGGAAGAGCAAGGGAAAAAGGCCAGGGATAAGTGAAGGGACTTTTCTCCATTTTTTTTTTTCATTCAACGCTGAGCAAATGTGGTTGGATTCAGATGAATTCCATGCACAGTAAACCCATACTGTGATAAACACACACTGTTGTATTTGATTCTCTTGTCTTCCCCTCTGAGCGTGCTGCTTCATATTCAGCCCACACTGCCTGCCTTCTCTCTGGCTGGAACAAATCCCGCATCTCCTAACTTCCCCGGAAGATGAGGGGCGGGGGAACACTGCCAGCATCACAGGTGCAAGGATTAAATGACCCCAGGGGAAAAGTGCATTGAAAGAAATTACAAATCACTTAAGAATGTGCACATTAAATTAGTAAAGCAAGTCCTTACAGCTCATCGACAGTCTGCAGTCAGAAACCGATTGACAGTGGTGAGACTCACCGACTGGAAAGCCAGCAGCATTTCAGACAACAGTATCAATGCAGCAAACACTTTCACAGAAACTGAACTGCAAATGTTGGTTTTAGTGGTAGAAAAACACCTTGGCTTCCTTTCTATGTCACTTTTGCCCCCTGAATTCTTCATTCCACCACAGTTTGGGAGCCCCGGGAACCATCGTTTGCGTCATCGTCATTATCACAGCTGTCTTTGCCTCTAACAGTGAAGCCAGCTGTTGCCAGTCCCCATGCTCACTGCCAGTCAGCTCCTCCGGGGACGGGGCTGCGCCACACTGACGCCCATCCCTTGGTTTCCAGCACGGACCCCTGAGCCATTGCCGCGTGATTCGCTGTCTGCTCTTTCTGTGTGAACGATCCAGAAACCTCCATCCGTGATGCAACTGTGTCTGTGTGAAATGCAGAATTCTTATTTACAAATTCCTTTCTTCGCACCCCAAGACTAAAAGAAGTCAATGCCAGTCCAACCTTTAAAACGATGCAGTTGTGAGGAGCAGATCACGGAGTTCTACTAAGCTGAGATCATTTGGATGACCCCAAATTTGTTACCGTATTTTTTTATAATTATCATCCAAATGAAAGCATGATAATCTATCTCAGCCCTCCCCTCTCCTCCCCCACCCCAGAGTTTGCTGAAGGCTGCATTTTTAGGAAAACTGACCAAAATGTAGAAAAGCATCCGGCATGTAGTAGTCATTTGACAAAGAAAAGTTTTGCAGAAAATTATGCCGAAACCACCCATTCAGGCCAGAGACTTCCAAGCTTATAAAGTTAAATCAACTGGATTTCAATGGTGCCCTGTTTCAAAAAATCAAAAAAGAGTGAGGGAAACAGCACTGAACTTAAACTTGACAAAGTCTAACTTGAATCTAAGTAGTAGCAGTGATGCCAGAATCGAGGAAGATGATATGCAGAATGCGAAATCACATGATCCCTGCTCATCTGCCCGCGGTTACGAAGATCCAGAAAGCCCTCGTGGAATCACTTTTAAAAGCTCACCTACAGGAAGGAGAGGCTCTGGAGCGGACACCAGGACACCATTCTCACGACGAGCAAGGGCAACATTGCTGAGAATGAGTGGCCTGGATCCACGTGCAACCCGGAGAACGAGCATCGGGGAGCAGGACCCCACCCAGCGTTCAGAAGACCGTGGGGGTCTTGATCCATTCCTCCCGCTCCACCAGCAAGATGGGCTGCAATTTGATTGTCGCGAAACCCCGGTGGCATTCTGACCCCCACCCCCACCCCACCCCGCCCCCCCCCAAAAAAAAAAGAGCGCCACTGTTGCAGAAATGAAGCAGAAAGTCATTCGCATGTTTGCTGAGAACAGACCGAGATGAGACTGGAGCTGCTCACGGCAGGCGTGCCAGGGCCCAGCCACAGGGCAGGCCAGAGGGCCTGGGGGAAAGGACCAGATCAAATTAGGGCGGGAGCAGCATGCGGGACTGCGGGCAGCCCTTCGAGGTCCAGCAGCTTCCTGGGGAACCCTTTAGGTGAAGGCGAGGATGGGGTTGAGGTGTGACAGGATCGTTGGAAATTTTCTTAGCGCTTTCTCTGGGCCAAGCATTGCTGCGTGCATTGGTTCCTTCCATCCTCACAACAATCCTATGAAGGGGGTGCTATAGTCTACACGCTGTATAGACAAGAAAATTGAGGCTCAACTCTAACAAGCCACTTGGTTCAAGGTCACACAGAGCAACTGGAGGAAGGTAAATTCCAAGCATTTCAGTCTGGTGATTTCCCTGCTTCTCATTAAAGGGTCCCGCTTAGTGCTGGCTTTGACCCTCTGCTGGGGGGTTTGGCTCACCCAGCCCAGGGGGAGCCTCATTCTGACCTCACTCTGCAAGGTGGGCCGCTGTCTAAACTGATGGTATCTGCTTAGGGATCAGGTGAGAAGCTGACGTCCTCTAACTTGGGATTTTGCCATGGAAGTGCAGTTGACTCCAAATCTACATTAAGGAATAAAGTGGTGCTGTTCCCTAAACATGAGCGCAGGCACACACCCTCCTTTATATACCGGCTAAGGGGCCTGACTCCTGATCATCCTCCTGAGGATTTGGGGCAAAGCACCTCCCTGGGCATGAAACATGAAATTTCTCTCTTTGTCCAGAGATTCTTCCCTTTGTCTTCCTCATTCTGCACCCTTTGCTGTTTGGTACCCCACCCTGGTTTGCCATAGAACTAACCAACATCTGAGAAGTCCCCATTTCTTCTGTGAAGCTCCAGCCAGGACCCTTCCCTGAAGGTATCATTATGGACCTACACAGTCTTGGAATTTTTGAACATTTACTCTCCTTGGATGTAAACTCTGCAAAGTGCCTGCTTCCACAGTTGCTACACCCAAGTGGCTCTTCTCTATGTCACCCTGTGGAGTGGAGAAGAGGGACAGAGAGGCTAAGCCAGGGATTATATGCGGATCCCCGAGCTTTTGAGAGAATACATTTGCCATCTGAAAATCAATGCTCTCTAGGGAGACTTCAGTGTGGATTAGAAAGGAAGTGGGAGGAGTCCCCCACTGTCCTCCTGATTGCTGGGATCCAGGGAGAGGAGCAGATGACATTGTGTTATGAGCCCCTGAGGGTGGATACACTGTCTTAGGGTGTTGTCTTCTTAGCTCATTCATCTCCATCAGGAGGGAGCTAAATGACCAGGAATTCCTGGGGTCTCCACCAAGTCCCAAAATGCTACTGAGTGAGAGGTAGCTTTCCCCTGTGAGTGACAGGTGCACCTGTTGGAGCTCGTCTCCCTAGCATGGAGCTCCTGAGGCAGGGCTCGTTAACACAGCGAGGCCAGACTTCCCGGTCTTCTGTCCATGATGCTAGGTCTTTTTTTTTTTTAAAGATTTTATTTATTTATTTATTTATTTATTTGAAGGGCAGAGTTACAGAGAAGCAGAGAGAGAGAGAGAGAGAGAGAGAGAGAGAGAGAGAGATCTTCCATCCAGTGGTTACTCCCCAGATGGCTGCAATGGTCGGAGCTGTGCCACTCCGAAGCCAGGAGCCAAGAGCTTCTTCTGGGTCTCCTACACGGGTGCAGGGGCACAAGGACTTTGGCCATCTTCTACTGCTTTCCCACACCATAGCAGAGAGCTGGATGGGAAGTGGAGCAGCTGGGACTTGAACCAGTGTCCATATGGGATGCCGGCAGTGCAGGCAGCGGCTTAACCTGCTATGCCACAGCACCAGCCCCTGCTGTCAGGTTTTTTTTTTTTTTTTTTTTTTTTTTTTTTTTTTTTTGACAGGCAGAGTTAGACAGTGAGAGAGAGAGAGAGAGAGAGAGAGACAGAGAGAAAGGCCCTCCTTCCGTTGGTTCACCCCCCAAATGGCCGCCATGGCCAGCGTGCTGCACCGATCCGAAGCCAGAAGCCAGGTGGTCTCCCATGGGGTGCAGGGCCCAAGGACTTGGGGGGCCATCCTCCACTGCACTCCCAGGCCACAGCAGAGAGCTGGACTGGAAGAGGAGCAACCGGATCAGAATCCGGCGCCCCAACCGGGACTAGAACCCGGTGTGCCAGCGCCACAGGCGGAGGATTAGCCTAGTGAGCCGCAGCGCCGGCCAAGTCTTCATCTTCATTCATTCTCCTGCCACATGCTTTGGAGGCAGGAAAGGCCGCTCCCTCTTTGTGTCTTTCCCACAAGCCCTCTGGAAGATGATTTCTCCATCTCACAGGACAGAACTCGATCCCATGTGTACCCTAGAACAAGTGGTTGGGAAAGATCTTGCTATGGTAGTCTCCATCATGCTTCACCCTGGGACTGGGGAAGACGCCGCCTCGGCTGAGAGCCAGAGAGCCAGGCTTGGCATTTCAGCCTTTGTCAAGAGGGAATGGCTGGGTGGCTGTACACTCAGCTGTTCATCACTTTAACTAAAACACCTTCGAGAAAACTCTTACAAAGGAAATGGTTTATTTTTGCCACGGTTTTAGAGGTTCACAGTCTGAGATCGGGGGCCCCATTGGATCATGAGTGTGGTGGTGGATGGTGAACTGAAGAATCACCTGGGGTGGGATGGGGAGCACCCCCTCTCCTCATAGAGACACTGTGCCCCGTCATGGGGCCTCCACCCCAGCAAGCTGATCCTGTCTGCTCACTTCCCAGAGGCCCAACTTCAGACACCATAATTGAAACAGGCCTCCACACTATTGGTATCTTCAGTCCGTGAGTTAGGGGTCTAAGCATCAGCAGGAGTTAGGGAGCCAAATCCTGTTCAGACTGTAACAGTGATGACCAGCAATTTGGCTAAGAGTCCTCTGTGGGGCTGGCACTGTGGTGTAACAGGTAAAGCTGCCCCCTGCAGTGCCGGCATTCCCTTATGGGTGCCAGTTCAAGTCCGGGCTGCTCCACCTCCGATCCAGCTCTCTGCTATGACCTAGGAAAGCAGTACAAGATGGCCCAAGTCCTTGGGCCCCTGCACCCATCTGGAAGACCCGGAAGAAGCTCCTGGCTCCTGGCTTGGGATTGGCGCAGCTCCAGCTGTTGTGGCCAATTGGGGAGTAAACCAGTGGATGAAAGACCTCTCTATCTCGCTCTCTCCTCTCTCTGTGTAACTCTGATTTTAAAATAAATAAATAAATCTTTAAAAGAAAGAAAGAGAGATAGAAAGGTTTGAGATTAAAAAAAAAAAAAAGAGTCCTCTGTGAGAGTGCCAAAGGTGATGGGAAATGCTATTTCTCTAGATCCTCACCATTTCCATCACTGAATCCCACTGTCTTTATTCCTCTTGTTTGGCCGTCAGCCCTTTTCTCTCTTGCCCTCAAACTTGCGTGGTGAGATAGTACTCTAGGGGCTCGGCCGGCTCAGGAGGGCTCAGTCCCCATGGATGCCTACCCTGTGTAGGTGAGAGAGGAGGAGGTGGGAGGATTGCACCTGGAAAGAGGGGATCCCAGGACAGCCATCCAAGGACCAGGGAATTCACGCCTTGGGAGTGCCCATCTGGCCCAGGTGTCGTGAGGCCTGGTGCCCTGCATAGGTGGATAGTGTGGCCACCATAGGAATGCTAGCAGTGGTCAGCTCTATCCCAGTGTGGAGGCTGGAGAGAGCAACTGCCCAGCCTCACCACCTCGGCTCCATATCTGCCCGTTAATGCAGGCATAAAGTTACTGAAGTGGATGGCAGGCACAGACATGCCGGCAGGTCGCTGCAACACCCAAGTTTACAGTGCATGAGTAGCCGTAAGGGAATTCCTGTGCATGGCCGCTGAGGGCAGGATGAGAAACATCCCACCCTGTCCAGGCATTGGTTTCCTGTTGCAGCGGCAACAAAGGATCGCAAACTTATTCCGTCCCAGTACTAGAGGTTGGAAGCCTGACACGGGTTCCGTGGGCAACAGTGCTGGCAGGGCTGTCTTCCTTTCTGGAGGCCCATGGGGCAACGTCCACTTCCACCTTGCTGGCTTCGGGGGGCTGCCCACTGCCATGGCTCACAGCCACTTCCGTCATCTCCAAGGTTAGCAACCTGCGTCTCATTGAGCCTGTTCTAGTGGTCGCATCTCTCTTTGAGTCTCTGTCTTCTGATTCCCTCTTCCACTTTTATGGATGCCAGGGATGACAATAGGCCCACCTGGATATGCTGGGAGGACCTATTTTAAGGGCCACTGGTTATCAGCGTTAATTGCAGTTGCAACCTTCACCTCCCTTTGCTATGGAAGCTATCACAGGCACAGGTTCTGGCGAGGAGGCGTGGGCTTGGCTGAGGGCTGGCAGTGCGGGGGAGGGGCGGTCTGTGATTCCTCTCGCGCTCAGCACACAGGGAGCTGCGGGAGGAGACCTGCTGTTCACTGGGCGTCCCCGTGTGCCAGGCAGGGCAGGGGCTCTGCGGGCTCTCTCGTTTCATCCCCCCACGCAGTCCCTAACTTGCAAGAGGCAATGCTGCCTTAGGAGGGTGGTGGTGATTACCCACAGTCACATCGCCGGTGCCTGTGGGGCTCGGGCCCCCTCGTGCCGCCTTCTGTCGCCCCTGGCTCCCTCCCTAATGGCCCCGGGGACCACCCTGTGGACACGAGGGACAAAAGCCCAATGAGAAGTCACCTTATGAACTTGACACTAAGGAGGGTGACTTGAAATCGGGCTGAGCAGCTGCCAGCGGCAGTGACTCACCCGCGGCAGAGCCGGTGGGGGTCTGCAGCGGTGGGCCCGCGTTGTTCGCCAGAGGAGCGGCCTTGGGGTATTTTAGATGGAGCCCCAGGAGCCGCGGGGAAGGGGGACACGAGTGACCACGTGGGGGACGTCCTAGTGGAAGTGCCCGCTGAGTTCGCTGGGCCGAGAGGCTGGTGGGCGCACAGCGGGCGAGCGGGTGCTGCCCCCGGGCGGCGACACGCACCGAGGCCCGCTCCCTCCCAGACCCCGGCTCCTAACCCCGGCGGGGGGCCGCCGGCCACGACCCGTGAGCCTCGCGAAGACGCTTGCCGCGGTCCGGGGCGTCCCGGGAGCCTCCGGACAGCGGAGCGGCCCTGCCCGCGACACCGGCGCTGCCGCCCGAGGAAGCCGCTGCGCGCGGGCCCCTTTGTCCCGCATGGCCGGAGCCCCGCCGCGTGACCTCCGCGGACGCCGCCGGCCAAGGCCGCGTTTCTCCCGTTCCAGGCCTCGGAGCGGACCCTGTGCGGGCGGAGCGGTCCGGGGGAAGACCGAGCGAGTGCGAGCGGGAAAGGCTGTGGGTGCTCCATAGCGAAAGGGAGACTGCGCGGTACCGCCTGCTGCGTGTGTTTGCTCGTGTGTGTGTGCATATGTGCGCGTGTGTGTAGCCAGAGAATTAAACTATCCCAGAACAGTTTTCAACTGCTTTGCCTTTTCCCAGGTGTCCGTGGCCGCACTGCACAAGTCTGTGACGAGTAACCGCCTTCCTCACGCACACAGTTGCCGTGCGTGGGGAGGGATCCGAGTCGCCGTGGGTCAGGTTTCCGGCCTCGTTAGCTACAGCGGTGCTGGCTTTAAAACGATGACGCAGGTGCTACCTGCGGCCACCAGGGGGCGCGCGGGCGCCACTGGAAAGTCCGCGGCTTCTCCCGCACCGCTGAAGGCCGGGTCAGCCTCGGAGCCAGCACGGCTGTGACTTGGGGCAATCTGCTGCGAGCATTCGTCCGTAGAGTTCTTGGGGAAATGGCCGATGGCTCACGCTCACGTCGTGACTTGATCCATCCTCTGCTGGTGCGTGTGCGCGCGTGGAATCCAAGCTGGGTCAGCCAACTGGTGTTTCGCGTAGATTCATGATACCCACGAGGAGCAGGCGTGTGTGCATGTGTGCTGGGGTGCACACTTGTCCTCTCCTATCAGCGTGGCTCCTGAGCGCCCCCTGGGCCGAGTGGCCACACCCAGCGCTGGCCCTGCGGGGCCTGCCCCAGCTCGGAGCTTGAACTTGGAAACTCCAAGTTAGAAAAAGCGTGCGTCGAAAATCCGGGGTCTAGGCAACGCTGACTTCAGGGCACCCAGGATCAGCCAGCGGGTGCAGAACAGGTCCCCAGCTTTTCCGCGTCTGCCCGCGCGGTCTGGCCGAGCGCTGTGCACCGGCCTTTGCGACGCGGACCTTGGGCGTGGGTGCGGCGGTGCGGGGCCACTTGGGGTGCGGCTCGTGTGGCTGAGCGGTGGGCGGGGAGAGCGCGCGCTTACTGCTGTTCTCACTCCCTCGGTGCCTGCCTGCGGGGCCGGGGCTGGGCCGGCTGAAGCTCGGACCGGGGACTCAGCCCAGGTTTCCCTCGTGGGCGACAGGCACCCACCTCCAGGGCCCCAGATCGGCCCTGCGGGAAGCCCCATCGGGAGCCGGAGGTGACACTCAGGCGTGGGCGCTCCTGTAGGCCCACGGGTGTCATATTGACACCCAGCCCCCAGGCCCGCCGCCCGCCGCGGGGACTGAAGACCCAGTCCTAGGGGTTCACGGTGGCTGCCGGCTGCTGCGTGGGACAGCGCGGGTCCAAGCAGCCACATCTGGGCGGCGCGCGCTGCTGCCCCAAGTTTCCATTACGCCCCCACCCTTCGGGGATTCAACCAAGATTGTAACTGGGAGAGGCAGCCCAACTCCTCGTCCCTAGGGGCACGGTCCCCCCGTGTGACCTGGCCGGAGGTGTCCGTCCAGGCGCCCGGGGCTCCGCCTGCGGCTCCCGCGCTCCAGGCCCGGCCCCGGCGGTCGGAGCGCTCGGGCAGCCTCGCATCCCAGGTCCGAGCCGCGCGTCCGCCTGCAGGCTCCTGTGAGCCCGAGGACTGGCTCAGGCGCGTCTGCCGCAGGCCGCAGCTCATCGCCGGGTTACCCCTGCTTACTCGATTTAGGTTCCTTTTCTGACTCTTGCTTTCTGCACCTTACTCTAATTGAAATTGGTCCATCCGCGTCGAGGGCAGATTCTCCACTGATAGCCTTCCGGCATGGGTCTCCATTTCACACAGCGCACCCCGCTCCGGGCTCCGCCCCCGCCGCGGACTCCGCCCCCCGCCACAAGCTCCGCCCACGGCACCCAACGGCCAGTGCTCGGGCTCCGCCCACGCCGCCCGTCGGCCAGCGATCTGGCGAGGCCCCGAGGGTCCCGGGCGCCGCCGACGGTTACGACGCGGACTCAGGTGGGTCGGGGAGCCCACCGCCCGTGGAGGTGAGCAGCGGCTGAGGCTGACGAGAGGGCAGTGTGGCTGCGCCGGCCGCCCGCGGGGAGCGGGGTCAGGCGCGCGGCCGGCCGCTGCGAGGGAGGGGCCTCGCGGAGACGGTTGAGGCCAGCGCGAGGGCCCGGTGCAACCGACGGAATCCGAAGGAAGCGGAGACGGAGGCTGTTGGGCCGAGGGGCGGCCAGCGGCTGAGGGGCGAGCGAGAGTGGCAGACCCCGAGGTGAGGGCTCGGGACTCCTGGAAGCGGCGTCCCGCGGGAACGCGGATGGGGAGCGCAGCGGAGGGGAGTGGGGCAGAGGGGAGGGGAGCGCAGTGGAGGGGAGTGGGGCAGAGGGGAGGGGAGTGCAGCGGAGGGGAGTGGGGCAGAGGGGAGGGGAGTGCAGCGGAGGGGAGTGGGGCAGAGGGGAGGGGAGTGCAGCGGAGGGGAGTGGGGCAGAGGGGAGGGGAGCGAGGGGAAGGGAGGGGATGGGGAAGGGAGGGGAGGGAAGGGGAGGGGTAGGGAGGGGAGGGGATGGGAAGGGGATAGGGAAGGGAGGGGCAGGAAGGGGGTGGGGCGGGGCGAGGGGAGGGGAGGGGAGGGGAGGGGAGGGGAGGGGGAGGGGAGGCTCTAGGCTTCAGCCGCAGGGCCGAGGGGTGCGTAGAGCAGGTACCAGGGTCAGGCTGGGGAGGGCGGTCGCAGAGAGCAGGTGAACCGGTAAGTTGTCTGGCCTCGGTGGGCGAGGGAGGAGTTAGGACAGGGAAGTGTGGTCCTGAGAGAAAAACAGCCCTGGGGGTCTCATTGAGCATCCTTGGAAGCATCAGATCCCCCTGGGGCAGCGGCCTGGTCCTCGGGTTCCGGTTGATGGACAGTGGGTCCCTTGGAGACGCCAGGGCTGGTATTTGCCGCTGGTGTGCCTACAGGGCAGGGGGAAGTACTGAAAAGTGAAGCTTGAGAAAGGTGGCGATTCTGAACAGAAAGATACCGTCCAGTTTCTTCTACCAAAAAAAAAAAAAAAGAAAGAAAGAAAGGCCTCTGAGGTTCACGTGACCGGCGATTTCACTCCCAGGTGTCTACTCAACTGAAGCCACCCAGCCACTCAAAAACTCCTACGTGGATGCGCACATTGGCTTTATTCACAATAGCCAGAAAGTGGAGACAGCCCACACGCCTCTCAGGTGAGGAGCAGAGGCTTAAACAAAACGTGGTCCCTTCACACAGAGGAGTACCACTCAGCCATGAAAAGGCACGAAGCCTTTTGGGTCCGTGCCATGGTATGGTGAACCCTGACCCGCAGTGGCAGAGCCTGTATTGCGTGATCCATTCACGTGAGACGTCGGGAGTGACGGAGCCAGAGAGAGCAGCAGTGGTGGCCGGGGACGGGTGGGGAGAGTTCAGTCGGATGCAGTGGGTACAGGGTTTGTTTCGAGGGGATAAAAATGCCGTGGAATTTGGTAGTGGCAATGGTGGCACAGCTCGGTGGATGTGACCAGAACACACCACATTGCAGGTAAGTGGGCGAATGTTGTGCGTGTGAATCATTTCTCAATTTAAAAGACCTGCCAGGGTGATCTATTCTCTCTCTCTCTCTCTCTCTCTCTTTTGACAGGCAGAGCTAGACAGAGAGAGAGAGAGAGAGAGAGACAAAGGTCTTTCTTCTGTTGGATCACCCCCCAAATGGCTGCTACGGCCGAAGCCAGGAGCCAGGTACTTATCCTGGTCTCCCATGGGGTGCAGGGCCCGAGCACTTGGGCCATCCTCCACTGCACTCCCGGGCCACAGCAGAGAGCTGGCCTGGAAGAGGAGCAACTGGGATTAGAACCTGGCACCCATATGGGATGCCGGCACCATAGGCGGAGGATTAGCCTAGTGAGCTGCAGTGCCTGCCCCCTTTTAAATGTTTTTATGAGTAATTCTGTGCCAACAGCAGGGAGATGTGTCTGCTTCTAGGGGGGTGTAGGCAGGACACGGGCAGGGCAGCATTCGAAGAGGCTCAGGACCCAAGACGGCTGAGGAGCCGTGCCCCGCCCCCCCCCCCCCCCCCCCGCCCGTTGCAGGAGTAGGTCTGCTCACGGCGACCTGGAGGGGCTCGGGTATGCAGAGGACCTGCGTCCAGGAAGCCCCCAGTGTTTGAGGAAACCAGCACGGGGCACAGAGGCACCAGCAGCGAATCTGACGTGGGAGAAAACATGAAATGGTCTGAGAAAGTAGACTTTGGATAAATGTGAGGCTATTACATCCATGTATAAAGGCAAAGCTAGGAATCGCGGGAATTGTTAAACATGCGAAAGTGCTCATCGCAGTGGGCATTTAGCCCAGCTGTTGAGACGCGCACATCCCAGAGAGCCTGGGTTTGATGCACGGCCCTGGCTTCTGACTACAGCTCCCGGCTAGTGCAGACCCCGGGAGGCAGAGCGGTGACTCCAGGAGCTGGGTTCCTGCCACCTCTGTGAGACCCTGGGCGGGGTTCCTGGCTCCTGGCTTTGACCTTTGCTCAGCCTCAGCCATCGAGAGCCTGGGGGGAGTTGCCCAGAAGGTGCCAGTGCTCCTGCTCTCTCTCTCTCTCCATCTCTCTGGCACTCAAAAAAAAAAAAAAATCTTTTAAGTGTTAGTTGCTTTCCAATCTAATTTAGCATTTCAGTAACTCTTCCAAAAGCAGGTGAAAGTGATGTATGTAATGTGGCATTTTGCACACATACTCAGTGACAGCTTTTATTCCAAGTTAACCAGTGAAAACCCAGTTGAAGAATGAGATTCTCAGGACACTGGGCGCCCACACTGGGCTGCTGGCTGTAGAGAGAACGCGCACTGGAGGCAGCCAGATGACAAGCCTGCCCCGTCCCCAGCCTGCTGCTTGCTGCCCCAGCCCTTCCCCGAGGTGAAGTCGATCCTACCTGGCCAGGGAGCCCTCAGGCCATCGCTGGCTGTGACCACTTGCAGTGCACAGGAGAGGCTTCCCTGGAGGAAGCCTAGGCGCCTGGGACCCTGGGACCTGCCTTAGCAAGGGCCCCTCCCGCCAGCCCGCCAGCATCTGCTGCCAACAGTCTCCTCTCTGGCCTTCAGGATTGAGGGCAGCTGGAGGCCCGGGCCTGGGCCGAGCTCCCCAGAGGGACAGCTCCAGGCCAGAGCTCCCAGGGGAGGAAATGACTGCTTGGGAAGGCCCAAGACATGGGCACGATCCAGTCGGGAAACAGCTAAGCAGTGACCCCGGCCTCCTGGGGGCCTCACCCAAGCCACCTCTCTCTCCACAGGCTCTGCTTTTTGGGGCTTTATCATTGTGTGGTGGAGCTTGGGGCAGGGTTGACACATTTCAGCAGGATCTCAAGTTCCCAGTGGCCCTTCTGACAATGGTGCCCAGGTAACATGCACCAGGAGACCACGCACAGTCTGCCGTTCTGCCCTGCAGGACCGCTGTGAATCCCTTGTCCCTTGGGGTGACCTTGATACTTCTCTGAAGTCACTTTTCCATGTAACTGCAGAGACGCCCCAAGTAGGACTGACTACCTGCTCGAGCTGAATCATGCACAGCCCCAGATCTGTGCCAGGAGGGTGCAGAGCCACACAAGAACGTGATCCATCTTGGGGGAGCATCCATTTTACTGACAGATTTGAAAGTGTCGTTCACTAAGAACTATCTCCCCTCCACAAGGAACATGTAGAGGGATGAACAGGGCTGGGGGAAGGGCCACACCCCCACAGCTTCTTCCAGTGGAGTCCAAGGGCCCTCCTTTCAGCTCACTCATGACTTGCACAGATAGCTTTGGAAGGCCAGGGTGCTGCCAGGGGCCCTACTGACCCGAACACCTTGCAGAGAATCCCCGGGCACTTGGCCTGTCCCGTCCTCTGCTGAGTCAAGACCTCGAACTGGGCATGCCGAGCACACGGCAGCATGGGCTTCCTGCCCGGCTCGCACCTGCATGGGGTCCACAGCTGGTCGGTCCCACACACCAGGATGTCAGGGTCCTTGGCCCTCAGAGCGGGCCTTGTCTTCCATTGGCAGGGAGGGGAGGCATCGGATATGGATACTCTCAGCTCTGCTGCAATGCACATCACTGTAGACTGGGACCTCCCTGCCGTACCAGAACCTGTGCCCCTTGCATATGTGCAACTGTGTTCACTTTGAGCCTCTCCCTCCCTCCCTCCCTCCGTCTCCTCATCTCCCACCCCAGCCTCTGGGAACCATGACTCTAGTCTCAACTTCTATGAGATCAACCTTTCTGGAATCCCCACAGCAGTAACACTGGACAGCATTTGTCTTTCTGGGGTGATCTGCGTGCCAGTCAACTCCACTGGACCTTGCCACAGTGCACATGGATGCAGATAGCACGTGGGACCCAATCCATATGTGCAGCTATGATTTTTGTTGATGAGAAGCATTCACAGAATGCTCAAGAAAATGACAACCGCCAGGCAGCCCAGCTCTCCCCTTCCCTTGCCCCCAGTGTGCCTACAGGAGGGTCACTTTTCTGCAGCAGACAGACGCCAGGACCAGTGGCTAGGGCTGGCAGGATGCAGCCCATCGGCGGGCAGAACCCAGAGGAGCCTCCTGCGGATGCCCTGCAGGCCTTGGCTCTCCACAGAAGCTGTGGCTGAGGTCCCAGCCTCCTCGGGCTCACCTGCTGGGGCAGCTGCTGGTTCCATGGGGTCCCCACCAGTACTGGCGCTGGGGCAGAGGTGGAGGCCACAGGCCTGGCTCAGGGACTGGGCTGGGATGAGGGCTTCTCATGCAGCTGCCCAGGTAGGGGGGAGTCAAGCGTGCGGGCTCCATTGGACATTGGCTCTGGGGCCCTGCGGCAGCAGGGGTTGGGAGATGGGAAGGGTAGGCTCACTCTAGCCCTTCCTCCAGCCGGTGTGTGCAGGTGTGCTCCACAGGACAGCGAGGCTGTGACAGGAGGCTGCAGCTGGAGATGTGCCCTCCTCCCTGGCATGGACCTGCTCGGGGACATGCGCTGTGGCAGCCAGCCAGGACCCCACTGCATCGCCACTCCAGTACCTGGCAGCGAGCCCTGACCCGCCAGGTACTCTCGGGCTTCTGCATGCCGGGGAGGACCCAGGGGCTCCATGAGGGTGACCTCATTCCCCTTGGCTTCTTGGCAGGCGCGAAACCACCAGAGAACCCTCGCCAGCTCTGCCATGGGCCTCTCACAGCCATCCCAGGAGATCCCTCAGGACTGGGTCGATAGGACATGGCAGCACGTAGCTACCGCATAAGACACAGCCCCGCGGCTCCCCCAGGTTCCTCCCGTAGGACAGGACCACTGCCATCATGAACAGGATCACCCCTAGGCTCCATAAGTCAGCCTTGAAAGTGTTGGCGCCCTCTTGCCAGAACACTTCTAGGGCACAATACTGTGGGGTTCCGTGAAACCTCCTCACCAGGCAGCCAGTAGTTGAAGCCAAGGTCTTCTATTGGATGTTCAAATGGGAACCCAACAATGGCTTGTTCAGGTCCTTACGTGCCTCGCGGTTCGCATGGCAGGAGTCTTCAGCCGACGGGTCTGGCTGAACAGGGACTTGGCTTCATCCTCCTGTGGGCGTCCTGTCCCATCGTGCGATTCCGGAGATCACCCCTGCATGTGGGCTCCAGCACCAGGAACACGTGCTTGGTCACGCGCCTCACCCTCAGGAGACTCTATAGCATGGCCATTCCTCTCTTCAGCTGCCACGAGCGGGAGGGCTTGCTGTGATTTCCCAGGAGCCATGTCCCAGCCACGGGCTTCCCAGTCACCACACGGGGAACATCGGGCCAAAGCTACCCTGGCCGACGAGGGCAGGACGTGGTACCCGTCCTGAGCGTTACACGATGGGAAGCCTCAGGGCCTTCCCTCCTGGCATCCACCTAACCACTCTCTCTAAACCACTCTCTCTGAACTCTCTCAACGATGCTAGTTAATCAACTACCCTGACGAGGATGCCTATAGATCAAACGGATATC
The DNA here is from genome assembly GCF_964237555.1 of Oryctolagus cuniculus. Lineage (NCBI taxonomy): Eukaryota > Metazoa > Chordata > Mammalia > Lagomorpha > Leporidae > Oryctolagus > Oryctolagus cuniculus. Next base: position 126,718,137 of record NC_091437.1, on the reverse strand, counting down.
AAGGGTACTGACTGCCAGTGTGGCTCTCTACAGCACTAGCTATCCCATATACACTAACAATACTAAGCAGCAGGACTAAGTGCTACCTAAATAAAATGGGAAACTGCAAAGAAAAAAACCCACTCCATAACTACACTAATACTGAGAAATCTAACAGTGCTGTTTAACTAAACATGAGGGGAAAGGGGGAAAAAACCTGCCCAAAATGGGCAAAAAAAAAAAAAAAAAAAGTAGGTAGAAAAAAAATGGGAAAAAGAATAAACAAAATAGACCAGAAACAATACCAACGAGCTTAAACACTAGATCAGATGGGTCCAAGACACACAGGTCACCAAAAACAGCTCCTTGGGTAAGACACGAAAAAGCTGGACCCAGTCTATGCAGCTTATGTAGGCTTGTGGAAGGTAGCGGCGCCTTATGAAGTTGGAGCAAGACAAGGACTAACAGCCCTGGCAGGGACTTGCACGCATCTGTAATTCCTAACAGTGGGTTCTTAGGAAGTCAGCACAAGAAATGCTCGGATCACAGCAGCAGATAATCCACAGGCAGGGGCTTTCTCAAGAACCTTCCACTTAAGTAAAAATGAAACAAAGGTTTTTACTTAGATTGTTGCTAGAGATTGATGTTTATTAAGAAATTAAAACCTGTAGGATGTTTCACTGGTCTTTTCATTTCTAGTTTAAAAAGTGATGACATTTGGCTTTTGAAGACCTAATGTTGACACTTGAAATATCCATTCCTTTTCCTTTAACCTCCAAATGATAGGTTTCAAAATGATGGAAGGAGGCGCCAAGTGCCACACAGCAAGAGAAATCAGGGACGGCTAGGAGACGGGGCCCAGAGGGGCTGTGGTGCCAACAGGGGGCCCGGGGGCCTGGGAGGGGAAGGCTCGGAGCTAGGGGACGAAGGCCATGGGAACACCTGCTGTGGCGCGGCCAGGCAGAGGGAACAGCAAGCGCGGCACCCTGAGCCGGGTACTCGGCACGGAGCCAGGGGAACCAGGAGACCGGGTTCCAGAGCTCACGGGTGGCCCGATGGCCAGATGGCCAAGAGCCTTGCCTTGGGCAAAGGAAGCTTAGAAAATGTCTCAGGCAAGCCCTGGGGCAGTGGTTAAGATGCCCCTTGGATGCCCCCGTCCTGAGTCTGAGCCCCCAGGTTCAAGTCCTGGCTCTGCCCTCAATTCCAGTTTCCTGCTCGTGCGCACGCTGGGAGGCAGCTGGTGGTGGCTCAGTGGTTGGGTCCCTGCCACCCACATGGGAGACCTTCCTGGAGTTCCCAGCTCTTGGCCTCAGCCTGGCCCGGCCCTCACTGTTAGGAGCATTTGGGAGTGAACCAACAGATGAGAGATCTCTGTGTCTCTGCCTTTCAAATAAAGTGGAAACAAATGATAAAAACGTGAGCACCCTGCGTCTGTCACACCTGTTGGGCTGACCTCTCCTGCAGCGATGACTTTCTAGGCATTGATGTGGTGCCAACATCGTGCACCTGAGCTTGGCTGTGGGTAGTTTTTCTCTTTCCCTGTGGAAGAACAGACTTAGCAGGTAGCCCTCTTCCCTCTGCACTGGCTCGTCTCTGCCCTTGTGTGTTGTCACGTGGGGATGTTCCCTGGGGATGGTGGTGGCAGTGGGGGCTCTGGCTGCAGGAGGAGGGTTCCAGGCCTGGAGGAGGTTGGATTACCTGGTGGGTGGGGGAGGGAGTGGGTTGGTTGGGGAGGGGTTTGAGCCCTGGGAGCAGGGGGAGCCGCATTTCTCCCATCATCTGGAAATGACCCCACCCACAGTGTCGATGAAAGCCTGAGCTGAGTCGCCCGCCTGCCTGGCCAGGTGTAATTTCTCCACTCAACATGTAACCTCGCTCTTTCCCCCCACCCACCCCAGTCCGAGCAACTGGGCACCCTCTCAGGCTCTGTCTGGAGAGGTGCCCATCCATCCTTACGGATGTCCCTTCCCTAATAAACCTTGCTATTTTACCTCCCACTACTCTCTGTCTCACGCCTGAATTCTTTCTTGTGCAAAGACAAGAACCCTGCAATTTCTCCGGTAACACCTGTTCCCTCTTCCACTGCTTTCCCAGACACACCAGCAGGGATCTGGATGGGAAGTAGAGCAGCTGGAACTTGAACCGGTGCCCATATGAGATGCTGGCACTGCAGGTGGAGGGTTAACCTTCTACACCACAGTTCTGGCCCCTGTGTATCGATTTTCTAATGATCTAGAAACCCATATGGCTCGGGGAAGACAAGTGGGACCCCAGGGTACCTGGTGAGTTGGAGGGATGATGATGGGGCAGAAAAGCAGGTACTGCAGAGAAAAATATTTGAGCAATGCCTGGGGTCAGAAGTAGAAGCAAGGCTGAATTGCTGGAAGCAGGAGCACCTCCAAGGAGACGGGGAGGGGTTCCAAGCCTGCAGATGTCCCAGGAAAGAGAAAGCTCTGCCTTTTTTTCTGCAGAAGCCAACATGCAACCCAGACAAGGTTTACTGGGCTGATGCTGGAGCGCAAGGGAGACAGACCGCAGGGTGGGAGGGGGTTCCACATGCTGCCTCCACGCAGGGAGCCGGGCAAGGGATTTTATCGGGTGCGGAGGGGTGGTGGTTGCCCTAGGCACACAGCGCTTTGATATGCCTGGGTCAGAGTTCTGGCTCATCCTCCTGAGTTTGCATCAGGGTTCTGTGCTGGTGCAGCTCCTTTTTTTTTTTTTTTTTTTTTTTTTTTAAAGATTTCAAATAAAGACAGAGTTGCAGAGAGAGGCAGAGAGAAAGAGAGGGAGAGAGGTCTTCCATCCGCTGGCTCACCCCCAGATGGCCGCAACGGCTGCGCTGATCCGAAGGCAGGAGCCCGGAGCCCTCTCAGGGTCTCCCACATGGGTGCAGAGGCCCAAGGACCTGGGCCATCTACTGCTTTCCCAGGCCACAGCAGAGAGCCAGATTGGAAGAGGAGCAGCCAGGACCAGAACATGGGATGCCAGTGCTTTTACCCACTGCACCACAGCGTCGGCCCTGGTGCAGTTCCTTCTTTTGTACTCCACAAACTCAAAACAACAGTGTTGCTCACAACCGCCACCCCAGGAAGGTCCTAGATCCCCCATCCTGGGCTCTTCTGAGCAAGCACGCAGGTTGGGGAGGTTCCTCACTGGATAGTAGAGGGCCTTAGCTGTGAGGGGGTGGACATGCCTTGCTCCTGAGTGGTTTGGAGTGGAACGGGATGCATAGTGAGACCAGGAGACAGACACGTGGCAGGTCAGGAGGTGTTCAGTTAGAGTCCTGTGTCTAGGCACTCTCACTTACCTGTTACCGGGCATGCATCTCTAGCTGAGACTGGATGGAAGTCAGACTCTGTCTGTGCTGGGGCCTGAGGACAGAGCTCAAGAGTGACCCTTTGAGGGACAGGTATCCGGCCCAGGGGTGAAGCTGCTGCTTGGGACACCTGCATCCCTATAGAGCCTGGTTCACGTCCTGGCTCCTCTGTTTGTAATCCAGCTTCCTGCTGATGCACACCCTGGGATGCAGCAGTGATGGCTTGAGTACTTGAGTCCCTGCCACCCCTGGAGGAGACCCAGACAGGAGTTCCAGGTTCCTGGGTTTGGTATGGCCCAGCCCCCAGCTATTGTGGGCATTTGGAGAGGGAACCAGCAGATGAAAGATCTCTATCTTTCAAATAAAATGGAAATAAATAAATAAAAAGTTTTAGAAAGAGTGGATATATGGAGGCCGACGCTGTGGCATAGTGGTTAAAGCCACCGCCCGCAGTGCCAGCATCCCATATGGGTGCCAGTTCAAGTCCTGGCTACTCCACTTCCAATCCAGCTCTTTGCTATGGCCTGGGAAAGCATTGGAAGGTGGACCAAGTCCTTGGGCCCCTGCACCCACATGTGAGATCCAGAGGAAGCTCCTGACTCCTGGCTTCAGATTGGTTCAGCTCTGGCCATTGCAGCCATTTGGGGAGTAAACCAGCAGATGGAAGACCTCTCTCTCTCTCTCTCTCTCTCTAACTCTGCCTTTCAAATGAATAAATAAATCTTAAAAAAAATAAAAAGTGTGGACGTATGACATGTACTCAGGTCCCTGCCTAGCGCAGGGTGAGTGTCCTGTAAGTCTCATGTCTGGCTGTCATGCTGGTGTTACAGTTCCCTATATGACAAGCATATGGCCATGGGTTTCTTGCGTGGCTCATCTGCGGCAGGCCTGGTGGTCTGAATTCTCTGCAGGCCCCGGGCTCACCTGCAGTACAGAGGGCAGTGGATCACTCTGAACTATCTGTGAGGCAGGTGGAGGTTCTTGTTGGGGAGGGGAGGACTCTACACGACACCTGGAGAGGAGGCGCCGGTACCGTAGAGAGAGCAGGGTTTCTCCTGTTCTCCGCCGTGTGGGGCCCGCTCTGATGGGCCGTCCGCTCCTGAGCCTCACCAGGGCCCTCCTTAGAAGTCACCCAGGGGTTTGTGAAATCAGATCACGGAAAACGCTGAAAGGCAGGCAGTGGGGGTTTCCCCAACAGCAGGGGGCTCCAGGCACCCGTGTGATGGATGTGAGCGCTGGTTTCTTTACCGCCTTGCTTTGCTACGTGACTGCGCGCAGTGTGTGGGATGCAGGCTGGAGAATCTCTTACAGAAGAACTGTATGACCGTCGTCACAGGAGATGCTAACGAGAGACCAGAGCCACGACCCACAGCACCCAGTGTCCCCCCGAGAATCTCCTCTTGTTGCTCTCACCCACGTTTATACGTACAAAATGCTTTACGTGCCCTCTGCTGATGACAATGGAAAGACGCTCGGTGCAGAGCCACAGTCACCTGCCATGGACAAGCAGGCGTCTGCTCAGCCTGCCTGACCACCACGCTGTGTCACAGAGCCACAAGGCCATGCTGCCCACTGCTTGGGAAATCACTCCTTTCCTTGTGCGCAGTGACTAGTGCTGTGGAAACAAGCAAAAATTTTTTTCCCACCCTGAGATACGGGTAGAGAAAGAAAGATGGATTTTCCATCTGCTGGGGAAGAAGCAACTTGGATGAATGAGAAAGAGAAGCCACCCAATTTCAGTGAAAAGCACTTAGGAGTTGGTAACTATTTAAGATTCATTTATTTATTTGAAAGTGGGGGGGGGGAGAAAACACGCTCCTGTTTGCTGGTTCATGTCCCAGATGGCTACAATGGCCAGTGCTGGGTCAGGACAGAGCCAGGAGCCAGGAACTTTGAGTCTCCTATGTGGGTGGCAGGGGTCCAAACACTTGGGCCATCTTCCACTGAGTTTTCCAGGTAGTTAGCAGGGGGAGTGGAACAGACAGGACACAAAACTGGTGCCCATATGGGATGCTGGCATCACAGGTGGTGGCTTAACTCACTGCACCACAGTGCTGGTCCCAAGAGATGACCTTAGGCGTGGTGCAGTAAAGATCAGATACGCGACTGTCATTCTGTGGTGGTTTCTGAATGTGAGAGGCTCGCCCAAGTTCACGAAATCTGGAGAAAGGAAAGAATTGCTCAATCCCTGTAGTCCAGGGCACTCCAACCTGCTGTCATATCACCCATCCTGCAGGAACCCACACCATTCGATTTTTCACTCTAATACCTTTAAATTTTTAAATTTAATTTTATTTATTTGAGAAGCAGAGGGACAGAGAGACAGAAGATGGATACAGAGATCTCTGTATTGCCCCCAAATGCCTGCAACAGCTGGGGCTGGGCCAGGCCAAAGCCAGGAGCACAGAACTCAATCCAAGTTTTCCATGTGGGTGGCAGGGACCCAAGTCTTGGGACATTACCTGCTACCTTTCCAGGAGCCTTCACAGGATTGGAAATGTAGCAGCCAGGACTCAAGCCAGTCACTCCAAATGGGATGCTGACATCCCAAGTGAGGCTTTATCCCCCCGTGCCACAATACCCACCCCTGAGTATCTTTTATAATCACCGCCCAAAGGTTCCAGTTCCTAACAACCTCACCTTGGAGCTTAGGTTCCAAAATTCAACATAGGAAGGCTGGGAGAACACAAGTATTCAGTCCATTGCCATAGGTGCAGTTGATTACATAGAAATTAGACTTCAGTAGAGTTTATTCAAGAAATACCAATATGGTTTTTTGTACAGAATCTTTGAAATAAGAAATAAAATGAAGTTGGCTTTCTCAGTTCAGGTGGACTGGTCCATCTGATGACAGGAGAGCCCTGTGACAGCCTTTGATTTTGAAATTAAAAAATTTTCAAGTTTATTTTTATTCTAAAGGAAAAGAGACAGAAAAGACAGATTTTTAAAAATTTTTTTTCATCAGAAGAAAATGACAGGAATAGAGAGAAATATTTTCCCTCTACTGCTTAACTCCCCAAATGCCTACAATAGCCAGAGTTGGACCATTCTGAAACCAAGAGCTAGGAACTCCATCCAAGTCACTCATGCATTTGGGCCATCATCTGCAGGAAGAGAGAACAGCCAGGACTCAAACCAGCACTCTGATATGGGATGTAGGCATCCCAAGCAGCCTCTTGACCCCAAGAACTGGAACCCTTGCCCTTAGAGAGAGACTTCCTATCAGCTGGTTCACTCCCCAATGCCCATGATAACTGACCTGGGCCGAGTACAAAGCAGGGAGCTGGGAATCCATCCAGGTCTCCCATTGGGTTGCAAAGACCCCACTGCTTGAGTGATCACCTGCTGCCTCCCAGGGTGCACAGAAACAGGAAGCTGGAATGGGAAGCAGAGCCGGGACTTGAACCAGGAGCTCTGATATGGGATGCGGACATCCTAGGCATCATAACTGGGAGTAATGCACAGTGAGGGGGCAGCTGTGTTCCCACTCCCTGCAGGAAAACAGGCACACTACAGGGGTGGGGCGTGGGGGTGAGGGTGTTGGGGGTAGCCCCCAGCAGGCAGGGCTCGCCATGAGTCGCGATGCTCTCCTAGGAACCCAGGGTTGTGATTCCCACCTCGGCACTGATGGGAATATTAAGGGACCTTTTCTCCAAGCAGAAAACTCACTCTATAAATATTTTTTATTAAAAAAAATCACTTCAGCTCCTACCCACCAATTTGGGAGAAGAACCTGGCAGGGTTTGTATTTGGTTAAGTCAAATTGCTCCTCAGAGCAGGGCAGTGTAAGGTGTAGCAAAATCACTGCCTGTGGTCAGGTTGACCTCTGCACTGGGGGCCATGGTGGCTGCTGGGTGCAGGCGGCCACACCCCTGGTGCAGAACGAGCTGAGTGGGGATTTGCTGGCTTCCCCTCCCTCAGCAGAGGCCCGAGTCAGGCCTGAGATGTACACTAGCCATGGGACAGCTGCGATGGTTGACAGAGCCGGACTTTCCAAAACCTGAGAAGGATATGAGTCATTAATAAATACAGTGACTGGGGCCAGCGTGTGGCACGGCCCATTAAACCACCGCTTGGCCCCCACATCCATGTCAGCGTGCCGGGGTTCGAGTCCTGCCTCCTCTTCCAGCCCAGCTTCCTGCTAATGTGCACCCCAGGAGGCAGCAGGTGATGACTCGAGTGTCTGGCTCCCTGAGAGGCAGCGAGACAGCGAGCTCCCACCCAGGGGTGTGCTCCCCCAACGCCCCCAGAGGCTGGAGGTGGGCCAAGGCCAGGGTCAGCAGCCAGGAGCTGAGTGGTAAGGATCCACTTCCTTCAAGGTGGAAACATTGCTTTGCATGTTTTGTGTTCTCATTTAAGGTTTGTTCAAAGTAGGGTGTGCCAGACAAGATGCTAGGGGCTGGGTGTGGAGGGGAGACCCTGATCTACCTTCAGGGGATTCACAGTGTGCCTGGGGGCAGGGAAGTAAACAGAAGATTTGGGCTACGTTTGCTCTGGGCCATGCACTGTGATGGACCTTCGTGGTCTGGGCCATCCTGAACCCAGCCGCGTACTTTGTGTCTGTGGTGCAGGCCACAGGGTGTAACTACCCTGCACTCATTTCCTCTGCCACTGTGACTGGCTGTGGCTGAGCCTGTGACGTAGGAGAACTCGCTTTCCTGCTGAACTTGAACCTGAGAGAGGATGAGGCCAGAGCTGCAGCAGGAACAAACCTCGAATGCCTGAGTTGTGAATCTCCCTGCAGCTCTGGGCAGGCCAGGTTGAGTTTTCTATCAATCAATAGAAAATGCATGGAGGTATTGTGCGAGAGAGGTGGTGTGTGTGTGAGGGAGAGGGAGAGGGGGAGGGGGAGGGGGAGGGGGAGGGGGAGGGGGAGGGGGAGGGGGAGGGGGAGAACTAGGAGGAGGTGCCTCCTGAACTGGGGCTTGAACAACCGGAGAAGTTAGTCAAAGAGGCTGTGGGTGCTGAGTGGCAGGGCTGTGAGGGCATCCCCTGATGTCAGAGAAGCTGAAATTCCAGAAGCTTCCAGAGCCTCGGTGCCATTCCAGCGCTTCCCCAACTTGTGTTGCAGGAAAACTCTTTCAGAAGATACTAGCCGATGTGCAGAGAGGACACTGTCGTCTCCTGACAATGAAATTCTCCAGGTCCTGGTGCTGCTGGTTTTCTCCGAGCCTTGAACGTGTTCACTGCAGCCAGCAGTGTCTGCAGAGCCCAGGGTCCGCGCGCTCTGTGGAACAGTTCTGCAGTTTATTCCGTGTCCTTTTCGATGTGGTGTGGAGCAACCATGCTATTCCTGTCATTTTCTTCAGATGAAAAAAATAAACATTTTTTAAAAAATCCATCTTTTCTGTCTCTTTGCCTTTCAAATAAAAACAAACTTGAAAGTTGTTCAACCTCTATTTGTTTTAGTGAAGAAAGTGCAGAAGGCAGCACTAACTTGCCCGCTGCAGTGTGAGAAGACGTAGGTAATGATGGCTCTAAAGGGCTCTAAGAAGAGGCGAATGACCCATGGATGTCCTAGCAGAGCCCTCCCGGGGTTTTCAGAGTTCTCGCTGGAGCTGCTCCTGTGGGAATTCGCCTTCCTGGATCTGACTTCTAACTCAGTCCCTTTTCTGTTACAATCTACAATGCGGTCCTATCATTTGCGTGTGTGTGTGTGTTTGGTTAGGAGATTTGTTGATGTGTCTTTATTACACACACACACACACACACACACACGAGCTATGTGATCATGTGAGGAACACAAAAAGACACAGCACACCTGAAGATCTTTGACCACGGGTATTTTTCTGTTTATCAGAGCTCATTAAAGAACTTGCAGTGTTGCTTATTCTCCACTGTTCAGGGACTCACAAGCAGAGTGCCACTGCCTGTCTTGAATCCCGGGCTCTCGCGCACTCCTGTGACCTCGGTTAGGTGACCCCAGTGCTCTTCTCCTTCCCGTGATGCACGCGTCGTGCCTTGGTCCCTGGGCAGGTAAGCAGGGCATCATCGGATCCTCCCCCAGAGGCTCGCCTGGGGCAGGGCCTGCAGCCTCCAGACCCGGCGTCTTTTGTGACGAAAGCAGCCGCTCGTTCTGTCATTTTAAACTTCACCCACCAACCTCATCATCATCAGATTCTCCTCTCCAGGCCATTCCCTGTGTGTGTCGCTCAGAGTCCCTTGTGACAGAGCAGATCGGTCATTCACCACATCTCATGAATGAGCAGGTACTGCACCAAAACGAAGTGCAATGAGACCAGGTATTGGGGACATCAGACACGGCTTTGCCCTGTGCTTCAGTGCAGGGTGTGACAAACCACAGGACATGGCAGTCACCAGAAGAACCTGCTGGGATTAACCCAAGGGAGCTGCTCTCCCTTCCCATGAGAACTACCTGGTTTCAAGATTAGCAGAGGGAGAATGAGCTCTGTCATGCTCAGTTTCACATTTAAATTTCATTCCCTCTATAAATATTTTGTGATAGCAATCCAATTCTTCCTTTTCTAAAACCCCCACTTTGTCTTTTTTTTTTTTAAGATTTATTTTATTTACTTGAAAGGCAGTGCTGGAGAGAGATCTTCCTTCTGCAGGTTCACTCTCCAGACAGTTGCAACAGCTGGCGGGAGCCTGGAGCTCCATCTGGGTCTTCCGCGTGGGTGGCAGGAGCCCAAGCACTGGGCCATCTTCTGCTGCTTTCCCAGGTGCATGAGCAGGGAGCTGGATTGGAAATGGAGCAGCCGGGGCTTGAACTGGCGCTCATATGGGAAGTCAGCATTGCAGGCGGCGGCTTTACCCATTGTGCCACAACTCCAGCCCATCCTGCTTCATCTTTTCCAACCTTTCAAAACATTGATCCTTTTAAACTCATCGATCCTCCTGCTGTCTTACTATTTCAGTTTCTTTTACCTGTTTTCACACTGTCATGATGTTTCCCCACGTCGGCATCACCTGGGTTCCAGGTGTACCTCTAATTTCTTGGGGATAGAATCATTCTTCGAAGGCAAGAGATAGTGAATGGGCTGACATCAAATGACACTGTCTGATTTTTTTTTCTCTATGTGTGAATATGGAGTCTGATTTTGTGCTTTGGGCTGTTAACAAGGTACCTTCCTGGGGTTGCCCCGGTGGCGTCGTCGTGTCGCTTCCTCTTCCCACCCTTTGGGAACGAGCCCTGCTCCTGGGCTTCAACCCCAGAATCCTGGCTCAGGGCGGAACAGAAGCACCTGTCCGTGCGCGTGCACGCTTACGCCCGCTCTCGGCGCGGCTCCACAGCCCAGGGCTTCCCTCCCTCCCCCCCTGCCCATGGTGCCCAGCGCTATAGGAGGGAGCGCAAGGAAGTGGATTCGGACTGTTAACTAAATGCCCCCACCCGGGCCGCCCTGTGCAGTGGAAATTTGATGGCAGGATCTGCAAAGAACTTTCTGGTCCGGTCACAGAATTTTTTTTTTCTTTATGAGGCAAACACTGATGATTTTAGCAGAGATGAAAATTGCTGCATTAACCGACCATTAACTGTAAGTGCGCTCATGACATGAAAAGGAAGAAACCCACTGCTCATATCATGGGTGTTGTCAAAAACCAGGTGAATACTTGGATAACAAAAAAAAGTTGTACCTGTTTGCGACCCTTTGTGTTGTTGGCAGTTGTGAGTGATGAAATCTGAACTAGAAGTAGGGCTCACGGGAGGCGTGATGTGTAATCCTACAGTGCAGGAGGGAGGAGTGGGAGCGACTGTAAAAGGTCAACAGCCCTGAATCCACTCCCACAGAGAGCTGTTGCTTCAGTCTTGAGAGTCCTCCCGTGGGGCCCCTTTGCTGTATGAACTGGGGACCTGCTTTCCGGTGAGTGAGAACCCTGTGAGAGCGCTGCCACACAGGGCTCGGGGTTTGCCTCTCTGTTTCTGACTCCCAGTGGCAGGTGCAGCGGTTGTTTTGTTGCTGATGCTTTCAGAAGTTCCCAGGTGACTGCTGGCTGAGCTCAGAGTCAGAGTGAGGGTAGGGCAGGAGCCTTTCACAGGAGCCTGGTGAGTGCTGGATGTCACGGTGTTTCCCGCCCTTGGCTTCTCCGCAGAGGCCACGGCCAGAGCTGTGCTCCAAGAAACAGGGGTAAAAAGACCTAGCGTGAAAAGCAAAACAAAACCACAAAAAAAACCAAAGTTCAGCTTTGGGGAATGGTAGCCTTGGTGAGTGGGACTATCTGGGGTGTGTGTGTGTATACCTGTAGTGGTATTGAGAGGGTTATGGGATGGCTAAATATGCCCTGCAGTGCCCAAATGGTGCCAGTTTGTGTCCCGGCTGCTCCTCTTCCGATCCAGCTCTCTGCTATGGCCTGGGGAAGCAGCGGAAGATGGCCCAAGTCCTTGGGCTCCTGAACACATGTGGGAGATCTGGAAGAAGCTCCTGGCTCCTGGCTTCGGAATGGCCCATCTCTGGCCATTGCAGCCATTTGGGAAGTGAACCAGCAGGTGGAGGATCTTTCTCTCTGTCTCCCTTTCTCTGTCTGTAGCTCTGCCTCTCAAATAAATAAAATTTTTAAAAAATCTTTTCTAAACAATTAGTCTTATCTCCTTTTCTTCTAATTGTTTATTATTTTCATCTACTTGAAAGAGCAACAGAGAAAGAGAGAGATATCTTCCATTTGCTGGTTTACTCCCCCAAATGCCCGCAACAGCCAGAATTGGGCCAGAATACAGCCAGGAGTCAGAAACTCCATCCAGGTTTCCCACATAGGTGGTAGATGTCCAGGCACTTGAACCATCATTTGCTATATTCCAAGATGCATTAGCAGAAAGCTGAATCAGAAACAGAGTGGCTGGAACTGGAACCAGCACTCCAATATGGGATGCAAGAGTCCCAAGTGGTAGTTTACCCTACTGCATCACAAGACCTACCCCCTAAAATACAGTCTTTTTTCCCTCAAAGAAACCTTTTATTTAAGGAGTCAAATTTTATAAGTACAACTTTAGGAATATAATGATTCTTCCCACCACATGCGCCCTCCCAACCCCACTCCCACCCCACCTCCTCCTCCCTCTCCCATTCCTAGTTCCATTTCTCCATTAAGATTCATTTTCTTTCTTTTTAAAAAAGATTTATTTATTTTTATTTGAAAGTCAGTTACACAGAGAGAGGAGAGACAGAGAGAGAGAGAGAGAGGTCTTCCATCCAATGGTTCACTTCCCAATTGGCCGCAATAGCCGGAGCTGCGCCAATCCGAAGCTGGGAGCCAGGAGCTTCCAGGTCTCCCAAGCAGGCGCAGGAGCCCAAGGACCTGGGCCATCTTCTACTGCTTTCCCAGGCCACAGCAGAGAGTTAGATTGGAAGTGGAGCAGCCGGGTCTCGAAGCAGCGCCCATACAGGATGCCGGTGCTTCAGGCCAGGCATTAACCTGCTGCGCCACAGTGCCAGCCTCAAGATTCATTTTCAATTAACTTTATACACAGAAGACCAGCTCCATACCAAGTAAATATTTCAACAATTTGTACACATACACACACAAAAATAACTGAGACCAAGTTTTACAGTTAACTCTCATAATACAACTAATTGAGGACAGAGGGCCTGCATGGGAAGTAAGTGCACAGTGACTCCTGTTCTTACTTTAACAGTTAACACTCTTATGTATGACATCAGTGATTACCCAAGGCTCTTGACATGAGCTGCCAAGGCTATGGAAGCCTTTTGAATCCACAATCTACGTTAGTATTTAGACAGGGCCATAAGCAAAGTGGAAGTTCCTCCCTTCAGAGAAAAGTACATCCTTTTTTGATGGCCACTTCTTTCCACTGGGGTCTCAGTCACAGAGATCCTTCATGTAGGACATTTTTTGCCACAGTGTCTTGTCTTTCCATGCCTGAAATGCTCTTTTGGGCTTTTCAGCCAGAACAGAATGTCTTAAGGGCTGATTCTGAGGTCAGAGTGCTACAAAATACAGTCTTAAAAATTAGTTCAACTATGGGGGCTGGTGCTGTGGCACATCGGGTAAAGGCACTGCCTACAGTGCTGGCATTCCATATTGGCACCGGTTTGTGTCTCTGCTGCTCCACTTCTGATCCAGCTCTCTGCTATGGCCTGGGAAAGCAGTGGAAGATGGCCCAAGTCCTTGGGCCCCTGCACCCATGTGGGAGACACAGAAGAAGCTCCTGGCTCCTGGCTTCGGATTGGCGCAGCTCCAGCCATTGACGCCATTTAGGGAGTGAACCAGCAGAAGGAAGACCTTTCTCTCTGTCTCTCTCTCTCACTATCTGTAACTATACCTCTCAAATAAATAAATAAAATCTTTTTAAAAAATTGGTTAAACTATGGGTGTTAAGCACAGTCATATGACAAATAACAAATTGGGAGGGAACAATATGCCACAAATGCCTTAAATTTCTAAACTTGTTTAACTTACAGTTTTATATTTTTCTTACAAAACCAAAAAATAGGCCGGTGCCGTGGCTCAATAGGCTAATCCTCCGCCTGCGGTGCCAGCACACCAGGTTCTAGTCCCGGTCGGAGCACCGGATTCTGTCCCGGTTGCTCCTCTTCCAGTCCAGCTCTCTGCTGTGGCCCGGGAGTGCAGTGGAGGATGGCCCAAGTCCTTGGGCCCTGCACCCACATGGCTTCGGATTAGCACAGTGTGCCAGCCACAGTGGCCATTGGACGGTGAACCAACGGAAAAAGGAAGACCTTTCTCTCTGTCTCTCTCTCTCTCATTGTCCACTCTGCCTGTCAAAAAATAAAAATAAAAAAAATAATCTAGTAAAAAAAGACTAAAAATAACAGTAAGTAGATATAAATGGCTCATAAGTATGTAAAAGTATTCAAATTATAATTTTAAAATGCAAAATAAACAATAAGGATAAAATGTTATATCTATCCAGTTTGCCAGAATCAGCAAGTTTGGTCTTGCCCATTGCTGACAAGAGTGCACTTTGTCTCACATGTGATTATTGGAAGTGTTAATTGAAGAAAAATTTGATCAACTTATAAAATGCATGGGCCCTTTAATCATATGCCAGACATTTAAGCCAAAACATATCTGCTAAAGTATAAAAAGGTATATTTATAGTATATTCTCACATTGTTTATGATAGCAAAATCTGTTAACACTTCAAATGCATATCCATAAGAGAGTGCCTAAATAAATTATGATACATTCACATGATGGATGCAGATCTGTACAAGGTATTGAGAAACAGAGTAAAAATAGTCAAAGCAAAATGATAAGTTTAAAACATAAGGTGCAGACCTGTTAGCATATTACAGTCCTTTGTAAGCTGTGTACTGTTATCATCCCCATTTTACAGATGGATAAATAGAGGCACAGGAAGTTTACTCAAAATCACACAGGTACCTGGTGGGGGTTAAATAAGAGGGATGCCTCAGGGAGGACTGCTAGTTTCTTGTTAAATATACTTCAATTCTGAACTCTGATTGTAGCATCAATTCTACTCTCCCTTCAGCATTGTCATTGCTAGAGATTAGAAATTTTAAGTAGAAACATTTGTAATAACTGGGAATCCTCATCAAACTTTGATGAAATCGATGCAAACCAAATAACTGCCAGAGCTCACCCTGGGCCAGGCAATGTCTGAATCCCCACCAACCCAAGTGGAAAGGCCTTGTGGAACACAGGGCCCATTCAGAGTCCACCCTTTAGAAGTGGGGTTCAAATTCCTGCAAAACCTGTTCTTGATGTCCCCTTAGCACCTGCAAAGTGCTAATAATAATAATAATAACCCGTTTTGAGCCAGTCTCCTGAGTACTTTGGTGGAATTTGTGCCCATGATGCTGAGAGAGCATGTGTCAGCTGACCCCAAATCCTAAAGGCAGGCGCTCCAAAGCCGGGATGCCTGATCCCGCTGCCGGCCCTGCCTTAACTGCTGCTCTGAGGGGTACGGCGCCCCCCAGGCAGAAGCGGTAAGGCTCCTCTGATGCCTGGAAGCAGTGGACGTTTCTCCCGGACAGAAAAAGACAAACAAAAGACAGTCTGGAAACACAAAGAAGACACTGGAAACACAACTGATTGTGCAGCTGGAATGGTAGTGGCCAATGGACCGAAGGGAGTGGGAGTCCTGAGTGTGGCAGCACCAGGGCGGGAAGGGCCCCTTGGCCATGATACAAAATCACAGGTCAGTATTCACCCAGTGAGAAACAGCAGGTCCTCCTCCCCTTTACAGCTCCCCGGAGTCACAGGCCAGGTGACAGCGGCCCCTAGTGGCGAGCTCGGGAGCGCCGGCTTCCAGGGACCATCTTGCTCTAGAGAGTAAACATTCTAAAGGCTCTTCAAAACTCCAAAGGAGTGCAGGCCCACTGGAGGGTAGGCAATCAGTGATGCAAATGTGAAGTTGATGGCATGTAGGAGAGCTGCATCAACAGAGCTTGGGATTGCTGCTAAGAGGCACTGTTGCTGTGAGGAGTCAGAACGGTCACACCCAGCTCCGCAGAGGCCACCAACCCGGACAGACCTGAAGGGTGGTCTTGCATCTGCCCTCAGCGCATATGTCCACTTGCGTGGAGGTGAATTTCCATATAAAGGCAAAAATATCCAGCAGGTCTTCACGTTATTAGAAGTTAGCAGGATGAACATTTAAGCCCACTTAGCAGCCATCTGGGTAACTAGTCGATAGTCATCAAAATGTACTACAACGAGAACCAAGATCTGAAGCTATTTTAATCATCAGAAATGCTCTTGGAAATGGAGTTTCAGGAAACATTCTAAGAAATGTGTACAAGGCCAGCGCCGCGGCTCACTAGGCTAATCCTCCACCTGCAGCACCAGCACCCCGGGGTTCTAGTCCCGGTTGGGGCGCTGGATTCTGTCCCGGTTGTCCCTCTTCCAGGCCAGCTCTCTGCTGTGGCCAGGGAGTACAGTGGAGGACGGCCCACATCCTTGGGCCCTGCACCCCATGGGAGACCAGGATAAGTACCTGGCTCCTGCCTTCGGATCAGCGCGGTGCGCCGGTTGCAGCATTCCGGCCGCGGCGGCCATTGGAGGGTGAACCAACGGCAAAGGAAGACCTTTCTCTCTGTCTCTCTCTCTCACTGTCCACTCTGCCTGTCAAAAAAGAAAGAAAGAAAGAAAGAAAGAAAGAAAGAAAGAAAGAAAGAAAGAAAGAAAGAAAGAAAGAAAGAAAGGTGTACAAGTCTCTGTGCTCTGTAGGACCCTCCCTACTCCCTCACTCTGAGGGAAGGGGCATTCCTAGGGCTCCCTCGCCCCCCACCCCCACCCTGACCAAGGGCACCCCAGTGCAGTTCCTCAGAAGCACTCTTGGTTGCCATGATGATTGGGGCACTGCTGGCTTTTAAAGGAGGCAGGGCTGCTGGGCGCTCCAAAAGGAACAACGCACTACCGAACTTCTGAGCCTCGAAGCCATTTTACATACAAGCATGACTGAACTAACCCTGCATTTCTGGGCGCCAGCTCTGGACCTGGTGTGGGAGGTCATTAAGGACCCGAAGATGAGAGCAGCCGGGAATGCCTGGGCGGGTCTTACACCCCACGACGAGTGTCTCTACAAGAGACAGAAGAGGAGACCTGGACAAGGAGGAGGAGAGGGCCAGGGAGAGAGGAAGGCAGAGATCAGGGTGATACAGCCGCAAGCCGAGGAAGCCTGCAACCACCCGGAAGGTTTGTCCCCAGAGCCGCCCAGGGGAGCATGGCCCTGCCCGCACCTGGGTGTCAGACTTCAGGCCTCCAGAACTCGGAGGGGATAAATGTCTGTGGTTTGAAGCCACCAGGTTTGTGGTGTTTTTGTCCCTACATTGCAACCCAGCCTGGGAGCACTGAGCTGCTGCAAGATCACCAGGTGTCAAACACGCTTTGCTGGGGAAGCCGAAAGGGGTGGTGTGGGGAATAATGACCATCTGGCATGAAGGAATCAGAAGGCCCAGCCTGTCAGGCCGTCTCGGTCCAGGGGGCACATCCTGAGGTCAGCAGCCTGCGTACAGTCTCAAGACATTGGCTTTGCTGAGCCTCTGCCGGGCTCTGTAAGCCTGGGCTGCTCTGGAACGCGGGGCCTTGGTGAGAACGCTGGGATGCAACGGCAGTGTGCAGGCTCCGGTGGGAGCAGCCCCGTGAGCGACTCGGAGCTGAGCTCTATGCTCTTCCCACTAAGCAGAGCGGCCATGGATGTGGTGAGCAGATTATCCACTCAGCCAGAGAGTCCCACCTTCAGAGCTGGGGCAGGGACGGCAGACACACAGACAACGCTGCATTGCTGGCGACAGTCAGGCCCCGGGGCCCAGATGTCACAGGAAATGGGAAGCCAAAGGCCACAGCCACATGTTTGACACATGCTGGGCTGCACACTTCACTGCAACGATGCTCACCAAACCCTTTAATCCCCACTTTATAGATAAGGGAACGGAGGCCAAAGGTGCATGGGCAGCCCAGGTCTGTGTGCCCCCAGAGTCCAACAGCTCAGATCTCCTTTCACTGGGGGTCCATTCTTCCACTCAGTGAAACTGCTTCTCGCAAGCAAACCTTGTCTTCTATTGGCCCCATTATGATAGAGATTTCATCATCTCCATGGCACTGGATGCTGCCTTACAAAACTGGGCATTCTCCACAGTCTGCATACTCACAGCTGGGCTGAGCTCTGATACAGTGATACTCTCGGACAGTGATATTCCCCGGCTGGTTAGTACCACGTCTTCCTTTTCTCATCTGTTCTTTTCATTTTTCTGCTCCTAATCTTACTACTTTATTTATTTATTTATTTATTGAAAGATGAGAAACAGAGACAGAGATCTCCCACCAAGTGGGACCAGGAACTGAATCCCAGTCTCCCACATGGGAATCAGGGACACATGTACTTGAACCATCACCTGCTGCCTCCCACATCAGCAGGAAGCTGGAGTCAGGAGTGGAGCCGGAACGTAAACCCAGGCACTCTAATATGAAATACAGGCATCCTAAGCAGAGTCCTAACTGTTGTACCAAATGCAGGCTCCCATCTATCAACCTTTTGAACTTGAATCTATCTTTGTACCTGCCTCTAAATGTACCTGCCTTCAAAGTGGCTGTTTTTTAGCTCAAGAAACTGAATAAGAAAACAATCCAGTTAAGAAATGGGCAAAGAACTTGAACAGGTATTTTTCAAAAGAGTAAATCCAAATGGCCAACAGACACTTGAAAAAAAATGCTCAGGATCATAGGTATTAGGGAAATACAAATAAAAACCATAATGTCAGGGCCAGTGCCGTGGCACAGTAGGTTAATTCTCCGCCTGCAGTGCGGGCATCCCATATGGGTGCCGGTTCTAGTCCTGGCTGCTCCATTTCCAATCCAGCTTTCTGCTATGGCCTGGGAAAGCAGTAGAAGATGGCCCAAGTCCTTGGGCCCCTTCACCCGCATGGGAGACCAGGAAGAAGCTCCTGGCTCCTGCCTTCAGATCAGTGCAGCTCCGGCAATTGTGGCCATCTGGGGAGTGAACCAACGGAAGGAAGATCTTTCTGTCTGTCTTTCCCTCTCACTGTCTATAACTCTACTTCTCAAATAAATAAATAAAAATCTTAAAAAAAAAAAACCCATGAGGTTTTACCTTACCCCAGTTAGAACGGCTCTCATCCAGAAATCAACAAACAGTGAATGCTAGTGACCATGTGGGGCAAAGGGTACCCTAATCCACTGTTGGTGGGTATGCGAACTAGTACAGCCATTGTGGAAGACAGTACGGAGACACCTCAGAAATCTGAATATAGACCTACCATATGACCCAGCCATCCCACTCCTGGGAGTTTACTCAAACAAAATGAAATCAGCAGATGAAACTGTTATCTGTACCCCAACATTGTTGCAGCTCAATTCACAGTAGCTAAGATATGGAAGCAACCCAGATGTCCATCAACTGATGACTGGATAAAGAAATTATGGTATATATACACCATGGAATACTACACAGCCATAACAAAGACGAAATCCTATCTTTTACAACAAAACAGATGCAATTGGAAACCATTATACTTAATGAGATAAGCCAGTCCCCAAAAGACAAATACCATATGTTTTCCCTGATCTGTTGTGACTAATAGAGTGCCAAAAATGTAATGTATGAAACTTACCTTTGAGATTTGATGTTGTTTATAGCTCTTGTCTCTACTGTTGAGGAACAGTGGGTTTTTTCTTCTGTTTGTTGAACTCTTAGTGTAGGATTAATCTTATGAGTACAAAATAAACTGAAAATAGACCATTGTAAAAATTAAGAAAGGGAATAAGAGAGGAAGAAGAAGGCTGGGAGTGTGGGCAGGAGGGCGGGTAGGGTGGGAAGTATCACTATGTTCCTAAATCTTTATACATGAAGCACATGGAATCTGTATACCTTAAATAAAATGAAAAAAAAAAAAAAAAAAAAAGCACAGGTCACGGGCAGCAACATTTCAAGGAACTGACATGACCCAAGTGAAAACTGGGCATTAGACAGGAGAATGTTAATTCTTTAAAAATAGAAAGAAATAAGGGAATAGAAATGCTGAAGAGAAAGAACAGTCCTTGGGAGACCCACAGAAATCTTGAATTCACACCTACGCCAACTATAAAGACACCCAGAGAGGACACCGCTCAATGGACACAGACCACTGCTCTGACGTGTCTTGTATCTTAACAACCAGATGGCTTGTGCTTTTGTGTTATGATTTATCATATGTACAAGGACAAGCATAAAACCTTCAGTAAACAGTCTGTTGACAATTTTAAAAATGGCTGTTTTTAATCTGTTGTGTCCCAGGAAAGCAAATAGAATTATGTCTAAGATAAGAGTAAGTAGACCTGAGTAAGGAACTCAGACAGCTCTCAGGCCACTTACGTGAGTCCAGCTCTGCCATCAGCCTGTGACATGAATGCCTTCATTCTCTACCTCGCTTCACTTTTGAACGGAGACTTTAGCAGCTGAAATTACTGTCTTGGGGATCTCTGAAGAAGTGAGCTATATGGGAATGTCCATTGTCACTCCACTAGATGGCCCTGACTTCTGTGGCTAGCGCCTGCCTCCAGGAGCCGGGACGTCCCCATCAGCCCAGTGGCTCCAATGCAAACACTCAGTGCTGCCCTGGTCTCCCCAAACGCCTCATCGAGGCTCTAGGGAGCGGCCTGAAATACCTTGCTCACTTGAAGAAACGGAATTCAACAAAATCAAATCCGAGTTCATTATTTTATTCTAAATACGGTAATTGGTAAAGAAATAAAAATCTCACCATTGAGACACAATTTCGCCACCTGCTGGCCAAAATACCACGGTGCAAATGTGTACAGTTCAGCATGTGTTAGCTATCAAACTTTAAACTACATATAGATTTTGGGCCAGTGCTCTGGCGTAGCAGGTAAAGCCACCGCCTGCAGTGCCAGCATCCCATATGGGCACCGGTTCAAGTCCCAGCTGCTCCACTTCTGATCCAGCTGTCTGCTATGGCCTGGGGAAGCAGTAGAAGATGGCCCAAGTGGGAGACCCTGAAGGAGCTCCTGGCTCCTTGCTTCGGACTGGCCCAGCTTCAGCCATTGTGACCATTTGGGGAGTGAACCAGCAGATAGAAGACCTCTCTCTACATATATCTGTGCTTCTACCTCTCTGTAACTCTGCCTTTCAAATAAATAAATAAATCTTGAAAAAATAATAATAATAAACTACATATAGACTTTAACAACTTGTGTTCTAACCCACAACTTACTATATTTCTAAATGTCACCATGCCGTGTATCAACTCCTGATTACCCTGCCATTCTCCAGTGCACTTCCATTTAAAGTCGGATTGTGAAGGGTCTTCAAAAATTCACAGAAAGTGCACATCATGAGAAATCACACATGGATTGCAAAACTGTTGCCCCAAAATAAACCTGCCTTTTAAAACCATTTTCCACAAGCTTTTTGAAGTGATTTTATGTAAGATTAAATATTTTTTTTTGTTTTCTTAATTTACTCTAGCTTTTACACTTAACAAATACAAATTACAGAAACAAAATAATAATGGCTGCATTGCTGGTGATGGGCAGGAAGTGTGAGGGGTGCTGCAGCCAAAGCTGGTTTCATGATCCTGCCTTCCATCCATTGGCTGTGTAAACTGAGGCTTGGCTTCTTCACGTATCAAATGGAATAAGAGGGCAGGTGTTTAAGCCTAGTGGTTAAGGCCCCACAAATATTCCATATCCAAATTCCTGGGTTCACTCCCTAGCTCTGGCTCCTGGCTCCTGGTTCCTGCTTATGCAGACCCTGGAGGCAACAGGTCATGTCTCAAGTAATTGGCTCCCTGTCATCTACACGGGAGACCTACGTTGGGTTCAGCCTGTCCCAACACTGGCCATTGTGAGCATTTGGGGAGTGAACCAGTGCATGGAAAAATCTCTCTCTCTCTCTCAAATAAATAATTTTTAATGGAGATGAGAATACCTACCTTCTAATTCATGGACAGGAAACAGCATAAACACAGTGCCTAGAACAGGTAGTTCAGTATCTGTTGATTTAGTCTCCTTTTATTAAAAGAACTATCAGTCTGTTAACTAAATAACACAAATACCACATTTCCTCTAAAACCAACATAAAAGCAAGAGGAGTTAAAAACCATAAATCTCATATCAAACTCCAAAAGAAAAGCAGAACTCAGATGGTAGAACAGTTTAACTTCACGGTCCATGGATAGCAATCTTCACTGAAAAACCCATCAAAGCAATGGAAGCTAGCGAGAAAGGTCATGTTCTTACAAACATCCATTTTATTTTTAAAGTGACCCCAATACTTTCATCTGAGGAAGCAGACAGCCAAAGAGATCTGAGCAGTGACCTCCATGAGCTAGCACAGCAAGCCAGGCTCAGGGCGAGCTTGGATGGGAGCCTTCAAAAGCAAAAACAAAAAAAACCCTGAATTCATGGGCAGAGGTAACTTTTCCCAGTTATCTTTATTGGTATTATAATGATTTTCTAAAGACTTATTTGCTTATATATTTGAAAGACAGAATGACAAATAGAGAAAGGGCTGGGACCAGGCCTAAGCCAGGAGCCAGGAACTCTGTTAAGATCTCCCACGTGGGTGATGGGAAACCAAGCCCCCCAGGGTGTGCATTAGCAGGAAGCTGGATGGGCATCGGAGGCAGGACTTGATCCCAAGTACTCCAGTATGGGATATGGATGCTGCACAACATACATCCTGTATTATAGTCATTGTATCCTAAATTAATAGCTCGATAGAGCCTCTTGTATCAGTGTGCTGGCTAAGCAGGTTAATTCTAGAGTAGGCCTGATAGGCTCAAATCATGGTCTTGAACAAGTTTCGCAAATTCCCTTCACCTTGCTTGCAGTGTGGTTGCAAAAGTTAAATGAAGGAACACATGCAGTGGGGACATGTGGGGCACAGAGTGAGTGCTGGGTTAATATCAGAAAGAGTGCACTTCAGAGCGAAGGGTTTTACCAGGGATTTAAACAGAAGTCATTTCATAGGGGGGTCATTGATAAGGGGGTCAGCTCGTCCAGAGGCCCAGCTATCGTAAATGTTTATATATCTAATAACAGGTAAAATGCATGAAGGAAAACTGATTCTACAAGGAATAAGTGAAAAATATACAGTTTCCAAAGCTCTTCCTCAGGAGTGCACAGAACAAGTAAGACAGAAACTCAGTCATGATGGATATATAAGAGGGAACAACGTTCTCAACCAACTTGGCCTAACATTCATAGAACCTGAGCACGGCAGAATACATACGCTAAGTGCACACTGGGAATTTACCAGTAAGATCATATTCTGGGCCATAAAATATGTCTGTACACATTCAAAAGGTTCAAAGTAATACAGGATACATTTTCTGACCATGATGATCTTTCACTGATCTCTGAAACCCGAGGACGTGGAAACTACATAACGTACCTGAGCCCATGGGTCAAGGAAGAAACAGAAGGCAAATATGGAAGTATTTTGAACTCTGCGAACCTGTGTGGGGTTCGGCTAAGTCAATACTTAGGAAGAAACTTACATCACCCGCTATTCACATCAGGCAAGAAGAAAGGCTTCAGGTTTCGTCTTAAGAAACTAGAAAGGGGCCGGCGCTGTGGCTCACTTGGTTAATCCTCCACCTTGCGGCGCTGGCATCCCATATGGGTGCTGGGTTCTAGTCCCAGTTGCTCCTCTTCCAGTCCAGCTCTCTGCTGTGGCCTGGGAGGGTAGTGGAAGATGGCCCAAGTGCTTGGGCCCTGCACCTACATGGGAGACCAGGAGGAGGCACCTGGCTCCTGGCTTCAGATCGTCGTAGCTCTGGCCGTGGCAGCCATTTGGGGGGTGAACCAATGGAAGTAAGACCTTTCTCTCTGTCTCTATCTCTATCTCTCTCTCACTATCTAACTCTGTCAAATAAATAAAATTTAAAAAAAAGAAAGAAACTAGAAAAAACAAGAGCAACTGAAGCCCAAAGTAGAAGGAAAATAATAATCAATGGCAGAAGATCAATGAAAGAAAAAACAAAAATAGTAAGAAAGTAACGAAACCAAAGGCTTTGAGAAGACGATAGAAGTGATGAATCTCTAGACGGATTGAGAGAAGACACAGAGCACCAACATCAAGAATGGGAGAGGTGGCCGGCGCCGTGGCTCAATAGGCTAATCCTCCACCTTGCGGCGCCGGCACACCGGGTTCTAGTCCCGGTCGGGGCGCCGGATTCTGTCCCGGTTGCCCCTCTTCCAGGCCAGCTCTCTGCTATGGCCAGGGAGTGCAGTGGAGGATGGCCCAGGTGCTTGGGCCCTGCACCCCATGGGAGACCAGGAAAAGCACCTGGATCCTGGCTCCTGCCATCGGATCAGCGCGGTGCGCCGGCTGCAGCGGCGGCCATTGGAGGGTGAACCAACGGCAAAGGAAGACCTTTCTCTCTCTGTCTCTCTCTCTCTCACTGTCCACTCTGCCTGTCAAAAATTAAAAAAAAAAAAAAAAAAAAAAAAAAAAAAAAAAAGAATGGGAGAGGTGACATTGCCCCAGATTCCACAAATATGGAAAAGGCAATAACGATCTATTTCCAAGAACTTGATGTCAATTCACTTAACAACTTAGATAAAAGGACAAATTCTCTGAAAAATACAAATGAATAAGGCTCACTTAAGAAGAAACAGATAGCCTGAATGTCTCTTTATCTGCTGAAGAAATTGAATTTGTAGTTTAAACCTTCTCACAAATAAGCTTCCTGAAACAGATGACTTCATTGGTAAACTCTACCAAACATTTAAGGAAGAACAATACCAACGCGACGCAAAATCCTCCATGAAATCAAAGAGAGGAAATATTTCCCAACTCATTTTATGAGGCCAGCATCACTCTGGTTCCAAAATCAGACCAAGACTTCATAAGAAAGAAACTATAGACCAAGATCACCTAACGAATGCAGTTAAAACCATTTCAAGTACTATTTTAGCAATTCAAATCCAATACGATCTCTGTCTCTACTTCAAGTAAAAGGAAAATTTACAAGTCAACTTTAAAAAAAAAAAGAGTTACTAAAACATATATGTGAGTTTAGTGTTTACAGTACACAAGATCAATACATAAAAATAAATTCTATTTGTATAACTAGCAATGAATATCAGAAATTGAAATAAAACCACCATTTACACCGGCATCAAACACATGAACTACTTTAGGAATAAATTGGAAAATACATGAAAGATCTCTCCATCTACAGGTGAATATAAACAAATGTGACATACCCATGCCATGCAACTACTTCTCAGAAACACAAAGAAATGAGTTATTGATACACAGTGCACAGAACAATCTTAAAGTAATTATGCTTAGTGAAAGAAGAAGCCAAACCAAACCAAACAGAGTAAATCCTGTGTGGTTCAATTTATATAAAATTCTAGACAATGCAAAGTAACCCAGAGTGAAAGAACGAAGCCCAGTGGTTTGCTGGAGACCAAGCTAGGACTGAGCATGGGGCAGAAGAGCAGAGGAATGCAAGGGAGTGTGGGGGTTGATAGGTGTGTGTGTTGTCTTGATTGGCTTCATGGGTTCATACATATAGGAGGTTAGATTTGTCCTATCGCATATTTTACGTAAGGACACTCAAGTCCTTCGGGGTTGGGGTCCTAGATGGAAAGGAAGCGCGGCTCCCCCCAGCTGCTGAGACCACATCGCCAGTCATGTGAGTAACTCCTCTGGGCACCTCGTGAGAGAGTCCAAGCCAGAGCTGCCCAGCGAAATCACTCCCAACTTCCGCACCCACCTGACCATGCAAACAAGGAAGGGTATTATTCCTTTCAGCCACTCAGTTCTCGAGCGACTTGTTGTGTAGCAATACACACCCAATGCAGACGTGGCTATCACCGCCATGCCTGCACAGTTCAAAGCCAGACCCCAGTCCAAAGACAACATGGACAATACCAGTCTACCTTCTCCAACTCTCCTAGCCTGCCCCTGCCTGTAGGTGTTTGGACTACTCTCTCCTCTGCCTGGAAAGGACTTCCTCCAACATGGCCCTCGGTGGCCTGCCATCTTGGGTCCTGCGTCACTTCGGGGAGGCCTTCCCTAACGCTCTGCAATGTCTCTTCTCCCAGTCACACTCTGTCACATGGCCCCACTGGTCTCCCTAGACCTACACATCATGAAATTCTCTTGCCTGTGTACTTGTTCTCCTATTTACTACCTACTTCCCCCCAGCTGGCTGTAAGTTCCACGCAGCAGTGCCTGTTTCTTGAATGGCTCACCACAGTATCCCACACACCCAGGACATCTTCAGGAATTCTTTTTGTAATAAATGTAGATGTGGGTTCCACCTTTTTGCTCTTGTATGACCTCGGTAGGTCCAGCCCTCCGTGTTCCAGGTTGTTGTAAAGGTGAAATGGTATCCCGTCAGTGAAATTACCTGGCCCACGGGACATCTTCCAGTGTCTTAGTGTGGGTGCCCTAGTGAAGAAAGCTGAGGCAGAGCCTGGAATGGACAAGGATCTGGGGGAGGAGGACCCAGGGGCTGGGAAGGGGCAGGGCAGGAAAGCAGGGAGAGGCAGCACGAGGAGCCAGGGCGTGGTGGCAGCGTTGCTGAGCAGGTCAATGTCTTACACACACACAGAGGGCACCTGGCCGGCAGAGATGTCGCCAGAGAAGTTACAGAGAGACGCCTGCTTCCGGGCAGTCGGTCAGTAAGAGGAATGGGGAGATAACTTGTCTGTTTCAAAGGGTGCCCCAGCCAGGAGGAGTTAACTGTCCTCTAGGGTGCATCCCTGGCTCCTCCAGGTACCCACTGAGGCAGGCAGATGCCCCCCCCCCGTGCTGTGGTCCTTCGTCTGAGCCCAAAGGTGGTGAATGAGGCCAGTCCAGGCCCTGGGGACGACCAAGAGCCTGAGGCAGCGGTGGTGTGTGTAGGACATCAACAGATGCTAGCGAATCCTGCACGTGCATGAGAACAGGGAGGGGGCCAAGACGTGGGACTGCCGTGCACAGGAAGTGGGGGTGGAGGTGCGCTTGATCACAAGTGGAAAGGCCACTCGTTGAGACAGGGACGTTGAGGACATCCAAGAACCTGAAAGGGGGCTTGTGTGCTCGTGGCTGTCACTTGTCCTGGGAGGCGCATGCATAGCTCTGAGGGTCTGCAGTCGTCAGCCCTCCCTGCTGCTGGTGTCTCGGTGGCGTCTGTTTGCCGACTGCTCTCTGCCCACCTGCCCTTCCACACACTCTGCATCCTCCTTACTCCAGACACAAGGCCTCTTGAGCTTCCCTGGCCCTCTCCCTGTCCACCTCTGACGCCTCCTCAGAAATCCCCGGCACCTGGGGGGTGCTTCCTGTGTGCCATCTCAGGAAATGAGACCAGGACCTCCCACTCCCCACACGGGCGTGCTGCCGTTACTAGCCTGTGGTCACGCCACGCTCTTACAAGAGCTCTGTTACTAGGCGTCGCCTGGGGAAAGAACTGCAGGTCTGCCCTACTCTTGCACGCCACCAAAGCTCCTTGAGAATTCTTCTGTTTCTTAACTTTGAAAATCGTGGTTTATTGATTGTAGCAATCAGTTAAGTTGAGTATTTTATTATCAGTTTCTGAATTTGTTCATAGCTTCTTAGTTTTCAAAATTTACTTGTTTGAATTTGTTGTTTGATTTTTTTATGAAGGTTCACATTGTTTTGCAGTTTTTTGAATCAATGCGTCTGACTGAAAGTTTCCCAAGTAGCAACTTAGCAAATCTCTAGAATGTATTTTTAAAATTTTAATTAGTTTTAGCAGATCTACTTGAGGTTTCTAACAAGCACCCCGAGGCCCCGGCTCTCCACCCTGCGGGAGCCTTTCCAGAGAGGCAAACCAATGTCTAGTTCAGTTCTCTTCTCTCTGACTCACCTCTTTTTCACCAACTGATGGAACTCTTCACATATTCTCTCTCTCAAGTCTATATTTATGGACTTTATTTATTTTTTTGCTTTGAGTTCTTTAGGTATGGCTTCTGAGGCTCAAAGTTCAGGCATTGGCAACCCTATACCTTTTTTTTTTTATTAAGATTTATTTATTTATCTAAAATGCAGAGTTACAGAGAGAGAGACAGAGATGGAGAGACAGAGAAAGAGGAAGAGAGGTCTTCCATCCACTGGTTCACTCTCCAGATGGCCACAATTGCCGGAGCTGCACTGATCTGAAGGCAGGAGCCAGGAGCTTCTTCCAGTCTCCCATGTGAGTACAGGGGCCCACGCATGGGCCATCTTCTACTGCTTTCCCTGGCCACAGCAGAGAGATGGATCAGAAGTGGAGCAACTGGGACTTGAGCTGGTGCCCATATGGGATGCCGGCACTGCAGGTGGCAGCTTTACCCGCTACGCTACAGGGCCAGCCCCAACTCCATACCTTTTTGTCACCAGGATATTCTCATTAGCCAGTTTGCTGACAGTTTGTGTTGAAGCTCAGTTGACTTTCCCTTCTCTCAGCATTTTTGCTGGGTCCTTCACTCCACGAGACAGAATTCCCATATTCTCCAGCACTTACAGTTAAGACAAGGCCACTGGACTAGTTCTGGCCAAGAAATGTGGATGAGGAATTAAGCGTGCTACACTCCTGAGCCATGTGCTCTCTTCTGCTGCAGCTGCCCAGGAGGCCTGCATGCAGATGGTGCGGCTACAAGACGATGGCAGCTCTGTAGCCCACGTCCCCAAGTGACTCTAGGGAGCAGAGCCCTTCACTGACTCACAATGGACAGCCAATGTACGTGAGAAATAAGCTAGTGTGTATTAACTCACTGGGATGTTTGCAGTCATTTGTTACTGCAGCATAGTCTAGCACAGACTAATTCCACAGGCTGAATGAGTCTTGCAAATTGGTTGAGAAAGCAATGGGAACAAAATGAAATTCTTGAAAGGAAAAGAAAAGAAACAACCAAGCAAACCTTGGTTGCTATCGTAAATTATCCCATTACACTTTCATAAGGCATAGCTATTGCTCAAAAACATTTAAGAACTTAACACGGCATAAGCCTAAGAGCAAACACACAACCAAGCAGGCCATCAGCTGGCATGCCAAGCAGGCATGTATCCATCAGAACAGTGTGACCATTAAACATCTTTTGAAACAGAATGAATGAGTGAACAACCAATGATGACGAGCTGAGCACACGGTCTCCGCACCTCACATTCCTGGAAAACAAAGAGGCTGGATGGTTAACTGGATGCACTTCCTTTCTGCTGCTTCTGCCCTACGTTGGGGGAAAAACACAGGAATCTCAGCATCTGTATCTGTTTTAAGATCAAATTATGTCTTATCTGTTATGAATTAACCTGCTCAAAATGTGGCCATTTATACATCACCACATTTACTGATGCATTTTTAAATAGCATTCCAAACATCCAGAATGCCACATTCCAGGAAGATCGAATAGTGGGTTAGTCTGTCCAGTATGGATAACCAACAGTCTAATGATGCCCTGAGAAATAAACTCTTAATTCCAAGAAGACCTCATTAAAGAAAGCTCCAAGAATGTTCCGATGAACTTGGGGTGGATGATATCTTCCTGTGGGCTTATTTGGACATTGATCATCATTTGGGGGACTTTCACCAAAACCAGAAGAAACAATTCACAAGAACTCCTATTTCTCAACCATAGAAAAGAAAAGAGAGTTTTCCATAGGGAGGCCAGTGAAAGCTTAAGTACTGTAAGAGACCATGATGGCTTCCTTCACGTGCAAAATTTCTGTGGCTCTGTATCTGTTTCCTGGGCATATTATGCATGCATTTTTAGCTTTATAAGTATCCCAAGAATATTTTTAGGCGATGAGTACCCCAAAGTTACAAAGACAATTTCCTGACAAAGAATGGACTTTGTCTGCCTAATCCACATGGCAAAATAGAAATAGGAGGTAGAAAGATTAGTCTTTAAATCCTGCATAGCCTTGAAGTATAGTTAAAAGAAAATCAAAGCCTCAGATGGTGGAGTTGTAATGTATTTAAATGAGAATGAAGAATGGAAGAAAACACTAAGTAATCCTGGTTTGGCTGAGTCGAGGGATTTGCTTCCAGAAATTCAGAGATGGGAGGAGAGGGCAGATGGCCTCCGGGAGACCCTGCTCCAGATGTCACCAACATAGTCTGAGCCTGGGGAGGGCGTGGCAGGAATGCTCCTGGACAAAGAGGTTGGAAGTGGATTCCAACAAGGAAAATCAGCACACAGGGATGCCAATAGCCCTGGAGAGGAGAATCCTCAACTTGGAGCAGAGACAGGCTACCTCCAAAGCTCCAACTGCCCTTTCTTTCATTTTAGGGACATAAAGGAGAATCTTAGTCCAAAGAGACTTGGGATCGAATAAGATCTGGAATCAGAGAATGCAGACAGCAGAATAGCTACCAATAATTTATTTTGTAGGAATTAAGTATTGGAAACAAATTATTTTTATTTATCTTTTTGCATAGAAAAGACGGAGGGCAGAGGATGGAGCTTAAATTTCTTGGCAGCTCCTCTTGCTCTATTTATTGCAAAGCTGCTAACCAGTCTGCCATAAACACCAGGTCTTGATGACCAGCTGGGCACAAACTCAGTCTGTGAGTCATTCCCCAAGCAAACAGGCACATGATTTTTCCATAAGCATATGGTTTAGAATTGTAAAATAAACTGGACTCAATGTTCATGGAGTGAGTCTGAAGTGTAGAACATACAGACCTGATGTGTGGGTCACAGGTTACTGCTTCAAAAATTCCTCCTCCTGGGGCCGGCACTGTGGCATAGTGGGCTAAGCCTCCACCTGTGGCGTCAGCATTCCATATAGATGCGGGTTCCAGTCCCCAGTGCTCCTCTTCTGATCCAGCTCTCTGCTATGGCCTGGGAAAGCAGAAGAAGTTGGCTCAAGTGCTTGGGCCCCTGCATGGATGACCCAGAAGAAGCTTCTGGCTCCTGGCTTTGAATCAGCCCAGCTCCAGTCATTGCAGCCATTTGAGGAGTGAACTAGCCAATGGAAGACCTTTCTCTCTGTCTCTCCCTAACCATCTCTCAAATGAATAATAATAATAATAATAATCTTTAAAAAAATTCTTCCTCCCATACTCCTGCAAACTGCCCCTACCCTTGTCTCATGCCCCACCCTCGCTCTTTCTTCCTGGCCTGTCCACCTTCCAGCCCCTCTTACTATCTGCCTCAGGTGTCAAAAGAGGCAGAGCAAACTCTCATTATTGTGAAGGGGAGAAGGGAGGCTGGGGAACAGCTAACCACTGGCCAGTCACTTCACATTCTGGGGGAGGGCTTCCGTGTCCGTCTGTAGAGCGGCACCATTCATAGTCACCTCTGCACCCAAAGAACTTACCCAGTGCATGGCACATAGTAGGTGCTCAATAAATGCTCTCTTATCATGTGAAAGAGTCACAGAGCACAAACGTTAATGTAAACTTGGTGAGGATACAAAGGAAAATGCCTTTTATATGATGGGAACACTCATTATCTGGCGATCTACTCAAACTTCAGATGGCTTCTCATTGCTTTAAGGCTGGAAACCCTTACGTTAAAATAATAAGACAAGTGGCCAGTGCTGTAGCATAGCAGGTAAAGCCACCGCCTGTAGCACCGGCATCCCATATGGGCACCAGCTCAAGTCCCGGCTGCTCTGCTTCCTATCCATCTCCCTGCTAATGTATCTAGGAAAGCAGTAGAAGATGGCCCAAGTGCTTGGGCCCCTGCACCTGCATGGGAGACCTAGAAGAAGCTCCTGGCTCCTGGCTTTGGATTGGCTGAGCTCCAGCTGTTGCAGCCATTTGGGGGGTGAACCATTAGATGGAGGACCTGTCTCTCTGTCTCTACCTCTCTCTGTAATTCTTTCAAATAAATAAAATAAATATTAAAAAAGAAAGAATAAATAAATAAAATAATAGACAAGAGATGGGAAGTGAGAAGTCTAATGGGCCTGAAGTTGGGTGTACGTCCACATTCCTCAGTCTGTATTTCGTCTTTCTTGTGAACCCAAGAAGGCACCTGTAGCCCTGAGGCTTAGGAAGGCAGTTTACCTTTCCTTTGGCACAAGATGAGGGCACGCAGGGTCTGCCTGATGCTAATAGGGGAAGGAGAGGCGGATGGCAATGAGGTTACCTCTGGACCTGTGGTTTTCAGGAAAATGGTGGCAAAGGACACACCACTGGTTTGGTAACTAAAGGGCTTCGGTTACCTGTACGACATTAGCATAGCCCCTGCATGGCATTCAGGCTTCTTGCAGGAGGTGTAACCTCCACTAAGGGCAGATCTTGGGAAGGCCCCCGGGGCTGCCCAGCTGCCTCACTGTGCTGCTGGCAGCCTCCTCCCCTCCGGTGTCGTGGAAAGGGCACACGGTTGCAATCCCGAGTGATGGAGACACCCTGGATGTGGCTTAGGCATCCGGGCACCCAGGGAAGTCCGTGTGTGGATTGACTGGGAGTCTGCAGGGAGCAAGTCAGTTTGCAGAGAGACTGGGGAGTTGAATGATAGTTATCCACCCACGGAATGAGGAGGCCAGGGGTCCTAGACCCAAAGCAGCGGGGGAGAGAGCAGGAGGCAGGAGCGAGCACTGCACCCCTGGGGGATCGCTGGTGGTGCAGTGAGGTCTGTGGGGAAGGCAGCCCTGGGGCAGGGCCTGGGCTGACCACGCCATCGAGTTGGCATTGCAGCTGTCGGTGGTCGGGAGCCCCTGGTAGACTGTGTCCTGGGAAAGTTCTGGCAGACACAAGGCGCAGAGAAGAGCGGTGGCTGGGGGTGAGAGGGCTCCTGTACTCAGCCAAGGAACACGAGTGAAGGTCTGTCCAGGGCAGCTGCAGGCAGGAACGGAGGGAGGAGGGCAGACCTGGGAGCCAAGAGGAAGCCTGAGAGGCCGTGGACAACGCTCGGATCTTAGGGGGTGAGGGAAGAGCAGGGGGCAAGGGCAGACTTCAGGCTTTGGACACGAAGCCCTGGAAGCGTGGTGGTGCCCCTCCGCCTTAGGGGAGTGGCACTGGGACAACAGACTTTGGAGGTGACGCGTCTGCTTTTGCTGCATGGACCCTGAAGCATCTGCGTACCATCCAGGGCTCCAGCTGGCAGTGGGCATCGAGGTCCATCGCTCAGAGAGGTCCAGGCTGGTGGTGGTCATCCAACCGGGGGACATCTGACTTAGGACGGGTTCCTGGGATGCAGGCCTGGAGTTGGGGGTTCATGTGCAAATGGTTTATCATGGAAGTGCCCGCCCGGGGGAGGGGGGGACCAGGAAGGGAGTGGGAAGCCAGAGAGGAAGTGGAGAGATCAAGGGCATTGGTCTCCAGCTGCCATAGCAAAGTACTACACATTGGGAGGTGTACTGCACAGGATTATATTGTCTCCACGTTTCTGGAAATCCAAGGTCAAGGTGTCAGGTAGGTTGGTTCCTTCTGAGTGTGGGGAGCAGCCCGGACTGGACTGAGTTACTGGAATTAAGACTTATTCTATGCATCTGCTCTCCCACAATATGGCGCTGGGAGAGAAGTAAACAGCTTCCGCACAGCTGCCTCCAGTTCAGCTAATAAACTGTAGGACTTGCTCCTGATTGGAGGAGAGCAGCGTACTCGGCGTGTGGGCAGCCGAGTTGGGATTGGCGGAGGAGGACTATAAAGGAGGAGAGAGACGGCATGCACCAGGAACATCTAAGGGGAACATCTAAGGGGAACACCTGTGCAGCCCCCCAGAGAGCCGGCCGGCGGTGTGCCGCTCCCCTGCGGAAGTGGGGAATGTGGCCAGGGGGAACTGCCCTTCCACGGAGGTGGAAGGGACGGTAGCCAACCCGGGAAGAACCAGCAGCAAACCCGGGGAGGGCCGAGCAGACAGAAGAACAGCGCAGGGTCTAGTGTCGCTCCTCTACGAAGACGGGGAGCGACATCTGAGGGCTGTGGGGCCAATCTCTTCCATCCCTCTGTTGGTTTCTGGCAGGCTGCTGGCAGTCTTTGACACGCCTTTGCTTGTAGATGCATCACACCCACCTCTGCCTTCACATGCATGTGGCGTTCTCCCTCTGCGCAAGTCGCTGAGTGCAAATGTCCTCCTTTGAGGCCCCTCCTACACAGTCTGACCTTATCCTAGCTAATCCTATCTCAGTCACCCTCGTTTCAAATGAGATCACATGCTGAGGTTCTGGAGATTAGGACGTGCACATGCAAAGTTAAGGGGCACACAGTTCAACCTGTGATGCCACACAGGGTGGAGAGTAAGCCACAGGCTGTGCAAGGGGCAGGTGCACCACGTAGGGAAACTGTGGATGAAAGGGTCAACTCAAAGTGGGACATGCATCCAGTGCAGCTCAAGCACCCACATCCCATTTGGGCAGCTTAGGTGTGAGTCCCAGCAGCGCCCCCAATTCCAGCTCCCTGCTACTGTGCACCTTGGAAAACAGCGGGTGATGGTTCAGATAGCTGGGTCCCTGCCACCCACATCCAAAACCTGGGTTCAGTTTCCAGCTCCTCAGTTTAGCCTGGCCCAGCCCCAGCTGTTGCACTGGGGAGTGAACCAGCATATGAGAGCTCTCTGTCTGCCCGCCTATCTAATAACTAAAATAACAAAGACAACAGAAAGGAAGGAAGGATTCTATCCTGAGCTTGGATAGAAACTGCTACTCGTTTCCAGAGCTGTGTATATCTTTGGGTGGTTAGAAACAGAGCAAAATAACTTTTTAAGGAATCCAATAAGATTGAGGAGAAGCACTGCCATCCACCACAATGGCTTCAGGGTAAGAGGGCCGGTCTGCCGTGGGAATGACCAAAAGTCAGAAGCCTGAGTTCCCGAGGCTGGAAGAACAAGAGGGACCCTGGAAGGCAAAGGAGCGACAGGCAGAGGAGCCAAGAACCCAGGTGATGGAGCTGGTGAACCGCGTGCCTTTATTTTGACTTTAGATTCTAACCTCGAACCCAGGACAGCTGATCAACCAGATATGGATAGGGACAAGGGGACGTTTTTGAAATGAAGACTGAAAAATCTGGGCTGTATGATGTCAGACCTGGCCCCACGCACGCTGACCTGTATCTCGGCACTTCAGGACCAAAGTCAAGACCAAGCCTTCTCCTTCAACCTGCTGGTCTCAATCCACTGCAGTCGGCAAAGTCAGCGCAGTGTCGGTTTCCAAGGTGTGGCTTCTGGCTGCCCGGGGAGTTTGACTAATAATCAGCGCTGAGCACTCTGGCAGTGAGGGAAGATTGAGTCGCATTAGAAATGAGAATAGAGTAAAACCAAAAGCCCTGGTTTGAGACAGATCTAAGACAAGAAATCCATTTGATGTCTGAGCACCCTCCTCATATCCCCAGGCCTGACCACCAGACTTTCAATCAAACCACAATGTCTAACAAAAATGTTTTCTCTGTATTCTTTTTTTAAAACTCTTCAAAGACAGACCCGTCCAGAAGATCAAAGTTTCAAGAACAAATGTGATTTTTACATATTTTTTTAAAAAGAGTCATGTTGCTCAGAATGATTCTCTAAATAATTACCCAGGGAGTACCACTCTCACCCTAACCATTGGAGTCTGAGGCTGGGAGGGGTCCCAGGGAAAATCAGGCAGCTACCAGCTCAAGAAGGGGTACAGACACTACAGATGGCCCCTTGTGATCTGATTGTTGTCTACACCCCCGAGGGACAGTGGTCCAGCTGCCTGTTACTTGTAGAGCCTGTATTCTACAAGTTCTGCCCCCATGGATTCCACCAACTGCAGGTCGAAATATTTGAAAAGTAAATTATGTATGGAGTGCACGTGGACTTTTTTTTTTTTTTTTTTGTCGTTATTCCCTAAACAATACAGCATGACAACTATTTACATAGCATTTGCATTGCACTAGGTAGGGTAAGTGTTCTGGAGGTGACTTGAAGCATGTGGGAGAATTGCATAGGCTATATGCAAATGCCATTTCACATAAAAGACTCCTGGAGTCCTGGAATCAATCCCGTGGTACTGTTTATAAAAGACCACCTTCCTGGCTTCCGCACCTAATAAGAAAGACGAAGACCGAAACACTGCTGGCCATTCCCCCATGAGGATTTACTTGTCCAGTTGCTAAGGAAGCTACTGAAGCAGATGGGCGATACCACTTAAGAGATGAGATCTGCAGGGCTCCTGGAGGTTAGGGGCCCCCTTTCCAACCCTCCCTCACTCCATCTGGACTTTGACGTGGGCTGGGACAAAAATATAACACTTAAAAGACGACAATTTCGCTAGCTACACGGGTGACATGCCTCGGTGAGCATCTTAATGCCACGTCTGTCTGAGTCCGCGCCTTTTCATTCTTTTCCTGGTGCCTAGCAAGCAAATGTTTATAAAATGAAACATCAGGAGCAAGCAACTGCCCTCCAGCGAGGATCAGACTCTGGGCCAGACACTTTGATGTGGGACTCACTCTTCATCACAGTCCCAACCTGATGACCACAGAGGTGCCTTCAGGGGATTTCCTCTCTAGTTTGGGAGAGAAAGCACAAATGGAGTAGAGTTAAAAGATCGAAGCAACAGGGTACAGCGACCACAAGGATTCGTTCATGAATAGTATATTGAGCACCGGTTATGTTCCAGGCACTGGTCTGGGTACAGAAGAGCAATGGGGAGGGCCTCACACCTGCAGCGGGAGCCAGACATAGACAGCAGGGGGTGACGAGCCGCCTGGGGATGGTGCCTGTAGTACGAAGCCCAGTGAACCGCCATGAAGTGCGAGAGGAAGAGGGCCGGAGGCTGGGCCCCTGAAGAGGAAATCCCAAAGGAAGAGGACTTAACCTCTGGACCTGAAGGACACTCGTTCACCTGCAGGCAGCTTTGCTGAGCACCTCCTCTAATTCCCACGGTCATTAGCTTTGCTCAGTAAGACAGTTATCGTTGGAACGCATGGCAGACAGGAAGGCAGTCAACAAGCTAACACTTATTACTATCTATATACCAAGCAAGTTCCCAGGTTTTTTTTAAAGATTTATTTATTTGAAAGGAAGAGTTAGGAAGATAGGGAAAGAGAATATTCCAGAATTCTGTGGAGAGATCCACTTATATCTTTGTGGGTTTTTTTTTTTATTTTCATTTAATTTTCATTTATTTATTTGAAAGACAGAGTTACAGAGAGGCAGAGAGAGAGAGAGAGGTCTTCCATCTGCTGGTACACTCCCCAGAGGGCCACAACAGCCAGAGCTGTGCCGATCTGAAGCCAGGAGCCAGGTGCTTCTCCTGGTCTCCCATGGTGTGCAGGGCCCAAGCACTTAGGCCATCCTCCGCTGTCTTCCCGGGCCACAGCAGAGAGCTGGCCTGGAAGAGGGGCAACCGGGACAGAATCCAGCGCCCCAACCAGGACTAGAACCCGGTGTGCTGGTGTCGCTAGGTGGAGGATTAGCCTATTGAGCCGCGGCGCCAGCCCCTAACAAAGCTTTAAAGTGAGCCTTGAAAGGATCAAACTCTCCCCACCTGACTTAATTGCAACCCAGAACAAAGCCCATTGATATTTACAGGATATTTTAATTTTTTTTAAAGTAGTTGTGGGGAGCAGCTCGGACTAGACTGTTACTGGAATTAAGACTTATTCTATGCATCTGCTCTCCCACAATATGGCGCTGGGAGAGAAGTAAACAGCTTCCGCACAGCTGCCTCCAGTTCAACCAATTAACTGTAGGACTTGCTCCTGATTGGAGAGCAGCGTACTCAGCCGAGTTGGGATTGGCGGAGGAGGACTATAAAGGAGGAGAGAGACGGCATGCACCAGGAACATCTATGGGGAACATCTAAGGGAACCCGTGCAGCCCCGAAGAGAGCCGGCCGGCGGTGTGCTGCTCCCCCGCGGAAGTGGGGAATGTGGCCAGGGGGAACTGCCCTTCCACGGAGGTGGAAGGGATAGTAGCCAACCCGGGAAGAACCAGCAGCAAACCCGGGGAGGGCCGAGCAGACGAAAAGAACAGCGCAGGGTCCTGTGTTGCTCCTCCACGAAGAGGGGGAGCGACATAATGGTGCCGTGACTCGGATAGGAAACCTGACTCGGATAGAAAACCTAGGACGGATAGGAAACTTAGGACGGATAGGAAACCTAGGAGGGAAGAAACGGGAAGAATTGGGAAAATACCGGAGAGAGAGACTAGCAAACAGCCTAGGGAAAAGCCGGACGAAAAGGGTGCCGGAAGAAGCTATTGAAAGCCTAGGCATAGACTCAGATACGGACTACGGGGGGAAGCTGGGAGAAATCTCTAAGGTCGAAAGCGAAAGTGAAAGCTAGAACAAACAGACTCGGATGCGGACTGTGGGGAGAGGCCAGGAGAAATGAGGGAGGAGTATTGTTGGAGGAAAGCTTGGGGAAACATACCGGGTAGAGAAAACTGTTAGGGAAATTGAAGCCGCGGGGGGCAGGCCGAGGCGGAAACGAAAGCCACTTTGGGATTCTCAAGTTAGCCCGGGAATAGGGGGCGAAAAGTTGAAACCAGAAGCTGAGACGTAAGCCAGATTGGGATCCGTCTGATTAGCCCGGGGAGCAAAGGACGGGAAGCCAAATCGTGGGGCGGAGACGTACGCTGGGTTGAATTCGCCAGGCTAGCCCGGGGAACTTAGATTGAATCCTAGTGGCGGAGACGCAAGCTACGCTGTGTTACTCGCGGAAGCCGCCGCGTGCAGAGAGAGCACGGGGCGTGAATAGATAGGGAACGCTGGCGTAGGCCGTGGTTCAGACGCGAAAGGGTTAAGCGTGGAGACCGCGGAGCGCGCAAAGCCGAGCCGCGCAAAGCCGGGAAGCTGCGCAGATGAGAGAGGCGCGCGGGCTGAAGCGGCGAGGTGCCGGGAAGCTGCGGGGATAAGAGAAACAGAAGTTTGGAAGTGAAGTAAAAGAGAAATGGGAATGCTGGAAGATAGAAGTGAAATGGGAGAGGTAGGAATGCCCGGAGATAGAGAAATAGAGAAAAATAAGGCCTCCCCTCAACATGCCAATTAGAAGGCTTGGATTCGGTCTGCCCGATTAGTGAGGCGATGAGCACCTGGGCGGCTAGCCGCAGGTCACCGAAGACAGGCACGAATTAACATCAGTAAAGCTTCCCCACAATGCAACAATTAGGAGGCTTGGATTCGGTCTGCCTGATTTAAGGCGGTAAGCGCCAGCAAAGCTCGACCAGAGTATGAGCTGCAGGTCACCGAAGATAGGCACGAACCAACACTAATAAGTCTCCCCCACAATAAGGCAATGAGAAGGCTTGGATTCGGTTTGCCTGATAGGTTTTGTAAACACCTGCAGGCAGTTCTAGCAGAGCAGAGTATGCGCTGCAGGGCACCGAACACAGGCACGCATCAGCGCCTAAAAACCTCCTCACAACATGGCGAAGAGAGGACCCGGATTCGGTTTGCCTGATGGATAGGACTTGTAAGAGCCTGTGGCAACTCTAGCAAGTAGAGCAGAGTGTGTGCTGCGGGACACCGAAGACAGGCGCGTATCAACGCCAAAAAAATAAAAAGAAAGGGGGATCTGTGGGGAGCAGCTCGGACTAGACTGTTACTGGAATTAAGACTTATTCTATGCATCTGCTCTCCCACAATATGGCGCTGGGAGAGAAGTAAACAGCTTCCGCACAGCTGCCTCCAGTTCAACCAATTAACTGTAGGACTTGCTCCTGATTGGAGAGCAGCGTACTCAGCCGAGTTGGGATTGGCGGAGGAGGACTATAAAGGAGGAGAGAGACGGCATGCACCAGGAACATCTATGGGGAACATCTAAGGGAACCCGTGCAGCCCCGAAGAGAGCCGGCCGGCGGTGTGCTGCTCCCCCGCGGAAGTGGGGAATGTGGCCAGGGGGAACTGCCCTTCCACGGAGGTGGAAGGGATAGTAGCCAACCCGGGAAGAACCAGCAGCAAACCCGGGGAGGGCCGAGCAGACGAAAAGAACAGCGCAGGGTCCTGTGTTGCTCCTCCACGAAGAGGGGGAGCGACAGTAGTGATTACTTTTTTAAAAAAAGATTTATTTATTTATTTATTTATTTATTTGAAAGGCAGAGTTATAGAGAGAGAAGAAGAGTCAGAGAGAGAGAGAAAGTCTTCCATCCACTGGTTCACTCTCCAACTGGCTGCAACGGCCAGAGCTGCACCAATCCGAAGCCAGGAGCCAGGAGCTTCCTCCGGGTCTCCTATGCAGGTGTAGGGGCCCAAGGACTTGGACCATCTTCTACAGTTCTCCCAAGCCATACCAGGGATCTGGTTCAGAAGTGGAGCAGCGGGGACTCGAACAGGTACCTATATGGGATGCCGGCACTGCAGGCTGCTATGCACAGCACCGGCCCCTATAGGATATTTTTAAAAACAAGCACTCAATAGTGTGAAATTCACAATGTACAGCATCCAATAAACACTTACCAGGCACAGAAAAACCCTATTGGAAACAGCGTCTTTCGAGGGCCAATTAGATTAAAGTGATGTTATTAGGATGGGCTCCAGTCTGAAATGGCTGATTTCCTTGGAAGGAAAGGACATTTGTTCACAGACACACCCAGAGGGAAGACCAAGTGAGACACGGAGAGAAGACAAACCAAGGAAGGAGAGGCCAGAGGGGAGCCAGCCCTGCCTCCACCTGGACCCACCCCTCACGATCCAGACGTGACAGAACAGCGCTGCTGTGTAAGCCGCCCGCCGGGTCTGCGTCATTTGTTACAGCAACTCTCATAAACTAATCCAGAGGGGAAAAGGGCAAACATAATGACAGAAGGAATAAAAAACCATTCCAAGTTTGTGGAAAATTAGAAACCCACAAAGAAGCATCCCGACCGAAGTGGGCACTTGGCAGAGTGTCCGTTGCTGCGTGGGAAGCCCACAGCCCAGATCGGAGAGCCTGGGCGTCAGTTCCGGCTCTGAGCCTGGCTCCAGCTTCCTGCTAATGCACACCCTGGGAGCCAGCAGGGGATGGTTGGGTCCCTGGCACCTCCATGGGAGACCTTAAGTCTCCTGGCTTTAGCCTGGTCCAGCCCTGGCTGTTGCAGGCATCTGAAGAGTGAACCAGTGGATAGATTCCCCTCTGTCTCTGTTTCTCTCTCTCCCTGACTTTCAAATAAATGAATGAAGTTTTTTCTTTTTTTTTTTTTTTAAGAATTTCCGCAAACCCACGCAAAAGAAACATGATGAAAACCACACAGCTATCAAAATGCTAAAACCAGTGATGCAGCAAGTGCCCAGAGGACTTCCCCTGTGATCCAGAAGAAGGAGCAAAGACTGGATTTACCCTCTTGCTGAAAACAGTGACGAAACAGAAGAAGCGGTGGGAAACAACAGCCTCATCAGGCAACACAGGGCCGCGATCCCTGAGGGGCAGAGCACAGAAAACGCCAGCTCTCCCGCTTCTGCCTTGTGGGTGTCCACAGGAGGGGCAGGCCCAGGGGAGCCCCCAGGCTCCGTGAGTGAGAAGGCAGAGGTGATGGCAAACCCCGTACATTACCGACTGCACTCAGCCTAATGCCCTGTATGAATGCAGATGCAAAAATCCTTCACAGATCACATCCAGCAGCACATAAAGGAAGAGTCCCACGTCAAAACCGAGTGGGATTTAATCCAAGAGTCACGGGTCAGTGTAATAACCGAAAAGCAATGTAATTCATCATCAGAACTGAGCAACAATGAGAAGCCACAGGATCATATCAATAAATGAACTAAAATCACCTGATAAAACTCAAACGCTGTGGCCGGTGCTGGGGTGTAGTGGGTAAAGCCTCCACCTGCAGTGCCGGCATCCCATATGGGCACCAGTTCAAGTCCCAACTGCTCCACTTCCAATCCAGCTCTCTGCTATAGCCTGGGAAAGCAGTGGAAGATGGCCCAAGTCCTTGGACCCCTGTACCTGTGTGGGAGATCCAGAAGAAGCTCCTGGCTCCTGGCTTTAGCCCAACCTAGCCCTGGTCACTGCAGCCATCTAGAAAGTAAACCAGAGAATAGAAGGTCTCTCTCTCTCTCTCTCTGTAACTCTGACTTTCAAATAAATAAACATCTTTTTTTTTTCTTTTAAAAAAAAAATAGAGAAACTCATGAACTAGCTCTAAAATGTATGTGAAAATGCAAAGGACATAAAATACACAAAGTCATTTTTGAAAAGAAAGACAACATTGAATAAATTATATACACTGCTGGACTTCACGACTTGCTATAAAGCTACCATAATTAACAGAGTATTGGTGGGGCTGGCATTGTGGTGCAGTGGGTTAAGCCACTGCCCATGGCACTGGCATCCTATATGGGTGTGTTTGTTTCCCAGCTGATCTACTTCCAATCCAACTCCCTACTAATGCACCTGGGAAAGCAGTAGTAGAGGAGCAAAGTCCTTGGGCCTCTGCACCCATGTGGGAGACCTGGAAGAAGTTCTTGGCTCCTGGCTTCAGCCTGGCCCAGTTCTGGCCATTGTAGTCATTTAGGGAATGAGCTAGTGAATGAAAGATCTCTCTCTCTCTCTCTCAAAACTCTGCCTTTCAAATAAATGAATCTTAAAACAAAAAAAGAGAGTATTGGTGTTAAGATAGACATACAAATCAATGGAACTGACAGTCCAGAACAAGAAACCAATGTAATTCAGTACAAAAAGGAAAACACTCCCAACAAATGGTATAGAAGACTGTTATTCATACGTAAAAAAAACGCATGTCGGCCCCTATCCCGCGCCCTACATAAAGATTAACTGCATGGATCCTTGACCTGAGGGTGACAGCTACAGCTGTAAAACTTTCAGGAAAGCAGGAGAAAACCTGAGTGACTTGGGTTGAGGAATGATTTTTTAAATAAGACTAGAAGAATGAACTACAAAAGAAAAAATGATAAATTGTACTTTATCAAAATTAACAACTTTGGTTTTTTAGAAGAAAACAGAAGTCAAAGATTGGGAGAAAATACTGGTAAATCATGTATCTTATAAAGACCTTATATCCAGAATATATAAAATACATGATTCAAAAATATTAGGAAAAATAATTGCTGAGTTTAAATAAAATATTAGCAAATATTCAAACAGACACTGCCAAAGAACATATGGATTGCCACTAAGCGCATAAAAAGATATCAGAAAAATCAAAATTAAAACTACATTAATGATTAAAATATTCAAAAACACATGACACCAAATGTTGGCAAGGATCTGGAACAAATGGCACTCATGTTGCTGGTGAGAATGCTAAATGGCAAAGCCTTTTGGAGAACATATTGGCAGGGTTGGTTTTTGGTTTTGCTGTCATTTTGTTTTGTGCGAGGGAGAGATACAGACAGACAGAGATAGCTCCCATCCTCTGGGTCACTTCCCAAATACCCACGATGGCCAAGGCCGGCTTGGGGCTGAAGCTGGAAGCTGGACATTCAATCCAGGTCTCACACAGGGATGGCAGGAGCCAAAGCACTTGAGCCATCACCTGCTGCCTCCTAGGGTCTGCATGAGCAGGAGACTGGACCGAGGAGCTGGAGATGGACCTCACACCGAGGCACTCTGACATGGACTACAGGCTGCTTCACCGGTATCTCCATCAGCAGGCTAAACACCCACCCCTGCTGGAAAATTTCTATAAAGTTAAACATACACCTGCCATTTGCACAGGTATTTACCCAAAGCAATCTAAGCATACATCTGCCCAAAAGTTTACATACAAATGTTCCCACTAGCTTTATTCATAATAGCTCAAAACTCTATCCAGCCTAAGTGGCCGTCAAGAGGTGAACAGACAAGTACTCTATATTGTAGAATAGCTATAAAATAGTAAATTACTCAGTAATATTGAAAATAATTTGTGCTTATTTATTTCAAAGGTGGAGAGAGACAGAGACAGAGACAGAGACAGAGAGAGAGAGAGAGAGAAATCTCCCCAGTCTACTGGTTCATTCCTCCAAGGCTCACAAGAGCTGGTCAGGCAGAAGCCAGGAGATAGGAACTCAACCCAGGTCACCACATGGGTGGCAGGGACCCAGCCGCCCGAGCCAGCACCTGCTGCCTCCCAGGGCACACACCAGCAGGAAGCTGGAATCAGGAACACAGCTGGGACTTGAATCCAGGCATTTGGATGTGTCATGTGGGTGTCCCACGCGGTGACTCAACCCCTGCTCCACCACCCCCAGGCCCAGAAATACACTCCTGGTAATGACAACAATATGGGTGAATTTTCAAAAGCATTATACCAAGTTTCCAAAAATGATGTAGACAGAAAGATTACGACACGGCGCGGCTCCACATGTATGGAATTCTGGAAACAGCAAGATTACAGTCATAGAAAGCAGATGGCCGGCTGGCAGGAGGCAGGAGGCGGGGAGGGGACTGACAGAAACACTGGGCTTGGGCAGGTGAAGGAGGCGGCAGGGCCCAGACCAGCAAAGGCCCTACTGAAACTGAGCGCTGTTAACCACGACAGGCCAGCCTTGACCTAGGAGGTAAAATGATGGTGCGCACTGACCGCACATTCGCCGAGCAGCAGGCTCGCTGCCATCACTTTGCCACGCTCATCCTGGAGCCACTGGGAAGGTCGCAGCTACTCAGATGTCTGCAACAAGCCCCACGCCTACCCGAGGGGGCAGCCAGAGTGTGCCAACATCTAAAACAAGAGAGAGAGGGCACATGCATAACACCCAGGAGGCACCTAGCACTCAGGACACCAAGGGAGGGCGTCTCTCCTACCATCACAGCAAGAGGTTTGCATACCTCTCAGCCTCTGGGACATCAGGGATGTTGACTGTGCAAGATTGCTACTGCCAGACCAGGCGGAGACCCGCTGGTGACACGCTCGGGTGGGTCCTGCTGCCCGGGGGCT
This sequence comes from Oryctolagus cuniculus, assembly GCF_964237555.1. Taxonomy (NCBI): domain Eukaryota; kingdom Metazoa; phylum Chordata; class Mammalia; order Lagomorpha; family Leporidae; genus Oryctolagus; species Oryctolagus cuniculus. The sequence continues at coordinate 126,673,763 of NC_091437.1, read as the reverse complement.
GTCCCTCCACACCTGGGTTTCCAGCGTGTTTGCTGGCCTGCGGCATCTTCCCATGGGGCAGCTGCTCGACCCTCCCCTGCCTCTCTCCAGGTTGGCCAGCACTCGGAGAGAACCCCCTGAGTCCCACCGCCCAGCAGTGTGACAGGTGGGCTCAGGAGCTGGGCGGGTCACCCTGTTCTCTGGTCCACTGACATTTTGAAGGTGTTAACTAACCACCTGCCGCTCGCAGGAACAAGCAAAGTCCAAATCCCTCAGCTCAGCCCTTGGGACCGCCCACAACCCCCTTTCCCGATTCATCTATCCCTGCATCCCCCACCTATCTCTGCTCCAGTGCGAAAGACCCACCAGCCTTTAGACCTGACTTGGATGCTCCCAAGCCTGCCTCAGCCCAGCCATATCTGTCTCGCCTCCCTCCCAGCTGTCCCAGCAAAGACAAGACAGCTGATCCCTGCAGGCTTCAATGCCGGACGACCCTGCCACCTCCCTGAGAAGCAAACTCTCCTGAGGTATTTAGTGCTTGTTAACTTCCTTCCTTTCTCCCCGCCCCCCACCACTGCACCCTCCCAGGAGGGAGCAGGACCAGGTCACGTACGTGTCCCTCTGAGACCAGCACCGGGCCAGACACAGACCGGGGACTCATTAAATATCTGCTGAGTGATTAGAGAGTTCATTATGTTCATTGCCCCCACTACGTAAGAATCCCACATGCCAGAAATCTGAATTCTATCTTGCAAAGACCCACAGCAAAGAATAGGTCATAGTTTCTGCCCATCACTTGGCTCAGAATCTAACGACTCATTGTTGGGAAATTTTCCTTGATCTGCAATGGAGTTCTTGCCGCCACAGTGCAAGCCAATTCTCTTTGCTGTCACCTCCATACTTGGAAGAATGGCTGCTGTCCAGTGTTCAGCAGACCCCAGAACCCTGTTACAAGGCGAAGTGCTGGCGGCAGGGTGGTGTGTTTATAAAGATAGCAAGATGCTCCCTGCACAGAACTTCGTGGGCTGGAGGCACCCTCAGCCCCTCCCACTCAGCGCAACGGGTGTCGGTCCTAGTGCCACTTAATCAAGACCTGCTCTTCATCTGAAGACCCTATCAAGTCAACATTCACCACCCATCCCAGGTTAAATAACCTCAGTTCTCCCAGGACTCCTCCTGAGCACCTCCAGTATTTCCAGGTTGGAATAGACTAGAGTCTTCCAGTTAGGGTCCAAGAGAAGCTTCTAGCTATAGCAAGCCTTGTGTGTGTGTGTGTGTGTGTGTGTGTGTGTGTGTGAATGAGACAAAGAGAAACAGAGAAACAGAGAGCATGCAGTTTTTACTGGAAAGATCGGGTTGCTGGATAAAAATACCAAATCAGTCTAAAGTTTCACGAACATAAGGTAAGCATTTAGAAACCCACTGAAGCACTTGGAATAGCTCTTCTAACAGCTGGGTTCTCTGTCATGTTCGCGCCAGGAAATTGATCAAAGACCACGACTCAACCCTTTATGTGGTCACCTCAGCCTGGCCCAAGGCAACAGCTGCTGACAGAGGGAACGCACACTCCTCCTCCACCCGCCAGCCCGCGCCTGCCATTCGGCACTCGTTGGAGTTATTTCAAGAGTCTTAGACCCGACTTTCCTGGCCTAGACCCAGAATTCTTCACTGTTTGCATGAACCCTGCAGTGGTGAGATTTGACTGTGATTCGTGCATTCAGATAAAATGTCAAGTCCTCTCTACACACACACACACACACACACACTCACTCACACACACATCACGATGATGTTCACCCAACTTCTTGGATGGGTTCACACCCAGGCTTTCCGTGACTTCACAGCTGCTAGGAAGCTGCCTCCAGACTTTAGAACGGAGCCCGTTTTATATTTTATCCAGCAGATGGCGCTGTGGACCGCGCTCTGCAGGGCACTCTAAAAGATGGTTTTCAGAAATTCTGCTAAGCCCTTAACAGTAGGGCTGTCCCCTAATGTCTGAAACAGCTCAGGTTGGGCCAGGCTGAAGCCTGGAGCCAGGATCTCAATGCAAGTTTCCCACACGGACGGCAGGAACCCAAGCACTTGGGCCATCTTCCTCTGCCTCCCCAGGTGCATTAGCAGGGAGATGAAGAGGAAGCAGAGGAGCCCAGACTCGAACTGGCACTGATGCAGGCGTCCCTAACGGTGGGACCCGCACCACCACACCTACCCCGGGGCTGGTCTTCTTTGGCACACCCTCCTCTCCAATCTTAGAGCTTTGATTCCTCCCCACAGTGTGTGACTGGATCACAAAGCCTACGGCCACTGCCTCCTGACCATGTCAGTCGTCCACCCAGCAACTGCTTGGTGAATGCCCTGTCACCTGCCAGGCCCAAGGGGTGCCTGGGGACATGGCGGGAGCAGAACCGGTGGTAAAACGGCATCCGTGCCTGTAATCTCTAACTGAGCAGTTCAGAAGAGAAACAAACTGCTGCGACCTCTCACCAACAACAGGTGTTCAGGAGGGAAGCTGAGCAGATGCTTCCATGGGCTCGTTGGGGGAACACTCTGGGGCGAGGCTTTGACTGACTCCAGCCGGGTGGTCCCAACCTCAGGTGCACGCTGGAATCACCTAGGGAACACACTGGGGATGCTGAGATACCTGGTGGGGCAGGTGCCAGGCACTGGGTGTCTTTGAACTCTCCTGGGTGACCCACCATGCCACTCCATTAGGAACCACTGGCTCTGAGGATCCAAGGAGGAAGCCAGGAAAGCGAAATTCAGCCAGGCTGGGCAGGGAGCCCTCCCCTCCACCAGCCTAATGCAAGCTCATGGACAATCTTCCACCTTCTTTGGGCACTCACAGAGCACTGCCACTCCCCCCCCCCCCAACACTCTACCTGGATCACTCCAGTGAGGGCAAGGGGCTGCCCTCTCACCTCCAGCACCCTGCTGGCTCCCCCAAATAAACACAAGTGGCCACACCCCGAGCTGCCCTCACCAGTCCCCACCTCTTCTGACCATGGACCTGAACTTCGGCTTCCCCCCTTGTGCTCGGGGATTCATGGAGAACCCGAAGGGGAGGGGACGTCTTGCATTCTGCAGGGGGCACAGCAGTGCTCTGGGAGCCCTGTGGGTCGCAGCCCTCGGCCAAGTGTCTGCCCGGATCTCTGTGTCTTCCCAGGGGGCACACACAGGTCCCGGCCCCCTCTGGTGCTCACCTGCCCCCCTGAGCGTTTCCTTGTCGCTCTCTCTAACAAGCTGGAGATGGTCCTCTCAAGGATGCTCACGGACTCCTGCTTTGAGGCTCTCCCACTGGGAAGCACTCGGGGAGGCGGGAGCTGGGGGCCAGCCGTGTTCCAAGGGGGGTGCCCACTGCACAGCCAGCTCCTCGGTCTTTGTTCCGGTCCCCGAGGCCACCGCTCCCTTTCTCATTACTTTGAATCGTGGAAAATTTAAAATACGCCCAAAGCAGAAAGAACACTGCAGTGAAACTGTAACGTGCCACCTGACCTGGCTTCAAATGCTGTCAATAGGTTGTCCAGCTGACAACGTCGCTCTTCAGAACTCTGGGGATAAAAACAAGATGCTGGCGGGGCCGCTTCCATCTCAGGACTGACGCCTGCCTCTTGCAGCTTCTAGAGGCTGCCCACAAACCCTGGCTCGCATCGCCTCCACTGCTGGCTTGCTCTGTCACTTCTCTTACCAGCCCCTCTGATCCCCTGTGGCTCTTCTAAGGGCCCGTGGGTCATCCTGGGCACCCCGGATAATCAAGGGTAACCTTGAAATGCATGCACAGGGTCGGGCTTTTGAAGCCACCCGGGATGCTTGTATCCCATACCAGAGTGCCTGGGCTCAAGTCCTGGCTCAGCTTCCAATCCCAGTCTCCTCCTAATGCACACCCTGGGAGGCAGCAGGTGACGGCTCAAGTACATGGTCCCTGCCACCCATGTGGGAGACCCAGATGGAGCTCTGGGCTCTGGCTTTGGCTGCGGGCCAGCTGGGGGAGTGAACCAGTGGATGAAAGATATTTCTTTTTGTCTGTCTCTTTTTTTCTCACACTTTGATTCCCTGCCTTTAAAGTAAATAACATTTTCCACAATGCATCGGCCAAGTCTCTCTTGCTGTTCACAGGCTCAGGGCATTAGGATGTGGATGTCTTTAGAGGCCCTCAGTCCCCAGGGAGGAAAGGGCTGTTGGAAACCCAGGCCTCCTGAGGCATCATGGAAAGGCTTCCTCCTCAGGTCTTCCCTGGGGTGTGTGTGGGGGGCGGGGGGGTGGACAGGTGGTTCTCACATACCCCGTGCTCTGGGCCATTTGTCCGAGGGGAGAAGTCTGGGGGTGTGCAGATCCCCAGCGGGGAGCACCTGTTTATGAAAAGGTCTCAGTTGCCGCTGTAGAGTTGTGCAAGTGTCCCGTGCATTTGCCACCTCCCTTCAATCCAGCGGGACCAGGTCCAGGATTGAAGGCTCCGGCAACCTCTACTTCCTGTCTTGGAACACTCATCCTGGGCCCCATGAGCTGTCCAGCTGCTGTGCCAGACAGACCACGTGGAGAGGCCCCGAGATCACTGGCAGAGAAGCATGGCCTCCCAGCTGTCCCTGCCAGGCGTGCGAGCCAGCTGACCTGCCGATCAGCCCAGGTGCCAGCCAAAGGCCACCAACCGACCCCAGTCTACACCCAGGGAGCCAAAGAATCAGTCAGCCAAGGCCTCCCTGAATTCCTGACCCACTAAACTGAGTTGGCGGAGAGCGAGTACAGTGCTAAGCCCCGTGTCTCGGATAGATGAGCGGCACAGCAGTGGGTGACAGCCACACCCGCCGTGCCCTCGCCACCTTCTGACGAGGTGTCTGAGGACAGAAAGGCGGGGGACAGCCCTCCGCCAGTGCCAACAGTGCTCCTCAGGGCACTGACCTGGGACATCTCCTTCCCACACAGAGACAAACTGATGAGCTCGCTCACGGAAGGGCTCGCGACGGAGCTGCTGGGGGTGACAAGGGGATGAGAAGAGCTTGGTGACCCGAGAAAGCCCTCGCCAGAGTCGCAGCTGGTAGAGGTGGCGGTGGTAGCACCATCATGGGAGAAACAGCACAGAATAGTCACTCTCTGCTTGTTTCCCTACTGTCGCCAATGGTGGGTGTCATTACAGGTTTAAAGTAATTTGACTTTACAACATAACTCATTCTCAACACTTAAGAGGAAAAAAAAAAAAAAAAAAAAGAAGAGAGAAAATGATTTTTTTTTTCTCCCCAGGAGTTTGGGCTCTAATGCGGTCCTTGCTAATGTATTATGTAACTTGTGGATTACGTAATTTGTGGACAAATTTCTTTCCTTCCTGTCCCGGGCTGACCCGCCTTCTCTCTTTTGCGTGTAGTTGAATGTGGGCCCTTTCGCTCGAGTGTAATCAAATGTGTTCGCAGAGCCTACGCGAGCCTGTGAGCGCTTAGCTGAAAACCAGCTGTCCTCCAGGAAGCTGGATCCAGCCTAACACAAACAGTGATCTGACCACCAGCACGGGAGCCGTTTCTCCAGTGGGCACAGGCGGGCAGTCCGGCACAAGCTCGGGCCTGGACATCAGTACAGGCAGGACCGCAGCTAAAGCCGCCTTCGGAAGACACTTGGAGTTTAGTGTGCCCACGGCGGAACCTGTGAGGGCTCAGAGGCTGGGACCCAAGGTCCGCCAAGAGGGACCCCCTGGCCGAGGGGACAGGACGTGGGAGTCAGTTCTCGAACTGATGAAGAAGGCAAAGATGCACATCTCACTCTCTTGCAAAGTAAGATTCCTGTGCTGAATGTCCAGTTTTGAATTTTAAAAACCAGTTTGGAATTTCCCCCATTCTCAAAGGCCCTGCTGCTTGTCCACTGGCCTACCCAGACCCAAGACAGAGAGAACGTGTGGGTCTGAAAACCTGCAGGGACCACCCCAGGGGAGGAGGCGGGGAGAGAACACAGCAGCCCTGGGCTCACTGTTTCTGGGCTGAGGTCTGTAAGCACGGCTCACCCAGCTCCGCCAAGGTCAAGGTGCTTGCTTGGAAAGGCAGTGGCTATTCCCTGGGGCCAGATGGTAAAGCCAGAGACCCTGCCCGGGGCCATCCCCGTGTCCTGCAGGGAAGGGGATTCTGCCCGAACGAACAGAGTTCCCAGGCTGTGATAGATGTGTGTTCGGGCTGAGAAAGGACTAGAAGGTGACATTTCTCAAGACTGAGTTCACAGCCATCCAGATGACACCCCAGAGACTGCCCAATCCTGGAACCGCAGTGACATGGTGGCCACAGAGCACCGGAAGCAACTGTGAGAGCCCCAGAGGAGCACACGAGTGCGAACCTAAAACCAGCAAGGCACAGGTGAATGGCAGCACGAGGAGCCCGACAGACGCCTGGGAGGCAGGACAGGCAGAGGTCCCACAGGAGGCATGGGGCCTGGCAGGCGTTGGCTGTGCCTCGCGTTTGCCTGTGGCAAGTCCCCTGACCTCACTATGCGGGGGTTTTCTCATTGAGAGTCAGGATGTCACCTGCCTGCCTCGTGCCAGAGGACCCGGGCTGAGACTCCCCGACGCAGGCTACCTTTGTAGCTCGCACACACCATGGACAGGAAGGAGCTGCTGTAGCATAAGGAAAAATCGAGAAGTTCAATGCGGGGTAGGTGGGGCACGTGGGACTGGAGTTGTTTGACCCAGGACTCCCAGGTGGAGGCAAGCAAAAGGTGGCTGGGCATAAATTCTCACGGCTCCCTGGGGTCGCCTGGGAGGCAGGGAGGTATGGGGCAGTGGTCCTAACTCTGCACAGTTATCAGCCTCCCCAGCTGTGCAGACAAGAAGACCAGGCTTGGGACACTGGGTCACAGACTGACCCCCATGCAAGACTGGGCAAACCCTCAGCTCTTAGCAAGTGCTTCTATAAATCCTGTTCTGCACCCCAGGTCATGCTGTCTTCTCTATCATGTCCCTAAATTGGCAAAAGTTTGCTCATTAAGACCAAACTTTATGAAATGTGACTTTAAATGCATATTTATTGAGAGAATTAAATGACAAATCTCTATGTCCCATTTCTTACTTTAAAATTTAAACTTATTTTCATTTTTTCAAAGATTTATTTATTTTGAAAGTCAGAGTTACATAGAGGAAGAGACAGAGATCTTCCATCTGCTGGTTTACCCCCAAGATGGCCTCAATGGCTAGCACTGGCCAGATCAAAACCAGGAGCCAGGAACGTCCCCTGGGTCTTCCATGTGGTTGCAGGGACCCAAGCACCTGGGCCATCCTCCACTGCTTTTTCCCAGGCCATTAGCAGGGAGCTAGGTTGAGAGTGGAGTAGCCAGGACAAGAACTGGCACCCATATCGGGTGATGGAGTCGCAGGTGGCGGCTTTACCTACTACACCACAATACTGGCCCTTATTTTCATTTTTATTTGAAAAGCAGACACATATACACAGAAAGAGAGGGATCTTCCATCGGCTGGTGCACTCCCCAGACAGCTGCGACGTGCAGGGCTGCACCAGGAGGCAGGAGCCTCGTTTCCCACCTGGGTGTCAGGGGCCCAAGCGCTTGACTTGAATCATCACCAGCTGCCTCCCAGGGTGTACACCTGCAGAATGCTGGGTAGTAAGCAGAGTCGCTGGGACTTAACCAGGGGGAGGCAGATGTTCCCAGCAGTGGCTTTTTTTTTTTTTTTTTTTTTGACAGGCAGAGTGGACAGTGAGAGAGAGAGAGACAGAGAGAAAGGTCTTCCTTTGCCGTTGGTTCACCCTCCAATGGCCGCCACGGCTGGAGCACCGCGCTGATCCGATGGCAGGAGCCAGGTACTTCTCCTGGTCTCCCATGAGGTGTTCTCCTGGTCTCCCATGAGGTGCAGGGCCCAAGTACTTGGGCCATCCTCCACTGCACTCCCTGGCCACAGCAGAGAGCTGGCCAGGAAGAGGGGCAACCAGGACAGAATCCGGCGCCCCGACGGGGACTAGAACCTGGTGTGCTGGCACTGCAAGGTGGAGGATTAGCCTCGTGAGCCGTGGCGCCGGCCCCCAGCAGTGGCTTAACCACTGCCCTGGAGACCCGCCCCCTCCCGGCTTGTTTTACAGCTGTTCTTCTGAGTCACCAGTCCCCAAAATAAATGAGATTTTTTTTTGGCTTTAACCAAATATTCTGCTTGACAGACAGATGATATGTAACAGTGACCTTTCCAGATTTGCAAAAATTCTTTGGATACATTATTTATTAGCTCACAGGTGTTGCCTAGAGTTATGACAGATATCAAGAGGGCCCAAGAAGAAAATGCTAAAGGGAATTTATTTCTGTTCATGAAAGTGGCATCTCTTAAACCATTCTTTTTGATAACCACATATTCTAATGTGCACACGTGTGTGTGTGTGTGAGAGAGAGAGAGAGAGAGAGAGAGTGAGTGAGAGAGAGAGAGAGGGACTGACTTTAGGATCTTTGTGAGATTTTAAAACATGCTGTGAATTCTGTATGTGAGCCACAGAGTTGGCAGTGGTCCCTCGAGTTAGGGTAGACATGGGAACCACTCAGCCTCACTGCACACCTTGCTTGGAAGGGGCTGAGTCTCCGCAGAAGAAGACCAAGGGCAAATGGTAACCAAGGCACGATAAGAAGTCTTATCTCTGCACGATGCCTTTCTCCACTTTCCTTGCGGCTGCTCACCGGGAAATGACCTCGGCAACCTTGGGAAGGGGCAGGAGTCAGGGCTGGCTGGGTCCCAGCAGGTGTCACAACCGAAGACCCCGCAGGAGCCTTCCTCTAAAACGGTAGCAGGGTGGGGTCTCTGGTAGACGTGGGAGGTCTACTGCTGCCGTGGTCACCACGGGCAACCCCACTCTGGTGAGAGGGTACTGTGGGGAGCAATCCGGACTAGACTAAGTTGCTCGAATTAGGACTTATTCTATGCATCTGCTCTCCCACAATATGGCGCTGGGAGAGAAGTAAACAGCTTCCGCACAGCTGCCTCCAGTTCAACCAATTAACTGTAGGACTTGCTCCTGATTGGAGAGCAGCGTACTCAGCCGAGTTGGGATTGGCGGAGGAGGACTATAAAGGAGGAGAGAGACGGCATGCACCAGGAACATCTATGGGGAACATCTAAAGGGAACCCGTGCAGCCCCCGAGAGAACCGGCCGGCGGTGTGCCGCTCCCCTGCGGAAGTGGGGAATGCGGCCAGGGGGAACCGCCCTTCCACGGAGGTGGAAGGGATAGTAGCCAACCCGGGAAGAACCAGCAGCAAACCCGGGGAGGGCCGAGCAGACGAAAGAACAGCGCAGGGTCCTGTGTCGTTCCTCCACGAAGAGGGGGAGCGACATAATGGTGCCGTGACTCGGATATGAAGCCTAGGCAGGGCTTAGTGTCGTTCCTCCACGAAGAGGGGGAGCGACATAATGGTGCCGTGACTCGGATATGAAGCCTAGGCAGGGCTTAGTGTCGTTCCTCCACGAAGAGGGGGAGCGACATAATGGTGCCGTGACTCGGATAGGAAACCTGACTCGGATAGGAAACTTAGGAGGGAAGAAACGGGAAGAACTGGGAAATTACCGGAGAGAGAGATTAGCAAACAGCCTAGGGAAAAGCCGGACGAAAAAGGAGCCGGAAGAAGCTATTGAAAGCATAGGCATAGACTCGGATACGGACTACGGGGGGAAGCTGGGAGAAATCTCTAAGGTCGAAAGCGAAAGTGAAAGCTAGAACAAACAGACTCGGACGCGGACTGTGGGGAGAGGCCAGGAGAAATGAGGGAGGAATATCGTTGGAGGAAAGCTTGGGGAAACATACCGGGTAGAGAAAAATGTTAGGGAAATTGAAGCCGCGGGGGGCAGGCCAAGGCGGAAACGAAAGCCACTTTGGGATTCTCAAGTTAGCCCGGGAATAGGGGGCGAAAAGTTAAAACCAGAAGCTGAGACGCAAGCCAGATTGGGATCCGTCTGATTAGCCCGGGGAGCAAAGGACGGGAAGCCAAATCGTGGGGCGGAGACGTACGCTGGGTTGAATTCGCCAGGCTAGCCCGGGGAACTTAGATTGAATCCTAGTGGCAGAGACGCAAGCTACGCTGTGTTACTCGCGGAAGCCGCCGCGTGCAGAGAGAGCACGGGGCGTGAATAGATAGGGAACGCTGGCGTAGGCCGTGGTTCAGACGCGAAAGGGTTAAGCGTGGAGACCGCGGACCGCGCAAAGCCGGGAAGCTGCGCAGATGAGAGAGGCGCGCGGGCTGAAGCGGCGCAGAGCCGGGAACCCGCCGGCGGGGCGAGGTGCCGGGAAGCTGCGGGGATAAGAGAAACAGAAGTTTTAGAAGTAAAGTGAGAGAAATAGGAATGCTGGCAGACAGAAGTAAAATGGGAGAAATAGAAATGCCCGGAGATAGAGAAATAGAGAAAAATAAGGCCTCCCCTCAACATGCCAATTAGAAGGCTTGGATTCGGTCTGCCTGATTTAAGGCGGTAAGCGCCAGCAAAGCTCGACCAGAGTATGAGCTGCAGGTCACCGAAGATAGGCACGAACCAACACTAATAAGTCTCCCCCACAATACGGCAATGAGAAGGCTTGGATTCGGTTTGCCTGATAGGTTTTGTAAACACCTGCAGGCAGTTCTAGCAGAGCAGAGCATGCGCTGCAGGGCACCGAACACAGGCACGCATCAGCGCCTAAAAACCTCCTCACAATGGCGAAGAGAGGACCCGGATTCGGTTTTCCTGATTGATAGGACTTGTAAGAGCCTGTGGCAACTCTAGCAAGTACAGCAGAGTGTGTGCTGCGGGACACCGAAGACAGGCGCGTATCAACGCCAAAAAATAAAAAGAAAGGGGGATCTGTGGGGAGCAATCCGGACTAGACTAAGTTGCTCGAATTAGGACTTATTCTATGCATCTGCTCTCCCACAATATGGCGCTGGGAGAGAAGTAAACAGCTTCCGCACAGCTGCCTCCAGTTCAACCAATTAACTGTAGGACTTGCTCCTGATTGGAGAGCAGCGTACTCAGCCGAGTTGGGATTGGCGGAGGAGGACTATAAAGGAGGAGAGAGACGGCATGCACCAGGAACATCTATGGGGAACATCTAAAGGGAACCCGTGCAGCCCCCGAGAGAACCGGCCGGCGGTGTGCCGCTCCCCTGCGGAAGTGGGGAATGCGGCCAGGGGGAACCGCCCTTCCACGGAGGTGGAAGGGATAGTAGCCAACCCGGGAAGAACCAGCAGCAAACCCGGGGAGGGCCGAGCAGACGAAAGAACAGCGCAGGGTCCTGTGTCGTTCCTCCACGAAGAGGGGGAGCGACAGGGTACGTTGTATTTTCCAGAGACAGAGAGAGATGGATCCTATCACACAAGTTCTTCCAGCAACGTGCCTGATGCCCCACCCACTGGGGTGGGGTGGGGGGGCTGTGTTCCCTCCCCTTGGACTGCTCAGACCCCTGGAGAAGAGCAGAAGTGGCTGATGTGGGGCTTCAGAGGCTCTCACATGGGAAAACGTTTGGGCTTCCATCCGGGGCTCAGGTTACTCCCCATCTCTTCCCCCCCTGCCCCAGACCTCTCAGTGCTGCTTCCAGAATCCAGCAGTGAGGAAGTGCAGACTCGTCCACAGGAGACGTGGAGAGAAACGGAGGCCACAGCAGCAGCCGCCACAGGCACACACCCTCAGATGACCCCAGCACTCAGCCTTTAAGTCTTCCAGTGAGGGCCCCCACCTCACCTGCCCTGACCAAATCCCAGAATCCATGAGCATCATAAACGGCTGCCCGGGACAGGTGTTTGGTGCAACAAGTTAGATGCCACTTGGACACTCATCCCCTGTCAGAGTGTTGGGTTCAAGTCCCAGCCCTGCTCCCAATTCCAGCTTTCTGCTAATGTACACCATGGGAGGCTACAGGCAATGGCTCCAGGATTTGCATCTCTGCCACCCACATGGGAGACCCAGATGGAGATCCGGGCTCCTGGCTTTGGTCTGGCTCAGCCCCAGCTGTTACAGGCATTAGGGAATGAACCAAAAGGTAGGAGATTCTCCTCTCCTCTCCTCTCCTCTCCTCTCCTCTCCTCTCCTCTCCTCTCCTCTCCTCTCCTCTCCTCTCCTCTCTCTCCTTCTCTGCCTCTCAAATAAAATAAAAATACATAATAATAAATAAAAATTATTTGTAAAAAATGACTGTTTCATGCCACTAAGTTTGGGGGGGGGGTGATTTTTATGCAGCCACAGTCCCTGGGTCATACACAGCCAATGATATGCAATGGAAGAAAGACATCAAAACCAAGAGAGTCGGATGTCCACTTGGTAAAATCCTGTCAGCAGTGCCCACTGTCAAGCCATGAGCCCTGTGATCCATGAGCCAAGTCCACCTTCCATGCATCTCTATTTGGTTAATCCCTCAGTTGCCACCCTGGCCAAGCCAGCGGAGTTCTGGCTACGGCTGCCCAGGGACCATGTGGAAGCCCCCAAGCCACCACGGTAAAATGCGTTCCCTATCGCCCTTCTTGCTGTATCTCATCAAAGGGATGGGAGAGTTTTTTGGGATAAGAGGTAAAGACCCATGGACTTTCCTGAGAATTAGCACACAAGATGTTCAGGTGTGTGGTCTTTAGACACATATGCCCCATGGTGTGTGCTGGCTGCCAGGGCTTATATTTTGCTTAAAAAGATTCATTTTATTCATTTGAAAGAGAGAGGTAGAGACAGAGAGAGTGAAAGGTCTTCCATCCACTGGTTCATTCCCCAGATGGTCGCAATGGCCAGAGCGGGGCCAATCTGAAGCCAGGAACCAGGAGCTTTGGGTGCAGGGACCCAAGCATTTGGGCCCTCTTCCATTGCTTTCCCAGGCCATAGCAGAGAGCTAGATTGGAAGTGGAGCAGCCCAGACTCGAATCAGTGCCCATATGGGATGCCCACTTGGTAGGCGGGGCTTTAACCTGCTGCACCACAGCGCCAGCCCCCAGGGCTAATATTTTTAAGCGAGCTAAAACTAGTGCATGTCCAAGTTACAAAAGGAATCTAAATCACAGAGCGAGAGGCATGAGTCCTCTCTCCCCTCTTGCCTTGGCCACTTGGGAGGATGGCGGGACAGCCATCTGGCCCAAGCCCTGGAGCAAGACCACCTGGCTCTGAAGCCCAGCTTTGCCAGGACTAATTAGGTGAGTTTGGCTCCAGTTCTCTCAACTGTGGAATGGGGATAATGTTCCTTTCAGGTTTGTCGCTCGCAAGAGTTAAATGAGTTGACGTAGGCAAAGTACTTTGGCTGTTGCTGTTGCTGTCACCACCACCATCATCATCATTGCTATTCATGGGGTTTTCTATAGTCTTGGTGGGTTGGAGGTTAGGAAATAGAAACTGCTGGAAGTCCAGGCCCACAGCCACTGTGACTGGAGCTGCCCGCACCAGAGCCACCACCCATACAAGCAGGGCCTTTGAGCCCCGGTACCTCTGCTCAGTGGGACACATCGTGCCTCCTGGCTTGGTGCAGAGGAAGAAAGCCAAACATGGCTCAAACTGTTGATGTGAGGGAAAAAACAAAGCAGTCAAACCCGTCCTGATCACACCAACCGTGTAGGAATCTTGACAGGCGGCGTGAAGAGAATGCAATTCCTGGATCCCTTTCAGCCATCGCTCCCCCTCCAGCCTGTGCCTCTGCAGTTCTGGGAGGCTGGCCCTGCAGGCACAGCTAGGTGCTCATGCTCCTGGTGGCCACGAGCATTGCAGGGAAGGGCCAGGCAGGTACTCCTGTGGCCGGCCTGCCTCCACCCACAGGCCCCGGCGACAGAGGGGCAGAGTCCTGAACAGCTGAGCACAATTAGCGACCTAGACCCTTTTCTTTTGTATTAGTCTGGGTTCTTTTAGCTGAAAACAACAGCAAAACCTGCCTAAAAGTGGCCTGAAGAACAAGGAAATTTGATTTGGTTATTAAACCGGAAGGAGAGAGTCCCAGGGTTGTTAGCTCTGGGATTCACAATGGCTTCCACAGCCTTTTTTTTTTTTTTTTTTTTTTTAAATTATTTACTTATTTGAGAAGCAGACAGAGAAGCAGAGACAGAAAAAGAGACCCTCCACCCACCAGTTCACTCTCCCATCTGCAACCACCAAGCCACAGACAGGAGCTCAACCCAGGTCTCCCACACAGGCAGCAAGGACCCAGCTACTGGAAGTTCCTCCTGTTGCCTCCTCTGATCCATGTTAGCAGGAAGCTGGAGTCAGGAGTCGGAGTCGGCTATCAATATCAAACCAAGGTCCTCAGAGATAAGAAGCAGATGTCTTAACTGGCACCTTAACCATTAAGCTAAACAGCCTCTGCCCCACCATGAGACTTTTTATTAAGGAAAAAATTTTCCAGAGTGTACTCCCTCCCCCCAGATTCTATCTCACACCTCATTGGCCAGAGTTGTGTCGCATGACTAGGCCTGACCCAGTTGCGTGCAAGAGGCGTGGAATTACCTTGATGTCTTAGCCTCATCCGCATTCCCCCGAGTCCAAGAGTATGGACCTGGGAAGTCAGGCTGCTGCAGGAGAGAACTGATGGTCTACCTTTGTTATTCCAGAAGCGTGTGTTCCGTGATAGATGCAATCAGAGGAGGCAGCATTCAATACAATTAAGTGGTGAGGATGCAGCAAAGAAAAATCAAGGCTATGGAAAAAGCAGCCTGGTGTGCGAGTGCAATCAGGTTCCGCCGAGCTTGCTGAGGCTGGGCCTCCAAAGGCTGCGCGTGGGTGGGCTGGGGGCCAAATGCAGCCCACAGATGTGTCTGATTGGATCTCTGCTGTAGAGTGGTCTGTTCTTCAGCTGATCAGTTGCCAACCTTAAAAAGTTAATGTATTGCCTATTTTTAAAAGAATTTATATCTATAGCTCATCTTTCTAAAAAATATTAGAAGACGCAGCAATCCTGGGCCTGCCTTCCTCTGGGGCAGTTGAAAGTGGCTGTCCCCTCTAAACCAAGCCCGTGTTTTCCACGTCTGCACGAGCCCTCCAACCCGCCTTCCTCATCTGCCACCCACAGTGGCCCCTGGGCCTCTGGGGGTGTGACCCAGCTTATGGTTTTCAGGGTGCCTAGCAGAGAAGCCAGCCAGCCCCTCAGGCAAGCACAGGGGTTCTGAGCCTAGGCCTGCACCTCACAACACAGCCACAATGGAACCTCATCCTCACGGCAGATCCTTTAAAGAGCTCCAGAGGGGGCAAGTGCTATGGCGTAACGGATAAAGCTGCTGCCCCAGTGCCTGCGTCCCACACGGGCATGAGTTCAAGTCCTGGCTGCTCCACTTCTGATCCAGCTCCCTGCTAATGTGCCTGAGAAAGCAGCAGAAGATGGCCCAAGTCCTTGGGCCCCTGCACCTGTGTGGGAGATCTGGAAGAAGCTCCTGGCTCCTGGCTTCAGTCTGACCCAGCTCCAGCTATTGCAGCCTCTTGGGGAGTGAACCAGCAGATGGAAGATCTCTCTCCCTCCCTCTCTCTCTCTGTAACTTTGACTTTCAAGGGAAAAAAATGCTTGAAAAAAGAGTTTCAGAAGATTTAAAAATTGTTTTAAATGGATTTATTTTCATTTTATTTGAAAGGAAAACAGGGACAGGGAGAGAGCAGAAAAGAGATCTTCTATTCACTGATTCGCTCTTCAAATGCCCACAACAGCCAGGGTGGGACCAGGTCAAATCCAGGAGCCCAGAATCCAACCCAGGTCTCCCATGTAGGTGGCAGGGACCAGGTACTTGCATCATTATCTGGTGCCCCCCACCAAGGGTACACATTAGCAGGAAGCAGGATCAGAAGTGGAGGAGCCAGGACTCACCCGAGGCACTTCAGTACGGCATGTCAATGTCCTAAGCAGTGATGTAACTGTGGTATTGAACACCAGCCCAGAACTTTCTTTTATTAAGACTCTCTACAACCCAAGGGGCAAAGATACAGGGAATGAGTGCGGGACAGGGGGGTGATGTTCCACGGGAAGGCTCCCCAAGTTCCCTCCTGTTGGGATAAGGCTGGACCCAGTGCAGCAGTGGAATCTGCCCCAGCAGTTGTGAGATTAAAGAGATCAGGCTTCGGAATGACGACCAGATTTGGAGAATGAGTCTCACTTGACAACAGTTCTGCAATCTGCCACTATTTTGAACTCTGGGTTTTTACTCAACAGTTAAAGAGGTCTTGGATATAAGAGACACTTTACTGCCTTCTGATTTAGCCTCTCTCGGCAGCCACATGTCTTCCGGTCCAAAAATGCCCACCTTCTCCAGCGAGGGATTAAGAAACTCAGATGAGAATTTTGGAGTCGCCTCACATTAACTGTGAAAACCTTTCTCTCCAGAAGCAGGTAAAGTGGCCCCCGAGCAGATGTGCACACAGATGGGGCTTATCTGATTTCCTGTCCACCCACACCCACACACTGCTGGCTCTCAGGAAGGGGAGATAACGACAGTGACTCGGGATGCCAAGAATGTGAATTATGTGCCTGGATCCAGCCCATGTAAGGTTATTGTTCAAGCCACCACAGCAAGCCTCAAAAGGAGACGCCATCTTGCTAACCAGGAGGATTTTGCAGCCCTTGTGTTTGTGAGATAACATCCACGCTGTTTGCTGGAAACAAGAGACAGAGGGAGAGCCCAGCCCCGACCAGCGGCTAGCTTGCACCCCCTGTGCCGTGCTGCCCAGCTCACGCTGCCTTCCCACTTGCTGTCAGTCTTTCTTTAACTATGGCCATCAGAACAGTGGAAGGCCTGCCTTGGGATGGGAGCAGGAAACTGATTTACCAAAGTGTTAGCTGAAGGAATCGGAAATCCATGATCACATTGTATGCATCGCTGAGCTCTCTCACTGCACAGCAGGGACACAGGAGCCAGGAGGAGACAGCTGCCTTACACCTAGGCCTCGAGGGGAGGCTGGCCAGGGGCCAGAACTGCCACCAGGACCCAGCTGTTCAAGGAGAGGAAAGAGCAGAGGCACTCCAAGAGGGGCCAGGACTGGGGTGCCCAAGATCGGGCCTCCCTCCGCCCCTCTCCACCCAGCCCTGCCCCAGTGTGTGTGTGTCTCTGAGGTTCATCTGGACAAGACTTTGCCTGAGCGTGAATCTTTGAAGAACAAGGGGAGGAGGCCACCATGCGGTGAGCTAGCTGAGTGGGGCCAGACAGCCGGCTGGCAAGCTCAGCTCAGCCCTGCAGAGTCTCACACGGCATGCTGGGTCTCCTTTTGCCTCAGTTTCTCTATCTGTGGGATAAGAGTCACACCAGCCTGGGAGAGGACTGGCAAATGTTGTGCTAGGATGGGAGACGCCTTGTGTACCCCTAGTCCTAGCCCGGGTGTTCCATCCCTCAGAGGAACCTGAACGTGCACAAAAGCATGGCTGGAATTAACATAACATCTGACTACAGCCAGTGAAGGTAAGAAGTCAAGGAGAATATCCCTGTCATATATCCACAAAGCGTGAAGCTGTACAAACTCCAGAGTCCACTAAAAAGCAATTTTGCTCATCCACTAAAGTCACGTCAAAGAAGCCTGGTATTTTTCAGGACAGGGAGATGAAATCAAGTCTTTGGGATTTTTTCTTACCTTGTACCTATCACACGAGAGAGAAGAAGATAGAATAAGGAATAAACTGGTACCTTTTGCATGCCAAGTACTGGCTACAAATGATCTTTCCAGAGTTAGCACTGTGGCGTGTCAGGTGAAGCCACCACCTGGGACACCCACGAGCTAGTTCAAGCCCCAGCTACTCTGCTTCTGGTCCAGCTTCCTGCTGATGCATCCTGGGAGGCAACAGATGATGACTCAAGTGTTTGTCTGCCATCTACATGGGAGACACAGATGGAGCTCCTGGCTCCTGGCTTCAGCAGGGCCCAGCCCTGGCTATTGTGGGCATTGACAGAGGAAACCAACATATAATAATAGTTCTTGTCTCTGTCTTTCTATGTCTGTCACTCTGCCTTTCAAATACATAAAAATAAACTGAACTTTTAAAAAAAAAATGGTTATTCGTCCTTACAATATTTCCAGCTAGATAGTGTCTCCATTTTAAAAGTGAAGGCATTCAATTGGGGAGTGAACCAGTGGGTGGTAGACCTCTCTCTCTCTCTCTCTCTGCCTCTCCTCTCTCTGTGTAATTCTGACTTTCAAATAAATAAATAAATCTTGAAAAAAAAATAAAAAATAAATAAATAAAATTGTTTAAAAAGTGAAGGCATTGAGACTCACAGGTTAAGCAATTTGGCTAAGTTTACATAATCAATAAATGAGTGAGCTGGGATTGAATTTGAGATTGTTTGAGGACCGATAATAAAAACAACAGCACTGGTGGAGGGTTTCCTAGATGTCATGCAGCGTGTGGGCCATTTACTCAGACAATGCTAAGAGGCGGGTGCTGTTATTTCGGCCGTTTTGCAAACGAGGAAAGATTAAGAAAGTAGCCCGATGTCTCACAGTCACATGGAGTCAGAGGCAGGCGTTAACCCCAGGTCAGGGTGACCCCACAGCCCAGGCACGCATAGAATGAATTCTTATTTGCAACAACAGCAAGAGACGTGCCTGCTCACCATGTGAAATGCCTCCTCCTTCCGCCAGTCCTGGCCCCTATGGAAGCCTGACCTCACCCTTTGTGGCAGGAGAGACAGTGCCTCCTTCTATGCCCGACACATGGTTATTGGCAAACATGCTCTCCTGAGAAACCGTGTTTAACCTTCTCCAGAGTTCAGCACTCCCAAACTCTCAACACAACCCAACAAACTCCAGACCATGGGGGACGCTGTCTCTAAGGCCACTTTAGGGGCTCAAGGAACAAGAAGCTTTGAATTAGCTTGGATTTTGAAAGATTTTACCAAGAGAATACTGTTACCTGAATTCACCATAAGACCTGCAAGCATCCTGAGCAGTACCAGCCTTGTAATTAGTGCATCAGGTGAATCTGTCGTTCGGAAGTCCTGTCAGTGGATTCTTCCCTGGACAGCATCTGCCTTAAGTGGAATCGTGATCCTCCAATCACGCAACTCTGTTCCAGACGAACAGGTGAGATGGGACTTGCCAACAGCTGGAGTTCCCTCCCTCCTCCTCCCCTGCCCTCTACTATCCTCCCAGAAGCTCTGGTTTTTACAAATCAAACCGCTGTTTGATTGCGCTCAGGAGGGCAGGCAAGGGACAGCTGCCTTTACGTTCCAGACAGGAGCTGTCTGATGCAGTCGTCACACACCACGTGCGGCTGCTCCTAGCAAAGTTCACATGTCAGCCTGCCAGTCACAGCAGCCACAGCCAAGGGCACAGTGGCCACCCGCCTGGACAGTGCAGATGACGCGTTTCTGTCACCCCAGGCGGGTCTCTGGGGGAGAGCTGACCTGGAAGCTCCACTCTGGGGAGTCTGCAAGACTGAGGCTTCTCCTGGGATGCTGTTTGCATCTGGGTTTTCCCAGGGGCAGATTCTGGAGTAAGGTTTCCAGTGTGGTTTGTTGAGAAACGCAGGGAGCACCAGGGGGAAGTGAAGAGATGACACAGAAAGTGTAAGGCCGCCACCAAACACACCGAATAAGGGGGTAAGGGAAAGGGTTTATTGGGGAAACCCGACAGACCAGAGGGAAGGGGTAAAGAAGGAAAAAGAGAAAGAGAGGAGAGCATAAGAGAGAGAGAGAGAGAGAGAGAGAGAGAGAGAGAGACGCATGTTCAGGAACAGGTCCTGTTAAACATTTGTGGGGGGGGGGGGACAGGCAGGAGCAGCGAATCCCATTAGGGTGGGGATGGAGCTGACATGGTGGTTGGGCCATGTTCTTGGGGTACTGGAATCTGGGAGTTCTAAGATGTGTGCCGGGGGATCTGCCTGTTCGGACTGTGCAGTGCTCTGAGCAGCCCACCATGCCTCAGCACATCCCAAAGCACATGTACCCATGCTCCCTGTGAGCCACTAAGAATGGGGGTCTGCAGCTCCAGATCACCCCTTGACACCACACCCAAAAGATGGTGCAGCCCTAACCCCTGGTACCTATGCACGTGGCCTTATCTGGAAATAGGGTCTCTGTAGATGGTCAAGTTCATGTTGTTAGGGTCGGCCCGCCCCCACTATGGCTGGAGTCCTTCTGAAAGGAGGAAGCTGGGACACAGGGATGGATGTGAACAGCAAGTAGGAGATGTGAAGACACACAGAAAACACCCTCTGTGGGCCAGAGATGCTAGTGGCTGCCACACACCAGCAGGCAGCCCCGGGACAGATTCTCCCCTAAGGCCCTCACAAGACCCACCCTACCAACACCTTGATCTTGGAATTCCAGCCTCCAGAACTATGAGACAATCAACCGCTATTGTGTAAGCCCCTAGGTCTGTGACGCCTTCCTGGGATAGCCTTAGCAAGCTCATCCTTCCCTGAGGCCTCCTACCCTTCTTGTTATGTGCCCGGGGCCTTCCCTGCCCTAGCAGCAAAGCCTGTAGAGCAAGGGCTTGGCCTCTGAGCCCTTGGCTTGTGTCTGCCTCCGAGCTCTGCCTCCTCAGCCGTGTGACCTTGGGCAAGTAACAAAACCACTTCATGTCTCCACAGTCAAATGGGGTGAACAGTCCCATTTAGCTTAGAGGGTTTTCAGAAGACTTAGGTGAACTAAAACGTGTAAGAATTTAGAACACTATCTAGCAACAAAGGAAACGCTACTTAAGCGATCGTTAACATCAAGTCTTAGCCTAGAGGTCCTGGGCTGGATACATGAGCGAGCTCTGGGCATTTGTGGCCACAGAGGGGGAGACCAGGTCTGAACAACAGCCCCCAGGCACTTGAGGGATAGCTGGTAGTTTAGTGGAAGGACTTCTGGGAAGGGACACAGTTCAGGGAGGAGCCTCTCTGTAGCCCCTCCCTCAATATAAGGGATGCCATTATAGGTAGAGCCACCCCCCTGGGTCTAGTTTTGATTGTAACCTCTGCTGTGCTGTACTGGGCTCGCACTCAATAGCAGTGTCCCCCTAAAGCTGTACTGTCGGGTAGGGAGTTAGAAATGAGCCTATGTGTGTGAAACACAGCCTCTGCAGAAGCTCAGCTTGGCAGCAGCTCAGTATTGTACACTACAAAGCCCTGCCCAGACCGGACAAGTTTACAGGTGGTCTCAGCCTTCCCCCGCAAGGGAAGCTCCCAGGAGAATCCTCTCTCCTCAGCACCAAATGGGTTCCCGGCTGCTAACACTGGGCGATACAACCTCACAGCCTTCCTCCAAGGCAGGCACCCTGGGGGAAGCTCCTCCGCCTGTGGGCTCCCCAGTCTGACAGCACCGAGCAGGGAAACCTTGGGAGGAATTTCACCAGATTCACACTCAGCAAGCCCTTTGTCCTGGAGGAGGAGGAGGAGGGGGAGGAGAAGGAGGAGAAACAGCTGGAAGAACTGGACCCCTTTCCCTTATAAGCCCCGGTCTGACTACAGACTCTGCACTTAGCTCTCAGCTCCCTCCTGAGCCGCCCGCCTGGTCTGCCAGGTGTATTCTCGCCATTAAACCACGCAACCTTGCTTCCCCCAAGGACTGAGTGACCGGGGACTCTCTCAGATTCTGTCCCGTCCATTCTGATGGATGCCCTACCCTGTTAAACCTTGCTTCCTCACTTCCCACTGCTGTTTCATGTCCGAATTTTCTCGCGCGAAGACAAGAACCTATCCCACCCATCACTGCTAACAGTACCATGTACCTTTTTGATTTGTGCCCCTAAGCTCTCTTGCAAGCCAGGCCTGTAAGTTGGGTGAACTTTTTCGCCCAGAGGCCTCTCTCCATAAGAGAAGGGAGCTGGTAGGAAATTGCCCAGCCTCCTGCCCTTTGGACAGACAATGGCAGGAGGTGTTGTGGCTGCCTCCCAGGTCTTGGTGCAATTGTGCACCCTTGGCCTCTAGCAGTGAACTGGTGGCAAAAGATGCCTGGCAGGTTGTAGACAGTGGTTAGGGTTTCCCAGGGGTCCACCAAGGCCACTGTGTTCTGTAAAGATCTTGGCTCTATCCTGTAGGAAGAGGGAGTGAGAAAGAAGCCAACAGGCTCAAAGGAGAGCCATGGAGGGAAGTGGCCTGCTCAGCACTGCTGCTAAGCGGATGGCTCTGCTAGCTGTCTGGAGGCTGAGTTTGAGGGGCCAAGGCTGGAGGCACTAAGATACGGCAGAAGCTACTGCAGTGAGCCAGGTGAGCAACAGGAAGAACCTGAACTAGCCAGGCAGCAGTGAAGATGGCCCAAGCGAGGCAGTGAAGAAATACCCTAGGGCTCAGTGTTTGGCCTTACAGGATGCTTGATAAGATTCCCAGCATCTGGCAAGTGAACCAGCAAATTCGAGATAGCCTCTCTTTCTCCCTCTCTCCCTCCCTCCCTCTCCTTCCCTCTCTATCCATATCTCTCCTTGTCTCTCTGCCTTTCAATTAAATAAAACAAAGAAGGAATTTGTGAAAAGATGTCCACATCTCACATTGGAGCATCTGGGTTTGATTCCCGCCTCTGGCTCCCGACTCCAGCTTCCTGCTAATGCAGACCCTGGGAGACAGCAGTGATGGGTCAGAT
Organism: Oryctolagus cuniculus; assembly: GCF_964237555.1. Lineage (NCBI taxonomy): Eukaryota > Metazoa > Chordata > Mammalia > Lagomorpha > Leporidae > Oryctolagus > Oryctolagus cuniculus. Next base: position 126,651,373 of record NC_091437.1, on the reverse strand, counting down.
GATTGGGTTTCTGCCACCCACTTGCAAGACCTGAATTGAGTTCCTAGTTCCTGGCTTCAGCCCAGCCCAGCGCAGGCCAGGCCACTGAAGGCAATTTGGGGAATAACCCAGCAGATGAGAGCTCTGTTACTCTGTCTCTCAAATAAATGAAATATATTCCTGGACCTTTTTCAGAGCTTCTAATTTAAACAAAGAAAATGAATGTTCCGGAGGTGAAGTCTTCTGGCATGACTAACCCATTGCTATCTTCTTAGGACTTTCCCAATGTTTGCACTAAAAGCCTCACAGCCGTGCTCGCTTCGGCAGCACATATACTAAAAGCCTCACAGCCTGGGAAATTCCTTAGTCCCAGGAGAACTGGGATGTTCACTGCAAATTCAGCAGAATTGGTTAACAGAATAATGGCAGCAAGCAGGGGTAAGGGGGAGGAGGGGATCAAGACCGGATTACCCAATTCCGGCCTAGGTAACTGTGGGGTCTGCTCTCATCTGTGAAAACGAACATAAGGGAATCTGGTCTTAAGCGTAGATGATTCTGTTGGTTTGGGACAGATGGATTCGGAGGCGTCGCTAAAACGTACAGATAGACGCACAGAGGTTGGGATTTCTCAGGCAGTAGATCCAACCTTGAGTGTAGTTGAGATCACTCTGGGACAGCAATGGGATGACCTACCATGACCAGGAATCCTTTCTTTTTGATGACCAAGCCACAGATTTCTCTGGAATGCTGAATTTACAAATAGTCACCACCACCACCACCGCCGCCGCCGCCGCCCCCCAAGATGGTTATGAGGGCTACTCTGGTATTTGGAAAGCAGCCTCTCCCGTGAATGCTTAGAATCTGTTCATCAGTGGAGCCTCTGTTCCCTGCCTGGGAACAGATCTGAGGACAGGGAAGGGTTAATAGCCACTCCCAGAAAAGCTGCAATGACAAGTCTCCCTGCCAGAGGGAGCCACCCGATTGACAGAAAGGTTATACCCACGGCCACAGAGCTTGATCTGAGCGGGCGCCTAGGAGGTGGAGTGACCGGAAAGTACCCAGCACCCAGCTTGGCAGGCACTTGGTGGCCTCATCACCCTAGTCCCTTGCCTGATCCCCCAGGACAGACTCCAGGGGTTCTGGCTTATACCCTGGTCACCACACTGTAGTTTCTGTGGAGTGACCACACTCCAGTCCCCTCTGGGGACCCACAATCCAACCAGGATGTGGCTCAGTCTTCACGGTTTCTATAGGTGGTCACTTCCTACTTCACACGCTTCTCAACACTTCACACATATAAACTTCTTTCATCTTGACAGTGACCTCTTGGGTAAGCACCTGCACTACCATCTTCAGCTTTATAAAGGAAGAAAATGAACCTTGAAGAGATTAGGCACTTGGCCAAAGTCATTCAGCTGGCAGGAGGGCAGAGCTGGTGTGCACCCAACATGGCAGCACTGGAAAGCAGATATTCCACCCAGCCTGGGGAGCAGGGTGGGCTCTCACAGAGCAGGGCTTATCTCCTGCGCCTCTAGCCAATGCTCCCGTGCACCTGCCCTTGCCAGCCTCTTTTCAAGAACTTCTAGGCTTCTCTTCTGCCCAGAACTTAAACCAACAGTCATTCGATCAATATTCTTTCCTCTTCTCCAAAGTGTTGTGGTGTGGCAGGTTGGGCTGCCGCCTGTGACACTGGCATCCCATATGAGTGCTGCTTCGAGTCCTGGCTGCTCTACTTCCAATCCAGCTCCCTGCTAATGCACCTGTGAAGGCACTAGAAGTTGCTCTGAGCACTTGGGCTCCTGCCCACCTGTGGGAGACCCAGATGGAGTTCCAGGCTCCTGGCTTTGACCTCCCCCAGCCCTGGCCATTGCAGCCACTTGGGGAGTGGACCAGCAGGTGGAAGACCTTTCTGTCTGTCTCTCCCCCTCTCTCTGTAACTCTTTCAAATAAATACATATTTTTTAAACAACTGAATTAGTCCTATTTTGTGGGTTACATGCTTGGTACACCATAACCTGAGTTGGAAGTCGAGGGACTTGGGTTTGGCTCATAGCATTATTTCACTTGGGGGTCCCCCTAGCTTCTCACTCTTAGAAAAATGAGATACTAACTTGATCAGTGGTTTGCTACTTACAGAGGAGCACAGACAAGGGGCATCAGAGCCATAGGGCCAGGGGGATAGGCCTTCTTCCAATGGTGTGCTCCCAGCTGCTCCCAATCACCTTTATCACTGCGTTCCTGTCTTAATTCCCCTTCCTGGTGGGCTCTGCCCTCCAGATGATAGCTAGCGAACCTGACAGCTACCACCTACGCCCCTACTCCAAACCAGCGCTGTGAAGGCTCCTCCCGCTGATGGAAAGGTGGCTCATCCCATTAAAGTGTTGGTGGGGAAAAAAAAAAAGATTATGAATCACTCCGTGTTCCAGGTAATCGTTGAGATCCATAGCAGTGCTTATGTTCTATGAGATTATGATTTCTACAAAACGCTAGTGTGACTAGCCAAGTCACCTCCCTCTGAGTTATGCTGCAGGAAAAAAATGAAGATAATTAGCCTTAGAAGGAGCCCAAGGTGGAGTGCGGAACCTGCCAGTGGGTCACACCGTGAGTCCCAGGAGCATTTGGCAGAGCAGAGTCACCCAGAGCTCAGTGTCCCAAGCCTCCCTGGGTTGTTTGGGGAGGAGACGATAATCACCTTCCCTCCCCTGGTGCAGACATGGCTTAAGACTGGTGTGACAACCCGAAGATCTTCTCGCCCAGGATCTCTGCCCCTGCAAACCTCTCCAGGGGAGGGGCCCCTCATGCCCGCCTTCTTTCAAATCACTATAATGCCTCTCCTCTGGTCTCCACTGCTACAAAGGACTACCAGTCAGGTCAAGTCAGCCTAAGCGCATACAGGCTGTCCGCTGAGCCTGGTGGGCAGCAGGGGAGGTGGGAGCAAAATGCAAATGAGCTTCACATTGCATGCTCTGGCAGCTCATGGCCCATGCCTCTTAAGGGGCAAGAGAGAATGCTTGCAGAAGGAACAGAAAACAAGATGGCTGGGCTCAGTTATCCACTCGGCAAAGACTTCTCAGTGCATAAGTGATGAGCACATCTGGATGCTGAATGGGACTGCAAGGAAGGAGGCCAGGGCCGCTTGTCACCCCCGCCTCCCACCCTCACCGAGACATCACTCGGGCCTGACAGTCTCTTGCTGCCCAGTGGCCCAGGTGCTGACTCATTTCCGGATGTTGGGACAGTGGAGGGTAGACCAGAACTCCTCTGACTCCTGGGAAATGCAGAGTATGGGCTTCCGTTCCCATAAGAAGGTAAACACATCGGTGTCACGCTTCTGCCAAAACGGTCTCCGTATGAAACTGCTAACACAACAGGGTTTTTCTATTACCATAGAAACCCCAGTCTGTGCACGGCAGACTCCAGAGAGAAGAGGGTGGAAATGCAGAGGAACACAGGAACGAACACTTGGGCTTCAGGAGGGCAAACCGGAAGAGGGGGCGGCAGGCTGGACTGGGCAGCCATAGGCCTGCACCTGCTAGCCTGACTCCTGCTGGGGTCTCCTACACTGCTGTATCTGCCCACACAACTACAGTATCTGCCAGTCCAGGAACAAAGGCATTGCCCTGGTTTTCATTTGGCAACAGGAGGACTTTCTACCTGCTTTTTTCCCCCTTTCTTTCTTTCTTTTTTTTTTTTTTCCTCCAAGAGATCTAGGGGAAGATACTTTTGTTTTCAGATGGCCTCATTCTGTGGCATGATTTGGGAGAGACACGGTCCAAACAAAGCTGAATAGGAGCGGGCCATGGAATCAAAGAGCCGGAAAGGGAGAGCCGTGGTGCCCTGAAGCTGGAAGCACTTCATCCCCCTTGGCCAGCGGATGGTGCTTTGGTCTCTGTCCCTTCCAGGTCACAAGTCCAAGGGTACAAAGAGCCTCCATTCAGGCTTTGAAAACAACATCGAGGAGCAGAGAGGCAGAAACCCTGATCACCCAGTTGCGGGTGGGGAACAGACTGTTCCCAAATCAGCTGTGCTGCCGAAGGTTCTGGGTGTAACACAGCAGAGGTAATGCAGGTACCATGCACACCGCAGCGCCATGGATGCTGAGCTAAGAGGCTTGCTACTTTCAAAAGTACCATGGCAAGATTGCTCCCAAGGGCACCTGCATTACGGAAGGAGCTGGCTTCCTGCCTTCAGCTGGTTTGTAGAACAGGTTCTGGTTCCTAAGGCTGGGGCTGGAAGCATCACTGAACTTTTGGAGCGTGTTGCCTGAAATTAACTATGTTTAACTGTGTGTGTGTGTGTGTGTCTGTCTGTCTGTCTTACATTCACATATATAAACTTTTCAAAACACTGACATCTCTAAGCAACACAGAAGTGACACATCCTGTGTTTTTCACTCCTACGTGTGTTCTTCCAGGCAGATGTATCATGAGGGGCTTAGGCTCCAGGGTAAACAAACTAGAGCTCCGGGAGTGCAGTGTGCCTCACCTCCGGCCCTTTGCACGTGCTCTTCCCTCTTTCAAGGGCACAGTTCTGTTAGGCAGGAAGTCAGAAATGAGCTCATGTGTGTGTGACAAAGGCCTAAGGCATTGACATCCAGGTCCAGCATCTGCGTCTCAAAGTCATCCCGATAACCTTGCAGGTGCAGCCCAGTATCTGCACTTCAAACGCCCTGCCCCTTCTACCCGATAACCATCCTTCCCCTATCGGGGGCGATGCCAGCCAGGCTTCCCCCTGTCTGATAACTTCAGGGGGGAAACTCAGAAAGGAATTTTTCATATTTACATGCAAAAAGTCCTTTGTTCCAGGAGGAGAAGAGGCGGAAGGCAAGACCCATCTCCTTAAAAATCCCCAGTCTCTAGCCGGCGCCGTGGCTCAATAGGCTAATCCTCTGCCTTGCGGCGCCGGCACACCGGGTTCTAGTCCCGGTTGGGGCGCCGGATTCTGTCCCGGTTGCCCCTCTTCCAGGCCAGCTCTCTGCTATGGCCAGGGAGTGCAGTGGAGGATGGCCCAAGTGCTTGGGCCCTGCACCCCATGGGAGACCAGGAAAAGCACCTGGATCCTGGCTCCTGCCATCGGATCAGCGCGGTGCGCCGGCTGCAGCGGCGGCCATTGGAGGGTGAACCAACGGCAAAGGAAGACCTTTCTCTCTGTCTCTCTGTCTCTCACTGTCCACTCTGCCTGTCAAAAATAAAAAAAAATAAAAAATCCCCAGTCTCAACCAGACTGCGTGCTCAGCCCTCTGCCTCTCTGCTGAGCCGCGCGCCTGGCCTGGCCAGGTGTATTCTCTCCACTCAACCATGTAACCCCTCTCTCCCCCAGTCCGAGTGACTGGGCACTCTCTCTCAGGTTCTGTCTGGAGATGTCCCCACCCTAATAAACTTTGCTATTTTGCTTTCTACTACTCTCTGTCTCACGCCTGAATTCTTTCTTGCGCAAAGACAAGAACCCTGCCTTCTCCGGTAACAGTTTCACACTCTCCTCTTTTGCTAACTGCTGTGCCTTCACCAGCACAGCTCTGAAATGCCCCCTCACACTAGAAGCTTCCCTGGCGCCCCAGGCCTGCTTGGGAGCAGCTCCTAAAAGGCTTCTTGGAAGGCGTGCCATTTACTGCCAGCAGTCTGACTCTGCTGCTCCTGCTGGAGACAGGCAGTCCCTCCCTTATGAACTCACTCACTGTGGGCAGGCACTGTACCCTGTGCTAGAGGATTTAATACTTCATTTATAGCCTCACTTAGGGGCGGGTTAAAAGCACCACTCAGGACACCTACACCCCCTATCAGAGTACAGGTTCAGTCCTAGCTACTTTCTTTCTTTCTTTTTTTTTTTTTTTTAAGATTTATTTATTTATCTGAAAGGCAGAGTTACACAGAAAGAAGGAGAGGTCTTCCATCCATTGGCTCATTCCCCAATTGACTACAATGGCCAGAGCTGTGCTGATCCAAAGCCAGGAGCCAGGAGCCTCTTCCGGGTCTCCCACGTGGGTGCAGGGGCCCAAGGACTTGGGCCATCTTCTACTACTTTTCCAGGCCATAGCAGAGAGCTGGATGGGAAGAGGAGCAGCCGGGACCTGAACCAGCACCCATATGGGATGCCGGCACTGCAGGTGGCAGCTTTACCCATTATGCCACAGCGCCGGCCCCAGTCCTAGCTACTTTTGATCCAGCTAATATGCCTGGGCAGCAGCAGGTGAAGGCTCAAGTGTTAGGGTCCCTGCCATCCCCATGGGAGATCAGAAGGAGCTCCTGGCTCCTGCCTTCAGCCTGACCCAGCCCCCACAATTGCGGCCATCTGGGGAGTGAACCAGTGCATCAAAGAACTTGCTCTCTCTCTTTCACTCTTTAAATAAATAAATCAATCTTTAAAGAAAAATATCCTCCCATCAGTAGCCATTATGTCCCAGTTTACAGATAAGGAAACTGAGGCTTGGAAAAGGGAAAAAAATAAAAACAACCATCCTCAAGGCAAACACCCATGCCCACGAGATGGTGGAGCCGGTCTATAAATCCAGGAGCTGGGTGAACGGCTGTGATTTTCCCACGGCGCCAAGTGGCTTCCCGCGACACGTCCCGGGGGCTCTCCGCACTGTCCTGACACAGATCCTAAAACAAAGCGGCGTGGCCTTTTTTGTGCCAAGAGCTTCCTACCTCCTTTGCGGGCGTTGCTCAACGTCCGAGTAGCAACTCAATGTCCGAGTCAAGAGCTCGGTTCGGAGGAAGCGATGCCAGGGCGTCACTGGCGCACGCGGAGGTGGGAAGGCGCCGGGGGAAGGGGCGGGCTTCGCTTCCACCCGGTCGGCCCTTCCCACGCTTGCCCCACACACTCCCCTCCGAAATGCACGCGAGTCCACCTTGGGTTTCACTCTCACACAGCTGCTTCGCGGTGACTTCTGAGGTTCTTTGCCGATTCCCAGTTGTGTTTGTAATGAAGGCTGATTTGAAGACGTCAGATCTCATCAGTCAGAGGGTGGGAGGCGCAGGGGGCTTGCTGCTAGCACTCGCACTGAATGCAGTGAGGGAGCACCACTCCCATACCCACTGCACCCGCCCCCGGCACTGCGGCCAAGGCCACTGGCTACCCAGGTGGGCCTGACTGAGTCTGTTTGGAATCAGATTCCTCATCTGTAAAACAGAGCCACTGCAAATGTTGGGGGCATGAAACAAGATCGTGCGTGTCAAACATTCCACAGTGCGGGCTTGGTGAGCAGACCTGGGGGATGGCAGAGGAGCCACAGGCTCCTTGCTGACCTGTGCCCTTTCACCCAGTTCAAATTCCCTGTTCACAGAACATTGCTCTCCTGGGATGGGACTCTGGATTTCTAGAGGGTAGAGGCACCTAGAGACTAAATCCCTAACAGGTGTAGCAGGCAGATGGGGCAGAGGGGAGAGGAGGACAGTGGGAGTAGAGGGGCCTGGAGATGTGTCTTCCCTTCCCTCCTGTGCGCTAGACTCAGGAATAGGGTGCACAGTCATGCTATGTTACAGTGTGTTGTGTTGTGCTGTAGTATGTTCTGTTACACTGTGTTGTGCTATTGTTATCGTGTATGTTACAATGTGTGTTGTGTTGTTGTGTTATATGCGGCTACATTGTAATGTTACATTGTGTGTGTTATATGTTGTTACATTGTGGGTGTTGCATTATATGTTATGTTGTATTATGTTACATCGTGTTATATGTTACATTGTATGTGTTGCATTATGTTATATGTTATGTTGTGTTATATGTTGGGATGGGATGGGATGGGATGGGATGGGATGGGATGCCATATACAACCTCACCTTAATCCACTGGCAAGAGATTTGTCCTGCTGGCCTCAAAGAGGAAAGCAAACAGCCATACTGTGCCCGGCCTTCGGGCCCATGGTCCAGGAGCTACAGCCACACCCCGGCTGACAGCCAGCAAGACACAGGAGCGCCACTCCCACAGCTGCAAGAGCTGAATTCTGCCCCTGACCTAGAGCCGGCTAGAGGCAACCCCTGTCCCAGCGGACACCTTGACCTCAGCCATGTGAGACCCTGAGCGGCTCCCCGACTATGCCACACCCAGCTTCTGAACTACAGCGATTCTGGGATAATGAAGAGGTGTTGTTTTAAGCTGTTAAATTTGCAGCCACTTGTTCTGCAGCATAGAAACTGCTGCAGTGGGAAGGCAATGAGCAGAATTTGTTGTCTACTTTTCTGCTTCCCCAGAAGCTGAGACACGGCATACATACAAAAGGCAAAGAAGAGCCACCCAAGCTTAAGACTCTCAGGGTGGCACATGGGGTCCTGCACTTGTCTCCGGCTGTTCCCTTGCATTCAGAGGTCCCCCCGGGAGCTAAGGCCCTGGCTGGTTCCCCCAGTCTGTCCTCGTCCATGCTGTCACATCATTACACAGATGGGTCTGGGAGCCCTGGCGGTATGTGTGCTGAGTGGAGAGGGGTATGGAGTTATTCCCAGAAAAAAATTCCCACTGACTTCCAGCACCTTCTATAACCTCTCTCTTTCAGATCTGAGCAAACACTTGGCAGATGCCCCGAGGGCTTGTCATCTGGACAGGGAGAAGGCAGTGGGGAAGGAGGTCAGCTAAGGAGGAGGACCCAAGAACTGGGTGAAGGCATGCACCAGGCAGCCAGGGGCACGGCCCAGGTGCTAACAGGGAGAGTGGTGAGGGGACAGGTGGCTTCTTCAGCCAGAACAGCCTTATTCTGGGCATCTCCCACTGCCCCACTGCCCTCCAATCCTCTTCTTGCAGGCTGGCTGTTTTAACACAGTCCTAAGTTCCTTTTTTTTTTTTTTTTTTTTTGCTCTTCCCAGCAGGCAGGCAGAGATTGAAGGGTGCTGGAGGGCTTGGATGGGGAGTTTTCAGGCATACCAGAGTGGAGGAGTGGAGGGCAGAGAGCTTCCAGGAGACCCCCTCCCCATGGCCCCCATGCTGACAGGCAACCACCCGGCCCCTGCCCAAGGTCAGATGTCCCAGGCCTCCACAGGGTAGAGTGGCGGGGGAACTTCCCTTCGATACTCCTGATTTTAGAGTAAAGGACCCAGGGTCTGCAGTGGGGAAGGCAAAGGGTCAGAGCCTCCATGTCCAGAATCAGGCCCCTGGGCTCGTGAGAACGGCCCACCTGCCCACACCGCTCCACACGCCAAAGCTGGTGGATGCAGCTGGCATAGGCTCCAACCGACCGGGGAGGAAAGGCAGACAAGGCCGCCTGTGGGACTGGCTGCAGTGGGAGCCCCTGACGGAGGCTCAGGGAAAGGCCAGCTCCTGGCAGGGAGCTGCAGGGAAGGAGGACCAAGAGGGCAGGAGGCTGAGGGCGCTGGCCAGCAAGATGGTGAGAAGCACCTGGCTGTCTCCAGCCAGGCCGGGCCCACCCTGAGCTCCTGGGACAGGAGCAGCGGCCTCCTTGCCAGCCTCCCTGCCTCCCATCGCCTGTCTGTCTCCACGCCACTGCCGGGGGGGGGGGGGCTTCTAAAACACAAGTCAGGTCACGTGACTTCCAGAGGAGCCCACAGGACAGAGTGGCTCTGTGCAGTCTGGAAGGCTTGGGCTCCATGCCGTGGGCACCGATGGCTCAGCCTACAGGCGAAGTCCACGCAGGTAAAGGCACAATTGACTTCACTGCAGATCCTCAGAGCTGGGGCCGAGGACGCCGTCTCAGCACAGCCCACCTTGCCGCTTCCGGCTCCTCCGCTTGTGCAGCTGCCACCCCCAGGCTGCTCGCTGTTGGTCGCAACTCCGAGCAGGAAGGTGAGTCCTTGATGGGCAAGCCATGCCTGTGTCCGTTCGGAGAGCAGAGCAGGTTTGCAGCTGCAATGCCCAGGTGGATGCAGTCATGTGTCATAGATTAGGCCTGAGTCTCAGGGCGGCTCCTGGCGGCAGGAGGTGGAGCCATGGGGAGATGTCAAGGGGAGAGGGTTGGGAATGGCTGCTGGGTCTGTCTGGCCACACTGAAGTCACCTTTGCCTTTCGCACCTATTGGGGGACACATCCCCCTTGCCCCTGGCTGGCTGCTTGAGTCGCTGGTCCCTGCCTTGGGTTCCAACTCTGGGGCACCCTCCCCCAGCTTGCCAGTGTTCCATCCAGGCTGAGCCTGCTCCCCGGGCTCCCCTCCCTGCACAAAGAGCTCCCCCAGCATTGATCTGTGCCTGCAGGATACTCCTTTAGCCAGCGGCCCCACTCTGAGGACAGCTGTTGTGTCTCATTCTTGTTTGCCCAGTTTCCAGACCTAAAAGCCCAAGCCACACCTCCTTTCTTTAATGCTCCATATCCCGTCTATAGGAACCCCCATCGGCTCTGCCTTCATTGATTCCCCGATGCTTCTCCCCACCCGCCTCCTGCCACAGGCCACCACTGTCTCTTCTGTGTCTCTGAGGCCCTCCCACAGGTCTTCTCCCCGCCTCCACCCAGTCTATTTTCATCACAACAGGTCTTGTCCCTCCTCTGCCTGAACCCTCAGATGGGTCCTCAGTTTCCTTGGAGGGGAAGCCAATGTCCTTTTCATATCTGATTAAGACTTATCTCATCTCCTACTGCTCTGTCCCTTACTTACTTACAGCCAGGCCACACTGATCTCTTTGTCAATATTGGTGCACACCAAGCATGCTCCAGCCGCAGGGCCTTTGAATGGCTACTGCCTCTGATTGACCGCATGGTTCTACCCCAGCGTATTAGTCAGGTTCCCTCAGAGACACAGAAGCAATGGGAGGTACACAGACGCATAAGAGGAGATTTACTACGGGAATTGGTTCAAATGCTTATGGAGGCTGAGCTGCCCAACCATCTGTCATTTGCAAGCTGGCGAAGCAGGCCAGCTGGTGGTGGGATGCAGTCCCAGTGCGAGGGCCTGGGCGTGAGGGGAGCTATCTGTCTACGTCTCAGATTCTGTAGGCCCAAGAACCAGGCTCTCTGATGTCAGCAGGCAGGAGAGGAGGAGATGAAAATGCCCCTCCTCCAGCTCTGTGTTCCTTTAGGACCCTCGATGGACTGTGGAGCAGCCACCCACACCGTGAAAGCGGATCTTCTCCACTCGGCCTCCTGACCCCAATGCTAACCTCTCGCAGAAGCACACTCCCAAGCACACACAGAAATCATGTTCTCTCAGCTGTCTGGGAACCCCTCAGCCCAACCAAGTTGACATGTGGCATTAACCATCACACCCGGATGTGCAGGCGGCCTCACGTGGGCCTCTGCCCCATGCCACCATCGCAGCGCCGCCATCCCTAACTGCCACACTGGAAGTTGCCATTCCCACCTAACAGTCCCTATCCCCACCCCGGCTTTACTTGTCTTCACAGCACTTCTCTAACATAGTATATAATTAATTGATGTCATTCACTCCTCTCCACGAAAGTTATTTTCTTCCCTGTGTATACCTGGCATTGACAACACGTAACTGTTGCTCAAAAATGATTGATGATTGATTGATGTACTGAAGGGATAAGCGGATATTTGTATCCCCAGCACAATGCCTGCCCCATGGCAACAGATCAACAACTGCACTGGCCGGCGCCATGGCTCACTAGGCTAATCCTCCGCCTTGCGGCGCCAGCACCCCGGGTTCTAGTCCCGGTCGGGGCGCCGGATTCTGTCCTGGTTGCCCTCTTCCAGGCCAGCTCTCCGCTGTGGCCAGGGAGTGCAGTGGAGGATGGCCCAAGTGCTTGGGCCCTGCACCCCATGGGAGACCAAGGATAAGTACCTGGCTCCTGCCATCGGATCAGCGTGGTGTGCCGGCCGCGGCGGCCATTGGAGGGTGAACCAATGGCAAAAGGAAGACCTTTCTCTCTGTCTCTCTCTCTCACTGTCCACTCTGCCTGTAAAAAAAAATAAAATAAAAAATAAAATTAAAAAATTAAAAAAAAAAACTGCACTGAACTGATAAACAAATGCTTCACAGCTTGAAAGTACAGACTGGAAAAAATGAATGCACTGTGCAAGGGCTCTGTTAAGGAGCGCTTACCACAGTCACGCATCAGGAAGCCAGGTGTCCCAACAGCAGGAGCAGAGCGTGGGGCAGGAGGGCATGGGGGGAAGGGCAGACCAGGGGACAATCCTGACATTCAAGCCAGTGAGTCCACCCAGGATTGATTTCAACAAACTCCCCAGAAGGCAGCTCCATTCCATCTCCTTTTGTGCCTGAGCTCAAGTTCTCGTAGTAAAAGCCGCTGCCCGCTGCACGAATCTTGCAGGAGGGCCCTTTCTTTTTTGCAGCTGGGGGCAAGAACACAAGAACAGGAAGCCCTGTGTCATGGCCGGGTGGGCAGCAGCACGGAGGACCGGTTGTGCTAGCACAAAGCCTGGCCAGAGATAAAGTGGGGAGGGCAGAAGGATCCTGGTGCAGAGCCCGAAATCCGGTCGCCTCCGTAAGGCAAGCTGTGTTTATGACCCATTTTCCCCGCGGTTGGTTGTGAGTGGAAAAGAACCAAATCTGCGCCAGTCTGGTGAAGTCCAATTCGACCAGGTTCTGTTTGGTACCGGCCTTCGGTCTGGTGTATGGTTACCCCTGTAGGCAGCTCATCTAGTGCACACCCAAACTCCAGAAAACACCGCGTGTCACCTGCTCCAAGTCAGGACAGGGACGTCAGTCAGACGCAGGGGAAGATGTGGCTCTCCCCGTGAAATGCGGCCACATGCTCTCAGTGAGCTTCTGAGTATTTACGGAACTGGGTTTCTTACATGAACCCAAGGTGGGAGGGAATTTGAGCCCAGGACCCAGGGCCATGAATGACACTTGGCTTGGCAACTGGTGATTGACAATTTCAGAGGTTAAATAAGAACAACATGTGTTCAAGGCAGGGCGGGATTCCTGGGGCAACTTGAGCTTCCAGAACATTTATTGTGGCTCTGAGTTTCATAAAATAATCACCTGCCGACAGGATGCAAATCTTACTTTCAAAAAGCTATTGCAGGCCGGCGCCGCGGCTCACTAGGCTAATCCTCCACCTTGCGGCGCCGGCACACCGGGTTCTAGTCCCGGTCAGGGCACTGGATTCTGTCCCGGTTGCCCCTCTTCCAGGCCAGCTCTCTGCTGTGGCCAGGGAGTGCAGTGGAGGATGGACCAAGTCCTTGGGCCCCTGCATCCATGTGGGAGACCCGGAAGAAGCTCCTGGCTCCTGGCTTCAGATCGGCACAGCTCCAGCTATTGTGGCCATCTGGGGAGTGAACCAGTGGATGAAAGACCTCTCTCTGTCTCTACCTCTCTCTGTATCTCTGTCTTTCAAATAAATAAAATAAATCTTAAAAAAGAAAAAGAGATCACTTTATCTTCTTGGAAGAAAAGAATATGTGAATACTTGTTAAAGTAAGCATGACTATATACCACATTGTTTTGTTAATAAAGCCACAATTGTCCCAAGCTTTCTGGAAGAATCCTGACCTGGTCATTTTACTTTTTCTGCTGATGATAATTGGCCAAAGGTATAACTGAGTGAGGTAGAACTTTCATGAGCTTACTTTTTCACAAGATCAAACTCAGAAATTAGATAGAATCCTTCGTCAGATTACATGTCCCATTTTTTAGTCTGGAAAGTATTGCCACTGTAGAACTGTGAACTTTTAATTGAAAACTGTCCTAGCAGAGCCCATGGGATCATTTTCATTTCTCCCAATTTCTCTGAGATAAAGAGTTACAGAGCCTCCTTCCCAAGGGATGACACATGTCCCCTTGTCAGGACCATCTTCCCAGGCCTCGGAGATGGAGCACCATCACCAGGGAGCCTCCAAACTGACAAGGCTCTGTCGGCTCGCTTTGCAAAATCGGCCTGATGCTGCTACCTTCCTCCCTCGCAGGGCCAAGTGAGACGACACTGCTTTCTAAACACATCCAGGGCAGTCGCTAGTTAATGAAGCTGGGAGCCAGACGCCCTGGACCGGGTCCACGGACCTGAGGAAACCGTGTCACAGAGCTGAGCTGAGAGGTGACAGCCAGAGAGGCACGTGAGCCCCAGCACAGCTGCAGCCTGCGGGAGGGCCCTGCCTCTGCTCAGGCCCCAGTGCCTGGCGTGGGCGATCTGTATCCCATGCACCAGAAGCCTGACCCCGGCCCCCTTGGAGGAGACCCCAGAAGTAGCACTCAGAGCTATGAGGTGTAAAATGGTAAGATGCCAAATCCACCGTGCATCCTCCTGTTCCAGCTGCCCCTCTTCCTCACCCCCCCCTCTCTCTCTCTTTTTTTTTTTTTTTTTTTACAGGCAGAGTGGACAGTGAGAGAGAGAGACAGAGAGAAAGGTCTTCCTTTTGCCGTTGGTTCACCCTCCAATGGCCTCCATGGCCGGCGCACCGCACTGATCCGATGGCAGGAGCCAGGTACTTCTCCTGGTCTCCCATGGAGTGCAGGGCCCAAGCACTTGGGCCATCCTCCACTGCACTCCCAGGCCACAGCAGAGAGCTGGCCTGGAAGAGGGGCAACTGGGACAGAATCCGGCGCCCCTACTGGGACTAGAACCCGGTGTGCCGGCGCCGCAAGGCAGAGGATTAGCCTAGTGAGCCGCGGCGCCGGCCCCCTCACCCCTCTCTTAACAGCCCACTTCCCTTACTCCCAGGGAGAAAGAAGGGGAACTCTTTCTGTTGATTCAGGGGAGGTCACCTTAAACACTGCGAAACATTCTGGTCACACAAAGGAAAGGCCATCTGACGACCAGACCCAGACTGAGTCACCTGGATACACTTGTGTCCAATTAAAGCCTCCTTCGTTGAACTAGTCATGGATCCGTCTGTACATGGAGCAGTTGTCTGAACACAGTGTAACCTTGGATACCGGGAAAGCCAAGTTTTTCAGTCTCGTTGCCAAGGCAACAGGACAGAAGTGGGTGTGGGGGAGCCCGGCACAGCTCTGTGCACATAGAGCTGCCAGCAGGAGGAAATGGGGTGGAGGGAGTGGGAGGGCCTGAGGTCTCCCACATCTCCAAAGCCTTGAGTGAAAGGGCTGCAGGGACCACCCAATATCCTTGTATGCGAATGACCAGGGAACCCCCCAGTGGGACCCTGTCACACACTCCTAGAGCAGTGTAAGGCAGTCAGGGTAGGCTGGAAGGTGGGTGCAGGTTGTGGGCAAGGAAGGGAGTGTGGGGGTCCGGGCCACAGCCACTACCTAGGGAGACGAAGGCCAATTCCAGAACATTGCTGGTGCAGAAACAAGTACGAAGGAATCCAGAAGCCAACCTCAGGCACAGAATCCCCACCAGGGCAGGGTGCACGCTAGCCTGGAGAACTCTGCCATGAGCTCAGTGAACGGCTAGAAGATGAAGCTGAAGGTTGGAAAATACTCTATAGATCAGCTAGAAGGAGACAAATATATTGAAACAAGAGAGCACCTGCCTTTCCTCCATCTCTAATCTGATCAAAAGCCTGTGTCCACTCTGTTTCCATCAGATTGGACCAACAGAGAGGAGTTCAGTGCACTCTTCACGGTTAGGAAGGCAACAGGCCTTGCTCCCCTCCTGGGACTCAAGGGAAACTTTCTCATGTGCTCTCCAATCCAGGCAGGATTCACAGCCCCAGGCCACCTGTCTTCACCCTGTTTATGCAACACTGGTAACTTCTATTATGATTTATAATTTTGTAAAGATACAGGCAGTTCACAAAGACACAGAGACAATGGGCTAGTAAAACAGTCACTGCATGAAAAATGCGTGAAATTTTAGCTGTAGGTCAAGGTCAGTCAAGCAGTGGACAGGTGCTTGTACTGGAAAAATCTAAGCTACAATAGCTGCTGAATTCAGCCCAAAGTTCAGGTCTGAGTTTTATGGCAACCAAATGTGAAATGACAACTCAGTAAGGCTCTAATGATCATATGTGTCCTAACGATGCCAATCACTGAGCCAATGTCCAGAGATCCTGCTCAGGAAACTGCCTGTGTCCACAGCCCCATGCCCAAAGCTGACTGAATGGACATGATCCTCTCAGAAACCTGTCACGTCGGTCAGCTTTCATTCCCATAATGAAAGGCCTAAGACAACCAATGATAAAGCAAGGAGGTTTATCTGGGCTTATGGTTTTGGAGGTTCACAGTCCAAGATCGGGTGAGCCCATTGGTTTGGCCATTGGGCAAGGCTGAAGCATGGCATGCCAATAGGGGAGAAGATCTGGAAGAATGACCACATGGCAAACCAAGGTGCAGAGAAGCTGGGCCCAACTCGGCTTTTACGAGCAAGCGTCTCATGAGAACTACCTTCCAAGGGGGCACCCCCAGGGGCCCAAGGACTTCCCATGAGGCCAACCTCCTAGATGCCATAACTGGATCCATGCTTCCCCCTACTGATCCATGATTTTAGGTCTTAGATGCATGTATAATCAACAAGAAGACAAACCCTAAACAAATCATTGCCCTTTGGCCCTGCAAGTTCTCATCTCAGAGCCTGGGGACTGGGACCACGAGGTAGGGCCTGGGGGTTGAGAAGTCATCCAGGTAGGTTGGGAAGGCTTTCTGGGCCATGGGAAAGCAGGTGGGGGGTCACCCTGGAGCAGCGGCTGTGGGCAAAGTCAGATGAAAAGGGAGAGGGCAGCCTTGGGGCCGAGACTGTTCCTGAACCCACTGGTCCTACAGTAAACATCCTCTTGATCTAAGCTAGCTTCAGGTAGGGGAGATTCTGTTGCTGACAACCAAGAGGATCTTGATCTTCCCACTCACAGTGGTTCAAGGGTAACCAACATCGAAATGCAGGGGTCTGTAGCACCAGGCTTCATTCTGGTCTGTTCAAATGGACTTCCCACACCCACCCTCTGCAGCAGTGGGCCACCTGCCATGGCGCTGCCCGTGCTGCCCCTCTGCCTCTCCAAAGCAACTCATCCTTCAGGGCTTTGTGTAGACTCGCCTCCTCCTGAAGTCCCCTCTGACCCTCTCTCGCCTGGCTTCCCACCTTCTCTGATCTCAGGCGTGGCTGGGCAACCCCACAGGGGTCATGTGTGCTAATCTGGTTCCCATGGTTGCTCAGCAGCTGCAGGCCCTCGGGAAGTGATGGATGTACACACAGAACACAACACCAAGGGGAAGACTCAGACTAAGCACCCCGTCGTGCCTTTCCTTCAGGTTCCCCCAGCACCCAAGTGGGCGGCCTAGAACAACAGATGAGGCAGAAGACGCAGTGAACAGCCAGTGCCAGCTTCCATCAGGATGCTGAGGCAGAATGGGGAAGGCTGCACACCCCAGGTACGCCCCCAGGCACTCCCCAGGCACACCCCAGGCACACCCCAGGTCCCCGCAGGTAAAGACAAGGAAGAGCCAGACCAATCCAAACTTGGAGTGAACTCAAGGAAGTGGAGAAGGAATACGGGAAAGGAGTAACTATTTCAGATTTGATGCTGCCAGCTTGTTCAAGACAGATCTATATCTATATAAAGTATCAACACTATATAATATTAATATAGAATATAGCATAGTTTCCATATCATTAAACATTGATGTATTACATAATTTATTCTCATATATTATAGATAAGATATATTATACATGCTACTAGTAATATAACATATAAAAGTTTTTATATATTCTGAACTATAAAATTAATAATAATCATTTGTAGTAGACATTTAAAAGGACATTTAAATAAGAAATATAAATGTTAAATAACAAGATAACACAAATCCACCACTCAAGTCAAACCACTGATGTCATTTTAGTCTATGTCCATCCAACTGTGTGTATGACTTACGTACATATATAGTATCAGTAAACAATTAGGAAGCTGAGATTTGTAACTTTTTAACATGAACAATATGCTACACAGATTTTCTCAGATGTTTTTACTTCTATATGTATTATGTGACTTCACAATTAGTGATATATAATAAATCTATTAAAGGGTTATTTATAATGCATCAGTTATGATTTGGTCCCTCAGTCCCCCATTTTCCTACAAGGTGTTATTCCCTTTTTTTGCTATTATAAAAATTCTAAAATGACATCCTTGTGCACAAATCTTTGTAGTAACCCATGATGATTTTCTTAAAATAAATTCCTAGCAGGAAATGGTAAGCAAATCCCTTCCAGGTCATACCCCATTTTTCATCACCCCATCTCTGGCACTGCCTGACCCCATGAGGGACCAACCCACCTCACAGACCACATGCCTGCAGGCTTTAGCTGTCTGAGGTGCAAGGACCTCTTAGTCTCTCAGGAGACCCACAGTAGGACTCAATCCATTCATTTTGGTTAACTGCATCTTCCTGGACAGCTAAACACCCTGGAGATCTCAGCCCTATCTTTCTTCCCATGATCTGTTCTTTCTCCTTTCTTCAGTTTGAGCTTTGGCAGGACGTGTAGAGAAGCAGTAGAAGACCTGCAGAAGACAGTCGACTTTCTGGCCGGTGCCGCGGCTCACTAGGCTAACCCTCCACCTAGCAGGGCCGGCACGCCAGGTTCTAGTCCCGGTTGGGGCGCCGGATTCTGTCCCGGTTGCCCCTCCTCCAGGCCAGCTCTCTGCTGTGGCCAGGGAGTGCAGTGGAGGATGGCCCAAGTGCTTGGGCCCTGCACCCCATGGGAAACCAGGAGAAGCACCTGGCTCCTGCCTTCGGATCAGCACAGTGCGCCGGCCGCAGCGCGCCAGCCGCGGCGGCCATTGGAGGGTGAACCAACGGCAAAAGGAAGACCTTTCTCTCTGTCTCTCTCTCTCTCACTATCCACTCTGCCTGTCAAAAAAAAAAAAAAAAAAAAAAAAAAAGACAGTCAACTTTCTAAGAGCATGGCCAAAGAAGTAGCTAGAGCATTTGGGACCTGCTCTCAGCAGAGTTGAAAGCATCAGGGCTCCATGTGGGATGGTACTTCTGTCTTTGGGGCTGTTGCCAAGGAGCTGTGTCCTGCTTCATCACCTCTAATTCCCTTCCTCTACATACAAACCCAGATGGTGGGGTTACTTCCCATCATGGGCACTGTGGAGTTGGCTCTCACATGCCTCCTTGTCTCCACACCTGTTCATTTCTCAGCCTCGAAGGCCAGTGCTGCGGCTCAATAAGCTAATCCTCCACCTTGAGGCGCCAGCACACCGGGTTCTAGTCCCGGTCGGGGCACCAGATTCTGTCCCGGTTGCCCCTCTTCCAGGCCAGCTCTCTGCTGTGGCCCGGGAGTGCAGTGGAGGATGGCCCAAGTGCTTGGTCCCTGCACCCCATGGGAGACCAGGAGAAGTACCTGGCTCCTGCCATCGAATCAGCGCGATGCGCGGGCCGCAGCACAGCGGCCACTGGAGGGTGAACCAATGGCAAAGGAAGACCTTTCTCTCTGTCTCTCTCTCTCTCTCACTATCCACTCTGCCTGTAAAAACAACAACAACAACAGCATTTCTCAGCCTCGAATCACCTTTTCCTGTTTTCCTCACCTTCCTTCCCACACAGTTTTGTCTCTCAAGAAACTCCACCCAGCCATCTCTCTTTCTGCATAAAATGAACACACTCCCCTCCTGAACAGAGTTGACATCTTGTATGTGCATCTGTAATAGTCTTGTCAGTTACCTATTTTCATGTCTGTCTTAGCCTCCAGGCTACGAGGTTCTATAAAGCAAGGCATGTTTGTTCCACTTGGCAGTCTCAATGCTGAGTACACATGGGAGACGCCAATACATGTTTACTCAATAAGTGTTTGCTGAATCAATGAAAGGTCCTTGACAGTCCTTTTTGGGATGACTCCATTGGCACTTATTGACTCGAGGTTGCTGAGGTTCCCACATTAAGTAAGGCAATGATGGGGCAGGCGTTGGGGACGGCAGAAAAGACACCACTTGGGATGCCCATATCCCATATCGCGGTGCCTGGGCTGGACTCCCCGTCCTGCTCCCATTCCCAGCTTCCTGCTAATGAGCACCCGGGGAGGCAGCAGGCGATGCCTCAGCATCTGGGTCCCTCCACCCATGTGGGAAACCCAGATTGAGCTCTTGGCTCTTGAGTTCTCGGCCTGGCCCAGCCTGCGCTATTGTGCACATCTGGGGCAGTGAACCAGTGGATGAAAGATCTCTCTTGATCTCTCTCCTTCTGCCTTTCAAACATTTTTTTTTAACTTAAGCTTTATTGGAGACAGCATTGTGGCACAGCAGGTTAAGCCACTGCCTGTAATACTGGTATCCTATAGGGGCACCTGTTTGAGTCTTAGCTGTTCCACTTCCAATCCAGCTCCCTTGCTAATGAACCTGCGGAAGCAGCAGAAGATGGGCCAAGTGCTTGGGCCCTGCCACCCATGTGGGAAACCCAGGCTCCTGGCTTTGGCCTGGCCTAGCCTAGTCCCAGTCATTGTAGCCATTTAGGGATAAATCAGTGGATGCAAGATTCTCTCTCCCTCTCTCTCTCTCTATCCCTCTCTCTGTGTCTTCCTCACTCTCTATCACTCTTTCAAATAAATAAATAAATCTTTTTAAAAATTTTTAAAAATAATTAAAAAAAATTAAGCAATACTGACTCTGTGTAGGCCCTGTGTGACATTAAAGGGAGAGACCCCAGGGTCACAAACCTAGCAGCCCCCACCTCCTGCCCCTTTATTATTATTTTTTTTTATTTGAGAGGTAGAGTTACAGACAGTGAGAGAGAGAAAGAGAGAGAGGTCTTCCATCCGCTGGTTCACTCCCCAGATGGCCGCAATGGCCGGTGCTGTGCTGATCCGAAGCCAGGAGCCAGGTGCTTCTTCCTGGTCTCCCATGTGGGTGCAGGAGCCCAAAGATTTGGGCCATCCTCCACTGCTATCCCAGGCCATAGCAGAGAGCTGGATTGGAAGAGGAGCAACCGGGACTAGAACCAGGACTAGCACCCATATGGGATGCCAGCACCACAGGTGGAGGGTTAACCCAGTGTGCCACGGCACCGGCCCTCCTTTATCGTTTTTAAAATACAGTAAATGGCCAAGAAAGGCAAGTGCAGATGTCTCAGCGGGAAGTCTTGAGTAGGAGCTAACATCACGGCAGCACACAGAACCTGCCTGGCAGGCTAAGTGGGGTCGATATGCTAACACATAATACATGTCAGGGAAGGAAACGGAGGCTAGGTGAGGGGACCTTATCACTCCGATAACAGCACAGCCAGGATTCAAGCACAAGCAGTCTACCTGCAGTGTCTGAGCTCTTGTCTTCTACCAGGCATGGGGAATACCTTGCCTAGGCCAGCAGACTGTATAAGGCCCACCCAACCACACGTGGGACTTGAAATTCCATAAATTTACAGCGGGCTAATTTTAAGTGGATAATTTTGCATGACCAGCAAATGATGTTATCAATACCCAAATGGCCCTTGCAGAAAAAAGGTTCCGCACCCCTGAAGACCAGATCTATTATGCTGGAAATTCCTCATTTGTGTTCCCAGCAGCCAGTCACCTTCTGGTAACTACTAGCATACAGACCTTTCTCTTGCCCTTGTTCCCTGGTTGGAGTGCTAGAGTAGTGACCTGGGCCCGAGCCAATCAGAGCAACCCATTCCTTAGGCCCAGTGATTGGACCCAATCTGAGCCAATGAGATCAGCAGGGGCACTGCAGAGAATTCTGGGAAAGAGACTGCTCTACCAGTGGCACCTGGGGGAGTGTGAGGAGGCAGCTTGAACCTGAAGCTGACATCTGGGATGTGAAGCCGGAAGATGAGGAACAAAATCCTGGCCATGATGACCTCGTTTAAGGCCCTCTCAAGCCAGACTCCTCTTGAATTTTTCAGTTATGTGATCCAATAAATTCAATCTTTGCTCAGGCCAGGCTTTGTCTTTCCAATTCCATTTTGTTTGTTAGCTGCCATGGGCAAGTGAAACAGTCCTAAACAACAGGATATATCCAATCCGAGGTCGGGATGAGATGCAGAGGTGGGGAAAAGAATCAACAGTCAAGTACATGGGCTGCCCATGCCAGCACGAGTGAGATGTGCAGTGGGCAGACGGAGAGACACAGGTATGCGGATGGAACGGTGCTAAGTCTGAAAGAGGTGAAATTGAAGTGACTGTTCTTTGATTTTGTTTCTTATGTGGCTAAAAATTCCAACTTCTGTATTCCATGTAGAAATACAGAACTGGTCTTCTATTTCATCATTTATAACACTGGCTTACTTTCTGTGCATGGTTCCATCCTAGTTCCAAAAAGCTAATGAGAGGACTGTTCTGGGTCACATACACACACACACCGTGTTTATGTGGCATGTGCTCTCGAAGGCACACTTTTATTTCGCCTTCCATGATGAGCAGAAGAGCTGTCCACACACTCACTGCTTTGTCTCCAAACCCTGCTGGCCCATTGACTGTCCTATTGCTGCCCACTGTCTTCCCCCCCTTTCCGGGTCTGATGTCTGAAAACAGGAGACCCCCGAGCTGTTCCCCAGGGTGCTGTGCTCAGTCCACCCTCCACATTTGATAATTACAGACCAGCAAGTGTGGTTGCATCCACTTTGGGCTTTATCCATCTTCCAAAGTATATTTGGAAGAACACGAGGCCTGGGAGAGGTTTCTCATGAACACACCTTGGAAGCCATTTTGGAAAATACCACATGCTCCAACCTCACGAGAGATCCTCAGGGCACACACTTCCATTTCAGAGGCTCTCAGAGGTCCTTCGGTTTAAACTTTGTGTCATCCACCTTCTCTCAGGTTGCCCTGGCAAGGGATTCCTTGTAAAGCTGTGTTAACTCTCCCTAGCATTCTTCAGAACAGGTATTCCACAGAGTGTGTTTTTGAGACGCTGATTTAAAAACAGAGTAGGGTATGACCAGGGAATCACAGGCGAGTCTTTTATTGATTCCACTACTGCTAAAAGGATGGCACTTGAAATAATTTGGAATAGATTAGGAATGCTCTTTTACGCTCTGCTTTGGTGAAAGCAGATGCTTTCTACATACAGGTGAGTGTGAGTCCATTACTCCCGTGGAGGCTCAACTCTCTACTACGCCACAGCTGGCCCCATTCATGCTTTAACCATCAGCTCTAAGCGTTTGTGCAGTGACCACGCAGGATGCCAGGTGAGCTGAGGACTAGGAAATGTCGCTGGATTTGCTCTAAGGGGATACGGACGACATGGATTTGCTCTAAGGGGATACGGAGCAGGAACCGGGGGAATGGCTGAAAATGTGCAGTGGGCAATAGACTAAAGCTGAGACAGTGGCTGATTTCCAGTGCTACCTCCCGAGGACAGAGGAATATGGAGCCCAGGGAGTGGGGAGATGGGGTTGTCCAAGCGTCTAAGACCAGGGTCATGATGGATGTGTCTTCCCTTCCTGCTCCCAGTGTGAAGCCGCTCGTGGGGGCCATGGTTTGAGCACTGTATGTGCCTGTGGCTAAGGGTTTACTACATCCTATCTCACTGAATCTCCACAATGGCCCTGACAACGTCACTTATCATTAATTTTTTCAGATGAGGAAACTGAGGCTTAGAAGCTGGCTCGAGGCCATAAATCTGGAAAACTGGCAGAGTTCCTATATCGCTTTACTAGGAACCCACAGGCCCTCACACACATCACCTTGGCAGGCAACCATCGGCTCACCCCACTTTGTCCCACAAGGTGACATGGGAGTGAGGCAGGTGCGGCCAAGGTCTCAGCCTCATGGCCCATGAAGGCTGAATTGGGTGAAGTGGCAGCCACAGTTTGGGCCTTGGGCCTCTAAGTTTCCATCTGGGAAGAGACTGAAGATATGTGAGCTCCTAGGCACTAGAGAGAACAGTCTGTCTCTGGGGTGTTTGACTCACATTTTGGAAGCATAAAAATCGGTTATTTTTACAATGAATGAGACTTTTTTTGTGTTTGAACAAAATATAAGGGGACAAAGGAGAAAAACTGGTCTTTGTTGGGTAAACAACTGTGTAATAATTACCTACTGTTAAGAATCAAGTGGAAACCTTAATGCCTTTTAAGTCTTGATTAACTTAGGGGATTCTGATGGGGGGATGAGATGAAAGACATTCCGGATCCATCTCCAGCCCTGGCCTTAGTGAGGAATTCACAGGAGGGGTTGGGGTGTGCCTTTAGGCGGAAAAGAAATAGAGCAACAACACCTTGGAAGTCAGGATTTCCCAAGCTTTGTACTTCTCCATTTTCAAGCTGCTGCCATACAGCTGAGCCCATGATCCCAGACAGGGCACAGGTTCACCTTACATGTCCAGCTGTGTAACCTATCCTCTAACTTTGCTGGTTAGCACTGGGAAGGAGGCACCTGGCTGACACCCCCACTGCTTCACACTCCCACACTTCAACTGAAAGTAGTCATGCTAAGAGAGAGGCTCTGAAGTCACACTGGCCTGGGTTCAAATGCTGACTTGGCATGTCCACTTGGGTAATTTACTTTGATTCTATCAGCCTCAGTTTCCTCATCTGTAAAGTGAGCACAGTAATAGCCAAGTTACCCAAAGGGTTGTTATGAAGGGCTATTTTTCTTATTTATTTTTATTTGTTTGAGAGGCTGGGAGACAGAGACACAGACAGAGGCTGAGAGAGAGAGATCATTTGGAGTTCACTCTCCAAACACCTGTAGCAGCCAGGACTGGGCTCAGCCAAAGCTGGAAGCTGGGAACTCAACCCAGGTCTCCCACATGGGTGGCAGGGGTCGAACTACTTGAGCCAGCGCCTGCTGCCTCCCAGGGTGTGCATGAGCAGGAGCTGGAATCCCCAGCAGAGCCAAGACTGGAACCCCAGCATTAAGTGTACCTAGCAGTTCCTTAACCGCTGCCCCAAACACCCCCCCCCCCCCGTGAACTTAGTAAGCATAAGGTATATACAGTTCATTGTGTAATGCCTGATACACAGGAAACACTTAGTACACAGGGAAATCTATACTTCATAATGAAGACAAAGCTAATAACTATAAAGAAGTTTGATGCATATTCCATTGATCCTAATACAGAGCTCTCAAATTAGGAGCTTTCTTTTACAGTGATGGTGGAGGAGTAATTAGTCAATCTTTCTGGAAGGCCACTAAAGGCAGGATCGTACAAGACAAGTGCACAGAGACATAAGTGCAGCAAGTTCATCACCATTCTACGGATAAAACTGGTGTTTTAAAAACAACCTGAATGCCTACTGAGATGAGGTTGGTTGATACATTCTGGTTCATCCACACAGCAAGCACAAGGGCTCTTCTAGGTGCACGTAACAGTGGCTAAACCAGAAAGAGGACTTAGTGACTTACTCCAGTGGGACAGGCCCATTCGGTGGCCTGCGTGGTAAAGCCCTCGCTGACCCAGCAGGCAGGACAGGGCAGCCAGAGGACGGCCTTTGCGTGACTTCTCACCCCTCGGGCCTGCCACAGTGGCAGTCCAAGCTAGGAGCTTAGCAAACGAATGAATGAATCAGTCAGTCAATCAACCATCTTATGTGAGAGCCAGAAGGAAGCCCAGTTGTCCACTGAAAAGAAACCTGAAGAAGCGGGCCTCAGGACAGGACTTGGCTCTGCGGCGTACTGTGTTACCCAGGGCAGTCCCTCAACCAACCACAGCCCCACATCCTGCACTGTAAAATGACAGCCCTGGCAGCCACCTGTCCCAACAACTACAGAGGACTGAAGAAGCCATGCATCCTCAAATTGTACAAATACTCAAATGCGCATGTTTCGAATTATCAAAGTAAGAAAATGGAACGGCATCTTTTGAAGCTCCCTCTGTAAATAGAAAAAGTTGGCCTTTTTCTCCCTGTATTCTTCCTTCAGCACTTCCAAGTCTCTACGACTATAAGCAGGGGTTTTACATATTTCTGGAGGTAGCATCCTTCCATCCATGAGTTCAACCAACATTCCCCCTCCCGATTGGGCGCTCCACAAGCTCTGAGAGCTCACGGAGATGCAGGCAGAGACATGAAAAGAAATCATCGCAAGGCTACGCAGAGAGTGTGATCCACAAGGTGTGGCTAACAAGCGTGCTACAGAAAGACGGAGGAAGGAGCTGCAGGAGCTCAGGGCAGGAGGAGGAGGCTCCGTGCTGGCCAACAATCCCCGGTACAGGAAGCTTGAAGGTTGCTGAGGAAGACACATGCTCTTAGTAACAACAGCAGGGCGGAGGCCAGAATTCTGTTTCTTTCCACGAGGCAGGAGTGACAAGACAGGTCCCTTGCCCTGGGGAAGCCCTGTGGGCCTCTGGGATATCATGGATGATGACCTGGTGAGGCCACCTGGTGTGGTCCTCCTGCTGACGCAGGCATGCAGGGCCTCAGGCAGTGGGAGTTAGGACACCACTCTGGGGAGTCACTGTTCCCAAACAGGTACAGCAAGAGATATTGATTATATTAGAAACCTGTTCTCATTCTGTAAGGGTAAGCTGGCATGCCTACTTTTCCAAATTCTGTCTCAGGGTCAGATTGGAAGCAGAGGTGAAGGCAGACAGGTGGTAGGGGTGTCCTGGGCCCCTGATCCACTGACCTTACTTCCAGCCAGGGGCCTGTTGTCTTCTAGTGTCTCTAAGTTCCGAAGCCTCAGACCCCTGAAGCCCTGGAACCACCTCTCTTGGTGCCACCACATAAGCCACATCCTTCGGGCTCCCATCTAGGACAGGGAAGCAACCAGGCTTCAAACATGGTATGGTACCTGGCTCCAGCTGTCCCATCCTGACGGTCCCAGTGCGCATGTCTCTGGTTTCTTGAACTACAGCTAATTCTTTACTTAAGTTCTTCACATCCTTGCCTCTGTCTTTCCATGAGCTTCCTGTTCAGAATAAGAACCTCAAAGTGCCCCACTGGTGCCAGGGCCCCTGGATGCAGGGAGGAAGAGGTGCCTTTGGAGCTTTTTTTTAATTTGACAGGTAGAGTTACAGACAGAGAGAGACAGAGAGAAAGGTCTTCCTTTTCTGTTGGTTCACCCCCCAAGTGGCTGCTACGGTCTGTGTGTTGCAGCCGGCGCACCGCGTTGATCCGAAGCTAGGAGCCAGGTGCTTCTCCTGGTCTCCCATGCGGGTGCAGGGCCCAAGCACTTGGGCCATCCTCCACTGTACTCCCGGGCCACAGCAGAGAGCTGGACAGGAAGAGGAGCAACCAGGACAGAACCCGGCACCCCAACCGGGACTAGAACCCGGCATGCTGGCGCCACAGGCGGAGGATTAGCCAAGTGAGCCACGGTGCCAGCTAGACCGTTCCCCTTTGACTGAGCTCCGTCAGCCACTCTACCTCGGTCCCACAGCTGTGCGCTGGGCAAAGAGGACCAGCAGAGATGCACTGTGTGCCTCCTAGGCCATCACTGCACTAGTCACCTCAGGATCCCTGCAGGACATGATGCAGACACAGCCTGTACAGAAACAAAACCCAGGACTGCTCCATGGGCACAAGTGGCAGGTGCATGGGAAGCATTTCCTCAAGATGCAAATGGCAGCAACCTAGCTCCATCAAGCTTGTTAGCAAGCACTTCCTGCCGTTATCTTTCAAACACTTAAAAATCCATATATTGAGCTAAGAAATAGAAACACAAAGAACATGCATCTCTGTAATTTCCAGATTCATGTTTTCAATTGTAGCTGCTGAAAGAGAACAGAGGAAGGAACAAGAAAAGGCCTTGTTTTCCTCTCTACTTCTTTGCTCTTCCCCCAGGTTTGGCCTTTTCCAAACCACCTGCCTTCTGTTGCGTTTTCCCCTTTGCCACTCCCAGGTTTGTGAGATTTCAGCTCACAATCAACATGTGGAGATGGTCAGATTGTAAAAGCAGGTGCAGACTACGAGACCACGACTGGAAATCTCTGTGCCACACTGGATGATGAATGTCTTTGGGGACCATTGCCGGAGTCATCCAGTGGTGCCCGTGTCTCTGCGCTGCACCTAAATACCACTGGTGGAAGATAGATGGAGCTGTCATTGCAGCTCAGTGTTTGGTGTTCAGAGGTAGCATTTTGGCAGAGCCCAACGTTCAGAGGAAAATGGAGGAAGCTGGCAGCAGGGTCAGATGTGTCCTTTAAGATCACCCTGGCAACCCTGGGAAACAGAACTGAGTGCGTGCAGAGAGGTGGTGCAGCCAGTGATACCACAGTGGCTCCCGGGGAACCATGCCTTCCTGTGTTCAAACCCTTTACCATGCATCTCAGTCCTTCTGAGTTGCTATAATGAACCACCCAAGATTGGATAATTGATAACAAAATCCTATTTCTCGTGGTTCTGGAGGTCAAAGCACTGCCACTTGGTTGTGGGGAGCAGCCCGGACTGGACTGAGTTACTGGAATTAAGACTTATTCTATGCATCTGCTCTCCTACAATATGGCGCTGGGAGAGGAGAAAACAGCTTCTACCCAGCTGCCTCCAGTTCAACCAATAAACTGTAGGACTTGCTCCTGATTGGAGAGCAGCGTACTCGGCGTGTGGGCAGCCGAGTTAGGATTGGCGGAGGAGGACTATAAAGGAGGAGAGAGACGGCATGCACCAGGAACATCTATGAGGAACATCTAAGGGGAACACCTGTGCAGCCCCCCAGAGAGCCGGCCGGCGGTGTGCCACTCCCCTGCGGAAGTGGGGAATGTGGCCAGGGGGAACTGCCCTTCCACGGAGGTGGAAGGGATAGTAGCCAACCCGGGAGGAACCAGCAGCAAACCCGGGGAGGGCCGAGCAGACGAAAGAACAGCGCAGGGTCCTGTGTCGTTCCTCCACGAAGAGGGGGAGCGACATAATGGTGCCGTGACTCGGATATGAAGCCTAGGCAGGACTTAGTGTCGTTCCTCCATGAAGAGGGGGAGCGACATAATGGTGCCGTGACTCGGATATGAAGCCTAGGCAGGGTTTAATGTCGTTCCTCCACGAAGAGGGGGAGCGACACTTGGTGTCTGGTGAGGGCCTTCTTGCTGCATCTCATATAGCAGAAGAAGCTAAAAGGACAAAAGGGAGGCACACTCCGTCCTCCAGAGGCAGGAAAGCAGGACAAAAGGGACAGACAGCCCCCTCAAGTCCTTTCATGTGGATGCTAATCCCTCTGACCTAACAGCCTCACAGATGGCCTACCTTCCAATGCCATCACTTTGGGATGAGGTTCCAATGCACGGTTTTTGAAAGGCCACATCCATCCATCACACCCTGCCCCCCAAGCTCACTGCAGCTCCTCCGTCCAAAAGCTTATCTTCATCGCTTTCTTCACACCTTTGACTCTTCCTAGCCTGGGGACAATGGTGTTATCAGTAGAATGCAGCAGATAGGGCCTTAATGAGACTTCCCCTGCTGGGTCCTAGGGGCCATGTAGCATCCACATTCTGCCTCTTGAAACTTGGAGAACCTCACACTGTGATGAAGTCAGTCTCTGTCGCTCCCCGTCTTCATGGGGGAACGACACAGGACCCTGCGCTGTTCTTTCGTCTGCTCGGCCCTCCCCGGGTTTGCTGCTGGTTCCTCCCGGGTTGGCTACTATCCCTTCCACCTCCGTGGAAGGGCAGTTCCCCCTGGCCACATTCCCCACTTCCGCAGGGGAGCGGCACACCGCCGGCCGGCTTTTCTCGGGGGCTGCACGGGTTCCCTTAGATGTTCCCCATAGATGTTTCTGGTGCATGCCGTCTCTCTCCTCCTTTATAGTCCTCCTCCGCCAATCCCAACTCGGCTGCCCACACGCCGAGTACGCTGCTCTGCTCCAATCAGGAGCAGGATCAGCTCCTGGAGGTCATCACTCAAGTTGGCAAGAGGCAGCTGCGTAAAAGCTGTTTTCTCCTCTCCCAGCGCCATATTGTGGGAGAGCAGATGCATAGAATAAGTCTTAATTCCAGTAACTTAGTCTAGTCCGAGTTGCTCCCAGTTGCTCCCCACAGATCCCCCTTTCTTTTTATTTTTTGGCGTTGATACGCGCCTGTCTTCGGTGTCCCGCGGCACACACTCTGCTCTGCTTGCTAGAGTTGCCACAGGTTCTTACAAGTCCTATCAATCAGGCAAACCGAGTCCAAGCCCTCTCATTGCCATATTGTGGGGAGGCCTTATTGATGTTAATTCGTGCCTATCTTCGGTGACCTGCAGCTCATACTCTGGTCGAGCCGCCTGCTGGTGCTTACCGCCTTACTAATCAGGCAGACCGAATCCAAGCCTTCTCATTGCCATATTGTGGGGAGGCCTATTGATGTTGATTCGTGCCTATCTTCGGTGACCTGCGGCTCATACTCTGGTCGAGCCGCCTGCTGGTGCTTACCGCCTTACTAATCAGGCAGACCGAATCCAAGCCTTCTCATTGCCATATTGTGGGGAGGCCTATTGATGTTAATAACGTGCCTGTCTTCGGTGACCTGCGGCGCATAAGCTGCTAGCCGCCCACAGGTGCTCACCACTTCCCTAATCAGGCAGACCGAATCCAAGCTCTCTCATTGCCATGTTGTGGGGAGGCCTTTCTATTTCTCTATCTCCGGGCATTCCTATTTCTCCTATTTTACTTCTATCTACCAGCATTCCTATTTCTCTCATTTTACTTCTAAACTTCTGTTTCTCTTATCCCTGCGGCTTCCCAGCGCCCGCCCCGCGGCAGCTTCACGGCTCTGCGCGGCTTCCCGGCGCCTCGCCCCGCCGGCGGGCTCCCGGCTCTGCGCGGCTCGGCTTCGCGCGCACACTCCGCGGTCTCCACGCACTTCGCGTCCGCCCCACGGCCTTGCGCCAGCCCCGCGTTTCCTATCTATTCACGCCCCGTGCTCTCTCTGCACGCGGCGGCTTCCGCGAATGTTTCCGCCACTACCGGCATTCAGTCCAAGTTCCCCGGACTAACCTGGCGAATCCTGGCGGCCCACGTCTCTGCCTCTGGTTCCAGATCTTCGCCTCTTGCTCCCCAGGGTGACTTGAAGAATTCCAAGATGGCTTGGCCTGCACTCGCGGCTTCATCCTCCCTAACATTTTTCTCTACCTGGTGTGTTTCCCTAAGTTTTCTTCCAACAATATTCCTCCCTCATTTCTCCTGGCCTCTCCCCACAGTCCGTATCCAAGTCTAAGTTTCTTATAGGTTTCACTTTCACTTTCAACCTGCAGTCCGTATCTGAGTCTAAGTTTCTTCTTGCTTTCACTTTAAATCCTAACTTCTTTCCCACAGTCCGTATCCGAGTCCAAGCCTCCTCCAGGTTTCACTTTCGCTTTCAATCTCCTAGCTTCCCCGCCATAGTCCGCATCCGAGTCTATGAAAGCTTTCACTTTCGCTTTCAATCCTAACTTCTTTCCCACAGTCCATATCCAAGTCTATGCCTAGGCTTTCAATAGCTTCTTCCGGCACCTTTCTCGTCCGACTTTCCCCTAGGCTCTTCGCTAGTCTCTCTCTCCGGTATTTTCCTGCTTCTTCCCGTTTCTTTCCTCCTAAGTTTCCTATCCGTCCTAGGTTTCCTATCCGAGCTAGGTTTCCTATCCGAGTCACGGCACCATTATGTCGCTCCCCCTCTTCATGGAGGAACGACACTAAGCCCTGCCTAGGCTTCATATCCGAGTCACGGCACCATTATGTCGCTCCCCGTCTTCATGGGGGAACGACACAGGACCCTGCGCTGTTCTTTCGTCTGCTCGGCCCTCCCCGGGTTTGCTGCTGGTTCCTCCCGGGTTGGCTACTATCCCTTCCACCTCCGTGGAAGGGCAGTTCCCCCTGGCCACATTCCCCACTTCCGCAGGGGAGCGGCACACCGCCGGCCGGCTTTTCTCGGGGGCTGCACGGGTTCCCTTAGATGTTCCCCATAGATGTTTCTGGTGCATGCCGTCTCTCTCCTCCTTTATAGTCCTCCTCCGCCAATCCCAACTCGGCTGCCCACACGCCGAGTACGCTGCTCTGCTCCAATCAGGAGCAGGATCAGCTCCTGGAGGTCATCACTCAAGTTGGCAAGAGGCAGCTGCGTAAAAGCTGTTTTCTCCTCTCCCAGCGCCATATTGTGGGAGAGCAGATGCATAGAATAAGTCTTAATTCCAGTAACTTAGTCTAGTCCGAGTTGCTCCCAGTTGCTCCCCACAAGTCTCCCCACTGGATGCTGAGAACGGAGGCACCATCATCAGATAGCCATCCCCTCAGCTCTCTCAAGACCACTCATCAGAAGCCATAAATTAGGGCTGTTGAAGTCACTGCATTGTGTGTGTGTGTGGGGGGGGGGTTATGCAGCACAGAGAACTGATGTGGTGCATGCCCTGAGCTAGGGAGTTAGTAGCATGCATTCATTAAACAAATATTTTTGAGCACCTGTTAAGTGCCCGACTCTACTCCAGGCAGTGGGGATGCTTCCATGAACAAAACAAACATCTGGGCCGGCGCCGCGGCTCACTAGGCTAATCCTCCGCCTTGCGGCGCCGGCACACCGGGTTCTAGTCCCGGTCGGGGCGCTGGATTCTGTCCCGGTTGCCCCTCTTCCAGGCCAGCCCTCTGCTGTGGCCAGGGAGTGCAGTGGAGGATGGCCCAAGTGCTTGGGCCCTGCACCCCATGGGAGACCAGGAAAAGCACCTGGCTCCTGGCTCCTGCCATCGGATCAGTGCGGTGCGCCGGCCGCAGTGCGCCGGCCGCGGCGGCCATTGGAGGGTGAACCAATGGCAAAGGAAGACCTTTCTCTCTGTCTCTCTCACTGTCCACTCTGCCTGTCAAAAAAAAAAAAAAATCTGTACCCTCATGAAACTAATATTCTGGTGAAGGAATGGACGGGAAAGAAAGGATGGCCTTGAGAAATATTTCAGAGACAGACGCAGAAGGGCCTCCTGAGTGACTGGATAAGGAGGGTGAAGGTGGGGGCTGGTGCTGTGGCATAGTGGGTAAAGCCGCTGCCTACAGTGCCGGCATCCCATATGGGCACCAGTTCAAGTCCTGGCTGCTCCTCTTCTGATCCAGTTCTCTGCTATGACCTGGGAAAGCAGTAGAAGATGGCCCAAGTCCTTGGGCCCCTGCACCCAACTGGGAGACCCAGGAGAAGCTCCTGGCTCCTGGCTTCGGATGGGCGCAGCTCCGGCCATTACAGCCAATTAGGGAATGAATTAGAGGATGGAAGACCTCTCTCTCTCTCTCTCTACCTCTCCTCTCTGTGTAAGTATCTCTCTGACTTTCAAATAAATAAATAAATCTAAAAAAAAAAAAAATGAGGGTGAAGGAGAGGAGAGCTAAAGACAGATTCTCGGGCTTCTCATATGGGAGAGGAGGGTGACCCAGCAAGAGGCAGAGTAGACTGGGAGCTGTTCTGTTTCAGACATGTGGACACTCAGGAACAATGAAGTGGCAGGTGTATGTCAGCATCGGAAGCCCAGGAGGGATGTTCTAGACCAACATTTCAGAAGCATTCTGTCCTTCAAAATACAGTGACAATCACACGCCAATCATTCTAAGGCACCAGGAAACACAACAACAAACAAGACCTATCGGGTCAATCTCTTTGTGAAGCTCGTGGTTTAGTGGAGGAGACCAAAGCCTTCATTGTGGTGAGCTCTTTAACACAGAAAATGCAGGGCTCTGTCTGACATGGGCTTGGGGAATTTGGATGTAGACTGCGGTTGAAACCATGACACTGAAGAAGGTTACCCTTGGAGTGTACAACAGAAGAAATGTACATGAACCAGGGACAAAATCCTGGGGCAAATTCAAAGGGTTGCATGACAGTAAGGGAATAAGCATACAAGAAAGGGAGGGAGACGCTGGGGGTGAGGCAGGGGCGAGAGGGAGGGGAGAGGGAGGGGGTGGGGGGAAGAGGAGCTGCCTTCTGTCACTGTTCAAGGACTGAAGGGTGAGTCGGTGGTGAGGACGCCCCTGGGCAAACCATATTCAGTCCAGGATGGTTAGGCAGTGTGGGGCTCAGCCTGAGACCCGCTGTGGAACCCTCTCTGCCCCCAGTCTACAGAGCAGGCCTGAAGGGAAAAGGCTGCCTCCCAGGGAATCCAGGAGCACAGGCATTCAGCCAGTCCCTAAGGAGTCCACTTCCTGCTGCTGCTAATGGTCTGGCTCGAGTGCAGCCCTGGGTTTCCTTAACACTGGCTGACTCGCATTAAGTTTGCGCTTATTCTTTGTTTATTAAAGAATATAATGGAGGAGTCATCCTTCATGAGCCCCAGTGTTTCATGAAACTAGCCCTGGCCAGAGCCTGTCATTCCACACAGAGAAATGGCCCTACAGCCAGCTCTTGTTGTCTGCTAAGCGGGGAGCAGTGGCCCATGTAATCCTATCATGGATTGAACTGGTTCCCTCCAAAGAAAACAGATGTTTGTACACTAACCATCCATACCTCTGAATGTGTCCTTATTTACAGAGGTAGCCAAGTTATAATTCAGACAGGATAGAGGCGGGGCTCACAGAATGGAGCCCCTCGTGACTGGACACGTGTTTATCTCCTACTGCAGGCTGCCACATCCAGTTCCAACCCAGTGGGGGTGTCGCTCCCCATCTTCGTGGAAGAACGACACAGGACCCTGCGCTGTTCTTTTGTCTGCTGCTGCTGGTTCTTCCTGGGTTGGCTACCGACCCTTCCACCTCCGTGGAAGGGCGGTTCCCCCTGGCCACTTTCCCCACTTCCGCGGGGGAGCGGCACACCGCCGGCCGGCTCTCTCAGGGGCTGCTCAGGTGTTCCCCTTAGATGTTCCTGGTGCATGTTGTCTCTCTCCTCCTTTATAGTCCTCTTCCACCAATCCCAACTCTGCTACCCACACGCCGAGTACGCTGCTCTCCTCCAATCAGGAGTAAGTCCCACAGTTTATTGGTTGAACTGGAGGCAGCTGTGTAGAAGCTGTTTCTCCCTTCTCAGCGCCATATTGTGGGAGAGCAGATGCATAGAATAAGTCTTAATTCCAGTAACTTAGTCTAGTCCGAGTTGCTCCCCACAGATCCCCCTTTCTTTTTATTTTTGGCGTTGATACGCGCCTGTCTTCGGTGCCCCGCGGCACACACTCTGCTCTGCTTGCTAGAGTTGCCCACAGGTGCTTACAAGTCCTATCAATCAGGCAAACCGAATCCAGGTCCTCTCTTCGCCATGTTGTGAGGAGGTTTTTAGGCGCTGATGCGTGCCTGTGTTCGGTGCCCTGCAGCGCATGCTCTGCTCTGCTAGAACTGCCTGCAGGTGCTTACAAGCCCTACCAATCAGGCAAACCAAATCCAAGCCTTCTCATTGTGGGGAGACTTATTGGTGTTGATAATGTGCCTGTCTTCGGTGACCTGCAGCGGGTAAGCTGCTAGCCGCCCGCAGGTGCTCACCCTCCCTAATCAGGCAGACCGAATCCAAGCTCTCTCATTGCCATCTTGAGGGGAGGCCTTATTTTTCTCCATTTCTCTATCTCCGGGCACTCCTATTTCTCCTATTTTACTTCTATCTACCAGCATTCCTACTTCTCTCATTCTACTTCCAAACCTCTGTTTCTCCCATCCCCGCGGCATCCCGGCGCCCGCCCCG
Organism: Oryctolagus cuniculus; assembly: GCF_964237555.1. Lineage (NCBI taxonomy): Eukaryota > Metazoa > Chordata > Mammalia > Lagomorpha > Leporidae > Oryctolagus > Oryctolagus cuniculus. The sequence goes on along the minus strand of NC_091437.1, from coordinate 126,616,256 downwards.
AGGCTGCTTCTCGGCGGCTTCCCGGCTCTGAGCCGCTTCAGCCCGCGCTTCTCTCATCTGCGCGGCTTCCCGGCGCCCGCCCTGCGGCGGGCTCCCGGCTCTGCGCGGCTCGGCTTTGCGCGCACACTCCGCGGTCTCCACGCCCTTCGCGCCCGCACCACGGCCTCGCGCCAGCCCCGCGTTCCCTATCTATTCACGCCCCGTGCTCTCTCTGCACGCGGCGGCTTCCGCGAGTCACACAGCGTAGCTTACGTTTCCGCCACCACCGGTATTCAGTCCAAGTTCCCCGGACTAACCTGGCAAATTCCAACCTGGCGGCCCACGTCTCTGCCTCTGGTTCCAGATTTTCGCCTTTTGCTCCCCAGGCTGACTTGAAGAATTCCAAGCTGGCTTACGTCTCCGCCTCGGCCTGCACTCGCGGCTTCATCCTCCCTAACATTTTTCTCTACCCGGTATGTTTCCCTAAGTTTTCTTCCAACAATATTCCTCCCTCATTTCTCCTGGCCTCTCCCCACAGTCTGTATCCAAGTCTAAGTTTCTTATAGGTTTCACTTTCACTTTCAACCTGCAGTCCGTATCTGAGTCTAAGTTTCTTCTTGCTTTCACTTTAAATCCTAACTTCTTTCCCACAGTCTGTATCCGAGTCTATGCCTAGGCTTTCAATAGCTTCTTCCGACACCTTTTCCGTCCGGCTTTCCCCTAGGCTCTTCTAGTCTCTCTCTCCGGTATTTTCCACTTCTTCCCGTTTCTTCCCTCCTAAGTTTCCTATCCGAGTCACGGCACCATTATGTCGCTCCCCGTCTTCGTGGAAGAACGACACAGGACCCTGCGCTGTTCTTTTGTCTGCTCGGCCCTCCCCGGGTTTGCTGCTGGTTCTTCCTGGGTTGGCTACCATCCCTTCCACCTCCATGGAAGGGCGGTTCCCCCTGGCCACTTTCCCCACTTCCGCGGGGGAGCGGCACACCGCCAGCCGGCTCTCTCAGGGGCTGCTCAGGTGTTCCCCTTAGATGTTCCTGGTGCATGTTGTCTCTCTCCTCCTTTATAGTCCTCTTCCACCAATCCCAACTCTGCTACCCACACGCCGAGTACACTGCTCTCCTCCAATCAGGAGCAGGTCCCACAGTCTATTGGTTGAACTGGAGGCAGCTGTGTAGAAGCTGTTTCTCCCTTCTCAGCGCCATATTGTGGGAGAGCAGATGCATAGAATAAGTCTTAATTCCAGTAACTTAGTCTAGTCCGAGTTGCTCCCCACATGGGGGGAGCCAGGAGCAAACACCCTCGACCCCCCTACTTCCTGTATGCGAGCACAGAGTAGCCAGTGCTGCTGCAATGGGACCTCTCTGGAATGGCACAAGAGGACCAACAGCAACTGTGCAGGTCACCAGGGAGCTGCACACTGAGGTGCAGTGTGCAGAGGGAGGGGCACCACCAGGCATCCCCACCCCGTAAAACCCCCTGCCCAGGGTGGGTAGGCACTGTGTCAAGGTGGGATGAATCCCTGCTTGGGATGCCCATATCCCATCCTGGAGTGCCTGGGTTCCACTCCCATTTCAGCTTCCCAGCCAGCTTCCTGCTAATGTGCACCCTGGAAGGCAGCAGATGATGACTTGGTCCCTACTACCCACATGAGAGACCAGGATCAAGTTCTCGGCTCTGTGACTTTGGCCTGGCCCAGCCCTGGCTGTTGCAGGCCCTTTTTGGGAGTGGTCTTTCAGATAGATAAAAAGAAAGAAAGAAACATTTGAAAAGAAAACAGCCCTGCCCAGCTCTCCTCTTTGAGTCGGCTGGTGGAACCTCTTCCGGCCACGCTGCTCCCCCATGTTGGAGCCCAAGCTGCCAGTAAACCTTGTCTGGCCGAATGTTGGCCTCTTGTCAATTTCCATCGCAAGGAGGTCCAAAAACCTGCAGACGGTATGATAATGAGGTAGTTAAGATGACCCCTGATCTGGTGTAAGTGGTGGAAAAGGGAACCCAGGACACAGCAACGGACGCACACCCAGGGTGTGCCTGTGAAGACTGGCGGCTGCTGCCACAGGCCAAGGAACTACCAGAAGCTGGAGAGGTGCCTGGAACAGATCCTTCCTCGAGACTTCCGAGGGATTATGGCCCAGACAACAGCTTGATCTTGAACTTCTGGCCTCCAGAACTGTGAAAGAATAAATTTCTGTTGCCGAAATCACTCAGTTTGTGGCATTTGGTGATGGCAGCAAATGAATACAAATCTGAATGACCTCAGATCATTTGATGGGGCCTTTGAAATGTACCAGAACAAAATTCCCTGGGATTCCCCTGCATCAAGAATTACGAGAAATTCAGAAGAGCATGGAGCAAACTTTGTCACTGTATTATCTTTGTGTTTACTGAACAAATAATATAAGAGGAACCATGCACCCCTTCAGAGAGTGCATGGTTGTCAAATTAGCACTTGGTTGAGAAGTCCCACTGACCTGCAACCGAGGAACCAATGAGAAGTGCCCCTTCCTCACTGGTGGAGGAGGCCCCCAGGGAACTGCCCCGCTTCCCAGGTTCCCACGCTGTTTGTACTTGGACTTAGGCCGGGCTCTGCTTGCTGAGTCTGTAGTTCTAACTCACATGAGTGAGTTGTCTCCTCAGTTATTAGAAACAGATGGGATTTTAACACAAGACTTCTAGGTAGTTTCTGCTGACCTCTCCCGTCCTAAACTGAGCGCCGGGAGGTGGAACTGTGTGAACTGTAAAAACAGGTTCTCTTCTAGATTCGATTCGATTGCGAGAGGTACTGGCGAGCACCAAGGAAGGGAGGGGAGGGGCACCTGTTCCCTCCCTGCAGACAGCTGTGGATGACCTGCCTTCCTCCAGGGGGCCACGGCTCCAGTGGGCATGGCTGCTCCCTCAGCCCCCATATCTGGGGTCTGAATGGCTCCCTTTCTTTATCCCTTCTCTGGTTCTCATGCCTTGCTTACTGACAGTGATTTATTCTGAGAAATGCACTGCGAGGCAACTTTGCATTGTGTAGACCTCCTAGAGTGGACTCACACAAACCGTGGGAGTTGACTGGTATGCATGGCCTCTCGAGGCTCCCAAGAGATGCCACCAGCATGAGATGTAGGTTACCGCCTGCGTAACCTGGCATACTGTTTTACCATTAACATTTTTTACTTGAGAGGCAGAGAGACAGAAGAGACAGAGACCAATAGAGAGCAAGCTACTATCCTCTGGTTCACTCCCCAAATGCCCACAATGGTGGGATCTGGTCCAGAGCCAGAGCCAGGAGCTGGCTGAGAACTCCATCCAGGTCTCCCACGTGGGTGGCAGGGACCCAACTACTTGAGCCAGCACTGCTGCCTCCCAGGGTCTGCACTGGTGGAAGCTGGAGTAAGGAGCCAGGACCACGAAATCAGGTATTTAGCATGGGACGTGGGCATTTTAACCATTAAGCTAAACGTCCACACCGAAACTTTTCTTTAGAAGCAGGAGTACATGCTAAAAGACTCGATAGAAAGACTAGAACAGTAAATACATAAACCAGTAACATAGTCACTTATACATCATGATAAGTGTCCCTGTAACTTTCCTAAGTATTATATTCTTTTTTTTTTTTTTTTTTTTTTGACAGGCAGAGTGGACAGTGAGAGAGAGAGACAGAGAGAAAGGTCTTCCTTTGCCGTTGGTTCACCCTCCAATGGCCGCCGCGGCCGGCGCGCTGCGGCCGGCGCACCGCGCTGATCCGATGGCAGGAGCCAGGAGCCAGGTGCTTTTCCTGGTCTCCCATGAGGTGCAGGGCCCAAGCACCTGGGCCATCCTCCACTGCACTCCCTGGCCACAGCAGAGGGCTGGCCTGGAAGAGGGGCAACCGGGACAGAATCCGGCGCCCCGACCGGGACTAGAACCCGGTGTGCCGGCGCCGCTAGGCGGAGGATTAGCCTAGTGAGCCGCGGCGCCGGCCAGTATTATATTCTGTACACAAACGTATACGCTGTATTACGCAACAGGCAGCACAGTAGGTCGGTTTATATCACCAGGGCCACAAACGTGCGAGCAAAGCTGCATGAAGTTGGCCACGATATCACTAGACAATAGGAGTATTTCAGCACCACTGTAATCCTCTGGGGGCACCAACAGACATGCAGCCCATCATTGACCAAACGTCATTGCGCGGCTCATGACTGTAGCTCACAGCAGTGCAATAATGCTTCTCCTTAATCCTTAAAACGCAAGCCCTGCCCACATGGATAGAAGCACCTGTGGCGCCTGTATGAAACCCTCCTCAGACTACCCGGTTGGAATCGCTGTCTGGCTCCTGCCAGGTCCAGGAGTAAAGTATACATGGCCCCTAAGTCCAAAGCTGTGCTGAGAAGTTCGTGTGTGTGAGCTCATTTAATCCCCAAACCTCTATGCAGTACATACTTCACCAGGTCAATCTGCAGAGAGCAGCAGGTGGCTGAGCAGTCAGGCACCCCCACCCCAGCCCACCTCGGGGCCTCTTGCTCTTGAGAAAGATACGCTACTCTTGCTACTGGGGTGTCTCAAAGGCATTGCACAGAATAAATTTCACCTTCGCCCTCTGTTTTTCCCAGGCTCGTATTAAAAAAGTGCTTGCCTTTCCAGACACCAGGCAAAAACTCTAGAATCAGCAGGTGCATGGAATTAAGCACTTGCCTCTACAATGCCAGGAAGAGAGATTAAACCACAGATAACCAAACCACACCTTTCATAAAAAACAAGGAGTTGAATCTCAATAATGAGGACAGGACTGGGGTGGGGAAGGAAGAACGAACAAGACACTGACCGAGACATCTGGGGAGCTATCGCCCAGTGAAGTACAAGGTTCCAGGGCAGCCGGGGGACAGCTAATAGGACAGCATGCACTCTCTTACCCACACGCTCTGTCTTTTGTCTTCGAATGCATTAGTGGTTCTTTATAAATATTGACGCCCTAAATGGCCTCATGAATATTTATTTGCCCGTGCCATCATTCTTCACCTGTGGTTTGAGGAGTGCGCCATCAGTTCTGTACTGACAGGGATTTCACGTGCAGGATTCCTCAGAGGGAAGCAATTGGACGGGCTCACTGCCAATCAGCCTACTGAAATTCCTAAGGCCCCAGTATTTGGGGGATTTTATTAATATTATTATGCTTTTCATTTTACCTGATGCTTCTTTACATCTTGGAGCTGCCCTGCCCCTGGTGGTTTTTCGGGTCTCTTGAGATTCTTGGGCTGCTTAAGGCACAACCCTTATCATGATCTGCAGCAGAAAAAAATTAAACTTGCAAATCCATACAGTATTTTCAGTCCACGGTCTGTGGGTGGACAGAATTACAAAAGCCACACACACCCTAGCTCCACCCAGGGCGATCATCCTGAAACTGAAGCCTAGTGTTCCTTCTGAAATAGTTGCAAAAACAGCTTTCACAATCAAGGATCCTACAGGGCTAATGACCCAAGTCCTGTTTGCCTAAATACAAAGGAGGCCTCTCTCTTTGCTGTTCTTCTCTTTGTGTTCTTGCTTGCTGAGGTTAATGGTAATGCTACGTAAGCCTTGTAAGACAATTCTCTCTCCAAAGAGAGGAAGAAATCTGAACTTTCAGAAGCCACACATAGGAATAAAAGAATAACTATATGGGGGAAAAATAGATCAAAGAGTTAAAACACTTTGGAGCTGAACAGAGCTAAAATAAACTTCCTGTTTCCAGGGGACTGCTGGGGCTCAGAAGTGACACCCGGAAGTGTGGTGCTTTGGCACTGCTGAATGCTTCAAACTAAAGGACTTGGGAAGCAAAATTTCTCTCTGACCGTCCCCTGCCCTCTGGGTTCCTGCCCCTCATTCTCCCCTGACATGAGTCATAGAAACTAGAATGTGTTTTCCTCTAAGTCAGCCATAAAGCTTGAACACATTACTCTCAACTTCCTCCCTCATTCTGTCCACGAGCTGGCCATAACGCAATCCTTAGACCTACCTGGTCCTACAATAGACCAGGAGACTCTCCTTCCCGAAGGGGTCCTGCTCCACACTCTGGAGGGAGGAGCCATGTCTCCGGACAGACAGGCTGGGCTTCCCTTCAGCGTGTTACCATTAGAGCATGCTCTGTTGTCAATCACATTTCCACATGGCTGTCCATTCCTCATGGAATGTAACTGTAAAAATGGGCAGTTTTTCCTGGGTCTTCATTCGCAAGGCTCTTGTGTTGTGTAAAACATCAATTACATAAACCTGTTATGTTTTCCCTTGTTAACCTGTCTGTTGTTAGAGGAGTGTCAGCTTTGACCCACATAAGGGATAAGAAAAGGTATCACACCTTTCATCCTTGAGCAACAAAAGGTTAAGTGATTTGCTCACTACTATGCAGTGGTTTCGAAGCAGAGTGGAAACCAGAACTTATGATCTCAAGTCCAAGTGCTCTTTCTATGTCATCCACTTTACAAAGGAGACACTGGGGGATCCAGTGAAAAGACCACGGAAGTCCTGGGGTCATCTCTTTCATTCCTGTGGTCTATTCATAGTCTGACTTTCATCATCCATTTTTGATCTGCAAGTCTCTTTATCAAAGCGACTGGCATTTAGGAGTGTGCCTGATGATTTAGCAAAACATAAAAACTAGACGGATTTCATGTCATGTGAACCACACTTCTGTAGCCACAATATTTTGTTCTTGTTCTGTCAACGTTTGGATAGGATGTGTGACTCATGAGGGCAGGGGGTATATAGGTCTTTTTCATATTTTCTTTGGTTTCAGGCTGCTAATAATAAATAAACATTTGTTGACTGCAGGGTTATCCTGGAATATTGGCACAACAACTAGAAGTGAGTAGGTTCTACAATACTGGGATGTTCTAGGATACTGGGATGTTCTTGGGATGGCATGATTGTCACATTTCTATTTCATCTTCAAGTGCCTTTATATCTCATTATCAACTTAGAGAAATGGTCTGCTCTACACTTGAACACTTATTGTTTTTATAGTGGGTTACAAACTCCATAAGGTTAAGGACCACTCCTAGACAATTTACCTCTGTATCCCCATGACTAAGCCCAGGGCTTAGCACAGAGTAAGCACTCCATAAATACTGGTTGCTGGGTTTCATTTTTACAACAACTTTACAGAAATAAGAGCACTGGCCAAGTCATCATTTTGTGACTGTCAACAAGATTTCCAACTCTTAGTTCAGAACAGTGCCTGATTTCAAGACTTTGTAATTAGCTTGAACTCAGGTAGCAATGAAATGCCAAAAGCTGCCTAACCTGGGCCCAGATAAGTTCTCAGCATTTACAGATATAATAATAATCAAAGTGCCAGTAAGAATGCCAGACAGCTCAGCTACGGGACTAAAGGAATAAAAGTTCCATAAGCACTCAAAGAATCGATAAACCTCCCTCTCATTAAAAAAAAAAAAAAAAAACCATTTGGCAGCTTTCTCACCAACTCCAGTTTTTCATCTGAGTGGAAAGTGTTTTCTAAAGTATTTGTTCTTTTGAGAGCTCACAGATGGCAATGACTTCCAAGGCTGTTTAATTCTAGTAACACACTGCATGATCTCACCGAATTCCAAATGGCAGCAGTTGACTACAAGACTTGGGAACATGGATGTTCACAGAAATGCATGCCAAAGGCCTGTCAATTACATTCTGAAATAGGAGGCAAGGATGCAGATGGGAACGGCGCTCAGCATACAGGGAGGTCACAGGAAAGTGCAGCCATGGGAGGGAACACGGGCGCTCTGGGTGATGGTAAATAATCAGTATACTCAAAACAGAGCTTGTGCACAAGAGATAAGACAGGATATTCTCACTTGAAGGCCTTGAACTCCATGCTTTTCTTGGCTACTGTTGCATAACAAACCACACTAAAACTTAGTGGTTTAAAGAGTAAGCCTTATCATTGCCCACAATAATAACCTAGACCTTGATGGTCTGATTGCCCATGGTGTGAGGATCTTCTGGCTTGGGCTGGACTCATTCGTGTTTCTGCAATCTGCTGTGGGTTTAGTAGGTGGGTCTATTGGTCTTGGCTGGTCCCTCTCACGTTTGGTGATTGGCTGGCTGGCTACAGACATGTACAGAAAGGCATTAACATCTTGTCTGGCATAGGGGAACTTGGTTTTTGGGATGTTACCTATGTTACTAACTGTATTAGTTTCCTATTGCTGGTTTAACAAATTACCACACATGCAGGGATTCAAACCAACACAGGGGCCAGAGTTTGGCCTAGTGTGTAAGACACAAACTGGAGTGCCCACATCCCATATCCAAGTTACAAGGGCTTGCATTTCTAATTCTACTTCCAATTCCAGATTCTTGCTAATGTGCACGTTAGAAGACAGCTCAAGTGTTGGGACCCTTCCGTTCATGAGGGAGACCTAAACCGATTTCCCGGATTCCAGCTTTGGCCATTTGGGGCACTGGGAGTGAACCAGCAGATGGGAACAATCTCTCTCTCTCTCTCTCTCTCTCTCTCTCTCTCTCTCTCTCTCTTCTCAAATAAATAAATAGGCATTGGTGTTCTGGCACAGTAAGTACAGCTGCTGCCTGCCAGTGTTGCAGCACTGGTTAGCGTCCTGGGTGCTCTGCTTCTGATTCAGCTCCCTGCTAACAAGCCTGAGAAAGCAGCAGAGGATGGCCCAAGTACTTGGGCCCCTACACCCATGTGGGAAACCTAGAAGAAGCCCCTGCTCCTGGCTTCAGATCAGCCCAGCCTCAGCCAGTGCAGCCATTTGGGGAGTGAACCAACAGATGGAAGATTCTCCTCCCCCTGCCCCTCTCTAACTCTGCCTCTCAAATAAATAAATAAGCCTTTAATAAAAAAAAATTGCACACACCCAAATGTATTTCCTCACGGCTTTGGATACCTGAAGTCTAAAACAAATCAGGAGCTAGTCATCCTGGAAGCTCTAGAAAATAATCCATTTCCTTATATCTTAAAACTTTCACAGACCATCTGCATTCCCTGACTCATGACCCCTTCCTCTACCTTCTAAAGCATCAGCTTAGCATCTTCAAATCCCTCTCATTGTCCCTGCTTCTCTTATCAATCCCCTTGACTCTAACCCTAGATAATCCAGGAAAATCTTTCCATCTCAAGATCCTTGAGGCTGGCATTGTGGCGCAGCAGGTAAAGCCGTCACCTGCAATACCAGTATCCCTTATGGATGCCAGTTCATGTCTTGGTTGCTCCATTTCTGATCCAGATTCCTGATAAAGGCCTGGGAAAAGCAGCAGATGACCCGAGTGTTTGGGCCCCTGCCACCCATGTGGGAGACCTGAATAAAGCTCCGGGCTCCTGGCTTCGGCCTGGCCCGGCCCTGGCCGTTGTAGCCATCTGGGGAGTGAACCAGCAGGTGAAAGACCTTTCTGTCTCTCCATCTTTCTCTGTAACTCTGCCCTTCAAATAAATAACTAAACTTCAAACAAACAAAAAAGGTCCTTAACTTAATCATATGTGCAATGTCCCTTTTGTCATGTAGGCTAATGTACTTGCAGGTTCTGTGAGTTGAGACTTAGATATCTTTAGGATCCCATTATTCTGTCATTCTGTCTTCCACACTAACTGGCAGGGCTGTTTTGTATACCTGAAGCACTGATTCCTGCTGGACCAGCTTGCCTAGACTTTTGTGCAAACACTGCGATTTACAGTGGACTGAAATTTCAGTAACTGTAGCTCCAGTAAAAACCTTGGACTCTGTCTTAAGTTACTCTACACAGAAACGCTGTGCATGTCTTACTATATTTAACCGCTGGAGGAAGAAGTACGCTCTGTGCAACCTCCCTCCTGCACCGAAGGCAAAACTTTGAATGTCTGCACGTGGACTTTCTCAGACTGCCTGCTGTGTCTTTTTCTCCATTTGAACCTGTCACGTGCTCTTCCCCTGTAGTAAGCCATAAATACCCTTCCAACCACCTCTGGGACCTGGGAGTCCTTGTAGTGAGTCAGCAAGCAGGTGGGTGGTCACAGGACTCCTTCTCCCAACCCCAAACAATGCTGATGTAAGAGGAGTTTAATTCGGGCAGTAACGCTCCCCTGCGTGTGGCCTCTCCTCCTCCCTCAGGCTGATGCAGGGTTCTATTCTCACAGGGGGGTTCTGAAACACCAAGGAGCTGCAGGCCTGAAACTGGCACCCTGTAAACCTCAATGCATTCTGTTGACCCAATCAAGTCCAAAGTCAAGCCCATGGCCAGAGGATGGAGAAACAGACTCCTGCTTTTGATGGGCAGCATCTCCAAAACTCTCCCTGCAATGGCCATGCACACGGTGAGGCTAGTACTCGGGACCATTCAATGGCTGACAATCTACTGCATCCCATTAAGAGTATGGACACCGTTCAATAGTAATAGCAAATGAGAATTATTGTTTTTAAAACAGAAGAAGAATCTGGCTAAAGCAATGCTTCAAGTTCACTAATTGATGGTGGATAATACGACAAATTAGTAAGCATGAAATTTAGAGACAAAACAGTTAGAAAGCTACAGGCAATTGCTCAGCAATGCTGTAATCAGTGATTGGAATAGCAGCCAGAAAACCAGTGTATCTATTTGAAACTGGTGAAAACCCTGTTAATCAAGATCAGTTTCGACAGAACGTCTGGCATTTACATTTATTCACTCAAATACTTATCAAGAGTTTACTATATTCTGGAACTACACCAGTGAACAAAATAGACATGCTCCTTTCTCTTACGGGTTTACCTTCTAGTTGGAAATTTCCAAGAAAGGAAGATTTAAGCTGAGTTCCAAAGAATTAGAAGGATCCAACCCTACAGAAAAGAGGGGGTTCCAAGTAGAGGTAATGCCATGCAAAAGCCCTGAGGTTGGAAAGGACATTATAAGAGTTTTCAAAGGTCCAGTGTGGCTGGAATATGGAGAATGAAGTACCTAACAGGGCAAGAAAGACAGACACCAGTCCATGGAGCAGGGATCTGCTGTTCACAAAAAAAAAAAAAAAAAAAAAAGTTGAGATTCTAGAACTCACTGAAAAGTTGTGTGTGTGTGTTTTGTTCATTTTTGAATATTTATTTATTTGAAAGACAGAGATACAGAGAGAGAAGGAGAGAGAAAGAGAGAGATCATCCACCTGCTGGTTCACTCCCCAAATGGCCGGGGCTGGGCTGATCTAAAGCCAGGAGCTAGGAGCTTCTTCCAGGTCTCCTACGTGGGTCCAGGGCCCAAGTACTTGGGCCATCTTCCGCTGCACTTTAGCAGAGAGCCGGATTGGAAGTGGAGCATCTGGGACTCTAACTGGCATCTTTATGGATGCTGGCATTGCAGGCGGTGGCTTCACCAACTATTCCACAACACTGGTCCAAGCTGTGTGTTATTAAAGTGACAGCACTGGTGTTGAGGGGCGAGAGTGGAAGATGAGATGATCAGATAGAACCTCGCTACTCTGGGTGATCCCCAGACCAGCAGCACGAGACTCACAGAGGAGCATGTTGGAAAGGAAGAGTCATTTGCCTCTCCACAAACCTAGATTCAGAATCCGCACTTTACCAAGATCCTCAGATGATTCGTTTACACAGCAAAGTTTGAGAAGCACCATGATGGAAGATCATGATGGCAGCTCTGCCCAGTGTAGCGAGCTGAAGATATAAGGAGAGGACCTATCTTAAAGATAGTCACAGGGATGTAGACTTGAGATGGAATTTAAAAGTGATACTGGAAAGACAATGTTCAAGACACTTGGAGACAGTGGTTGGATACAGAGATGGAACATTAGTCTCTGGAGTCAGAGATTATTCCAAGCAGAAGTCCAGTACCCTGGAGAGCTCCCCAGGAGTGCATACCAGCCAGTGGTAGTGTAAAGATGAACATCTTTAACAGTGTACGGAGAGATGTCTTTTCATCTCAAAACCTTATGTGGTCCTCCTGGACAAAGCTCTGATGGTCACTGATGATCATGTTACATTCTAAGATTCCTGCAAATCCTCTGCGTTACCGACGAGCTTTCCCATCATGGTGGGACAGCCATGATGTCTTCTCTGATCTGCCTGCCCTAACAGAATTATAATCCTAAGGAGTCCAGAAAGCTGAGATGGGAAGGAGGCACCTTCCCTGATAGGGTTTGCCCTAACAGAACCCCTCACTTCCAGAACAAGAGCTGGAGTTGGACTCAGGTTCAAGGATTCAACTCTGCCATAGAAACTACCGGAACATTAACTCTAGCAATAACTTTGAAAATGGAAAAGGGTAGATATTGTGAGTGAGAAATTAGCAGAAACTGGGTAAAAGATGGGAAGGGGGAGAAGGTGGAATACCAGAACCCCTACTTGCTGTCAGGCTCCTCCTAGTACTGTCATCTGTTCTGCCTAAAACTGTCTATAGCAAACATAGATGTTCCATTAAAATTCCACTGACTCTGTGAGATGCCAACCGTATCACTCCCAGTAAAGGGATTAAAATAAAAGACAGGTGCAAGTGAGAATGTGGAACCACTGGAACCTCCCACATTGGTGGTGGGAATGTAAGATGGTACAACCATTCTGGAAGAAGGTCTGACTCAGTTTTGTATGAACTTAAGCATCCACCTACAATATGGCCCAGCAATTCTGCATCCAGGTGAAACATATCTCCACAAAAGACTTTTTTACAGAAACCTTTTCAATTGTTTGATTCGTAATAGGTAAAACTGGAAGTAATCCAAATGTCCCTCAATAACAGAACACATAAACAAACTGGCATATAATGTCATGGCATATAGCAGTAAAATAATGCTAAGTACTGACACAACAACAGGATCGATTTCAAGAACATTATGGATAAAGTGTGGTGTATTTATATAAAGATATGTTACTCAGCAATTAAAAATAATGAACTATTGGCCGGTGCCGCGGCTCACTAGGCTAATCCTCTGCCTTGCGGCGCTGGCACACCGGGTTCTAGTCCCGGTTGGGGCGCTGGATTCTGTCCCAGTTGCCCCTCTTCCAGGCCAGCTCTCTGCTATGGCCCGGGAGTGCAGTGGAGGATGGTCCAAGTGCTTGGGCCCTGCACCCGCATGGGAGACCAGGAGAAGCACCTGGCTCCTGGCTTCGGATCAGCGCAGTGCGCCGGCCGCAGCGGCCATTGGAGGGTGAACCAATGGAAGGAAGACCTTTTTCTCTGTCTCTCTCTCACTGTCCACTCTGCCTGTCAAAAAAATAAATAAATAAATAAAAATAAAATAATGAACTATTGATATATGCAATAGTCGGGATAAATCTCAAAATGAGAAGCCAGATACAAAAAAGTAGAAAAAAGAGTATATACTACTTGTTTCTGTTTATAGGAAATTCTAGAAAGACAAAACTCACTTACGGTGATAGAAGTCAGGACTATTGTTGCCAACTGGATGGGGCAGGAACTGAAAGGGCGGGGACAGAAGGTAGCTTTTTGGGGTGACAGAAATACCCTATATTTTGATTGAGGAGTTGGATATTTAGATCCACACATTTGAAAGAATTCATCCAATTGTACACTTCAGATCTGTGAGTATTAGTATATATAAATTTTACCTCAACAAACCAAATTTTTAATGAACAACCAAAAAATCCACACACACCCCCACAGCACAATCATTGCCTTGTTCCCAGAGTGCATGCCTAAATCTGTTGGGTTGTTTCACCCTAGAAAAATCTGTGAGGGCTACTCAGCAATCCTTCTGCTCTGGGAAGAATGTGGCAAAGGGGCTGGCAGTCTGCCCAAGTGGTTGGTGCAAAGCTCAAGGCAGCTGGGTTTAGCAAAAGCTTCCATGCAAGCTTAGAACAATGCCTGTGCCATGTGACCATGAAATGACAACGTCCCCGCTGGAGCCCGGGTGTCACTGGAAACCTCATTGAGAGTGGGCTCTCGTCTCCTTCTGAGCCATGGAGTCTGATGAACTGCTCAGCTGCTCCTTCAGTCAGTTCTGGTTTCAATGGCAACTGGGGAAGGGAAAAAAAAATCCTGGTTTTCAGTGCCATGAAAATTCAGTCCAGAACAGAGGCTCCTAAAAGAGGAGCCAAAGAACAGGCCTCCAGGCTGCTTTGGCCACCTGCTCCTGGCTCCACTCTTCCTTCGTCCCATCACCAAGTTAGCACCAGTTGAGCTTTGAGATAGTGCCTTCCAAAGTGGATTAATTCAACCAATGTGTTATGAGTATCTACTGTGAACCAGGTGCTGTGCCGTGCACTGCAGTGCAGGTGAAAGACAGATCCTGATCCTGAAGAAACTCAGTCTGCAGGAAAGGAGGCTGTCGGCACCTCCATCTGCTGATCTGACCCTTCCAGCTGCTCTCAAAGGTTGAGTAAATCAGGAGTAAGTACAACCACCATTTCACAAATGAGGAAACCGAGATGTGAGAGAAATGGAAAGAGTTGCTCAAGCCCACACTGCAAGTGGTAGAGCTGACATTTGAATCCAGGTGTTCTGAAGCTGGGCTCCACATTCTTCCCACACAGGAGAAGCCTGTCTACACAGCGGGCATGATCTTTTGTCCACTGCAGCCTTGGCTCTGAAGGGGAGGGACCCGTAAGCACAGAACTGGTCAGGAAGGAGAGGCTGTACCTGGCCCTCAGGAAGGCATCTGGGCTGTCCCCTGGGCTTGGCATGTGTTGCATGGGCTCTGCATGCAGGCTTAGCACAGGCAGGTCTGTGATGTAATAAGATGGGTGGGTGGTGAGTGTTTAATCAGGTGTTGTCTTAGTTCATTTTGTGCCTCTATGACAAATAGCGCAGACTGAATAATTTTAATAAAAATAGAAATGTATTTCTCATAGTCCAGGAGGCTGGAAATCCAAGCTCAAGGTGCCAGCATCTAGGAGGCCCTTCTCACTGCCTCCTCACATGGTGGAAGGTAGAAGGGCAAGCGGGGGTGGGTGAGTGCTGTCCTTGCACGGCAGAGAAGAGGGTGCATCCACTCCCACAAGCCCTCTTTATAGTGGCACCAGTTCATTCATGGCAGTGGAGCCCTGATGACCTAAACACTTCCCACTGGAAACCACCCCCCATCCTGTTGCATTGGGGATTGAGTTCCCAGCATGTAAGTGTAAGGGGGAACGTTCAGATAATAGCACTGAGTATTCCAGTCGAGGTTGTTAATTCCACCCATTGTCCCTCAGCATGTCAATCATAAGTCTTGATCTACAGGTGACAGGCCCAGGAGACAGGCCAGGCAGTGAGGGCTTCAGAGTCCCAGGCAAGAAGGAGAGAACTCACAGCAGGAGTTCATATCTTTAGTCAAAGTCTGGGTTGAATGCAACCAAATCAGATTCTAGCTCCTTTAAGGAAAAAAAAATCATTTATTAAGGATGCGGGTCACAAATCTAAGGAAAAACTGAAAGGAAGGCACTAGAGCAGTTCTGGAGATTCAGGTTGCAAGGAACAATGGACTACTGGAAGTGTCAGCTTCAACCGCTTTCTGGACTTTCCTCCTTTTACTCAAGAGTCCATTTCCCAGAGGAGGGAGAGCTCACTTGGCTGAGCTTGAGTCACCTGACCTCCATTTAGAAGGGGGTGGACAGGGGCCAGTGCTGTGGCGTAGTGTGTGAAGCTGCTGCCTGCAGTGCCAGCATCCCATATGGGCACCGGTTCGAGTCCTGGCTGCTCCACTTCCCATCCAGCTCTCTGCTATGGCCTGGGAAAGCAGTAGAAGATGGCCCAAGTCCTTGGACCCGGGCACCCACGTGGGAGACCCAGAAGAAGCTCCTGACTCCTGGCTTCAGATAAGTGCAGCTCCGGCCGTTGCAGCCAACTGGGGAGTGAACCAGCAGATGGAAGACCACCCCCCTTCCTCTCCTTCTCTCTCTGTGTAACTCTTTCAAGTAAATAAATAAATCTTTAAAAATAAAAAGAAGGAGATGGACAGGGCATCTTGAGTCACAGTCCCTTTAAAGCTTACGCACTGCCGGCGCCGCGGCTCACTAGGCTAATCCTCCGCCTAGCGGCGCCGGCACACCGGGTTCTAGTCCCAGTCAGGCACCGGATTCTGTCCCGGTTGCCCCTCTTCCAGGCCAGCTCTCTGCTGTGGCCAGGGAGTGCAGTGGAGGATGGCCCAGGTGCTTGGGCCCTGCACCCCACGGGAGACCAGGAAAAGCACCTGGCTCCTGGCTCCTGCCATCGGATCAGCACGGTGCGCCGGCCGCGGCGGCCATTGGAGGGTGAACCAACGGCAAAAGGAAGACCTTTCTCTCTGTCTCTCTCTCTCACTGTCCACTCTGCCTGTCCAAATAAAAAAAAAAAAGCTTCCGCACTGAATGAGGACTTAGTTCGCCAAAGGAAAATAAAAATGCTATTAATGATGTTTTCAGAAGAATCATCATGGACACTGTGTAGGCCAAAATGCAAGTCCCCTACAGGGTCCAATGGAAACTGAAAGGCTAGGCATGGTCAGAGAACTAAACAGCAGAAAAAAGAAAGAACTACCTGTGGCCCAGAACTTACCGCCAATACACCAAACTCAGGATAAACAGCAAATATCTTCCCAGACCTTCATACATCATTGGTGGGAACACAAAATGATCTGGCTGCTTTAGAAACTAGTTTGGCATTTCATCAAAAAGTTAAACATAGAATTACCATATGACCCAGCAATTTCACTTCTAGGTATATAATGCAAATAATTTAAAAGAGGTGTTCAAATGAAAACTTGTACATGAATGTTCATAGCAGAACTATTTGCAATAGTCAAGAAGCAGAAATAATTCAAACATCCATGAATGGATGAATGGACTAACAAGATGCGGTATAACCATACAACAGAATATTACCCATTCATGAAAGGAATGAAGTGCTGATACATGCTAGAATCTGGGTAAACTCTGTAAACTTAATGCTAAGTCAAAGAAGCCAGACACAAAGGAACATATAATGTAAAAGTCCCTTTATAAGAATAGTGCCAATTAGGGGCTGGAGCTATGGCATAGTAGGTTAAGCCTCTGCCTATGTCATTGGCACCCCATATGTCCCGGCTGCTCTACTTCTGATCCAGATCCCTACTGGTGGCCTGGGAAAGCAGTGGAAGATGGCCAAAGTTCTTGGGCCCCTGCACTCATGTGGGAGACCTACAAGAATTCCAGGCTCCTGGCTTTGGCCTGGCCCAGCCCCAGCTGTTGTAACCATTTGGAGAGTATACCAATGGACAGAAGATCTCTCTCTCTCTCTCTCTCTCTCTCTCTCTCTCTCTCTCTCTTTCTGTAACTCTGACTTTCAAATAAATAAATACATCTTTAAAAAAAAAAAAAAAAAAGAAATTATTCTGGAATCCAATAGTGAATATACTCTGTGAATGCATTAAATACTACTGAATGATATACTTTAGGATGGTTAAAATGATGAATTTTAAGTTATTGATTTCCCCACAACTAAAAACAAAACAAAAAGCCCTCTCAGGGCTACACAACAGCAAATGAGTTGCAGAGATGGTTTGGCAAATGAAAGTCTAAATCTTAACTATTATTTTAGAAAGTAGCCATCACAAAATGCCCTAGGTTCAAACCATAATAGGCAAGCGATATCCTGTCAGAGAGACAAGGATTTTACTAAATTCAACTGATAAAGCTGTGCGTCTTACTGACATAGCTCTCTCAAGGGCAATGCACAAGCGTGGTAATTGAATCAACAAGCAAATATGCCACCTGGAAAGGGAGAGCAAGAATGACCAAGCACATTTGGCTCTGGATGTTACAGCTGAAACAGACCTTGAATATGCTCTCATTTTAGGCACGTTATACATGGAAAGTTCCAGAAAGTTATGACCTGCTTAAGATTGCATAGTTAGAATGTGGCTCAAGAGAACCAGTGCCCAGCCTCTTTCCACCACATGTTGCTTACAATTGGATCAATTTCACAACATCTTTCAGGACAGCTGTAATCTCAGTGCTGGCTAAGCCAAGGGTGACCGTATCTCCGCTGAGCATCCTCTGGACTGCTCAAAGGCCCAGACAACGAGAAACCTGCTACCTACCCTTTTTAAACAGCCCCTGTGCTTGCATTCTAAAACTGGTTTAGTCATCACCCAAGGGAGAGACCTGGCTTCTTTGGGACCACCTCTGTACTTCACCTTGAACCCCGCTGTTCCAGAAGCCAGGTACCAAACCTGCCAATTCCAACTCAGGCACAGCTAGTGAATTTGGCTGCTCTTCTGTTCTTATCATAATTCCCTAACCTTTGATTAGGACAACTTCATACTCCTAACTGCCCAGGGTTCTCTCTGGATGGAGCCAAAGCTGGCTGATGAGACACAGAACCTGAGGTGGAAATGCAGATGGTCCTAAACCCTGTGACCGCCTACCCTACTGCTGTGGAGGGGATACCACCGGGTGTAGCAGTACTGCTTTCCTGAGGTCTGGGTCTAGATCAGCAGTGAGCATAAAGGTAAGCTGTAAATAAACGTAAAAGACTGATGTCAACAGTGACCACTGTGACAAAGGCTTGGCATTTTGTTCCTTCAGATGCACATGGAGCCATTTTGACTTAGTGTTAGAAACCATACTGGATTAGTGGGCTTCCTTGGCGACCGAGAGTTCTGCCCTAGGTGACAACCAGAGACTGTGGAGGCTCCAATTATTTTCTGCCTCTAAAAACAAATTCTCAGGCTTTGAACATCTGGGGTGCCTACCAAAGGGAGGCTGGTAGAACAGCAAAGCCATTAAACTTCAAGAAACAGAAGCAGAGGCGTTCGGGTGAGATTCACAGAAAAGTCAGGCTAAGTCTCTTCCATGGGCAGAGCATGCTCTCAGAAGTGTCCAACAAACCAGGCCGAATCCTCATTATCAGAAGTTTACGTTCTGCTGCAGCCCATTCTGGTAGCTAAGACAGAGTGAGTGATGAGTACACAGGTATTGTCAAAAGCTTGCTTTGCAATGCGGCTCTGATCTAAAACTTTCGAGAATGAAAATGTCACGTTTCCGAGAAAGCACTCTTATCTAGAGCTATTCTCTGATAACGCAAGATGAGCTATTTCCGGTCGGCACCATTAGCAGCATCGGCTTTAAGCACAGACATTGAGACTGGAGGGCGGAAGTTCCTGTCTCATCGAGCCAGCAGCATGTGCAGGGACAAGGAGAGAAACAAGAAAATCATCAAGTGCACCCTGAAGCCCCCAGTGGCAGCCGTCCTGTCACAGCTTGCCCATCCGGTGGGAACTACGTACACAGTGGGCTGTGACCAACGTCCTCGAGCAAGCTAAGCTGGGGCAGCTGTTCCCTGCTCAGCAAGATGTGTGCAGTTTTGTGCTGAGGGCGTATGAACAATGTCCACCAACTCCCCACACCCCTTTTCTTCACTGCCCCTACTCCTCTTTCCACGTACATATCCCTGTCGAGGGTGTATCTGTCTGGTTTTTATCACTCTAATAAAATATCTGAGGAAACTAACCTTATTTTTTTAAAAAAGGAGTTATTTAGCTCACAGTTTTGGAGGTTCAAATCCAAGATCAGGTGGCCCCATTGGTCAGGCCCCTGGCCAGGCTGGTGGACAGGCAACAGTGGAACATGACCAGAGAGGGACCACGTGGGGAGCCAGGAAGCCAAGGGAATGGCTGGGACTGACTCGGGCTTTTCTAACCAGCCCTCCTCATGAGACATGCCCAGTGACACCAGGACATCCCACTGGGCACACCTGAAAGTTCCACCCCCACCCCCCCAGAGCACTGTCCTAGGGGCCAAGACTTTAACACATGGGGTACATTCAACATTCAAACTAGTATCCAAACCATAGCAAAAAGTTTGGGGAAAACGTATCCATTTGTATCACAAAAAAGCCACAAAGACATCCTCTGTGGCTCTCACCGTGAGTCCTGGGTCAGGACGTTGTGCTGCTCTGTGGCAAGCTGAGTCCTGAATACATGTGGCTGGCTGCACCTCTCACTGTCTGGGCCGACCATGCAGAAATCCTTGGCTGCTCAGGTGGGGAACACAGGGCAGAAGCATTGCCAAGCCAGTCGGCTCACCTACCTGCAGTCCGAGGCTGCCCTTCCCCTGGGGGTGGCAGAGTTCGCAAGCAAACACACTTCCAGATGGTAGCCTCTGACTGGTCCCGATGCAAACAAACAAAAAAAAGAGCATATCCCACTGCTTCCGCACTGAGATGCACACTGCCCAATAAACGAACATGGACCAAAGACTGTATTACCCACTTCCAAAAACTCACTCCCCTTGCAAGCAGAGACAAGGGTTGGGGGAAAGCTGCTGTATTTAAGGAAATCCTTCACAGCACTGCCTGGCTCAGAGAGGGGAGGCAGCCCCACGTTCGCCCAACCCTAAAACAAACGATGATTAAATCTTGCCAGTCTGGGAAACAGGAATAACTCAAATGTTGGTCCTCTATCTGCCAAGCTCTAGGTTCTAAAGGCTGCCGTTCACGTGAAAGAGCTGCTGTGCCAAGGCCCTGAACCTGAACGTGTGCAGGGGGTGCACGGCCCAACAGGTAGCTCCCACGCCTGGCACACGGTGAGTGCTTGGAGACAGGGTGGCTGCCCCTTCCTGGCTGCCAGTGGGAACTTTGTGCTGCTGGGATCTTATTGAACACTGCCTGGTGTGCCAAGGACAATGCTCTTCTGCGCGGAGCCCTGGTGCTGGCTCCCACGCCGGCTCCTTCTGGGACAGGGCCTGGCCCTCAGCCCCCTTCCAGTGGGCAGCAGCCCGGTTCCTGCCAGCTCATTTCCTGTCCAGATTTCTCCTCCCCCGACATTGTCTGATGCTCCTTGGTTACCAGCAAGCCCCTGACAATGACGCCCGCTGTGCTTCCCTCTCCCACTCCCTCCCTCCTGTCTTGGATCAGACACTGAAAGCAGACTTTTCCCCTCGAGTGCTGTTGGCACTCTACCCACCGAGGCAAAGAGAACTGGCAGGAAACGGGCAATCCCCTCTCAGCAGGCATTTGCCTGGCCTGGCACCGTGACAGCCAATGGTGCAAACCCCTCGGTCCCCACATGCTTGGTGCCCTCACCCGCAGAACTTAGTAGCATCCTGTGCTTTTAAACACTTCCTTCATCGTTCTCTGGCTCATTCCTTCCTTTTGTTCCCTCTTGCCATGCACCTGCCCTCCTCTTACTCTTTCCTATTTCTGCTTTCTTCCCCTGCCTTTCCTTCACCCCCACCCCCTCCATTTCTTCCGGTTTCTTACAGTCTCCCACACGGAGCCGCAATGTGGCTGCCTGGATTGTTCTAACAGCCTCCTAAAAATCTCCCTGCACATGCAACTTCCACCTCCAATTCTTCCTCCACACTTTATGCACAATGACTGCTTTATGTCACTCCCTGCTGATTCAAGACCCTACACTGCCTTCCCGGGGCCCGCAGCACACAGCCAAGTTCCACGGTGGCCAACGATGCCCTCCGCCTTCTAACTTCTTTTCTTTCCTCCACTCCATTCTCTATCGAGTCAACAGCCAAACGAATGTCTTCATGGACTGTCTACCATGAGAAGATACCATATCAAGAGTTGGAGACTAAATAAATACACAGTGAATACAAAAATAGATGCAGACGAAACAATCTTGGGTCAGGGATTTGCTTCAGAAGAACTCACGGCATTGGGAGAATGAGTTGGTGCAAAAGAGGAGGTGTGGACAAAACAAGATTGACTGTGAATTGATGACTATTGAAGTGGGTGATGGGTATGGGTCTTCACTGTATGATTTTCTCTACTTCTGTGTGTTTGAGAATGCCCTGGTCCAGACATGGGGAGTGAACCAAGGGGACACGACTCTGGATCCCCCTCTCTCATTGCTCCTCACACATGCTATGCTGCTGTCACTCAGGTATTCGGTTGCTCAGTCAAGGCTTGACCCTGGAGGCAGGTACACACTCTTCTGCTTGCAACCTTAATTCCTCCATTTTACCCTCCTTGCCCTGGCTGGGTCACTCGCAGCCCTGCCTGTTGGAGGCCCTTCCTGCCACCTCCAGACCAAGGTGAGGACCCAGCTTGTCCCCCCAGCACCTTGCCATAACACTGGTAGAGTGTCTTAGGCCTGCTGTGTACTTGTCTGCCTTGCCTTCTAGGCTTCAAGCTCCCTGCACACAAGGATTGCTGGGTCTTGCTTCCCATTCTATCCCCACAGTCTAGCACGTGCTAGAAGGCCAGCAAGTATTTGTGAACGGACGAATAAAACAAACCGCATAGTCTCTGGGAGAGCAGCTAATACAAATATGGCCTGATATGGGATGGATGAAGAAGAGAAGGCTGTCCCCTTGGCACTGGCTGGGTACATGTGGGTGTCATGGCCAATGACAGGCATCTCCATCCTAGGCAGCAGTTATGGTCTAAAGGCACCCACAGCAGTTTCCTAGACATTTTGAAGCTCATTTTGTAGACGTCCAAACAAATGACCTGGCTCTTCCATAAAGTCCACTATGATCTGATTGCAGATGGCCCAAGCATCAAGAATGACAGGTACTGAAAGTTTCTTCTAAGTAAGACACCACCTGCATCCCTCCACACTTAACACAAGCATTTACTTATACATGAAATAGCATGGTGCAGTATATGACAGGAATGAAGAGCACACACTAGGACTTCTGGTTTGATGGCACATCCTGCTGGCCATCTACCCACTTCCCAGAAACACCTATCTTTACCACCCTACCTACAGGCAGCCACTCCCATGCAGTCTCGCTCAGTCTTGTTCAGTTTCTAAAGGTCTTTATTAATACCTACAATCATGGACCACTCTCTTCTTGGTGGCCCGCCCCTGCTTCTGCCTTTAGAATGTAAGCTACCTATAAGCAGGGCTTGTTTGGTGTCAAGTCTCTGACACAGACACCAAGGCTGGGCACATCATAGTTTTTCAACAAATGAATCAATCAACCAAAGTGCTATTTTTTGTTACTGAGAAGGGAGGCTCAGCAATGATACAAGGGGCCTTCAAAAAGTTCCTGGGAAATGTGCATTATTTTTTAATCCCATTTTCCACAAACCTTCTAAAGTCAGCTTTGAAGAAACAAACTTTTCAATACAGTCTTTTGCCTGTACAATCACACAACGCTTTTCAGACGCGGGCTTCCTGGAAAATATATAAAGGTAATAACAAAACCTCAGTAACAGAAGATGAAAGGAGGGAAAGGAAGATCTCTTACCCCATGAGCTTACTCTGCAAGCAGACGAGGTTCTGAGCAGCACAGATTGTGTCTGGCATAAAACATTAGCACTGCAATCTCCTTTTATTGCTCAGTGGAAAAGTTCTCCTCTCATACGAGCAAGAATAAGACTTGAGTTCTGTGTAACCAAGGAACAGGCGCTGATGCACACAAGAATGGAAACCGCTTTACAGGCCTTCACACAGTCCGCCACAAAAGCATTTTCAGGGACCGGCATTGTGGCATAGCAGGTACAGCCACCGCCTGCAGTGCTGGCATCCCATATGGGCACCGGTTCTAGTCCCAGCTGCTCCACTTCAATCCAGCTCTCTGCTATGGCCTGGGAAAGTAGTGGAGGATGGCCCAAGTCCCTGGGCCTCTGCACCTGCGTGAGAGACCCGGAAGAAGCTCCTGGCTCCTGGCTTCATGGTGCAGCTCCAGCCATTGCGGCCAGCTGGGGAGTGAACCAGCGAATGGAAGACTCTCTCTCTCTCTCTCTCTCACTCTCTGTAACTCTGCCTTTCAAATAAATAAATAAATCTTAAAAAAAAAAAAACTTGTTTGTTATATTTAGAAAGAGAGAGAGAGAGAGAGGGAGGGAGGGAGGGAGGGAGGGAGGGAGGGAGGGAGGAAGGAAGGAAGGAAGGAAGGAAGGAAGGAAGGAAGGAAGGAAGGAAGGAAGGAAGGAATAGCTGGGATTTGAATCAAAACCCATATGGGATGCCAATGTCAAAGGTGGTGGCTTTACCCACTGAGCCACAACTCAGGCCCCACAACTAAATTTTTGCTAAGCGTTGAATAGCAACGAAGTTTGAGTACTATCCTCTGATGGCCCATGTTACTGACTAAGGGAAAACTGATGTACTGAGCAATTCTCTATGAAGAATATAGGCCTGGCCTCCATTTATAAAAACTAGAAGGTACAAGCACTGTGGCACAGCAGCTTAAACTGCTGCTCGAGATGCCTGGTTCAAGTCCCAGTTACTTTGCATTCCAATCCAGCTTCCTGCTAACACACCTGGGAGGTAGTGTATCATGCCCCAAGGACTTGAGTTCCTAGAAGGAGTTCCTGGCTCCAGACTTTGACCTTGCCCAACCCCAGTTATTGTGTACATATAGGGAGTAAAACAGTGGATGGAAGATTTCTCTCTCTCTTTCTGCCTTTCATTCAAATAAATCCTTAAAAAAAATTAGAAGGCCTAGACAACTTCAAATATTGGTGAAGATGTGGAGAAACTGGAATTCTCATACACTGTTCTTGGTGATTTACTGGGATTATAAAATGGTAATACTGCTTTGGAAAAAAAGTCTAGCAGATTAAGAAATAAGCAGGCGCATATCCTGTGATCTAGCCACCATTTCACTCCTATGTATTTACCCAAGATAAATTAAAACATATGTTCACAAAAGAACCTGTGTTAGCATGGTCATTGCAGCTTTATCACAGTAATTACAAGCTGGAAAAGGCCTGTTGTCCATCTGTAGGAAAGCGGATGAGCGAACTGTGGTATACCTACAGGACGGGACTCTATTCCATAATGAAAAAGCAAGAATGGGTGTAAACAATAACATGGTTGAATCTCAAAAACATCAAGCTGACCAAAATTTGGCAGAGGAGATGACTAACATGAAGACAGAAAATCATTCTGGAGTTGAGCCAGGCTGTGGGTTCTTGTCCAGTTTCACGGCTTCAGTTTGGCAATACAAAAAATCGTCAGTCATCCCTGACTGTGATAATTAAAAACACATGGATGTGGTCTTCTTCTGCACTTTAAAACCTGCCATGCGGATTTTTCTGTGTGTGCGTTTCTGTAACTTGCTTCTCATTTAACACCGGTTGGAAAGCACTTGGGAGAGATCAGTGTGGAGCACATACTATCTTCAGTCAAAACAACAAAGAGAAATGTTTTGTTACCCAAAAAACATTATGCTGAGAGAAAGAAGACTTGCCAAGAGTTCACGCTGTCCGATTTCACTTAGGCAATGTTCTAGAACAGACGAAGCCAGCCCACGGTGGATAAAATCAGAGCAGAAGTTGCCCTGGCGGGTGGGGGCAGGGATTGTGCATGGGCGGGAAGGGAAAACTGGGGTAACGCTGCGAGAGATCTCCAAGGGGCATGGGAAATGCACGTCATGAAAAGACCAGGCACGAATTTCAAAAAATTGTGCACCAAAAATAACTTCATCTTTTAATTCCATATATTCCATGACCTTTTGTAAGAACTCTCACATTTTAAGGCACATGTGTTCCACTGTGAAAATTTTAACCTCAAAAGAAAGAAAAATAGGGCCGGCGCCGTGGCTCACTTGGTTAATCCTCTGCCTGCAGCATCAGCATCCCATATGGGTGCCACGTTCCAGTCCCGGTTGTTCCTCTTCCAGTCCAGCTCTCTGCTGTGGCCCGGGAAGGCAGTGGAGGATGGCCCAAGTGCTTGGACCCTGCACCCGAATGGGAGACCAGGAGTAGACATATGGCTCCTGGCTTCGGATCAGAGTAGCTCCGGCCGTGGTGGCCATTTGGGGGGTGAACCAATGGAAGGAAGACCTCTCTCTCTCTCTCTTTCTCTCTCTCTCTCTCACTGTTTAATTCTGTCAAATGAATTAGTGAAGGCCATTAGAGGAAACTGTACTGATGTTTACAACTCAATTTAAAATTCACTTAAAAATAAAGAGGGAGAGGTATATGGATGATAAATGACAATGCTAGTAAAATAACATTAGTGGTAGAATCCAGCTGGTGGGAATATGGTTGTGTACTATAAAATTATTTCAATTTTCCTATATGCTTCAAAGTTTTTATATTTAAAGAAATTTAGGGATGGGCTTTGGCACAGTAGTTAAGTCACCACTGTGTGTGTCATATTGCAGAGTCTGGTCCCACCTCCTCAGCTTCCAATCCATGTTCCTGCTCCCTGGAAGGAAGCAAATGATGGCTCAAATACTTCAGTCCCTGCCACCCAAGTGGGAGACCCAGATCAGGTTCCAGGCTCCTGGCTCAGACCTGGCCTAGCTCTGGCTGTTGCAGGTACTTGGGAAGTAAACCAGTAGACGGAAAAATCTCTCTCTTTCTGTCTCTCTTTCTTTCTTTCTCTCTCTCTGCCCTTGAAATAATATAGAAACAAATAATAATATTTAATCACAATAAATTAGATGTCTTAAGCAAGACTCTTGCCCAAGGATATGATACTTCATTTTTATTTAGAAATAAGCCTAAATAAATATAAATTAATTTAAAGCTTAAAAAAAATATTTTATTGAGAGGCAGAGTTATGGCCAGAGCAAAGGAGAGGCAGATACAGAGATCTTCCATCCACTGGGTCACTCCCTGAATGGCTGTGATGGTCAGAGCTGGGCTGATCTGAAGCCAGGAGCCAGGAGCTTCTTCCAGGTCTCCCACATGGGCACAGGAGCCCAAGCACTTGGGCCATTTTCCACTACTTTCCCAGGCCGTTAGCAGAGAGCTAGATGGGAAGAGGAGCAGCTAGAACATGAACCAGTAGCCATGTGGGCCCTAAAAGTTATCTTTTAAAAATCTTAAAAGAGACCTATATATCTGTGGGATTGTTATTATTGACTTATGGTGGATTTTTTAAAAATATTCATTAATAGTATCTGTCACCCTTCTGGAAAAATTCAAATGAGATAAATCAAAAGATTAAAATTATTTTTTGTTTAAACATAAAAAGAAACAGTTAACATTCTCAACTCAGGACATCATGCTGCAGTTTGAAGAAAAATCCACAGGGTGGCAGAGATAAGAACTCACAAGAAGACGTGCACATCTCTACATTAAATGAATAATGAAAAATATTTACTTCTGCTCATAGAAAAAGATTTGCAGCGTTTTTAACATGAAACGCACTGTACAGGACACAGAACTAAATCTGCAGTCTAAATCTCAACCACAGCCTTTGCCTGAGGACATGTGCTTACATGAAAAATGATGATGACGACGACTGTCACACTCATTTGCACAATTCCACTCTCTTTTGGAGCTTATCTTTTATTTATATGGGACAGAGTGACTATGCAGTTAACCCTTCCGCCGCTCACTCATGAGTCAGCCATCCCCGCCGCCCCCAGGGAGTGACCCTACAGCCTCGGTCCAAGCACCTACTTCAGCACCTCTCACAGTCCTTGAAGTGCCCTTCCTCTCACTTGAAGCCAACGTTCTACCTTCAGTCATGAGGATTTTAAAGCAGCAGCAGAGGGAAATGGTGTAAAGAGAAGAAACCCAGGCCCTGCGATGTAAGTACAGAGGCCAATACGTAAGGAGACTGGACAGATTTGAGTTATTCACAGAAACCAACACAATGCTTTATGCACAAGATCCACCGCATGCTTATTCTATTTGAACGGGCTTTGATTTGTCCCCTGGAATTTTCCGAAGTGATTCCTAAATTAAGCCGATCCGTCTCCAGCTCCATTCTGTGATGCAGGCTTTGGGATGGTTCTGCAGCACTGATGCCTGAAGATAATGTCAGCAGTTGTCGGACTTATTTTTCACTTGGAAGCAGAAAGACGAAGAATAAGGAGACAAACCAACCAACCAACCTCAGATCTGTGGAGCCAGAATTCCTTTAGCCAATGGATGGATGGTGGCTTTGAATCCTTGAGAATGACTGTTTATACAGCACTTCTTTAGGTGCATCATGCCACTGACACCCCACGTAGAGCCATCAGGGGTGCGGGGCAGACAGCCCTCAGCTAGCAGCTCCCAGCAGCAGCCAGGGCTCTCAGAACCCTGCTCCTGCAGTAGGAGCCCGTGGCCCATGGCACATTGTGGGCGAGTAATCTCCAGGGATTTTTTTTTTCTTTTTTCTTTTTCTAATCTCACAAGTGTCATCCTATGGGAACAGGACACAAGAACTCTCTCACAGTTCCAGAGCTTCGTGCTAGTCTCTGCAGGGCTTGTTGAGCAAGTCGACTCACCCTTCTCCTAATGAGGCAGCAGTCAGAGGCCCCGGCGTCACCCGGGGAGCACGCCCTCCTGACTGCGCTTGCTCAGCTGGACTGGCTATGCTGTGGACCTGCTGGATTCAGCCACGTGCCAGTACGTATTTATGAACTGAAGCTCTAACTCAGCCATGTCTTGATCACAGGTCAGGCTAAGCATCGTATATTACACTTGATCTTAGCCAAAAGGCCGAGATGCGATAAGCATCGTATAGTAATGAAAGAGAGAAAGAAAACGGGCCAGAGTTAGCTGAAAGATATACTTTCAGAGTTAGAAATGCAACAGGTAAAGAGAGTTTGTCTGAAAATTCACCAGCCCAGGGTTCATCATGCTATAACACATGTGTGTTTTACTTAATAGGATGAAAAATCAAAGATAAAAATATGCCTATTTCCCCAAAGAACTTTTGACCCAAAAATAGAAAAAAAGTGTTTCGCCTTATTTTTCTCAATTCTCTTTCCCCTATATTGAATCATCCCAACTGAAAAAGTTATTTTTTAAAAAGTCAATTTTCAACCTATTTATAATTACACTTTAGTCAATGCCATGAAATTTTATCACTAACACCAGTCAATTTTAGCTTTTAATAATATACTTAACTGTCTTTCCTTCCAGTTAACTGGTTCATTTTTAAAATTATTTATTTATTTAGAATTTATTTATTTATTTGAAAGGCAGAATTACAGAGTGTGGGAGACACAGAGAGTGAAGGAGATGAGGAAGGGGAGAGAGAGAGAGAGAGAGAATCTTCCATCCACTGGTTCACTCCCCAAATGGCCACAATGGCCAGCACTGGGCCAGGCTGATGCCAGGAGTGTGGAATTCCATCCGGGTCTCTCACATGCATGCAAGGGCCCAAGTACTTGGGTGGGCCATCTTCTACTGCTTTCCCATGTGCATTAGCAGTGAGCTGGATTAGAAGTGGAGAAGCCAGGACTGGAACCTGCGCCCATATGGTATGCCAGCATTGCGCACCAAGGCTTAAACCACTGCACCACAATGGCAGCCCCACCTGGGTTATTCTAGAAACAAGCCAACAACTTGCAGGCAGTCCTCTATATGATCTACATGCCAGGGTACATCAAAAAGTTCATAGAAAAAAATAGAATTAAAAGATGAGTTTATTGGGCTGGTGTTGTGGCACAGCAAGTTAAGCTGCCTTCTCAGACACTGACACCCATATGAGTGCCAATTTGAGTCCCTGCTGCTCCACTTCTGGTCCAGCTCCCTACTAATGTGCCTGGGAAAGCAGTGGAAGATGACTCAAGTGCTTGGGCCCCTGCACCTACGAGGGAGACTAATGGGAGTTCCTGGCTCCTGGCTTCGGGCTGGCCCTGCCCTGGTGGCTGCTGCCACTTAGAGAATCAACCAGCAGATGGACTCTCTCTCTCTCTCTCTCTCTCTCCATCTCTCTTCTCTCTGTAACTCTTTCAAAAGTAAATAAAGAAACCTTTGCAGAAAAGATACATTGGTTTTGGTGCAAACATTTTTGAAATACATGCATAGTTTTTTCATAAAACACACTTTTCATGAACTTTTTGAAGGTCTCTTCAAACACTGTGAGACAGAGTTCTGGCAGAACATCTCTGTGAACAATGTAGGAACTGAGGTCCTGTGACGTAGCATGACTTGCCCCATGGATCCAAAACTTTCACATCTCCTGAACTGGGTGTTGGTTGGGATAGTGGAATAGACTCTAGGTCTCATGGGACTGGGCTTGGCATCCAGTCCCCTGGTGGGAAAAACAATAATTCATTATTGTTGTCACAGATTCTAATGAGTCATAGATCAAAACATGAATCAGGTAAGAAAAGATCTGGGCATTTCCACCATCCACCCCCACAGACAACCACCAGTGAATTGAACTACTAAGGTTGCCACACACACACACACACACATCTTAGGAATTGCAAGCACATCAACTATGCTGAAATGCTGGAGGAACCTACACCTCACAGTGCATCTCTTCCAAATGACACAT
Organism: Oryctolagus cuniculus; assembly: GCF_964237555.1. Taxonomy (NCBI): domain Eukaryota; kingdom Metazoa; phylum Chordata; class Mammalia; order Lagomorpha; family Leporidae; genus Oryctolagus; species Oryctolagus cuniculus. Next base: position 126,586,321 of record NC_091437.1, on the reverse strand, counting down.
CATTTGTTGATAAAAGGCATCCCTCGTTCATTTGTACTTTAAATTCCAAGTCGCTAAAGATAGTTTCCTTTAAGGTTAACTAATTCATGTGCTTGATTGACTTTCTGAAATTATGTGAAAGAGAAAAAGTTAAACTGTCAGTTTAATAAAGCTAACTCCTGGGTGTCTGGGTACTCCGAATCTACTTTGGACATAAGAAAGCATAAAAACAATACACTTCTTACACATCATGCTTAGACAAGTTATATTTGAATAATCCAAGTGCTATCATAAGGGATGTCCAAATTCCTCATTTTTCAGGTTAAAAAGCAAAAATCAGAGATGATAAGATTTCCTATTGCAACTCAAAAGAATGGCAGGTGTGGTCTCGACAATGGAAAGAAAGTCGGTACAGTGTTGACACTGCTGTCTGACACAGGTATCGGACGTTCACATGCTGAAGGAAGGGGAATTCTGCACACCGGCTCTATCCCCCAGCAGTGTGGCATGGGGCAAGAAGTCAGGGTTTGGAATCACAGAGATCTGGACCCTCAACTCTGCCCCCTTTCCTTTCTAACTGTGTGACAAGAAGTCTCTTGGGGGTCTCCGTTTCTTCCATAATTTGGAGACCACCAGATCTTTTGCGATGGCCTGATATGATGGTGAAAGGCACACAGCAGCTGCCTGAGAAACTGTAACTATTACTTTTATCTTCAGGAAACTGTAGGTAATAATGAATTGACGTGTATATAGGAGGCTACTACCAGAGACCCATCCCCAATAGGTCATGTTCTAGAAGAAACCAGTAACAGCTGCAGGGATTGTCTGCCCCTCTCCAAAGCTATTCCTAGATGATGTCCCATCACCCCACACTTGAGTGTTAACCTCATTATTCTGAAGCTTTGGTCCAGCCTCAGAGTTTGACGTGTGGCCATGAAAAACTGCAAGGCTACCTGGCCCATGAGGGACAGAGTTACAGGGTGGGGATTAGAATTCATGGGCTGTCCTCAGCAAGCAAGCCGCCCCACCTTAGCTCAAAGGATCACGGAGAGCAGGGCAGTCCCTTAGGTTCCACATGACACAGATGGAATGTAGGTTACAGTCTCATCGTACCCACTGGCTTTTCATTCATGGAGCTGACTGAGTGAAGACACAGAGGCCAATGCCATCGAAAGAAGAATTCGTTCTTGTGTTTCCTGAAAGGAGGGGGGCAGGTCATGCCACCCTGGGCACCGTAGGGGGCACCAGGTTTGGTCAGGAGGGAGAGAAGGGACAGGCCAGGGCTTTTGTTGAGGTTTCCAGGAGGAGGCAAGGCAAGACAGAGTGAACAGCTTAGGGCTGGCCACCTTGAATAACTTCAGCAGGGCGTGGCCTTACTGGGACCTGGTACCGGCCCTGGAACAACTTAGGGCAGAGGAAATACTGACCTGTGAGACTTAGACAAGGGAGCTCCTGTGGGTATTGACTTGGGACAGGTTGGTCTCCATACGAAAGGTGTATTCCTAGGCATACTGTTACCTTTAGGACCTCCCCCACCTCCTAGAGCCATAGTGCCCTAAATGTCAAGCATCAAAAGACACAGAAAATAAAACACATCATTGATACAGTCGTGACAGGTGCAGCCAAGTACTTCCCCTTAGCTTACGCTCCTGTCTACAGAACTCTCGACCACTCAGTCCTCTTCTCTGGAACACAGAATACAGAAATCTCATTTTCATTGTACATGTAAACAGTAAGCAGCCTTGGTCTTAAACTTTCACACAGATGGGATCTGGGGTGATTTTTATTCTGCCTCTGACACATCAAGATCTTCTTTAAAAAAAATCCCTGAAGTTCCTATTGAATCATGAAGTCACCGAGTTCAAGGACTAGAAGGGATCTTGGAAGTCACTTAGACCAACGCTTTTATTTTGTATCTGGACAATCAGTCATTTAAAATTCTTCTGAGCTGGGGCTGGCATTGTGGCATAGCAGGTTAGGTCACTGCCTGCAGCACCGGCATCCCATATGGGCCCTGTTTCGAGTCCTGGCTGCTATATTTCCAATCCAGCTCCCTGTTAATGCACCTGGGAAAGCAGTGGAAGATGGCCCAAATCCTTGGGCCCCTGTATCCACGTGAAAAACCCAGAAGAAGCTCCTGGCTCCTAGCTTCGGTCTTGACCAGTCTCAGCTGTTGCAGCCATTTGGGGAGTAAACCAGTGGATGGAAAACCTCTCTCTCTCTCTGTCTCTCCTTCTCTCCCTGCAACTCTGCCTTTCAAATAAATAAAATAAATATTAAAAAAAATTCTTCTGAGATTTAATGGCTTAACCACTATTAAAATCAAACACAGGATATCATTACACTTCTAATTAAAAGCATTAATAACCTCATTCAGCCAAAAAGTAGTTACATTTCAGTGTTAGTAAACTTTTTCCTCCCATCTTCTCCACCATAATAGCTCAAAGAAGAGATCATCAGAAAAACTACAGGTGTCATTCTCAAGACAAGATTTAGCTCTCTTTTTTTTTTATTTTTTGACAGGCAAAGTGGACAGTGAGAGAGAGAGACAGAGAGAAAGGTCTTCCTTTGCCGTTGGTTCACCCTCCAATGGCTGCCGCGACCGACCGGCGTGCTGAGGCCAGCGCACTGCGCTGATCCAAAGGCAGGAGCCAGGTGCTTCTCCTGGTCTCCCATGGGGTGCAGGGCCCAAGCACTTGGGCCATCCTCCAGTGCACTCCCGGGCCATAGCAGAGAGCTGGCCTGGAAGAGGGGCAACCAGGACAGAATCCAGCGCCCTGACCAGGACTAGAACCTGGTGTGCCGGCGCCACAAGGCGGAGGATTAGCCTAGTGAGCCGCGGCGCGGGCCAAGACAAGATTTCTCTACATGGGATCATCCTGTCACTGCCGACCCAGCCAACAAATCTCAGATGAAATCAAGACCATCCAGCAGGTTGAAGACAACTTTCTGGTTAAAATCAGCACAAGACATCACCCAATAGACACATACTATTTCCCATGTGGAGAAGAACTGTCGCTCCCCGTCTTCGTGGAGGAACGACACTGAACCCTGCCTAGGCTTCATATCCGAGTCACGGCACCATTATGTCGCTCCCCGTCTTCGTGGAGGAACGACACAGGACCCTGCGCTGTTCTTCTGTCTGCTCGGCCCTGCCCGGGTTTGCTGCTGGTTCTTCCCGGGTTGGCTGCCGTCCCTTCCACCTCCGTGGAAGGGCGGTTCCCCCTGCCACATTCCCCACTTCCGCGGGGGAGCGGCACACCACAGGCCGGCTCTCTCGGGGGCTGCACAGGTGTTCCCCTTAGATGTTCCTGGTGCATGCCGTCTCTCTCCTCCTTTATAGTCCTCCTCCGCCAATCCTAACTCGGCTGCCCACACGCCGAGTACGCTGCTCTCCTCCAATCAGGAGCAGGTCCTGCAGCTTGTCAAGTTGGTGAGAGGCAGCTGGGTAGAAGCTGTTGCCTCCTCTCCCAGCGCCATATTCTGGGAGAGCAGATGCATAGAATAAGTCTTAATTCCAGTAACTCAGTCCAGTCCGGGTTGCTCCCCACAAAGAACGAATCGTACCAGTCTTGATTTTATTTTATTTTTTTTTTCTCCCTGCTTAAAAGTAATATGGGAAAAACAGACACAAAAAACAAGAGCATTAAATTTTGCTACTTTCTTCCCCCTGATTCGGTCAGCTGCCTCAGAGTCTAATCACGCCAAGAATGAGAGAAATGGGCGGCTGGAACATGCAGCCTGCGCTCACCTGGCGTGCGGGGTGGAGAATCGGACTTCAGAGCTATGCCAAGAGTGCTCAGAACCCCTGGGCCTCCTCACCCAGCTTTCTGAAGCACAGAACGTCATGAAGACATGCTCATTACCTAGAAACAGGCAATGATTAGAAAGAGATGGTGTTATTCATTAAGCTTCTGTTTGATCACAGTAAAAATGCTCTCAGTTTAACAATGCAACCGGTCCTACAGTGCGATTGAAGAAAAGCAGAAGTTTCTCACCTGCCAAATTATTTGTATTTTTAAACCTCAATTAATTCTCACTTTATTTGAAAAGCAGAGAGGAAGAGACAGAGAGAAAGGAGATCGTCCATCCACTGTTCACTCCCTAAATGCTGGCAACGGCCAGGACTGGACAGGGCCAAGGTTGAAAGCCTAGAACTCCATCCAGGTCTCCCACGTGGGTGGCAGGGACCCAAGGACTTATGCCATGATCTGCTGCCTCTCAGGGCACACATCTGCAGGAAGCTAGAATCAGAAGTGGAGCTGGGACTCTTGCCCCAAACACCCACCCCTAGTTTAGTCTTTTGGTATTTAGCCACATGTCTTTTTTTTTTTTAACTCAGCTTTCTTTTTTTTTTTAGAATTATTTTTTATTTATTTGAAAGACAGAGTTACAGAGAGAGGTACAGCCAGAGAGAGAGAAATGTTCCATTCTGCTGATTCACTCCCCAAATGACTGCAACAGCCAGAGCTGAGCTGATCTGAAGCCAGGAGCCAGGAGCTTCTTCTAGGTCTCCCACACAGGTGCAGAGGCCCAAGGACCTGGGCCATCTTCCACTGCTTTCCCAGGCCACAGCAGAGAGCTGGACCGGTGCCCATATGGAATGTTAAGCACTGCAAGCCGGGGCTTTAACCCAGTGTGCCACAGTGTCGGTCCCTAGCCACGTGTTTTTTATAACATTCTTACACTATCATTTCTTGAATCCATTCCTACCCTGCCAACATTTGAGAGATAATCTGTGGACCTGCTGCTATGGTGAAGAGAATATGGGCCGGCTCACTAGGCTAATCCTCTGCCTTGTGGCGCCGGCACACCGGGTTCTAGTCCCAGTCGGGGCGCCGGATTCTGTCCCAGTTGCCCCTCTTCCTGGTCAGCTCTCTGCTGTGGCCAGGGAGTGCAGTGGAGGATGGCCCAAGTACTTGGGCTCTGCACCCCATGGGAGACCAAGATAAGTACCTGGCTGGCTCCTGCCATCGGATCAGCGCGGTGCACCGGCCGCGGTGCACCGGCCGCAGCGGCCATTGGAGGGTGAACCAATGGCAAAGGAAGACCTTTCTCTGTCTCTCTCTCTCTCTGTCCACTCTGCCTGTCAAAAAAAAAAAAAAAAAAAAAAAAAAAAGAGAGAGAGATTATAGAGACTATGGGCCGGCGCCGCGGCTCACTAGGCTAATCCTCTGCCTTGCGGCGCCAGCACACCAGGTTCTAGTCCTGGTTGGGGCGCCAGATTCTGTCCCGGTTGCCCCTCTTCCAGGCCAGCTCTCTGCTATGGCCCGGGAGTGCACTGGAGGATGGCCCAAGTGCTTGGGCCCTGCACCCCATGGGAGACCAGGAGAAGCACCTGGCTCCTGCCATCGGATCAGCGCGGTGCGCCGGCCACAGCACGCCAGCTGTGGCGGCCATTGGAGGGTGAACCAACGGCAAGGGAAGACCTCTCTCTCTCTCTCTCTCTCTCACTGTCCACTCTGCCTGTCAAAAAAAAAAAAAAAAAAAGACATAGTTTGCTACTTTCTATGTCTTCCTCTATGGTCTTCTACTCTCCAACACTGCTTTTTAAGTCCAATATCATTCTGGTTCTTATATCTTTGATGAGCGAATTCACGTTTCCTTCTTGGAAGTGTCTAAGCTTCCCCTTGGCTCTCAGTGCCCTGAAGTCTCATTGAGACGTGACTAGCTATGGGTTTTTCCAATTCATTGTGCCAGCACTCAATGGGACCTTTTACTTGGCAATTTAGTGTGGTAGAATCTTCATAACTAACTTAAAAATGTTTCCCCTCCAGTTTCTCTGCTGTCCTTTCCTGGAATTTCATGTGAGTGGGTGTAGGGCCTCCTGAAATCCTTTATTTTATTGTCTTTTCTCTCATATTCTCTTTGTCTTTCACATTCCTTCCGAGGAAGTTTTCCCCACTTTTTCTCTCCAGCTTTCCTCTGAGTTCCCATTTCTACTACCAGAGAGACAGGAAAACTCGCCCAATATATTGTTCTTGTGGTTCTCTCTTTGCTCCTGTCTTTTAATGACATCAGTATCTCTGACAGTTCTGAAGTTTTCTTCCCTGACAGTCTGTTTCCTCCAGCTGCCTTTCTCCCTGTTTTCCTGGCTTGGGGTCTCTGTGTTTCTTTCCTCAGATGTCTGGTCACCCTGGGGGAGGGGTCTACCCACACGTCCGAGCAGGGCACGAGACACCTGCTGGGGGCATCACACCTGCAGGTGGCACAATGAATTCATTGCAGCACCATCTAGAAGCATCATGTAGATCGCTGGCACCCCCTGGGCTGAGACAGGAAAGAAGGAGGAAGCCTCCCTCCACACTCAGGTTAAACTTTCTTAATCCTGTATCAGTACAGAATCGCCACCCCGAACCACGAACCACTCCAGCTCGGTGCCTCCCCACATGTTCGCCTGAAGCAGTGACCACTTAGCAGCTTCCAAAATTCTGCCACGTAGGCTTTTCTCCCATGTTCACTTACAAACTCCTTGACCATTGTGCTTCATAGAATTTCAAGAGAAGGTGGACGTAAGTACATGTGTTCAAGCCTCCATCCTTAACCCAATGCCAGGAGTCCTCATTTTCAGACATTGGCCCCACCCACAGATGTCAATACTTGTAATCTCATTCATAACCCACTACCTCTGATTTCACCCATTTCCACAGATACTTACTGTCTACTAAGTGCCTGGCACTGCATTCAATACATGTGAACGAAACATAACTCAGGGCTTCAGGAAGTTCCTAATCTCTAAGGGTGTAGCTGAATAAACAGGCGAGAATACCACTGCTATTATTAACAAAGCACAGCATGCTCTGGATACCCAGGAGCCTCCTAACCTATTTTGGAGGGATCATCCAAGCACATAGTCATGCAACAAACATTTATTAGGCACCTACATCACGCCAGGTGCTATGCCACCTTTCACGGAGGTAAAAAGAGCAGATACTGAACTCACACCTATGGAATAGGACAAGACCCAGACTGGTAGTAGCCCAATCAGAGCGTGTGATCTTGGGTAACTTACTTAACCATTTTATACCTTAGTTACTGAAGAGAGTTTTGTGAAAAGATTAAGTGAGGAGTCAGCGCTGTGGCACAGCAGGTTAAAGGTCCAGCCTGCGGCACCAGTATCCCATATGGGCACCGGTTTAAGTCCCGACTGCTCCACTTTCAATCCAACTCCCTGCTAATGCACCTGGGAAAAGCAGCAGAAGATGGCCCAAGTGCTTGGACCCCTGCTCCCACATGGGAGACCTGGAAGAAGCTCCTGGCTTCAGATCAGCTCAGCTCCAGCTGTTTCAGCCATTTGGACAGTGAACCAGCAGATCAAAGACCTCTCTCTCTCTCTCTCTCTCCCTCTCTCTCTAATTATTTCAAATAAATAAAAAAAAATCTTTAAAAAAAAGATTGAGTTAAATATATGTCATAACAATGCCTGGTAGATAATAAGCACAATGTAAGTGTTACATGTTATTATCTTGGGAGACAAGTAGAAGGGAGAAATTCTATAAACTTGCTCATGCACATGAACTTAACCAACTACAGTTGGAAAATGTTTTTTTTTTAAATTGCATCTGTATTGAATTTGCACAAACATTTTTTTCTTATCATCATTCCCTAATCAATACAGTATGGCACCTATTTGTACTAGGTCTCACAGGTAATTTACAGAAGATTCAAGAACGTGAGAGGACATCCATAGGTTAAGTGCAAATGCTATGTCATTTTACAGAAAAGACTTGGGCATCCACAGATTTTGGTCTCCACACGGGGTCCTGTAACCAGTGCTCCATGGATATCGAGGGAGCACTGTTCAAATACGTATCATATATATGTTAACAAAACATTTCCTGTTACCTTAAATAATTCTACCTCACAAACGTCAAAGATGAAAAGCACAGGGTCTGCAAGAATACTAAGTCAGGGGAGTCCTCATTTAAACTGGGACTCGAGGAAGGAAGACTTCTCGGAGAATGTGACAGTCGAGCTGGAAGCTGAGGAGTGAAAAAGAGACAATGTCCAGCTGCTGGTTCACTCCCCAGACACCTGCAACAACCTGGCTGGAAACGTCCAAGTATTCAAGGCATCCTCTGCTGCCTACCAGGGTGCATTAGCAGGAAGCTGGATCAGAAGCAAAGTAGCCAGAACTCAGACTGGCATTCTGAGAGGAGACGCGGGTATACCAATCAGCAGCTTAACCCATCATGGAATGAAGCCCACCACCTTCGAGTTAATTTGTTTACATGGTATGACATTGGGATTCACTCCTTTAAATGTGGATATCTAGTTGTCCCAGCCCCATTAGTCATTCATGTGAAACATCAACTAACTATAGATATGGAAGTTATTTTTAGACCGTCAATTCCATTCCCATTGATCTGTCTACTCTTATGCCAATACCACACTATTAAGTACTGTAGCTCTGTACTAAGTTTTGAGATTGGAAAGTGGGTCTTCCAAATTTGTTCCTTTTCAAAGTTGTTTGGGCTATTCTGGGTCCCTTGCATTTTTTTTTTTTTTTTTTTTTGACAGGCAGAGTGGACAGTGAGAGAGAGAGAGACAGAGAGAAAGGTCTTCCTTTTGCCGTTGGTTCACCCTCCAATGGCCGCTGCGGCCGGCGCGCTGAGGCCGGCGCACCGCGCTGATCCAAAGGCAGGAGCCAGGTGCTTCTCCTGGTCTCCCATGGGGTGCAGGGCCCAAGCACTTGGGCCATCCTCCACTGTCTTCCCTAGCCATAGCAGAGAGCTGGCCTGGAAGAGGGGCAACCGGGACAGAATCCGGCGCCCCGACCGGGACTAGAACCTGGTGTGCCGGCGCCGCTAGGTGGAGGATTAACCTATTGAGCCATGGCACCGGCCGATCCCTTGCATTTCTATATAAGTTTTAGAATAAGCTTGTCAATTCATGCAAAGGTGTCAGCCAGCATTTTGGAAGGCATTGGAGTGAATCTGTAAACCAGTTTGGCAATTATTACCATGTTTACAACATTAAGTTTTCTGATTCCTGGGAGATGCCTTTTCCATTTATTTAGGTCTTTAATTTGTTTCAATGGTGTGGTTTAGTGCTCAGAATATAAGTTTTGCACTTCTCTTGGTATGTTTATTCTTAAGCATTTTTATCTTCTTTGTGCCAGCCTAATAAAGCACATTATTTTTTAAACCGATTTTAACCTGTCTGAAATCAAGACATATCTTACCACCAAAGGTACATTATATTATGTCAGAGTTGGCAATATTTTTTTCTTAGTGGACATGAACATAACTTAAAATGGATGGTTTGTCAGATTCAATAAATGGTATTAAATGGGACATGTCCATAAAACAGTGGAGATGAAAAGTAGGTACTTGAATCTGTCATTTGGAGAAGAGAGGTTTGAACTGGAGACGGGGAAGTGGAAGTCATCTTAAATGTGTTATTTAAGCCTCAACGGTGGTTGAGATTTCTTCAGGAAGAATGTGGAGAAGACAGGAATCCAGGCTGCAGCAGAAGTTGGGTAGAAGAAGAGCTAGCAAAGGAAGCGTTTCTGTTTCCATTTCAATGTTGTCATGATGGCTGTGGGTTTGTCACTGACAAAAGGCCTGACAGGACCAGGATCTTGTCTCTTTTGTTCTCTAACAAACCTCTGAGCTGAGCACTTTACTACATTTAGATATTAACCTACATGCTGCAGATAAATTGGGAAAAGGCATTCAGAATAACCTGTTTACTTGGGAAATAACAGATTGATCAACTGCCTACTCTTTTGTCTCTGAAAATCCTACATGACTACAAATATATAAGCCTTGTTCGTCTTCAGAGAGGTATTTTGTTCTGTTTTGATTTGGGATAGAGAATGAGCACATGATTATTGCATGTTAACCTAGAATAATTGTCTAAAGGCAGAAGAGGAAAAATAATCAGTAGGCTTACTACTCACAATGAAAACCAGAGATGTATACAAAAATCCCGAGGAGTTCATATGCCATTTGTTGTCACATTTCTATAAGTAGGACACAGCTGGTAGTAATGCTAATTTATCCCTCTTTCTTTTACTGTTTGTCAGATCACAGATGTGGAATTTTATCCACTCTCGTCTTCACTTTTTCCCTTCATATTTCAAATGTCCTAACCATATACAACGTTACCTTCATGCCATACCCTGTAGCAGCTGTTCTCAACCAAGGGTGGTTCTGATTCCCCAGGGAACATCTGACACTACCTGGAGGTATTTTTCATTGTCACAGCTCAAGATGGAGCACTACTGATGTCAAGAGGGTAGAAGACAAGAATTTGCTGAACACCCTACAATCCCGGGACAGACTCCCGAACCATGCGTCATCTGGCCCAAATATCAGTGGTGCTGAGATTAAGAAACTTTACATAGGGGGATGAATTTATGTGTGCAAGAATTTTACAATAAGCTGAAGTGTGAGGGCAAAGTTGATACCTTCACCAAATTCTCAAAGGAGGCATGACTCAGAAATTTAAGCAGCACCGGCTTTAGTGAATATTTTATCTAGGCCATGACAAAGAGATTCTAGAGGTAACAGAAGTCACCATCTAGGGAAGAAAACCCTACCAGCTGGATTTCTCTTTGCACCATCCATGGTCATTCATGGGCAGACAAGACATAGGGATTTCCTTCCTCTGGATCTTCCAGGTACCTTATCCCCCTATCAGCTGTATTAATAGACTACAATGTCTATGGTGTCTAGGAATGATTAAACTAAAGCCTTATGTCAATTAAAAGAATCTGCCAAGGCCGATGCTGTGGCTTAGTAAACTAAGCCTCCGCTGCCAGCATCCCATATAGACACCAGTTCATGTCCCAGCTGCTCCTCTTCCGATCCAGCTCCCTGCCGATGGTCTGGAAAAGCAGAAGATGGCCCAAGTGCTTGGGCCCCTGCACCTGCGTGGGAGACCCGGAAGAAGCTCCTGATAGACCCAGCTCCAGCCACTGCGGCCATTTGGGAAGTGAACCAGTGGATGGAACACCTTTCTCTCTGCCTCTCCCTCAATCTATGACTCTGCCTCTCAAAAAAAAAAAATAAATAATAGAACTTTAAAAAAAAAATCTGCTCTCTTTAGACACAGTTCATTTGCTCAGTACCACTATATTTACCACACTGCTTGTCACTGGGTATAAGATGGTAATGCAAACAGCTTGGAATCTAGTACCAGAGGGACATGAATAAAATTTAAACTGCAACAGGAGGGAAGAGTGAAAAGTGAAGTGTGGGGTGGACATTGTGGCCAAGAGGGTTCAGCTGCCAGGCAGGACGGCCACATCCCAGAGCGCGGGTTGGAGCCCCAGCTACAGCACGTCTAATCCAGATTCCTAATGGGCCTGGGAGGCAGCAGGTGACGGCTTGGCTTCTTGCCACCAACACAGGAGACCCAGGTGGAGCTCCTGGCTCCTGGCTTTTGTCCTTTGCCTGGCCCAGCCCTGGCTGTTGCAGGCATTTGGGGAGTGAACCAGCAGATGGAAGATATTTCTGTGCCTCTTCCTCTCACTTTGTCACTCTTTCAAATCAAAATAAATCTTGGAACTAGGGACTGTATATCTAGACCATTCACGCCCAAGTCCAAGAGGCAGTTAACCCCTTCCTGGCCAAACAATTCCGTGACAGCCACATCCCAGCCCTGGAATTTGGGACAGATTGGGGTACTATCCATATACAACTAATTTCGGGCACTAAGGCAAATTTGGGAGACTGGAGGCTTATGGGCAATTCGAGCATATTAAATATCAAAGTTTTTGTTTTGCGTCACCAATAGATTTAATTAAGAGACCAACATGTACGGGGGTGGGGGGGGGGGCCTTAAGAAAACAGAATAAACTGGTATCTACAGCGCTGTTTCCAGACAATCAGATGTAATAATCTCACGGCTGCCGTTGCTCTTCGTCGGTACCTGTAACCATTTCCCAAAATACTAGCAACTTGAAAGAAGTCTGGTGTTCTATTCCAGGATGATCCCAGAGCCTACAACTGGAATGCTCTTAAAAGCTAGAATTAGGGATTTTGACTGTTTTCATTATGATCGATAACTGGTTGAAGTAGCAAGTTTATCTTGGTTTGAAACTTACACAACGTGTACAGGTATTGAGTCAGCACACGACACCCCATAAATACGTACAACTCTTAGCAAGTTGTTAATGGTAAGCCACCATTTTCCTGGGGCTGTGAGGCTTGAACCCCCAACTCACTAACAACCCCAGGGTAGGAAAACAGCCGGGAGCCTCCGCGCAGGGAGGGACAGGGCGGCGGTGAGAGAACAAAGGCTGCGCGTCTCTGCTCAGTGCCGTCCGCCCCGGCCTCACCGGGACCGGAACCGGGACCAAAACCGCGCGGCCCGCCCAGACCGCGGACCCTGCGCTCCTCGCCGGGGCCCTCCCAGGCCCGGCCCCTCTCAGCCGGTACTTAGGCGGGCGCCGCCGAAACCCGCTCGCCAGCCAGGGAGGCGCACCAGAAGGAAGCGGGGGCAGAGGCCGGGCCGCCGCCCGAGTGAGTGAGCCCGCGGCCGGGCGACTTGCGAAACACGCAGCCGCCCGCGCACCTCCGCCAGCCACGACCGAGGTCACGCGGCTGACAGAGTCGCGTGAAGAAGCCGCCCAGAGAGAGCGTGCCGGAGAGGAGGGGCGCCCGGGAACACAAGGCGACAACCCCGGCACTTCCCGTTCGCCAGGCCCGCCCCCTCGCGCTTATGTAATAGGGGCGCGCTGCCATTGGCCCGCCGACCGGAAAGGGCGCCTGAGTGCGAGAGGGCGGGAGCCGGGGTGGGGTGGGGGTGGGGCGCCGCAGGAAGGCAGGGGGCGGGGCTGCGCGGGGCTGGCGGCGCTGGGGCCACTGGGAGAGCGGCGCGGCGTGCGCGAGCACGAGGCGGAGTGGCCTCCCTCAGGCTGAGGCGGCGGCGGGCGCGCGCGCGCGGCGGCGGCGGCAGCGGCGGCGGGTGTGCGAGGCGCGGGCTGTTGTGCTCCGGCGCTCCTCTTTCCCCTCCTCGGCGGGTGGAGGAGGCCGCAGCGGTGCTGGGAGCGCTCCACCTTCTTCTCTCCGCCAACCTGCCCCGGCCCTCTCGCGCTGCGCGGTCTCCCAGACCAGGACTGTCCCGGTCCCGGTGAGCGGCGGGGGCGGCGCTGGGCGCCCAGGAAGCGGGGTGGAGGCGGGCCGGCGGGGTCCGTGGGGAGCGCCGCGGGGGTCGCGAGGCCGGGGGCCTCCCCGGGACGGCGGGGCCCGGCGCGGGCCGGGGGTGGGGACGCTCCGGCGCCTGCCAGGCCCCTGCAGGTGGCCGGGTCGCACGCGGGCCGCGGCCGCCGAGCGGGGGCAGCCGAGCGGTAACCTTACCCCGGGCGACAGCAGCTGGCCGGTCGCTCGAGGCCGGCCTCCCGGTGCCTCAGGGGTCGGGTTCCGGGCGGCCGCGGCCTCCGGGAGGCGCGTCTCGGGCCGGGGTCCGTGCGGACTGGCGGGCCGGTGGGGGCGGGAAGGAAGGTGCGCGCCGGGCTGCCGCAGGGGTCCGGGCGGCGTTGGGTGGAGCCGACCGAGCCCCCTCCCGGCGCGCGCAGCCGCCCCTCGCCCCAAACGCGTGCAGCTAGCAGCTGGGGTCAGAATGTGGAGCGCGGCCTGGGCCTCCTCCTTTCTGATGCTTCTGGAGAACGAGTCCACTTCCTGGATCCAAAATCCCTTTCTTCTCTTACCTGTTAGGGTTTTTAAAGGATCTTCTTTGGAGCCCGGTTTACTTGTTGCCTCTTGCGAGAGCTCCTTATTTTAGAACATCTCCGTTCTCCCACTTCCCTCTCTGCAGCCCCCTCCGAAAACCACGCGAAATAAGTGTTGCATTAAAAAAAAAAAAAAAAACCAGCATGCAGGTGTTTGTAATAGACCTTTTGCCTTTTAGTTTGTGATATTTAATTAAGGAGCAGCACGCTTAAGATTTGGTAGAAAATTTGATTGGCTTGAGAGCAGGTCATAGGTTGAGCTGTCCACAAGCAGGTGGTTTGTTGGTTTGCATTTTTGCTTTCGGAAAGGAAATAAATGCTGACTGTTGTCAGAAGTTAAGGGGCCCACCCTTGCATTTAGCCTGTTTGATTCAATTTCCTTTACCTGGTGTTAAGCTTTCCTCCTTCATAAGGACAAGTGACTGCTGCGTTTTATTTATTAAAGCGTTTATGGCTTTTTGTTGTTACCGTTGTAAGGTGATCATGGAAAATGGGTTAAACCTATTGTGTAATATAAAATTTTAGAAGTCCTAAATGCAAAAGTTACGAATAATTTCGTGTTTCTAGTGACACTGTTTTGTACAAATCGCTGTATGAAAATGTTATAAAAATAGCAAATAACTTCTAGATAGCAAATAAACTTCTGGAATTACTTGCCTACCATTATGTAAGTTTTTTTTTTTTTTCCAATGTAAAACAGAAGGTTACCCACAAAGCCTGTATATTTATATACATAAAATAGGTCGTATGGAAGAGTTAAGATGTGGGAGAGGACTGAAGTATTCTAAAATAAGGTCCTGATACTAAGGCATTGAGACATAAAGAATGTTATCAAAGTAAAACCATTGGTGCCTTTACATCTGACTACTGTCATCCAAATAATATGTAAATAGCCAAATCTGTTTCCTGGAAATAGGTTTGTAAGCTTGCCGTAACATTTAAACTGAACTTTACTTTGGAAAAAACAAATTCCATTTGCTTAGAACTAGTAAGGATTTGGTTTAAAAAAAAAAAATGGAATCCTAGTCGTCAAGTACTATTACAGCTGGGTATATTTACCATTGTTTGGTGGGAGTGGGGTTCTTCCATTAAGTTGGCATGCTAGATGTTTTTGTAATTGGTAAAATACTCAACTCACATTTTAGAAAAGCTTTGATCCTCTTTATCTTATCTGACTTAGTTCTGTGTTTAATGCTAGTGGGAATTTTTCCAAACATTTATTTATTTTGGTTTCCCCTTTTGGGGAACAGGGAGGAAAGCTTAGTTAAGCCAGCCCACTTTCTGAGTACAGTTGATTTAGATCCATTGTGTGTTCATGTACTGCAGTGACTTAAAAGTTTAAAATTAAATTACAGTGCTAATCAGAACTGTACATAGGAATTCTACTTAGGATCCAGTTTTAATATATTTAAAAAGCAGTTGAGGCTCATAGACCCTATATGAGCAGATTTAACTTGTATTGTCAGTAGAAGTCTTTGATTTTAATGGAAAAGTAAAAGTACTTTTTGGTGACAATTTTGATCTATTTAGGTTCACTTCAGACCATTAGTAATAAAAAATAGATACCCTTACCTTTTTGACAGGTTCATTCTCTCAACTGGGAAGTAACTTAATCTTATTTAACAATTTGCTCAGTAATTCAGCAAAGCCCAATTTTGGGGGAAAATTTAGACTATCACAGTTTTATGAAACAAGTATTTAAGAGAATAGTCCCACCTATTCCTATGCTCTTTAGATGGGCTAACTGATAGCTCTTATTTCTCTTAAAGTTAGAATAATTGCAGATCACAACAATGAATACTGGAAGGGAAAATTACCTTTACAAAATGATCAAATTAAATGACGGTGGGAGGGATTAAACTTTGTTCAGAAACTTTCTCTGGATTACATACAGTAAAAGTACAAACATTTTTAGATGAATTTTTAAAGTAGACCTGGGTGTATATTTGCATTTCTGTTGGATATATCCCAACAGTGGAATTACTGGATCATAGAATAGACACCTACCACAATGGTTGTACCAGTTTATTCTCTTTAAATTTATACTGTATTTTAAAAGTATCATGTGAGACCTTGAAAACGGCTATGTTCTGATTGCTGGATGTTTCTATAAAACCTAAGGCTTCAATGCTTAGAATTTATTACGTTAAATATCTTGTTCTTAATGAACTTTGATAAATTCAGGATAATGAAATTGAACATCTTGATTCTGCTTGGAAAGAGACAAAGTGAAAATGCTTAGATTACTGTATTAGAGAAAATAAAATCACTCTAATGTCTCAACTTCTGATTTTAGATATGGCTCGTGGACAGCAGAAGATTCAGTCTCAGCAGAAAAATGCCAAGAAGCAAGCTGGACAAAAGAAGAAACAAGGACATGACCAAAAGGCTGCTGCCAAAGCTGCCTTAATATACACCTGCACTGTCTGCAGGGTGAGGGGGTCCAGAGACCTTGCTTTCCTTAAACAGCTCTTTCACTATAAATTGGCTTGAATAGATTGAGATTTTACCAACAATGGCAAAGTAGATGCTTTACTTGAAATAGATTAGAGAGCTGGTTAGAAATCCATCTTCATTCACTCAATCTACAAATGTTTTTTGAATGTCTCCTATCATTAGCCCTAATTTTCTTAGGTGCTGGGGACCAGGAATGAACAAAGCATAGTCTGTTGCCTAATGAAGAGTAAAGATGTCTTTAAATGGGTAGAACTTTGTAAGGAAGCTAAATCTGCATTCTTTTTATATGTATATAGCATTTTATTTGAGAGGCAGTTACAAAGAGAAAGAGACAAAAGTGGAGAGAAAGAGATCTTCTATCCACTGGTTCCTCCCCAAATGGAGGAACAACGGCCTGGTCTGAGCCAGGAGCTTCATCTGGGTCTGCCATGTGGGTGGCAGGGACCCAAGCACTTGGGCCATTCTCTGCTGCTTTCTCAGGTGCATCAGCATGGAGCTGGATTGGATTTGGAGCAACCGGGACTTGAGCTAGCATGCATATGGGATACTGGCACTGAAGGCAGTGGCTCAGCCTGCTGCGCCATTTCATTGACCCCTAGATCTACTTTCTTAGTTTAGGTCTGACTACACTATGTAAGATACCAAAGGTGAATGCACCTTTGGTTATGCAGTTGACTTTTTCCCCTCCCCTAAGCCTACAGGTACACTGTCAACAAAACTACATACAATGTACTTGTGCTTGGGGTTTTTACTAGAGTTGAGTTTTATTGGATTTGAAGAATGCTAGTAACACCTATTATTGAGTGCTTACCATGTCCCAGACACTATTCCATGTGTTTTATATGTATTCATCCATTTAATCCACAGAACAATCCTGTGAGACTTTTATTGTTTGCATCTTACAAAAGAGTAAGTTGAGTTGTAGGAGTTAAGAAACTTGGTCTAGGAAGCAGAAGGACTGGGATTCTGGAATTTGAACACATTCCATCTCCTTCATCCACTGCCTCTTAGAGCAGTGTCTGAAGTCCCAAGTGTCTTCTTGCCATATGTAAGCTCACCTCTCTTCAAATTAGTAGATGCAAGTCCCTGAGGAAATATGCATAATGGGGTGCGTCAGGACATGAGTAATTCTCAAGGCCCCTGTTCCTGGGGAGGGTTGATAATATGGACATGAAGGGATCTTGATAAAACATGATTCTTTGAAGTTTATCATCTGTTGGAGTGATTACCAATGAAAAGGAAGCTCGTATCTACACAAAAGTTCTTATTACTCTAGGAGAGAGGGAATTTATTCCATTAAATATCTTGTTTGTGGCCGGCGCCGCGGCTCACTAGGCTAATCCTCCGCCTAGCGGCGCCGGCACACCGGGTTCTAGTCCTGGTCGGGGCGCCGGATTCTGTCCCGGTTGCCCCTCTTCCAGGCCAGCCCTCTGCTGTGGCCAGGGAGTGCAGTGGAGGATGGCCCAGGTGCTTGGGCCCTGCACCCCATGGGAGACCAGGAAAAGCGCCTGGCTCCTGGCTCCTGCCATCGGATCAGCGCGGTGCGCCGGCCGCAGCGCGCCAGCCGCGGCGGCCATTGGAGGGTGAACCAACAGCAAAGGAAGACCTTTCTCTCTGTCTCTCTCTCTCACTGTCCACTCTGCCTGTCAAAAAAAAAAAAACAAAAACAAAAAAATATCTTGTTTGTATTGAACTTTGATAAATTCAGGATAATAAAATTGAGTATCTCTGGTTCTCTTTGGAAAGAGACAAGCTGAAGATAAATTTCACTACATCAGTGATGAAGAAATACGTTGACCTGAAAGTACTAAAGTGGCTCACATATTTTAAAACTCAAAGTCAGCAACTTGAATTTCATGTTTTATGTAATTGAATGCACTGAAGAGTGAATAACTGAAGGTCCTTGCAAGGAAAATCAGTACTGTGTAGTGTAGTATTTAAGAGCTGAAGTACCTGGTAGCTAACAAAGTAGGTCTTGGGCAAATTCAGTTTCAGTTTCCTTATCATGTAAATTGAGGATAATAGGAAGTAAGAATACTGTGCAAGTTCCGTGAGAGCTGAGGTAACATGCTGAACATAATCAGGTTTAGTAAGTGTTACCTGTTATTTGCTTTAAAGAGATAAACAGAATGCTCCATGCTATGTTACCTACCCCTTTATATTTGAAAAGTGGGAATGTTAATTTGTCACAGAATCCCTCATCATATGCATGCCATCGAGGTATAGGAATTTAAGAGTATTTTGTGATAATTGTCAGGAGCAGATTCACAACTTTAAACTGTAGCACATTTTTTTATTTCATAAATAAAGTCCAGCTCTTCTTTTTTTTTGCACATTTTACAAATCAGACACAAATGCCAGACCCTAAGACCTTCAAGCAGCACTTTGAGAGCAAACATCCTAAGACTCCGCTTCCTCCAGAATTGGCTGATGTTCAGGCATAAAGTTGTTTACAGGTAATTGACTCTTTCTGTTGGTTTGTTACTGTCAGGGTTGAGCAGAACTATCTTTTGTAATTGTGGAATGATTTCTGCCTGCTGAGACTTTATTGTTTCCCCCTTTTATATTTAATTTCATCACTAGAACTTATGGTTATTTAAAATTTACTAGAGCAGTTGATAATTGTCAGAAATCCTTTTCCTCGGACCATTTCCTTCCATTGCCTTTGAAACCCCCTAGTTTTTAGTGATGTAGCCAAAAATGGGGAGATAAGTAGATGTTTGGCCAACTCCTGTGCAAGAATGGAGAAGACCAGTGTCCCTGAGTTGCTTTGTTAACTTACTTTATTTACAATGCTTAACACCAGAGCTTCTAAGCATTAAAATATAGGGCAAAATGTAGGCATATACTGTATAGACTTGATAGCTGCTTGAAAATCATCAATCACTTTCTGTGGTTGGGGGTGTCACCCTAGATGGTGGAGCAGGTGAAGAGGCAGTGTGTGTGAATGAATTATTTTTAGTGTAAATTTATCAAAGATCTTGTTGTCAAATCCAGTTTACAAATCTGTCAGAGACTGACTTGATGGGTTTTCTTTGACATATGAGGTGCTTGTAAACTGGGCTTGTGCGAGGGCTGCACTCACTCGGTGCTTCTGTTTTACAGGCGAATCTGTGACACCTCTGACTCTTCTGCTGTCTCAGACCCTAGGTAACAAACCTGCAGCTGCTTTTCTAACAAACTGTTGATCAGCAAAAATACAGGGGCTACAAAAACACTCATTTTTATGCTGTTCCCTTTTGAGCTTCATGCAAAGACAATTCTGTGTAAATGTACAGTTGACTCTGATTTGGAAATCTGGAAATCAGTCCATCCTTGTTATAAAAATTTTTTTACAATTGTAATTATATTGATGTTCATATTGTGTAAAATAACTCATTTAATAAAGTAGTACTTTGATTTTACAACATCACAGGACAAATGGTTCTAGAAATTCTGTTCTAAGTTTCCGCATTATTTGCCTTATACAAATCTTATGAATTCACTAGGTAGAATTGCAAATGCAGTTCTTAATCTTTCTCGGCTCAATGGCAGGTTCGTTAAACTAGACTCATTCATTAAAATTGTGCACACAGTTTTATTGGCAGCTGATTTAGGTGAAGAATGACTGATCTGCTGCCATCATACATTGCAATTATATGTCATTGCCCTCCTCTGATTATTTCCTGTGTTTGAAGTTGGAATGTTTAAACGCGATGTATGACCTATTAGTTGCCAGCTAGTATGCCCTGTAAATATCTAATAAATTCCTAAAACCAGTTCTGGATTGTCAGCCCTTCTGAAAGATTAGGTTTTGAAGAATATGCCATAATGAAATGACCATTAAGCCTATTGTTTAGTAAAAGATATGATGGAATGAACATGGTAAAACCAGTAAAGATAGACCTTTGATAAATTATATAGAGTCTTTCAAAATTCTTCACGTTCTTTATTTTGGAATCAAAACAATTTTTAGAGGAGTTTTTGGAAGGGATTAACTATTTGGCCAATTTTTATGATTAAATTTTTGCATTAAGAGGAAGATTGGAACGGCTTGTGGCTAGGTTAATTCTCAGACTCTCTCCTAAGTCAGTAGTTGATTTTAGGAGTTTATTTTGTGCTCGTTCCTGAACTAACAGACTTTGTGTATGATGTGACTTCCATCTGAACTAGAAAATCTTCACGTTGTTTTGGATCTAAGGATGGGGAAGGGGGTTTGTTCAAATGGATGAAGTGAATCTCTCCCAATTAATGAAGACTTAATTTTAGGGTTCTTCTAATTTGCTTTTGTCAGCTGTTGTACAAATGGAACTGTTGTAACATGGAATAAATTTTAAAATTAATATAATAATAAGAACACTAAAATATTTGCTGGTGTAATTGCTGAAAGCTGCAGATTGCTCCTGTGGATTGCAAAGTGCACTCACTGTGTCTGCCCTAACTCGTCACTGTGTTTGTTCTGTGGTTCTGAATATTCTGCCCACCGCGTTTGTCTTCACTATAGTTTATACCTTACAATAAGATACTCCCAAGGAAAAGCTTCAGTGCCGATAGTTTCCTAGCAATTCCTGTTTTCATACCTTTGCTTTAAAATACAGTTCTTCTGTTTCATGTATTTGATTTCCTAAGTTTCGAATTTAGTATCTGTTGTTTTCTAATATGTTGATTACCAGGACATTAGAATTTTATCTTATTTCTTGAGTGGGTATTACAGTTCTGGTTAAATTACAATTTAAAAGTTAAAAAGTGCTTTGAGTATATGTTTATATTTAGTAACAAATCATTTAAAGGCCATTCTTGCATTTTGGTTTAGTTTTTTCATTTGTTTTACTGACTGTAATTCAGAAAAAAAGGTTTTTTTGTTCTTGTATTTAACACTTTTTATAAGCAGCTGAAGACACCATATTTAGTCCTTTATCTAAGGTGGGGAAGTAGCTGCATTGATCTTACCTGAGATTAATTCTGATACTTCATGTGGATATTATTAGTAAAACCCCCTTTTCATTGTGCTTAAGTCAAATCTACTATAGGAGAAGATTGCAAGTTTGTTTTAAACATCCTTGTAATTTAATTTGAAGATTCTAACTGATCACAGCAAAGTTTGTTATAAAACTTATGGTGTCTTCAAAGACTTGATAAAATACACTGAGAGAGAAATGGTCCATTTGTTTCTGTATTTCCATTAGTTGCCAAAAGGAATGGGGTTAAGTTTAAACTTGTTTCCATTCTCTTCATATGCATATACATCCCCATGTTTAACTGACACACTGGGGCCTCAGTTGTGTGCTGTACTGTCTTATTAAAGAAGCTATTAAAGAAAACTAAACTAGTCTAATTTCTTGGACATTCTAGGAGGTTTTAATATTGCCTCTTTTGTTTCTTTTTGAACTTAGAATTGTCTTTGTAGTGTAGCTTAGTAGTTAGAAGGGTGTGGCAGAGATTTTTTTCATTTTTCATTGTGTTTCCTACAGTCTGACTTTTGGATTTGTAGAGACTTAAAAGTGAATGGGAAGTTTGTCATGTTGAAGTAAGTCTGTTGTTCGAAGGGGGATGTAATTGACTATTAACATGAAAATAATTTTTAAATGGAAAATGTGTAGGTTAATTGAATTGGGTGGGTAAATCCTTAATGACATTGATTAAGATTTTGGTCAGAGTTACATACTTAGAGTGTATAGCAGCAAAGATTAACATGAAGGGGTTGTATTGTTGAGACTTTATACTCTGAAATACTTCAGGCTAACCTAATTTTATCATGAAAGTTTTAGAAAAATCAGAAGAGCTTCCAGTGTATATATAGATTTAATAGAATACCTACTTGATTAAGAAAATGGAAGTTTTATGAGTCAAAGTTTAATTTGTTATTGTGGACTACCATAATAAACTGAAAATATCTATGATTTTAGATGTTCTTTAGATAAGCCCTTTAGTGGGTTGCTAATTGTTTTTAGACAGCCATCTGGAGCTTCATGTCTTTGTATATGGTTTGACTCCAAAGGTACAATCTGCACATTCAGAGGCAGACCACTTAGAGTCAGATGGGCATGTCCTTAGTGTGAGGTAATTGTGTTAAGGTGGTTTTTTTTTTTGTTTTTTTTTTTTTTTTTGTTTGTTTGTTTGTTTGACAGGCAGAGTAGACAGAGAGAAAGGTCTTCCTTTTTCCATTGGTTCACTCCCCACAATGGCTGCTGTGGCCAGCGCACCACGCTGATCCGGAGCCAGGAGTCAGGTGCCTCTCCTGGTCTCCCATGCGGGTGTAGGGCCCAAGCACTTGGGCCATCCTCCACTGCACTCCTGGGCCATAGCAGAGAGCTGGTCTGGAAGAGGAGTAACTGGGACAGAATCCAGCACCCTGACTGGGACGAGAACCCGGTGTGCCGGCGGCACAGGCGGAGGATTATCCTATTGAGCCTCGGCGCCGGCCTAAGGTGTTTTATATATATATATATATATATATATATATATATATATATATATGGCATTCTTTATCATTATTATTTTGTTTTGTTCTGTTTTTTTGACAGGTAGAGTTATAGACAGTGAAAGAGAGACACAGAGAAAGGTCTTCCTTCCGTTGGTTCACTCCCCTAATGGCCGCTACGGCCAGCGCTGTGCCAATCCGAAGCCAGGAGCCAGATGCTTCCTCCCGGTTTCCCATGCAGGTGCAGGGACCCAAGCATTTGGGCCATCCTCTGCTGTCCTCCCAGGCCACAGCAGAGAGCTGAACTGGAAGAGGAGCAACCAGGACAGAACCGGCACCCCAACTGGGACTAGAAACTGGGGTGCCAGTGCCACAGGCAGAGGATTAGTCAAGTGAGCCACGGCACCGGCCTCTGTATCATTATTAATGATGGCTAATGACTTTGTAAACCACATAAATACCTCACTTTATCATTACCTTCTGTATTATAGAATTCAGGTTGGTACTTATTAACATTCTATTTTATTAACATTTTAATTGCCAGGAAGTGCTTACTGCATACTGTTTCCTGTATAATGTAGTAGTATGTCTCAAAATGGGCTCTGTAGGTAGGGTGACCCTATGTTTGAGTTTGCCAAAGACAGTCTTAGTTTAAATACTAACACTAAGCCTATTTTATATAAATTGTTAACTACTAAGATATCTCATTATTTATCTTAATAGTACCTCCTTTTACTTAAATGTGTCAACTAGTTTATGAGTCGACCTATCAAACATCTGAGGTACTTTTTTTTTGTAATATAGTGTATTTTAAAAAGTTCCCTACAATACCCAGAAATTCTAACTCATTAAAATAGAATCTGTGATAGTGGCAAGGTGTATAAAGAATTTGAATCTATTTTTACTTAATTTTTTGGCCCTACTATGACATAATATCTGATAAAATGAATTAGATTGTAAAATTTTGAAATGCCTTTATTCACACTCATAAAAGTAGTATATTGTTTGTACTAAGTTCAGACTTTTTAGAGATTTATTTACTTACTTGAAAGAGTTGAGGGAGAGACAGATCCTTCATCTGCTGGTTCATTCCCCAGATGGCCACAACAGCCAGACTGAAGCCAGGAGCTTCATTTGGGCAGGGGCCCAAACACTTGGGTCATCTTCCATTGCTTTTCCCATGCCATAAACAAGGAGCTGGGTCAGAAGTGGAGCAGCTGGGACATGAACCTGTACCTGTATGGAATGCCAGCATGGCAGGTGGTGTCTTTAATGCTACGCCATAACAGCAGCCCCAAAGTTCAGACTTTTATTCCCTCATGATCTTTGCACCTAAAAGACTTATATAAACAGGCACTTGGGATGAGAGGTAGGACACCTTTGCTAATGTAAAATATAAAAATCCATTGTAAGGTAGACAAACACTGGGATAACTGTAATAACCAGCATTAAAAAAAAAAAAAAAGATTTATTTATTTGAAAGAGTTCCACAGAGAGAGAGGAGAGGCAGAGACAGAGGGGTCTTCCATCCGCTGGTTCCCTCCCCAATTGGCCACAACGGCTGGAGCTGTGCTGATCTGAAGCCAGGAACCAAGAGCTGCTTCAGGGTCCCCCACATGGGTGCAGGGGCCCAAGGACTTGGGAACCAGCAATTTTTGATACAGGAAGCTTCCATACTCTCTTGATCTGAATCTCTGAAATTTTGTTTTCAATAAACTCTTGGGGTCAGCGTCATGGCATTTCAGGTAAAGCTGCTGCCTGCAAGGCTGGTACCCCAGATAGTCACAGATTCATGTTCTGGCTGCTCTATTTCCAATCCAGCTCCCTGCTAAAGGCCTGGGAGAAGCAGCAGAAGGTAACCCCAGTGTTTGAGCCCCTGCCACCCACATGGGAGTCTCAGATGAGACTTGTGGTTTTGGCCTGGCCCAGCAGAGGCCATTGTGGCCATCTGGGGAGTGAACCAGCAGATAAAAGATCTCTTTCTCTAACTCTGAAATAAATAAAATCTTAAAAGTTTTCAAATGCTTTTAAAAAACAGAATTTTATGTATTTGAAAGGCAAAAAGAGAGCTTCCATCCTCTGGTTCACTGCCCAAATGGCCACAATAGCCAGGGCTGGGCCAGGTGAAAGCCAGGAGCCTAGAACTCCATTCTGGTCTTCTGTGTGGATGGCAGGCCCAGACACTTGGGCCATGAGCAATTGCTTTTTCAGGTGTATTAGAGAGCTAGATCAGAAGCAGAACAGCCAGGACTCTAGCTGGCACTTCGTTGTGGGATGCTATGTTGCAGGCAATGGCTTATCCCACTATGCCACAGACCAGCCCCTTAAAATGCTTTCAGACCCACAGAACAGTTGTTACACAAGAGAGTTATCGTGTATCCCCCACCCGATTTCATTTCTCCTAATGTTATAGGCTTGTAGTACGATGTCCTCTTCTGTTTCAGGATCCAGTCTAGGACAGCACCTGGCGTCCAGTTACTGTTTCTCCTTGACCTTAGTTGTCCGTGACAATTTTCCAGTCTCCCCCTTCTTGTATCTGACCTTGACGATTTTGAGGTGTATGGGTTAGATATGTTGTAAAGTGTTCCTCAATTTGGGTTTGTCTGCTTTTCTCATAATGATTACAGTGAGGTAACAGGCTTTTTGGAGAGAAGAATATAGAGGTGAAGAGCCCTTCTCATTATGTCTTCTTGTGGGCACAGGATCGCCACACGGCATCACTAACGTGGTAGCCCTCATCCCTTGGTGTCTGCTAAGTTTGTACCGTGGAAAGTTACCATTAACCTTTCGGTAGGTTATCTTTCAAGAGTAAGTTCATCCCTCAAAGGGAGTGGGGATGAAGTTCTGCTTTCTGGAGGGGAAAATATCTGTGTACTTGTATATTATTTTAAGTTCTTATTCTCCATTTGTTCAGTCACATTTATATGGATCCGTAACCTAGTACTTTTTACATTTTATGTAAATGATTATGGCTTTGACCACTGAGATCTCTTCCAGGGTGATCCTGGACCCTCTGATGTGCCTCATTCTTTCGTTTTTTGTGCACTTGCTAATTTTTGGAACTACAAGATAGTCCAGGCTCACCTCACATTTTCACTGCTCAACCCGTCTAATGTGCCATTTCTCCAAGTAGCTTGAATTCCTTTTATTGGGGAATGATATTTAGAAACCTAGTGCTGAGTGGGAGTTGTTGGAGTTTATTGTTCATAATTATTATGAAGTTCGCATTGCACTTTTCCCCCATTAGGTCAAATTTGAGAGTTTACAAAAGGAAGAGTATCTTTAGTATCATTCAAGGATGAACTCTGAGTTGTTTGCACACTTTTTTTTTTTTTTTTTTTTTTTGACAGGCAGAGTGGACAGTGAGAGAGAGAGACAGAAAGAAAGGTCTTCCTTTGCCGTTGGTTCACCCTCCAATGGCCACCATGGCCAGTGTGCTGCGGCCGGCGCACCGCCCTGATCCAATGGCAGGAGCCAGGTACTTCTCCTGGTCTCCCATGGAGTGCAGGGCCCAAGGACTTGGGCCATCCTCCACTGCACTCCCTGGCCACAGCAGAGAGCTGGCCTGGAAGAGGGGCAACCAGGACAGAATCCAGCGCCCCGACCAGGACTAGAACCCTGTGTGCTGGCGCCGCAAGGTGGAGGATTAGCCTAGTGAGCCGTGGCACCGGCCTGTTTGCACACTTTTACTGAAGCCTTATATTTCAGGTCACTAATGTACTTATTTATTTATTTGACAGAGTTAGACAGAGAGAGAAAGGTCTTCTTCCGTTGGTTTATCCCCCAAATGGCTGCTACGGCCGGCGCTGTGCTAATCCGAAGCCAGGAGCCAGGTGCTTCTTCCCAGTCTCCCATGCGGGTGCAGGAACCCAAGCGCTTGGGCCATCCTCCACTGCCTTCCTGGGCCACAGCAGAGAGCTGGACTGGAAGGGGAGCGACCGGGACTAGAACCCTGTGTCCATATGGGATGCTGGAGGCGGAGGATTAACCAAGTGAGTCACGGCACCGGCCCCCACCAGTGTACTTATTGAGAATAATATATGTGAGGTTGCATTTTCACTTGCAAAGTATTATATAAAGGCAATATATTATACAAAGAAACGGAGCAAAGGTCCCTAACATTTATTTACATGCGTTTAGGCTGTATGGTTAAGTGCTAGGTTATGTCTTAAAGATAATTTCTACAGGAATATAGAAGGAGGTATGCATAGATACGGGATCATGGCTTGAGGGTAAAGCATCTGTTTGTGCCTGGAAGAATGGAGAGTCAGCTGAGGGAGGAGGAGGAGTCAGTAAGGAAAGCAAGGGTCGGGGTGGCTGAGTGAGCAGAACCTCAGGCCAGTACATAAAGTTTCTCAGAAAGTGAGCAGGTCGGCCAGAGCTTGGGCATGTGAATGCAAGCCTGTGAGCCCAAGGGTAAGAGTGGGGAGAAGTTGTTAGGATAGGATCAGATTGAGTAATGCCTGCACACTGCAGTAAATTATCCAAATTACTCCTAACATGGATCTTTTAAGGGTCTGGGGGCAAGGGAGTGAAATACTGGGGGTCTATTAGGAATATTTATCTATAGGTGAAATACTGTGTTGTTGCCCTTTTTTTTTTTTTTTTTTTTTTATTTATTTATTTATTTGAAAAGCAGAGTTAGAGAGAGAGGTCTTCGCTCCCCAGTTGGCCACAACGGCCGGAGCTGAACTTATCTGGAGCCAGAGCTTCTTCCAGGTCTCCCACACAGGTGTAGGGGCCCAAGGACTTGGACCATCTTCTACTGCTTTCCCAGGCCATAGCAGAGAGCTGGATCAGAAGCGGAGCAGCCAGGACTCGAACCGATGCCCATATGGGATGCCGGCATTGCAGGCAGCGGCTTTACCCGCTGCGCCACAGCGCCCGGCCCAGGTACTGTTTGATGGTGATTACAACCTCTTGTATCTGTCACTGTTTCCTAAGGGAGTATATTGTCTATAACTTAAGGGTTGTTCAAGGTTATTATGAATGTATATTAACAGGCAGGACCTTGACTGTTCTAATGCACTGATCCTGCTAGATCTCAAAGAGCTGTGTTAGGGATATTTGTCTCTGTGCTAAATGGTCCATGGCAGTAGTTAGTATGTCTACATGATGTTGATTGTCTTCTATTTCATTATAAAAGTGATACTTTTTTTTAAAGATTTATTTATTTATTTGAAAGAGTTACACAGAGAGAGAGAGAGAGATGCCTTCCATCCACTGGTTCATTCCCCAGTCGGCCACAATGGCCAGAGCTGAGCTGATCCAGAGCCAGGAGCCTCCTCCGGGTCTCCCATGTGGGTGCAGGGGTCCAAGGACTTGGGCCATCCTCCACTACTTTCCGAGGCCACAGCAGAGAGCTGGATCGGAAGCAGAGCAGCCGGGTCTTGAACCGGCGCCCATATGAAGTGCTGGCACTGCAGGTGGCGGCTTCACCAACTACGCCACAGCGCTGGCCCCAAAAAGGAATACTGTTTTAAAAATTTGTTTACTTAATTTATTTGAAAAGCAGGGTCATACTGAGTTTTTTGATTCATTGGTTCACTTACCAAATACTTGCAGCAGCCTGAACTAAGACAGGAGGAAGACAGAGCTGTGGAATCCGTTGGATCTCCCATGTCCGTGCCAGGAACCCGAGTACTAGGGCCATCATCTGCCTCCTGGACACATTATCAGGAAGCTGGATCAGAAGAACAGAGTAGCTAGGACTCAAACCAGGTACTCCAATATGGGATGTGAGCATCCAAGCAGTGGCTTAACCCACGATGCTACAATGGCCACCCCAAAAGTAATACATTTTGACACACATTTCATTATATTTAGAAATCTAGAGAACATAATAAAGTTGAATTTTTTATTTAATTTATTTTTTTAAAGAGCATTTAGCGGCTCTCATGTAACTGAAGATGCCCAAATCAGGCATCGCCTACCATTCGAGCTCAAGTGATATCACAGTGACACCATTTCTTTTCTTTTTTTTTTTTTTTTCAAGCTTTATTTATTTGCAAGTCAGACTTACACAGAGAGGAGAGAGGGAGAGAAAGAGTCTTCCATCCGATGGTTCACTCCCCAAATGGCCACAAAGGCTGGAGCTGCGCCAATGCGAAGCCAAGAGCTTCTTCTGGGACTCCCACAAGGGTGTAGGGGCCCAAGGAGTTGGGCCATCATCTGCTGCTTTCCCAGGCCACAGCAGAGAGCTGGACTGGAAGTGGAGCAGCCAGGTCTAGAATTCATGCCCATATGGGATGCCGCGCTTCAAGCCAGGGCATTAACCCACTGTGCCACAGCACCGGCCCCTAAAGTTGAATTTTTTAAAATTTACCAGGGGGTGGATATGGTGGTACAGCACTTGTGACAGATATCAGCATCCCATCAGAGTGCTAGTTTGTGTTCTGTTGTGTCCGCATCTGATCCAGCTTCCTGTTAATGTGCCTGGAAAGGCAATGGATGATGGCTCAAGTACTTAGGCCCCTGCCACCCATTTAGGAAACCCAAATGGGGTTCCTGGTTGCTGACTTTGAGCCAGCCCCAGCCTCTGGCTGTTGGTCTGTTTGAGTAATGAACCAGCAGATGGAAGATTTCTGCCTTTCAAATAAGTAAGTAAATTTTTTTAAAAAAAATTGTTTTTATTTATTTTGAGAGGTAGAGAGGTCTTCTGTCCGCTAGTTCGCTCCCCAGATGGCTGCAAGGGCTGGAGCTATACCGATCTGGAGCCAGGAGCTTCTTCCAGTCTCCCACATGGGTGCAGGAGCCCAAGGACTTCAGCCATCTTCTACTGCTTTCCCAGGACATAGCAGAGAGCTGAATTGGAAGTGGAGCAGCCAGGACTAGAACTGGTGCCCATATGGGATGCCAGCGCCCCAGGCAGAGGATTAACCTGCACCACAGCACCAGCCCCAAAATAAGTAAAAAAATTTTTTTAAAAATAGAAACATTTGGTGAATAGTCTCACACACACATACTTGCACTATGTGGGCACAGAGCACATGGATAGTTAAATTAGTGCATACTGAATTTTGCAGTCCTTCCTTTCATGTGATGTCTTTGTACTATATAATTTAACAGAACAAGTGGGGTTGTAAGCCTTGTGTAAGTGGGATTTTTGTGGCTGCATACTAACCCATTGGGTAGGTTTGCTAGTAAGAAGCTTTTTTTAACCATTTCCTTGTTGTTGGACATCTTAAGCTTCCTCTAATTTTTGTTTAAGGCATTATTTACATGTTTTGAATTACGTATCATAAAATTTTAGAGCTCTTGTGCAAGCAGGTGATCAGATTCTGAAGTGTATAATATTTTGTTAAAACAGAGAATGAGAAAGAACCAGAGTTGCAGACTAGAGAGAACACTGGGTCAGGCTGCCTTGGCCCAGCAGTGTTTGCTCAGTACCTTTGTTTGAATATTTTGTCTTGAATTTGGTAGTTCAAGTATGATGGGTTTTCTTCATTTCTAGCAGAAGTCAAGCACTTTAATTATATATGTTAGCCAGATGCAGTTCCTGTCCGTGAATTGTCCACTGCCCATGTATTTGCTAGGATCTTCTAACTCAATCTGCTGTCCACAGTAAACTAGGGAGAACTGCAAGTTGCCAGGGAACATCAGGCAACTAAAGTTGTGAAACCCATAAATTATTTTACACGGAGTATAAAATTATAGGCTCTGTACACGCTACTTGCTGGAAGTCTTAACTGCCAGGGAAATAAAGTATAAAACCACAGCTTACGTTTTGGGCATACTTTTTTATCCAAGTCTAATGAGATTTTTGATTTATTGGTGCCTGCCTGCTGTGAAGATAGAGGGAAAGTAAATTTTATGACATTAAGTCAGTTTAGCAAGTTATAGTAACAAAATAGCCTTGTCTTCATGTTTTCAGGTATTAGATTTCCATTTTGTTGGGTTCTACTAGCGCATATTTACACATACAGATTTTCATGGTAACAAAAGAGACTGATTTATAAGTCTTGCTAATGATATTTCTGATAGGAACAGAGTTCTTTACCTAAAAGGAAGCTTGTAAAACCTGGGGATTTAAAACTAGAGTCAGATGACCTAGTGAGAAAGCTAGGAAACACCTAAGTTCAAAATGGGCTCTGCTTTTTCCTAGCTAAGCTTGGACAGGTTACCTCATCTTTATCAGTTACAGTGCCTTGAATCAGCTTTTATAAGATACAGACACTTAATAGCTACCTCAAAGGATTGTTACAAGTTAATAAAAGATAAGGACAAGCACCTGTGCAGTCACTGGTGCTCAGTAACCGTTAGCTCTCTCTCCCCCTTGCCTCTGTCCCTCATCCCATGGAATGTGGAACATTCTCTGACTTCCCACATGCTCTTCTCCTTTGTGCCTCTTTCTGCTTGTATATCTGATGAGGAATGAAATGTTTCTTCGCTACCCAACCCCAGTCTCTTGTGGAAATGCTGCCCATTCAAAGTGCTCAGCACTTTAAATAAACTAAATGAATGCACATACATATGAAACAAGACTGCAAACTAAAAAAAAAAAGTGTCAGAAGACTACATTTTAGAAGGGCAGAGTTCCTGAAAAGTGGAAAAGTGCGCCTTTATTTTTGGTAAAGCAGGAATATCAAGGAATGAGAGTTGGCTAGTGTAAGGAAAAAAGGACAGATTGGTGCCTCCTCAAGGCAGGACACCAAAATGTTAGGAAAAGAGGCACAGAGCAGTGAGGAGACAGAATACAAACTTGCAGCCAGGCTCAATTTATTCGAGAAAATAAATCCACAGAGGTCTACCAACTGCCATCATGCTCGCAGAGCGAACAGGTGGCAGAGGCCTTGACCCTAGCAGACTGGGCCTTTTTATATCTTAGGTGGGCTGGGGTGGGAGGTGGGGCAGTAGGCGGAGATGAGCTTCTCCATACTGGTCTTAAGTTTTTCTCACTGGCTTCTAAACCTGGGGAGCAATGCAGGGGGTGAGATTGAACTGGTCTCTGGAAAGAAGGCAGGGGTAACAAGAAACCTAAAATGGTGGGGGCTTTTGTCCTTGTTCCATCAGCTAGGTGTTGCCTTAGCAACTTAAAGAGAATGTGGTTTTTGTTGAGTTTGTACTTGGCCTTGATTAATTACAACACAGAAGGATATAAGAATTTGACAGTAGGTCTGAACTGCTGTCAATCTAGGAAAGTGATAAAAGACGAAGAACCTAATTAGAAGACTAGAGATAAATGATTTATGTCTTGATTTTTTAAAAAACACAGAAAATATTGAAAGTGCAGAATTATAAATTTGCTCTTGGTTTCTGCTTATTTACATTTATCTTTATACTCTGAACCTCCTCTTTGCTTAATTAGATTGTGGACTAATTTCATGTGTAGTTTTATTTCCAGACTTTCCCCTCAGTGACATTTATTTCCCCTTCACAACCACAAAGTTTCTCCTGGAGCACAATTCCAGACACAGTCTCCTCCTCTGAAGCCCAGGGTACTCTCTGGCCTCCCAGATAAGCACACACTCCTGGACTAAAGATAAGTCCCCTTTGGTCTGGCTCCAGTGTGTGCTGCCAGCCAGCCCCTCTGCTGTCATACCTCTGTCAAGCTGAACTAGCGCTCACGCTATCCCTTTTACTCCCCACGTGGTCTTTCTCTTAACTAAGGTGCCCTCGTCCTCTGCCATTTCCTTGTCCTCCCTCCAAGGTTGTCCGTTCTAATGGGATCATTGTAAGGCCGCCACAAAACACACCAAACACCGGAGCAAGGGAAAGAGTTTATTGGTGAAGGAAACCAACAGACTGGAGGGAGGGAGGGAAGAAGGAAAAAGCCTAAGAGAGATCAAGAGAGAGAGACACATATTCAGGAACAGGTCCTTTTAAACCTTTGCCAGGGAGTGGGCAGGGAAGTAGGAACAGCGAACCCCATTAGGGTGGGAGTGGAGCTGGCTCCTGTGGTTGGGCCATGTGGTCACCTGGCTTCCAGCAATGACTGCGGGAGCCAGAGCCTAGGATGGTATGGGGGGATAGATTGCGCCACAGATAAGACTGCACCATTTTACTAACAATCATGCTTTCTAACCTTCTTAGCCACTAGGAGTAATCTTTTTATCATTTTGTGTACTTTTCTTTATGATCTTTGGGATCTTATTTTTGTGTCTACTTGACTTTTTTTTTTTTTTTTAAGGTTGATTTATTTGAAAGGCAGAGTGACAGATCTTGCATCCTCTAGTTCACTTTCCAAATGGCCTCAGTGATCAGGACTGGATGAGACCAGAGTCACAAGTCTGGAACTCCATCTGGGTCTTTGATGTGGCCCAAGTACTGGGGTTATCTTCCACTGCTTGCCTAGCGCATTAGTGGGATTGGAAGTGGAGCTGCCAGACTCTTAACCTGCACCCCAGTACAGGATGCGAGTTTAACCTGCTGCCAGCACCAGCCCAGTACTTCGTAGTTTATGACTGTGCGTGTACCTATTATCTTTAAATATATAATTTTTCTCTGAATTGCAACAAACCATTGTCATTGCTTTTATGCATTACTTCTTAGAGAATATTTTTGGGAGCACTAGCATTGTGGCGTAGCGGAATAAGCCACAGCCAGAGTCATCCCATATGGCCATCAATTCTAGTCCCCACTGAGCCACTTCCTATCCAGGTCCCTGCTAATGTGCCTGGGAAGGCAGTGGAGGATGGCCCAAGTGCTTGGGTCCCTGTACCCACGTGAGAGACCTGGAAGAAGCTCCTGGCTCCTGGCTTCAGCCTGGCACAACCCTGGCTGTTATGTCCATTTGGGGAGTGACCAACAGACAGAAGATCTCTGTCTGTCTCTGTCTTTCCCTCTCTGTAGCTCTACCTTTCAAATATTTTTAAAATTTTTTTAAATTTTATATCTTTAGGTTACTAACACCTTAAGAGGAGTGTTCATTATATTATAGGCGTGTGGAAGAGCTTACAAAGTTTTTCTTTTTAGAGTTGCATATTATAATAGACTTGAAATCAAGGAACAGCTCAATAATGCATCTAATTTTAGCAAGTCAGTAATACATGGCAGTCTTTTTTAAAAAAAAAATACTATTTATTTGAAAGGCAAAGTTACAGAGAGAATGGGAGAAACAGAGATCTTCCACCTGCTGGTTCACTCTCTGGCTACAACGGCCAGAGCTGAGCCACACCAAAGCTAGGGAGCCAGGAGCTTTTTCCAGGTCTCCCATGTGGGTGCAAGGGCCCAAGTGCTTGGGCCGTCTTCTGCTGCTTCCCAAGGTTATTAGTATGGAGCTACATTAGAAGTGGAGCAGCCAGACTCAAACTGGAGTGTACAGGGAATGCCAGTATTGCAATCAACAGCTTAACCTGCTACGTCACAGCACTGGCTCCCACATGGTAATCTTGATAGCAAGGTGGTATACAGGCATATAATATAGGTGAATGAACCAAGCTTATGTTGAACTTCTGTACTAGTAGATGTGTATCAATCTGGTTGAATTCTGTATAGCTCTGTCCTACCCACTTAGCATGCAGGAGTGAGCAAGTGAGCTCAGTTCACAAATGACACAAAGTATGGAGGAAAAGCTCATAGCGAATTACAGTTGAGAAAAGATTTCAGTCTGAAATACTGAAATAAAACTGACAAAAAGCAGTTTGGAATAAACATAAATCCATGTAGGATTTATAAAAATCGCATTACATGAGTCCAAAATTTGAACAGCAATCTGTCTCCACATTTTTTCATGTAAGAGCCAGTGTGTTAGTTTATCATGGGCTTACAGTGAGTCAAGCATGGTTTCTCTGCCCTAAAAGATGGAAATGCACCTTTAGTTCAGGAGAACACACGTCTTAGTCTTACACAGTCATCTTCATTTGTTTCCAGCCGCCTCTGTACAGTTGATGCTGATGCTGCGTGCATGTGTTTTGAAGTGGAATATTGCTTAGATCCACAGAAAAGGGAGGCGAGGTCTAAGACAGTAGGCTATAAACCCTGTTTCCAAGGGAAATGCTTGGAAAGGTGCTGTGTTTTTGTTCCAGGGAACAGATCCGAAAGTCATGTGGAGATTACTTCACTGTAAGAAAATTCATTACAGTTCCTAAATCTACCCGGTATCAGAGTGTTTTGCCTTTTGGAATGAGCATCCCTTCCCTAAAGTGCTTAACAAAGAAGTCACCTGATCATGTCTAGGACAATGCAGCATGATTTTCCTAGCACTTATTGGGAGTCTCAGATTCATTCTCTATCAGCAGTCCTCTAACATCAGGAAATTGACAGTGCTGGGAACCCATCGATAGTTGCATGCTTTGAGCAAGTATTGTCAGGTGGGAATAACCCTGATACTATTTTAACATACAAACTGATCTTTATTTGTCCACATTTTTCCCAGATGCTTAAAAAAAAATTTTTTAATCTACTTGAAAGGCACAGGGAGAGATCTCCCATTTGCTGGTTTACTTTCCGATTGCCCCCAACAGCCATGGCTGGGCAAGGCCAAATCTAGGAGCCCAGAGCTCAGTCTAGGTCTCCCACATGGAAGGCAGGAGCCCAACAACTCAACACCATTGCCTGCTGCCTCCCAGGCTGTGCATGAGAAGGAAGCTGGAATCCAGAGTGGAATGAGGACTGTACCCCAGGAACTAAGGGGGATGTGACACCTCGACTGCTGCACCAGATGCCCACCATGCTTGGAATTGTTGGATGGGGAGAGTTGTTTCAGAATAGGAGTCAAGTTACCTTTATCACACTCAGATCTGACATACATTTGTGGTTATAACGTACTAGTGTTACATGCTTTAAAAAGGCTCTTAGATATCAAACTTAACTTCATAGCTGCTCCACGTCTGGTCCAGCTTTCTGCTGATGCAGCTAGGAAGCAGCAGTAGATGGCTCAAGTACTTGCGTCCCTGCCACCCCTGAAGGAGGCTTGTGAGGAGCCACTGGCTCCTGCCTTTGGCCAAGCCCATCTCCACTGTGTGGTCAGGGCCATTTAGGCAGTGAACTAGTGGGTGGAAGTTGTTCGTTCCCTTCCCCCCTCCCTCCCTCCGTGTGTGTGTGCGCGCGTGTGTGTGCACGCGCGCACACACACATGTATATGAGCGAGACTGCCTTTCAAATAGACAATTTAGATTGATTGATTTGAAAGTCAAGCAGAGAGAGATCTTCCATCTGCTGGGTCACTCCCCAGATGGCTGCAACGACCGGAGCTGGGCTGAGCCAAAGCCAGGAGCTTGGAGCTTCTTCCAGGTTTCCCGTGTTGGTGCAGGGGCCCAAGGACTTGGGCCATCTTCCACTACTTTCCCAGGCACATTAACAGGGAGCTGGATCGGAAGTGGAGCAACCAAGACTTGAACCGGTGCCCATATGGGATGCCAACACTGCAGGTGGCAACTTTACCCACTATACCACAGCACTGGCCTCCAAATAGATAAATTTTTAAAATACTTTTTATCACTTAAATAGTATTGTGATAACACAAATACTTCAGATCAGGACTATTCATGTCAGTGAGTCTACACAATAAAATTAAAAAGTTCTATCATTGTTAATTCTTGACTATACACTGCCCATGTAAATATTCATAAATTCTATGTGTGTATTTCAGTTATAATTACAAAGCATTCACAGGATGAGATAAAAAATGTTATAATTTTCCATATCCCAGTGGATCATCTTTATCATCTCACACACACACACATCACATCACTTTGGAAACCAGTGCCCTTTGTTGTAGAACTTGGGACCTTGGTTTCCCATTTGTCTTTAAGCTAAAGGATTTTTAGCAGCTTAGGGATGTACCAATCTATATAAATCAGTGAAAGCAGATGCTTCATATAAAATAATTCTGCAAAGCATGTACAAAGTGTAAGGCATAATCCTTTGAACAAAGTCCACTGGTATGGGATGCGTGGCAACATTTTTTTTGAACATTCAACACATGTCATCTGAAACATGAAACTGGGACAGATAAGTCAGGAATGAGGAGAAATTTACATAAATATTTTTAAGGCAATATGTAGTAAAGAACAAAAGAGCTAAGATTAAAATCTTGGAAAACTTTGACTTGTAGGATCTGGAAGTTAACAGAGCAGTCAGAAGTGGCAGGCAGAGTAACAAGGTAGTGGAGCGTGGGTTGTGGTTGAGGTACACTGCCATCCGTTCATGTGTGCTGCTGTGAGACAGTGTGTGCATTACATATGTTCTGCATAGCCGTGCTCGGCTATCCCGGATGCTTCCCTGAGGTCGAGGGAGTATGGTTTCGGGAAAACAGGAGTAGACACTGAGCGGCAAGGAGGGAGCAGAGGTAGACCTGTGACTTGAGAAGCAAGTTCCGTGGTGTCACGTAGCAAACGTCCATCCATAGGTGATCGAGTGTCCCCAGAGGCCGAAAGCTCTGACAGTAACCACACCTTTCTGTGGACTGACGGAAGTGCTCACTCCAGGTGTACTGTGATGGTGTTCATTGTTTTAGGCACAGTCAGCCTAGTTTATACTTAGAATGTTGCTGTAAGAGATATTTAGGAATGAGTATGTCATTTAAATATAACATTTTAACCTGTGCTCTTCAGTGTTCTAAGACAAATTCATAATTTGTAAAATTTAAGCTATAGATTATTGACAAAAATTGTGTATGTATATAAAAATGCACTGGACTTTGTTGTTAGCAGGAAAATAGAGCTTACCCTGACCTGCTCGCTTACCATTGGTTGAAAGAAATACTGACCTTGTGATATCCTTGCCAGCCAACAATTTAAACCCTCATATCCTTTTTGATTTTTAGTTTTCAGTCAACATATGTAATCATGACTATTTTCTTTCATTTTAAGAAGTATTTATAAAAGGGCCAAAGTTTGTAGACTCTTCTGTAGGTCAGAGTGGACTCAGGGTTGCCCCTGGAAGAGCACATCCCTGAGCAGCAGTTCAGCATGCTTTCTTGAGAGGGGGGAAGAGCTGGAGTGACAGCTGGAGATCGGGAGTCGCGTGCACCCTGGAGAAGCGCACCTGAGTGTCAGGCGGCACGACACTGCACAGTCACTGAGTAGAGGAAGCAGCCAAGCGTAGCCCAGCAACTTAGGGTCAGGTCCATCGCCGCCGCTCTGAGTGACCTGGGCAGTAAACTCACTTGACGTGCTGACCTCAGCATCCTCATCCACACTGAGGGTAACACCTGCTTCACTGAGCTTTCTGCACGTGTAACTCCAGTAGCATGTGGTAGAAATGAAAAAAAAAAAAAGCTCCCGTGAGCCTTGTGAGACACCCTGGAAAAGGTGGTTGTGGAGGTGCAGAGCAGTGTCAAGTTTGCATAGGTGTGGTTGTGCAAAATGGTTGCACTTTTCATATTTTCTGTAAATGGTGGTAGGAAATGCTTTTCTTAGCTCTTAAATACTCTGCATGGGTTTTATTATTAAGATTTATTTATTTGAAAGGCAGAGATCTTCCATCCACTTACTCCCAAAATGGCCACAACAACTTAAGTCTGGGCCAGGGCAAAGCCAGGAACCTAGAACTCCACCTCAGTCTCCCGAGCACTTGGGCCGTCTTCTGCTGCCTTCCCAGGTACATCAGAGGGAAGCTGGCCAGGAGGCAGAGCAGCCAGGACAGGAACCATTGCCCCGATGAGGGATGCTGGCATCACCAGCAGGGGCTTCACTTGGTGCTGGCCCCTGCCCTGGACTTTTCTAAAAGGACATTGTTTACTAGCATTTTTAGGGCTAATTGTAGAGTACAAGTCCTTACTAGTCTATAGGATTAAACTAGTTTCCTTGTGGTTTGGTTTGATTGGTTTGTTGACTGATGCATTCTTTTATTTGGATTTTGATATTCAAAGTCAAAATGCCACCTTTTCCCCCCAATATTTACTTCCATTGTCTAAAGGAAAAATTCTTTAAAAGAATTTTTTTGGCCGGCGCCGTGGCTCACTAGGCTAATCCTCCGCCTTGCAGCACCGGCACACCGGGTTCTAGTCCCGGTCGGGGCGCCGGATTCTGTCCCGGTTGTCCCTCTTCCAGGCCAACTCTCTGCTGTGGCCAGGGAGTGCAGCAGAGGATGGCCCAAGTACTTGGGCCCTGAACCCCATGGGAGACCAGGAGAAGCACCTGGCTCCTGCCATCGGATCAGTGCGGTGTGCCGGCCGCAGCGCGCCAGCTGTGGCGGCCATTGGAGGGTGAACCAACGGCAAAAGGAAGACCTTTCTCTCTGTCTCTCTCTCACTGTCCACTCTGCCTGTCAAAAAAAAAATAATAAAAAAATTTTTTTTTCATAAGGCAGAGGGAAAGACAGTGATATTCCATATGCTACAGCCAAGGCCAGGCCAGGCCAAAACCAGGAGCCTGGAACTCCAGTCAGGAACTACATCCTGGTCTCCCACATGGGTCGCAGGGGCCAAAGTATTTAGGGGCATCATCTGCTGTTTTCCCAGGTACATTAGGGAATTGGATTGGAAGCAGAGTAGCCGGGGCTCAAACCAGCACTCTGATGTAGGGTGCCAGTACTGCAGGTGGTGGCTTAACCTGCTACACCACAGCTCCAACCCTAAAATCAGGTTGTAAATGACTCCTATTACGAGATCCTGGCACTTTACAGAAATGCCATAGCCCCTGGCGCGTACAGAAACTCACAGTGTGAGGAGGGCCTGCTGCTTGCCAGCCCCCTTTACACAGAATGTTCGCAGGGTTACTAATGTTTTCTTGCTTACTTCTTGAAAGTCTGTAGGCCTACAAGCATA
This sequence comes from Oryctolagus cuniculus, assembly GCF_964237555.1. NCBI lineage: Eukaryota > Metazoa > Chordata > Mammalia > Lagomorpha > Leporidae > Oryctolagus > Oryctolagus cuniculus. Next base: position 126,547,153 of record NC_091437.1, on the reverse strand, counting down.
AATCTACCCTTTGTGGTGGTGGTTGTGACTACTATCAGATTCCAGGGAGAATATATTAAAAGGAAAATCCGAATTTCAAAATAATGTATTGAGACAGTGAAGCAACCTTATCTAGAATAAAGTGAAAGTGCAGTGTCAAGCATATTCCTTTAAAGGTTTGGAATCAGTGCCCAGTTAACCTGTGCAGAACTGGTTTTTAGCTGTCCCAGCCTGTGTGGCCCTGCCAGTGACCCTGTGGAAATACTTGTACCCAGCCAGGAATGACTACTGGCCTGGCCACACCAAGTGCTGCCCACTGCTTCAGCCCCCTGCCCTGGTCCCCCACCCGGCCTTGCTCACCAGCAGCTGAAGGGTGGCACCTGGCAGAGCAGGGGCCTGCTGTACCCTGCACCAGTGCTGGCCCAGGCCCTGGTCTGATTAGTCCACGTCCTGCTTCCTGGATACCGTGGCTTGAGTACACATCACTGTGTGTCAGCAGTAGCTGTACAGTATGGCAGCGGATTACCCCAAAACTCATATTCGGCATTTTTTAAAAAAACACTGAACACACGAGTATGCTGTGTGATGTAAGTGCTCACGTGTTAACTGCTGGGAACCCCAAGCCTCAGGGAAAAGCGTCCCATGCTTTCTCAGTGTTTATGTCAGCCTCCCTTTCTCTCTTGCACACACAGACACATTTTCTTTTATTGCTGCCCAGAAAGAATTTTTTTTTTTTTTTTGCCATTGGACTTTATGCTCCTTGAGTCTACAGTAAAAGATGTCAGCATAGCGCTATCAGTGTTTTTCTCCACCCGAGCAACTGTCCTCATTCTAAGATCATCTTTGTTTTTAGGAGAGGCAAAATAACACTGTACCCTATGATGTACTTCTGTTGGACTTGTTTTATGGGCTTTGTTTGTCTTTACAGAATTGTTGCACTCCTCAAGTTCTTATCATTTGAGCGGGTTGGAAGGGGGTTGTTTCTCATCACTTGGGTGAAACCTAATAGGGTAAGATTTAGAGCATATCCTCTGCGCATGCCTGTGTTTGCACTTTAGCCCCGCCCCTTCCCTGTATGACCTTGGAAGCCAGCCAGCCTGTCCAGACCTCAGCGCCATCAAGTGTAAAGTCAGCACCGAAGTAACAGTTAACACCTCTTTAATGTGGTAAATCATTGAGTCTTTGAAGTATTCGATAAATGTTAGCTAAACACACTCGGCAGATACGCCGCTTGAACAGTTGATGTCTGAATTACTGGAGAGTGCCACGTGACCTTGCAAAAACCACCTGCACTTTATGAATTTTAGTAAAATGGAGATAAATACCTCTTCAGCATTGTTTTGACACCCTCCCCTTTTTAAGATTGATTTCATTTTTATTTGAAAGAGTTAACAGAGGTGGAGGGGCAGATTTTCCATCTGCTGGTTCACTCCCCAAATGGCCACAATGGCCGGAGCTGGGCCGATCAGCAGCCAGGAGCTTCATCTGGGTCTCCCATGTGGGTGCAGGGGCCCAAGCACCTGGGCCATTCTCCACCGCCATTCCAGGCACAATAATAGGGAGCGGGATTGGTTGTGGAGCAGCAGGGACTTGAACCAGCACCTATATGGGATGCTGGAGCTGCAGGTGGCAGCCTAACCTACTACACCACAGCACTAGCCCCATGCTTGAGCCTTAAATAAAATAATGTGAAGCCTGTGTTGTGGCGCAGCTGGTTAAGCCACCGCTTGGGATACCAGCATCCCATATGAGCACTGGTTCAAGTCGTGGCTACTCCATTTTACTTGTTTGTTTGTTTGTTTTTAAAGACTTATTTTTATTCATTTGAAAGGCAGTTACAAAGAGAAGGAGAGAGAGATCTTCCATCCTGGTTCACTCCCCAGATGGCCACAATGACCAGGGTTGGGCCAGGCCTAAACCAGGAGCCAGGAGCTTCATCCAGGCCTCCCATGTGGGTGGCAAACTTGGGCCATCCTCACTACCTTCCCAGGCCTTAAGCAGGGAGCTGGATCAGATGTGGAACAGCCAGGTCTTGAATCAGTGCCCATATGGCATCACAGGTGGCAACTTTACCCACTGTACCACAGTACTGGCCCCATGGCTGCCATACTGTCAATTCAGCTCCCTGCTAATGCACCTGGAAAGGCAGTGGAAGATGGCCCAAGTACTTTGGCCCCTGCCACCCATATGGGAGACCAGGATGGAGTTCCAGCCTCCTGGCTTTGGTCTGGCACAGCCATGGCTGTTGTGCCCTTCTGGGGAGTGAACCAGCAGATGGAAAATTGATTTCTCTCTCTCTTTCAAATAAATAATTTTGGGGGAAAAAGGTAAAAACACCTATATACAGGATAATTTGCTCAGCAAATAATCGCTGAGTGCCTTCCCCAGGATACAGCAGTGGGCAGTTTTGGTCATGGCGCTTACACAGGGTGAGAAGCAATAGTGATTTACAGTTGAAGAAGGAAGAGAAATGCCACACTAGTTATAGAGTGAGTTTCTCCCTCTGATGAGAGCAGGTTTTATCCACAAAATTAACAAAGCTCTCAGGTCACCAGCAACCACAAAGATTATGTCACAAATACCAAGACAAGTGGTAGGTGGTGACTGGCCCCTGAAGCGTTTATAGAACCCTGACTATGAACTTCAGGCTGTTGGTGCATGCCCTGAAATATGCCCAAATATTCTGTGTCTGTCAACAGCTGTCCATTCTGCTGACTGCTGTAGGGACAAGTGTTCCTCTAGCGACCTGGAGCCGGAGTCCTTGGTGGTAAATCAAAGTCTCGGTGGTTCTTTTGCAATCTCTTCATTTGAAGGTCATGTCTGGAAGAGGCATGGGACGTGAATGGATGGTTTTCTGCATGGTATTGAACAGGACCATGGTTTGCAGCGTCCGTATTTCCAGGTTCTAACACAGCCCCTAGGAGGCTGATGCCAGCACAGAATCAGAAGTGGTCAGGTTAGGGACACACCTGCGAAGGACAAAGGGGGAGAGAGCAGGAGTAGCCAGGGCACAGCCTCGCCCCTCTGAAGGGAGAAGGGCTGGGAGGAGAAAGGGTTGTGCAGGAAATCCCTCAGCAGGGAACAGTTCTGAGCAAGCTGGCAGGCCCCCGGGTGTCTCCCAGGAGAATGCAGGACAGGGCTGGCCCAGCACTGTGGCCCCTGCTGTGCCAGATCTGACTGGGGGCGTTGGAGAGTGGGACCTGGGGCGCACAGAGCTGAGCAGCCCACTTCCCCTGGTGCCGCAGGTCCCAGTTTGCATGCCTGTCGGGGCACGTGAAGGTAGTGTCTTTGGTGTCCTAAATGCAAAAGCAGTCACAGCGAGCTCATTCTGTATTGACCCCTAGGTGTCTGGCACTGGGGATGCAACCCTGGTTCTTGCAACGTGTAGTCCATGCGGGCAGACAGTTGTGCCTTGGTCCAGGTAGGCTGGGCTTCAGATTGTCCTCTGGAGGCCCTGGGGCAGGAAAGAGCTGTCCTGGGTGGGGAGAGGGCAGGCGCTGAGTGTGGGGAGCGCTGCAGGGGAGGGAGCGGTCGCGGTCAGGGTTGGAGGGGAGCAGAGCATGGTTGGGCATGGTGTGGCTTTGGGGCTGTGCTTCAGAAGCAGCGGGAAGAACTGAAGAGGCCCTGAGTGATGTGATCTGATGGGTGCAGAGCAGGCTCCTGTGTGGGAGGGCGGCGAGTGTTGGCAGTAGGCCACGTGAGGAGTAACCTGCAAGAGCAATCCAAGAGAAAGACAGGGAACCTTGAACCTGGCTGGGAATTTCTAGAAGCAGAAACCCCTGGGCCTCTGGCATAGGAGGCAAGGGACTCAGGCCTGTGAGGGTCCTGGCCTGATCCGCTGGGTGGGGCGTGGAGCCATGTTCTGAGGAGGCAGAGAGGATGGGAGACAGCAGATTAGGGCGAGTGTGCGAGAAGATGAAAAACACTCTTGAACCTAAGTTTGGGATGACCGTCGGCCAAGTGGCAGTGTCAGATGTATCCTGTCCAGAGAGGCTGGGCTGGGGATAAAATTCCCGAGTTGCCAACCTGTAGAAGGCGTTCCAAGCTGCAGGACGGGATGAGATCTCGTAGGAAATAACTATAGATACAGAGGAGGAAGAGACTCCGAACCAGGCTCTGCAGAACCCAGGCACGAGGGCGCTTCCGGGAGTGGGGCACTGTCTGTTGAATGCCTCGGGGAGCAGGGCCGGGCAGGTGAGACGTCTCCGCAGTCTGAGGGCATGGTGGTAATTTCAACAGATGAGGAATGGAAGCCAACTTAGTGGACTACAGAAAGAATTTAAGACAGAAGCTGTTAAAAACAAATGTAACCGCCTTCCTGCCACTCTGCTGGAAAGGGCCACTGGGGTGGCGAGGGCCCAGGTCAGCAGAGCCTTCCCTGAGTCACGACCAGGGGCCAGGGAGGGAGGTCTTGCTGGTAACTTGGGAAACTGGGGAGCTTGGTCCTGAGCCAAGTGTCACTCTGGTGTCTTGTCACCTGGTTCTCAGGTAATAAACCCCACATCTCTGTAAGAATGCTGAATGATGACCTAAACAGGGCCTGCCTTTGAGGCTACCCGTAAAGGAGGAGGGCGAGGCCTCTCGCCTAACAAGTGACAGCAGCTGCAGGAAGGACAAGGCCTCTGCAAGTGAAGCCCGCAAGGTCTGCTTCTGAGATACAGCAGCAGCATTCACTGCCGATTAAGGCTGCCTGGCTGTGAAGCAGAAAGCAGCACTGGGTATCTGCAGCACAGAGAGTCAGAATCTCAACATTCAGCCACTTGTCTTTTCTTGTAAAGATTTATTTATTTATTTATTTATTTATTTGAAAGAGTTGGGGAGAGACAGAGGTCTTCCATCCTCTGGTTCACTCCCCGAAATGGCCACAGATGGCCAGGGCTGAGCCAGCGAAGCCAGGAGTTAGAGTTTCTTTCAGGTCTCCCACTTAGCACAGGGCACTTTAAAACTTAGGGGGTCTTGGTCGTGGTCAGCATCCATAGGCTAAACCAAGACAGGAGAGATCGAGAATGAGGAAAGAGCAACGTAACGTGAACAGAACACCTGAGACGGACAAAGACCCCAGAAATGGTGGGAACTTTCCAGAACACACTGCTTTATCAGCATCTGTCTCCCTGCTCCCCCAAAGGCTGTTCCTTCTCGGTCTGCTGGTCAAGGGATGGACCTGCACTCGAAGCCACGGCCTGTGAGGCGCTTACCATTCGCACCTAAGACAGAAACACTCTACTTTGAACGTTCTATGCCTTGCTGAAGGTGTGCTTCCCGTGCTGTGGGTGCCCTGGGCTGAGGCTGTGGCCTTCCAAGTGGATCGGCAAGGTCAAGTGCTGTTTCCTGGTGCCCCTCATCTCCTGTGTGTTCTCAAGCAACTCCGGGGAGAGGAGGGAGGATCTCCCAGGAATCTGCACAGGTGACTCCATCAACGGTAGACTTCCAGAACCACACCTGTGGGTGCTGGGGCCGCCATGAGTGTAGGGCAGGAGCTCACAGCCTTAGGTCCCTTTGCACCAAAGCTTTGGTGCTCCCTAACTCCCAGAACAACACATGGAAGCAAGTCCCGTTAAAAGGTGGTATACGTTTCTAACGGTTCAATTTGCATTGATCCTCAACTCTGCTGTTAGAGTCCCCTGGACAGTTTCTGAAAACCCACATGCCCCTGCCTATCTCCTCTCCCCTTTGACCAATCAAATCAGGCTGACTGGAGTGAGTTCCAGGCAGTTCTGATGTGCGGCCAAGGTTGAGAACCTCTGCTGCTATTTAAACTTTAGGAAAGTTTCACACTTTTTTATTTTTTAAATGTATTTGAGAGGTAGAGTTGCAGACAGACAGGGAGAGAGAGAGGTCTTCCTCTGCTAGTTCACTCCCTAAAACAGCCAGGTTGGGCCATTCTGAAGCCAAGAGCCAGGAGCTTCTGGGTCTCCCACGTGGTTGCGGGGTCCTAAGCACTTGGGCCATCTTCCACTGTCTTCCCAGGCCATTAGCAGAGAGCTGGATCAGAAAAGGAGCAGCCGAGACACAAACCAGCGCTCATATGGGATGCTGGCACCACAGGCAGAGGCTTAGCCCATTCTACCACAGTGCCGGCCCAAGTTTTACACTTTTAAAAGGCTCTGCAGTATGTAATATCTATTTTCTTTCCACATCAACAAATGATTCTATTCTCAAGGCTGGTGTCTGGCATCATGGGTTAAACTGCTGCCTGGAATGCCAGCATCCCATATGGGTGCCAGTTTGAGCCCCTGCTGCTCCACTTATGATCCAGCTCCCTGCTAATGCACCTGGGAAAGCAGTGAAGGATGGCCCAAGTGCTTGAGCCCCTGCACCCATGTGGGGAAACCTGGATGAAGCATCTGGCTTCAGCCTGGCCCAGCCCTAACCGTTGCAGCCAGCTGGGGAGTGAACCAGGGATAGAAGATTCTCTTTCTCTTCTCTCTCTCTGTATGTGTGTGTGTCCCTCCCTATCTGTAACTCTGCCTTTCAAATAAAATAAATCTTAAAAGCAAGAGCACTCGGTAGAGTAGCTGCACAAGGTATACTTAATCACGAGGCCCCACACACTTGCTTTCAGGGCACTGAACGGGTGTGCAAATGCCCCTGTGTACCCGGAAGTGCTCAAAGCTGACGTTTCACCACAGTGCCCAAAGAACACAGCTCCAGGTGTCCCCAGCAGGTGACCTACAGACAGTGATCAAGCCAGTGGTTTCAGCCTGTCTCCTGGACAGATGATAGAACACTCCACGAGGACAGTTTGTGAGGCTGTGAGAAGGCTTCGGTGAGGAAGAGGAGGCCACCCCCGTCTGGTGCCTCGCGGGGAGCTGGCAGCGTCACTCTGGTGTCTCGGGAGGTGCAGACGGAGCCACTGCTCAGTTCCTGGGGTCCACGGCTGGCTGGATGGCCACCTCCAGGCTCCACTGCTGCGGGAGGGAGCGCTCCCTCGTCCTCTGTCTAGTCCTGAGACTCTGCCAAGGCCTCGGTTTGAGCCTGATTATGGAAGTGAATGTCCAAAACCGTGTTACCCTGCAGCCCAGGGATGGGTACACATGTAGAGGGAGGTGTGGGCCAGTCCTCCCCCCCTCCCCCCCTACCTCAGCCCCTCCCCGTCAGACCGGCCATAAAATACTATGTAGCAGACGTGCCTTAGTGGTCTTCACGGGACCCCAGCTGCTGTTTTTCAGCTTCCACTTTGGTGCCTGCTGTGCCCAGCGTCTGATGCCCTCTTAGCAGAGCTGAGCTGATTTTTATTCCCCCATCAGCATCTGAAGCCCAGGCCGCCGCCGTATGGTGTGTGTCCACCTTCTCTGCCTCTTCGAGCTTTGCTGTCTGAATTCAACTCCGAATTGACCGGACGTTCACTGAACGCGTTCTGCAGACATAGCCAGACTCAATTTTGGAGGCGTTTGCTTCCCAAAGATTCTACGGCGTTGGGGGGAGTGGGGGTTCTTCCTGATTACTAGCCGAGTTTTCCAATCACATGAATGTTCAGGAATATTTTTGGAGAGAGCCAGATTTATTGACAAGCTGCTGGGTCCTTTAAAACATCTTCACCCTGGAGGTAGTAGGAGTTAAATTTACCCTAATTCATCAGGGTGAGACGGTAAAACATTGACCCGTGACAGTGCATTTATTTGTCGGATGATGGGTTCGGCTGCATGCAGCAAGAGACCTAAAGTCTCAGTGGCTTAAGTGATAACCTAGGCTGGTTTCTCTTATGTAACAGTGGGAGGGTCTTCAGCCCAGGACTGATAACGCTAGGGCCGTGGCTCCGAGGGGTCAGGGACCCAGGCTCCTTGTGCCTCATCACTCCGACCTCTGTAAGCTCCGCCGTCTGCATGGTCCAGGTGGCCCACCACAACCACGTGTGCAGCCCAGGCAGGAGATGAGAGGAAGGGGGACACCCTCTCTCTCAGAGGCTGTGCTCAGTACCCCCCACACGCCGCACACGCACCAGCTGCGGGGAAGGCTGGGAAATGTATTTTTGGGCAACCAGCACAAACATTTCTATTAAGAGTGAGGGAGAGCACAGATGCTGGGGAACAATGACTAGTCATTCCAACACATTCCTGGAAAATACAAAAGCTCAGGAGAGGCACGGGTGAGCCTGGGGGGAGAATCATGATCTCACACATGACCGACGTGGGGCTTCAGTTAGCTGAGCCACCCTCCAAAGGGCTTGTGCTCTGCTGGGGTTCCTCTACAGGGTGTCAGCGAGGTCCCCGGGGCACCCTCCCGGAGGTGGCCTTGTTCCCGACCTGCTCCCATCCCAAGCACCACACCCAGGGCTCGGGCGAGCTGGGCTGCAGGCGGCGGGAGAAAGTGCTCCCGGCAGCAGAGCTAATAAAAGGGAGAAAGCTGCTCTCGGCGTGCGCCCCCTCAGCGCGCACACAGTCTGCCTCGCTGGGCACCCAAGCAGCTCCCATCAGTTCCTGGGCGCTTGCACTACGCCTTGGGCTGCAGGCATTCTTGCCATGGCGCACCTCCCTTGTATTCCTCTAGCTGCTTAAAACCACTTTCTCGAGCATTCGAACAAACCCTCCTACACTCCTCTTCCCCTCCTTTTCTTTCTTAAACAAAGACAATCCTGCTTTCTGTTACTTTAAAAAAAAAAAAGAGCCGGCGCCGTGGCTCAATAGGCTAATCCTCCACCTTGCGGCGCCGGCACACCGGGTTCTAGTCCCGGTTGGGGCGCCGGATTCTGTCCCGGTTGCCCCTCTTCCAGGCCAGCTCTCTGCTATGGCCAGGGAGTGCAGTGGAGGATGGCCCAGGTGCTTGGGCCCTGCACCCCATGGGAGACCAGGAAAAGCACCTGGCTCCTGGCTCCTGCCAGGATCAGCGCGGTGCGCCGGCTGCAGCGGCGGCCATTGGAGGGTGAACCAACGGCAAAAGGAAGACCTTTCTCTCTCTGTCTCTCTCTCTCACTGTCCACTCTGCCTGTCAAAAAAAAAAAAAAAAAAAAAAAAAAAAAAAAAAAAATTCTGTCCTTTGGAGCCACATGGCGGGTCCTTAGTAGAACACTCTTTTTCCCACCTGTGTGGAACTTAAATTAGATCAAGTGGGAGGCCTGTGCCAAGACACAGGGCACCTAGCACCGTCGCGATCCGCACATTTTCTCCCCTTAATAATGCTATTTCAAACCAAAGGCGCTGGCAGTTTTGAGACTGAAAGCGCCTGCATGGTGCCAGCCCCTCACCCTTCCCAGGTCGCTGGCGGCAGCCACGAGCGAGCCGAGCGGTCCCGGCAGCCATGTTCCCCCTGGCTCCGGCCCCGGAGCTGCACATGGGAGTGCCGTGCGGGTTGCCAGGCGTCTTCACGGGGAGCATTGCTGTGTCACTCTGATCCCAGTGATGGAGACACTGAGGCTTGCTGTGGTTAAGTGGCAGAGAATGAACTAGAACTAGGCCCAGTCTGTCTCTGCAAAAACACACGGGAAATACTCAAGAGCTGCCCTCGGGTGCAGGAGAGGGAACAGCTGTTTTTGACGTGTGCTAAATGTTCTTTCCTCGTGGCCGTAGCCCAAGGTCGGCTTAAACTGATGATGGGAGCATTTCCCACAATCCTCCACGGCAGGCTTCGACATACTTTTCTGCCACTCGGGCCTGGCCTTGCTCTGTGGCATCTCCAGGTCCTCGTCATCCAGCTTTGAGTCTGTCGCAGCAAAGGCAAGCAGCTCTCTGGAAGGCGCTCCCTAAGAGTGAGATGTTGGGCACTGAAGGACAACAGAGAACCGCTGGTTCCTGGGCAATGCTTCCTTTCTAATGGAGATGCTGGGTGTGATGAAGCGACACTGCCCCTTACTAAACAGTTGGAAAACGGGGACGAACCCCACAGTGGGAACAAGAAGTGGGGTTTGTAGGCAGTGGCCAGTTTTCGGAGAAGGTGCTGCAGTCACTTCCGGAGAGCGCTAGGAGATGGGCCAAGGGTGCAGTCATTGCTTAGAGCTGCCCCGGACGCGAGTGAACGCTCAGCCCTTTCACCACGCCTTGGCATGCCTCTGGATAAGGGTTTTTAAAGAGAAATGAGGAGTTTTGTAAAAAATCTAAGAAACGTTAAAAGCACGTCCTTTATATTGTAAGACTCATGTAGCTGAAACTGAGTGGTTGACTCATAGCTCCCACATTGATCTTCAGTTCTTTAGCTCAGATGGTTTTCTTTAAAAAATTAGTGGTATCAGCTAAGTGGGACTATTTCGCACTCCTACCCACAGAGGAAAGTGCTTTTGTGAACATGTCAGCCCTGTTCCATCGCTCCACGCTGTCTGTGCCCACCAGATCCCCAACCCCAGTTCAGACTCAGGCTCGCGTCCGAGTGAGAGGGCCCTCACACTCCCATCGGTTTGTCTGATGCACACAGGCCACCGTTTTAGAACCAAGGAATCCTATGTCTGGATGAGACCTTTGGAAAGACCTCCAGTCCCTCCTCTGTTTCGTTACATGTAGGGTATGAGGCACAGCAAGGGTCAGCGGTTTGCCCAAAGACACAGAGTCCGTCCTGGGAGGCTGACACTGGACCCCAGGGCCACATGACTCCCACATCTGCTCCTTTGTGTCGCTTCCTAGAGAGGGGATGATGTGCCTCATGCCAGGGTCCTGCTGTAGCTAACCAGCAGGCACCTTGACCTTGATCCATGAGAGCCCTCCAGATGCGCGCAGCCAGCCGCCGGCTCACCACGTGCTGAGCAGTCCCGTCCCTGCTTCCTGTGAGTTGCTCTCTTGTGGACACACTCATTTTCGGAGAAAGGGGACCCACCCGCGAGCTTGTCTCCCCCCACGGCCGAGAATCCCACCACTGTCCTTCCTGCCTCTCAGCAGCCCTCAACCTCCCCTTGCCCTCTCCTCTTCCGCTTCCGTTCCCTCTCCGCCTGGCTGACCTCTTTCTACTTCCCATGCGCAGTAGGTTTGACCTTGGCCACACAAGGGGGTCACTTAGTGCTTACCGCATTTCTGCACGGTAGCTGTATGCATCCCACGGATGCTGGTTCCAACACCATCCCAGATCTGGCTCCAGTGTACCCTGTCGGCTCCGTGGCTACACTTAGAAAATGCAGAAGTTGGGGCCTGCGCAGTGGGTTAACACCCTGGCCTGAAGTCTGGCATCCCATATGGGGGCCGGTTCTAGTCCCTGCTGTTCCTCTTCCGATCCAGCTCTCTGCTATGGCCTGGGAAAGCAGTAGAAGATGGCCCAAGTCCTTGGGCCCCTGCAACCGCGTGGGAGACCCGAAAGAAGCTCCTGGCTTCGGATCGGCACAGCTCCAGCCATTGCAGCCAATTGGGGAGTGAACCAGTGGGTGGAAGACCTTTCTCTCTCTGTGTAACTCTGACTTTCAAATAAATAAATTAATTTAAAAAAAAAAAAAAAGGAAAGAAAATGCAGAAGTTGAACGAGACCATCGGTCTTTAGAAGGATCCTCCAGTTCCAAGCCTTGGTGCCTCCCTATTGCTATCTGTCCAAGAGACCGCTTCCAAGGAAGTCCTCCTAGAACACTGCCCATCCCTTGCTGTGTGTGCACTGAGGCTGGCTGCCAAGCCCTGCAGTTGCCATGCCCTGGCACCGAGGGCCCGCTGCAGACTGGCGCTGTCTTCCCTCAGCCTCCTCCCCAGCGCTCCGGCGAGCTCCGCTCCACTGGCCCCTTTGCGCCCTGCCTGTGCCGCGCTCTTCCGTCTCCTGGCTCTCGCGCACTGCGTGCCCCCTGCCTGTGCCGTAGGAGGAACAGACACAGTGTCTTTGCAAGCTGCTGGGCAGCAGGGGCCACTCCTTCTTCCTCCTCACTCCCACACCACACCCAGCACTCAGCAGGCACCCCCTGGCCATTGAGTCCACGTGGTCAGCCCCGAACTGCACCAGGACTGGTTTCGGCCATCACATCTTAGCTCTTTCACTCATTCCGGGTTGCCAATCAAATACAGTCCTTGAGCCTTGTTTACATAATCCGTAAGCCATTTCTCTCTTGTTCTGTCCTTTTACCTATTTTGAACTGGCATTCCGGACTTTGCAGTTAAAGTTTAATTTGCACCCATTGTTCCTGTCTGTCCAGATCTTTCTGATTCCTGGTTCTCTTATCTAGTTTATTGGCTTCCCATTGTTATCCACAGGTGCAACAGATGGTATTGACTGTGCCTCACTGAAGTTGTTGGTACAAATATTGAGCAGGAGATAAACCGGCAGCTTGCCGCCCGGGCACACTGTTCTCCATCCAGCAGTCTCTGGATACAGCTGTTTACCTAATGACTAATCTCTTATTCGGTCATAACTCTTCATGTATATAGACAATAAAGAATGCTCTTTTGGTGTTGGTGTTGTGGCGTAGACAGAAAGCTACCACCTGCAACTCAAGCCCCCCCATATGGATGCTGATTCTGTCCTGGCTGCTCCACTTCCCATCCAGCTCCCTGCTAATGGCCTGGGAGGAGCAGCAGAAGATGCCCCAAGTGCTTGGGCCCCTGCCACCCACATGGGAGACCTGGGTGAAGCTCCTGGCTCCTGGCTTCAGCGTGGCCCAGTGTTGGCCATTGCAGCCATCTGGGGAGTGAACCAGTGGATGAAAGATCTTTCTCTTTGTCTCTCCCTCTCCCCCCGCGTCTATAACTCTGACTTTCAAATAAATACATTTTTTTTTACAAAAGAATGATCTTTTAATTCACCCTGTTTACTTGAAGCTGAGAAGCGATCTCGTACAAGGCAGTATGCGAGGCCTGGTGTGATATGGAGCAGGAATGGAGAGCTGGCCTCTGTCCTGTTGTAGGTGCAAAGAACAAAGATCAGACTCCTCCACGGGGAAATACAGAAGCAGGTAGAATGTGCAGCAAAGAGCGAGAGGTGGGCCGGGAGGGCCAGAGGATGGAGGGGCTCGTTCCAGGGTGGATAAAGCCCTGCAGAATGAAGGGTTTTTGTTGGTGAGATCGGCTACAGGCTAAGCTGTCGGAACAGAGTCCAAAACACAGAAGCCTTGTTGACCACGGTGCCCGCTGAGTTCGCTCGGGACGGTCAAGGTGGACAGGTGGTCCAGGTCCGGCCGCTATGCCCTGCTCCACGCGGGCCCCCGACTTGTCTGCTCAGGGTCACTGTTCCCGCCCTGTCCTTACCACGTCCCAGCCAGAAGGCAAGGCGGGCGACCGAGGCCGAGACCTCCCACTCATTTTCTGGCCCTCACCAGGAAGTTGCTCACCCGGCTTCTATTCCTATCACGGAAGCCCGGGTCGGCCACGTGGTTAACCGCACCCAGCCAGAAGGGGGCCTGGGAAATGGGAGGCAGCCTCGGGCTCAGCTAAAACTCTTGCTTTTGAGCATAGGGCAAAACAGGTAAGTGCACAGTCAGCCGTCTGTGCTAGAGAGAAAGAGAAGATTCACGTGAGGAGAAAAGCTGTAGAAGACAGAGCTGGCTGATAATTCTCTGTCAGCTGAGTGAATGTTCCTGGCAACATTGAACTTGATAGAAAAAAAAAAAACACACACACAGGGACCAGCACTGTGGAGTGGCAGGTTAAGCCTCCATCCGCTGTGCCAGCATCCCCCCGTGGGCTCCGGTTTCGGGGTCTGCATGACAGTGGGCCGGGCCAAGTCTTTCTTCTCCCTCTGTTGTCATTATCATTTCTGCTTCAATTCAGAAAAATATTACCGAGTTTTGAAATAGCAAAGCCTGTCCACGCCTGGCCCGCGCAGTTCCCCAAAGGTATTGAATCCGATTGTTCGGAAAACACCGCTGTTGTCTGGACCTGTCTCTGCTCCCACGGGAGATGTGCATCTGCGTGTGTGTGTGTGTGTGTGTGTGTGTACAAGGGAAGCCTCCCCCTCTGCAGGCCAGTGTGGCTGCTCTGCTCTCCATCCAAGAGCGACTGTCCATAGCTGTGAGCTGGGAGCCCTTCCCCCGCCAGGCACATCGGGCCTTCCGAACGCAGGCAGCCGGAGCCAGCAACGCCACCAGCCACCCAGGGCCCGCATGGCGGGAGTCAGAGTCCTACAGCCCCTGCTCGCCCTTGAGAGAGGGAAGAGGGGCCGAGGGAGGCCCCCTGTGGTGGTGCCCCAGCCCCTGTCTGGAGAGCAGGAGTTCCCATAGTTGGCATAATCACGCACACACGCACACACACACACGCATGCTCCGTCTCAGCTCCAGGCCTCAGCACGCTCATCAGTCTCCCGTTTGTACCCCACCCCCGCTCACAGGCCTGTGGGGCGAGACCTCTCTTTTCTCTCGTTCCCTAGAGGAGGGGGCCGAGCTCAGAGAGCTGAAGCGGCTTGTAGCCAAGGTCACTCAGGATCCAGACCCCACTCTGTTGGACCCCAGAACCCAGCCTCTGAATTCCCACCTCGTGCATCAGGAGGTCTGAGCTGTAACAGACACGGGGAGCGGCCAGAGCCCAAACCTGGGGCCTGCCAGAGCTGGAGGGGACAGCGACAGGGAGGAGGAGGGCAGGAGGCACAGCTCAGAGCACACGCAAGGCCCCTGCTCGCCCCTGGACACCGGTGGGCACCCCTTACTCCCATGGTGGCAAAGAACACAGGTCCGGGGCCAGGTTACCTGAGTTCACCCGAGTGTGACCTTGGGCGGCCTTTGCGTGGCTCCGTTCCCCTGTAGGTAAGCTGAGCATAAGGATATGAGGTGTCCTCAAAAAGTTCATGGAAAATGCATGTAGTGGAAAACTGCGTAGATTTCAAAATGTTTGTGCACCCAAATAAACATCTTTCCATCCTGTTTTCACACAAATTTTCTGGAGTCTTCCAAGACAGAGGGTGTCACTTGTGCCACACTATCCTTTTTCTTCTTTAATTATGGGCTCCCAGTGTGTAGGTGTGCACACAGCCACCCAAAATAAAGACAGTAAATTCTTCAGTTTGCTGCCTGGAAGATGAGTGTGATGTCTGGCATTCTGGCTACCATTTTGGACCATGAGAACGAGAACAGTATTTCAAGGATAGCGGAGTGAAGAGCTAGAGGAAGCCTGTGAGGTCGAGGACTTCATGAACAAAGCCGCAGTGAAGTTTATGGCTCCCCACCTCCCTCCTTCTCTACCTCCGAGGACTAAGCACCACAGTTACGGCCTTTGTGACTCCCAGCTGAACTTAATCCTAACCGGTACAATGTGAAAACCATTTGAAGTGATGTCTGGGACATGGTCAGAAAGTCGTGGATAAGTGGTGGTATTATTTTCCATCAAACAGTGGATCGGTTGTGGCCCAAAGCTTGACAAATCAATAAGGAGTCTTGTGGGCGTGCGAGGCAAAGCTTGTGTGTGCTACGTCTGGAAGGTAGTTTGAGAGGAACTAAATTAAAAGGCCCCGTATCACTAGCACCTGGTCATAAACATGAAGCGTTATGGAGAGCAGGGGAGAGAGTGTTGTTCTCACAAGCAGGTAATGCGTGTTCCTCTTTAGGGAATACAGGGCGCTGCGGCAGCACCTGTCTACAGCACAGCCATCAGTCTCCCAGCTCCTGTTCAGTGCCCCATTCCCTGCGTGACACAGAGCTGGGACCGGCAGGCACCTGCTGTGCTGCACAGCCCTGGGACTCCCTCCCAACCATGTCCTGGTCCCTGCTCCCCCGCCTTCCTCTATCCCTCCTCCCCCGCCCCTTCCCAGGGCCCAGGAACCGCTGTTCTCAGTTCACATCAGCTTCTGACAGTCTCTACGTAGGAGCGAGAACAAGTGGTGTCTGGCTTTATCTCACTTACGTAGCGACTGCCAGTTCCATCCACTTGGCTGCCGGTGCTTGGGTTTCGCTCTTGTCTGTGGCTGAGCGGTGTCCCGTGGTGTATATGCACCACATTTGCATCATCCATCCAGCCGTCGATGGACACTGGGTTCATTCTCTACCTCGGCCGTTGTGAATAGTGCACAGGTGTCTCTTTGCTAAGCTGGTTCGCATTTTCTTCAGTTATGTACCGGGTTTGGGGGGGCGGGGTAGTGTTTTACCAGGATGCTAAGCTAACGATGGCTATTTAAACTGCATGCTTGGAATTTAGTCTGAATTTCCTGGCTGCTTAGGTGCTGAAAAACACAGAGTTTTCAGACTTGGGAGTGGAGATGCCCCGTTGTGCAGGGACTTGGTGCGGCAGCTGAGCCCAGCGCTCCTGCCTGGGACAGCCCAGCTGAGGGAGAGATGAGTTCACCGAGGTAGCCATTGCCAACAGCGACAGCTGGGAAATGCACGCAGAGGACAGACAGGGGTGAAGGAGATGCAGGTGTCGGAGCGGATGAGTGAGGACAGAAGTCGCGCCGGGTGACTTCAGTCTGTTACCACGGACGCTTACGGGCACGCAGACAGGGCCGGGGCCGGCAGGGCTGCTGGCTGCCTATTGCAGGTCTGTCGCAAGCGCCTCCTCGTCCTGGGACCAGGCAGAGCCAGCTGGCAGCGGGGGGCGGAAGTGCAGAGACTCAGCCAGGCTGTGAGAGCCCATTCGTGGCCTCTGCCAGCATCACTTCCACTACCGTTTCTCCTAGCCAAAGCAGCTCCCAAGGTTAAGTTCAAAGACACAGGGGCGAAAAAGTATTGGCCACGAGTCCTCTGCTGCAGGAGGTCATATAATAATTGGGGGGGGGGGGGGAGGACGGGGGCAGGTGTAGGCACACAGCGTCCCGGACTGAAGCAGGCGAGCTGGGTTCTGGGTCTCTCTTGTCTTATTTTCTGCTAGGCCATCTCATTGATCCCCCCCTCCCCCCCGCCTCCTGCTCCTGAGTGCATCATCCTCCTCCCTCCCCTCGCACACTCTGGCTGGGATCCCACTGTACCGTAGCTCCTGCCCAGCCCTGCCGAGGGCGTGAGCAGGTCGCCGTGAAAAGCAGATTGAGCGTGCTACGCTGTGAAAAGACTAGAAGGAGATATTCCATCTGCGTGTGGCAGGGCTTCAAGCTATTTTTATTCTTTATTATCCAAGCTTTCGACAATGAACAAATATAAATTTCAAAATGTCAAATAATTTTTTTAAAATGATTTGTTATTTGAGAGGCAGAGTGATGCAGAAAGAGAGAGAGATCTTGCATTTGCTGGTTCACTCCCCCAAATGGCTGCAACAGCCGGGACTGTGCCAGACTGAAGCCAGGAGCCTGGAACTCCATCTGGGTCTCCCATGCCGGTGCAGGGATCCAAGTGCTTGGGCCATCTTCCACTATTTCCCCACACCCATTAGCAGTGAGCTGGAGCAGAAGTGGAGCAGCGGAGGCCTGAACCATTGCTCCAGTATGGGACGTCAGAGCCGCAGGTGACTGCCTAACCTGCTGTGCCACAGTACCAGCCCCAAGCTTTTGTTATTTAAAAAATACCCTGTCCTTGGCTCAATTCTGTTTTCATCCATGCTTTCTCAGTAAATATCTGAAGAAGAATCCTGTCTGTGAAGCCTTGGTCAGCACGGGGGAACTGTCAAACCATGACTTTTTAAATATATATATGTATATATATATATGTGTGTGTGTGTGTGTGTATATATATATATACACATATATATGAAAGGCAGAGTTACAGAGAGACAAAGAGGTCTTCCATCCTCTGATTCACTCCCCAAATGGCCACGACAGCCCAAGCTGAACTGATCTGAAGCCAGGAGCCAGGAGCCAGGAACTTCTTCTGGGTCTCCCATGCGGGTGCAGGGGCCCAAGGACTTGGGCCATCTTCTACTGCTTTCCCAGGCCATAGCAGAGAGCTGGATTGGAAGTGGAGCAGCAAGGACTCGAACTGATGCCCACATGGGATGCTGGCACTGCATGCGACAGCTTTACCCACTATGCCACAGCGCCAGCTCCGCTACTGTCCTTCTAATACTAACTTCCAAGAACTTGATTTTCTCCTGTCTTTTGGCAGGGGAGCAATTGAGAGGGCATTTTTAGTTTGCATTCTAAAGAAAATAGTTCTTCCTTTTATCTTCCCTTAGTTATTGTACTGGTTTTGGTTCTGACCTAAGAAGCAGGTCGGGGAGGCCAGTGCTGTGGTGCCGGGGGTTATGGCCACCAGATGAGATGCCCGCACCTCACATAGGAACACTGATTCAAGTCCTGGATCCTCCGCTTCCAATCCAGCTTCCTGCTAATGCTCACCCTCAGAACACAGCAGAAGACGGCCCAAGTCCTTGGGTCCCTGCCAGGAACATGGGAGACCCAGAAGGAGTTTCTGCCTCTTGGCTTCAGCCTGGCCCGGGCCTGGAGGTGAAGAACTCACAGATACTGAAGACTAGCAGGAGAGAGGTCTTCAAAAAGTTCATGGAAAAAGCATATTACTGGGGAAAAAAAAGCTGCATGGATTTCCATCTTCTTTTCACACCCAATAATAACTTGCCTTTCAATTCCATTTTTCTGCAGACTCTCTGAAGTCCCCTTGTATTTTCCAGGTTGTCATCAGCCCCTCCAACACTTAGCCCTGCCCCCCTGCCAATTCCCACCCCAGGGAAAAGGGCTACTCTGTGTGCCTTCCAAATCCTGAGCCTCCTAGGCCGCAGGATCGTGGGCGGGAGTGGAGGACCTGGGACTCAGCCCAGTCCTCGCTGGGCCTGCTGACTGCTGGCGTCAACCCCAGGGCCCGCCTCCCTCCTCGCTGCGTGGTCTCCCTCTCGGGCGTGGTGCCGCCCCCACCCCCTGCACAGGCGGCTCCTGTCCTACCACCTGCACTGCTGCCACCCCGGGAGTCCTCAGCAAGCCGCTTCACTTCAGCCTCAGCTGTACAGAAAACCTCCCGCCATTCAGTCTTCAAAATGCGCTGCCTTCCCTTCCCCGGGGCCGCCTCTGCTGCTTCTCCTGGCCCTCCCTGACCACTTGTGTCCGTTCCTCCCCCGGCCTGGACTGGTTCTCCGGGGCTCCTCCCTCTGCCCACTGTTCTCAGCCCACGCTCTGTCCGTGGTCAGATTCTGTCTTCGCTTCTGTTGGCTCCTAGTTCCCGGAGCTCCTGGGGTGTCCCAGGGGCCTGGAACCACCAGCTCCGGAGCCGGACTGTCCTTTAGGTTGAGCAACAGGGACCGAGCCTGGCTGGCTGTGCACAGGAGGGCTGATTGGAAGGATGGCCAGGCGGTCCCCAAGAGCCAGGGGGACCGCTGAGCCCCCTGGCGCCCAGAGGCCCAGTGCAGAGCTGAACACCAGGTCACTGTGTGGATTCATGGTCCCAGGAGCAAATTCCACTCGGCCAGCTCGGACCCATGGTGCCTCCCAAACCTGCTTGCTTTCTGCTCAGTTCTCCATCTCAGTTGGTGGCCCTGGCACCCACACTTGGTGGAGGTGAATACTCTTTCTCTCTCTTTCTCTCTCCTCCTCACCCCTCGTATCCCAAAGCCAAACCACGATCCCACCCTGAAGTTCCACCTCTTTAAGGAGTTGGCCAGGCAGGTGTCTGCTCCCCCTCATTCGGATCTCCGACCGGTCTGGGGTCTTCCTAGATCTCACCTTGATAACGAGTCAGCCCCCTAGAGTCTCCCCATCTCCAGTCTTGCCTACTTCAAACCCACCCTCCGAGTGACAGCCAAGGGGATCTACATGAAACCCAAATCTGCCCGTGCGACTCCCCAGTTTAAACTCAGTGCTGGAGGGTGAGCCGTGGGACTTGCAGTCCAGGATTCCTGATACAAGGACAACCCCGCCAGGGCCTGCTCCTTCCTACAGATCTTCCCTGCTGCTTTGAGGGGCCTCCCTCTCTCCCTACTGCCCCATCCCCAGCCTGGCGAGCGCCACTGCTCCTTAATGCTCAGCGGAGCCCTCACTCACTGGGCTGCCTTCCCTGAAGTCTTTCCGGCCCTGTCCAGTGTTGGGTGCAGAGTGGATTGTCCATGCTCCCACGGTGCCTTGAACATGTCTCTGCCATGGCCCCGACCCACGTTTGATAAATATGTTTATGTACTTATCCCTCCTCCTATCTCTAAGTTCTTTAAAAAGCAGGAGAGGACCAGTAATATAGTAGACGCTCAGTAAATATTTTTGACTGATCAGTGACCTTGTTAAATCATAGCAGCTTCCTCACTGCAAAAAGGGGGTAAGTGTCTGTTGTAAAATCACACAGGATAATGTCAGTGAAAAGCCTGGCACACAGCAAAGGCTCAGTTAAAAGCCGCTTTCTGGGACCGGCACTGTGGTGTAGCGGGTAAAGCTGCCGTCTGCAACACCAGCATCCCACAGGGGTGTGGGTTCGGGTCCTGGCTATACCACTTCTGATCCAGCTCTCTGCTGTGGCCCGGGAAAAGCAGGAGAGGATGGCCCAAGTCCTTGGGCCCCTGCCACCCACGTGGGAAATCCGGAAGAAGCTCCTGGCTCATGGCTTCGGATCAGCTCAGCTCTGGCTGTTGCAGCCATTTGGGAAAAGAAGCAGCGCATGGAAGACCTTTCCCTCTGTCTCTCTCTCTCTGTAACTCTCCCAAATAAATAAATGTTTTTCACTTTCCTTACCATTCATTCTCCTGCAACAATTTTCGTTACAAGGGAAAGGGCTTCCTAGCATGCTTGGTTTAACCGTGTGCCTTGCCTCGCCTCGCCTCCAGAGCATAAGCTCTGCGAGAGAGCGGGGCCAGGTCTGCATTATTCATGACTAAATCTCTTGCACATGGCAGCACTTAATATATATTTTTAGGGTAGATGAATATCTCCTGCATATGCTTTTTTGATCTTTCGTTTGCACCTTCAGTGAATTTAATTATTTCCCCCCTTTTTTCTCATTACATAAATCACTGGCTTCAGTGTATTGGGAATTCATTGTTTTGCGTTTGCAAACCAGCCAGAACTTAGGCAAGAACAGAGGCTGGGCTACTGGAGCGGCCACGCGGCTGGCCACACTACCAGCCACACTGTCTGCAAGTGTGCAGGGAAGGGCACTGACCCTGCCGCTGGCTGCGAGCTGTTCAGAGCTCATGCGCTCCAGGACCTGGCTCATTTCATCCTCCTGTTACTGCCAGGAGGAAGGTAGCCTATGACTGTGTCAGGTAGGGCCCCAGCAGGAGACGGCTCAGCACACTCAAGGGTTTGCAAAAGGGACTTCTCTAACGGTATTGGCAAGGTAAGAAAGTCAGCGAGGGAGAACGCGGTACCCCAGGGCTGCACCAGCTCCAAGTGCAGGGAGCTTGACCTTACTTGTCTCCTGCCGGGGCTCACCAAGGCCAAAGGCAACCAGAAGACCAGGGGTCGCCCGAGCCTTCCAGCCCGTGAGGAGCCTGAGAAGAGGCGAGAGTGACCATGGGAGAGCGAAGTCAGGCAGCTCAAGGGGACGGATCTCAAGTGGCCCAGCTTTCCTTCTGCAGGCTCAGCCCCCCGGCCCCCATAACCACGGCCGGGGACTCCTATTCCCCAGCGCTGCGCGCTCGCGAGCACGGCTCTCTCCTCGCCGTTGAGACCAGGCTTCTGGGCTGAGCTGCTTTTCCATGAGGATCCTCAGAAGCGCTCATGGCAGCGCGGGACGAGCGGGCGACCTGTCATCCGGAGCGGAGCGACACGCACGTCCACGCACACATGTGCCTGCGCACGCACCGCGCTTCTTCCTGAGCTCCCTGGAAGCCACGTGGCACCTCTCTCCTGCCAGCGTGGAGCAGCCCCCAGAAAGCAGAGACTTGGGGAATGCACTGGCCAAGACTCGGGTCCTGCCTCTGTCACTAGCCAGGTGGGGACCACGTTACAAACCAGAGGTCGGGGGTCGGGTGGAGAGGGCGCTGTCAGGGTTGAATGCAATGGGAAGTTTGCTTTGCACTCTCAGTGTTGGGTAAAAACCCCATCGTGGTCACTTCTGGAACTTGGCACTACCGTGGCTCTCTGACCCAATGCCTTCTCCCAGCTTTGGGAATTCTGCAAGAAGGAATACAGCCACAACTAAGAAGATTGGTGCCTGGCTGTCTCCGAGGCTGGGAGCACTTTCTTTTCTTGATTTATTTTTCCAAGTATTTTCTTCCGTCTGATGAAATATGGTTGCTAAAGCACGGGAAGAAGGACGATGGACACACACTGGGCAGGGCCTACAGGAGAAAGTGACATCCGAAGAGGCGAGGCTACACTGGCGGCGCCAGCCGGAACCGTGCTGCTCCTAGCTCGCCCAGGCTTTGCTCTGCCCCGGCCACCAGACTGCCCCAGGGTGGCTCGCTCCGTGCGTGTCACCACATTATGACCGTGACCTTCCTTTGTAACAAAGAGTGTCTGAG
Source organism: Oryctolagus cuniculus (assembly GCF_964237555.1). Classification (NCBI taxonomy): domain Eukaryota; kingdom Metazoa; phylum Chordata; class Mammalia; order Lagomorpha; family Leporidae; genus Oryctolagus; species Oryctolagus cuniculus. The sequence continues at coordinate 126,525,107 of NC_091437.1, read as the reverse complement.
CCTCTGTCCCAGCCTGCGCGCAGCGCAGGAGCAGGATGCCGGGCGCCCTCCCCAGGGCGCAGCCGCCCCCGCATCGCCTCCCTGCTCCCTGCTCTGGCCCAGGGCAGTAGCAGTGCGTCAGCCCCTCCCCCAGCTTTGTCTGTGTTCAGGGAGAGGTAGGGGCCCCGGCAGGCTGCATGGCTGCAGTCAGAAGCCCAGCTCTGAAGGCACAGAAGAGGCGGTAGCGTCTTCTCCTATGGAGGAAGCTATTTTTGTCTTTCATCTGCAGGGACTGGGTTCCAAAATAGGAGACAAGTACCGCAAGGAGAGTAAAAGCACAGCCAATGTCTCCAGCTCAGAGGACAGCAGATCACCGCCATTTCAACAAGTTGCTGGCCGTGATGGTGGAGAACAGAGCAGGTTCAGGTTGGAGGCAAGCGACCTTGGGCAAAGCCCAGCGCTCTCTCGCTCTCGCTCGCTCGATCTCTCTCTCTCTCTGTGGGATTTCTCTCCATGCACTTCACCAAACACGGCTCGTTGCCATGGTTACCAACATATCACGTGACAGCCCGGCCACCTAGAAGTGTAGGAGAAAGCCGGGCTCAGAATTTGGTGGGGGCGGCGCGGAGAAGGTTGCTGACCTGCCCACGCTTGGGTTAAGGGCCAGCCCTTTGGCCCCCGTGCATTCCTCTCATAATGGGACCCTCTCAAGAGCTTCCCCTGCTGGTTTCAGGAGCCCCTTTCTCCCTCCCCGCAAGCCCCTCTTCCCCACCCCGGGGCGGTAATTGAATCGCTGCATGGAGTGGGAGGGGGTGGAGCACGAAGCCTACACGGCCTGAATAAGATCTTTTCTAAAACCCCAGCGAGCAGTGGCATGAGTCAGGGCATTTTGGAGCTGTGATGCGATCAGGGCCCGGATGCCTGATAGAGGAGGAGGCAAGCCCTGTGGACTCGCCCAGATCCCCAGGGGCCCTGGCAGGGAGTTTGCATGGTGCATGGTGGGCAGGACCCCATGGGCATCACTTTCCAAGAAAGAGACGGGTTGCAGTTCCATCCGATGTCCTCGCCTTCTTTCTCCAGAGCAGAGGCAACGTCTGGATGATGAGATCGGACCTAGCAGAAGGCAGGCCCTGAGAGGGATTCTGGCGTGGCCCTGCAAGGTGGGTCAGCGAGCACAAGTCACGGCTGCGGCCTCCCAAGAACAAATTTCATTTCAGGGGCGGCGGAGCGGGGAGGAGCAAACAGCCTCCCAACTGCAGCCAGCCCTGTGGGCCCCCTCAACCCCCCGAGAGCAGGGCCAAGAGACCCAGGTCTGTCAAATGGAAGGAGAGAGGCAGGGAACCCAGCCCAGCCCATAGAGTGCCAAGAATACTAGAACTCCCAAAGGTGTCTAATAACACTTCCTCGCTATTTTATCTCTTGTTTTTGTATCTACTTGGGTGCATGCCTCATACATGATTTTATCAGGTATTGTTCGATCCGACTGAGATGAAGAAAGGAGACTATCCAAAATATCCACGCCCTGAACAAGAGCAAAGTAGCTCTCCCGCAAATAAAGTCTGGGGGTAGGCAGTCCAGAGCTGGCCCCGTGTCCCCCTGGCTGCTCGGCCGCCTTCCACGTGTGGCTGCCATTTCAGTATGCAAGGCTGCTGCTCACCGTCCAGCCAACGTGGCCAGGTTCTAAGCAGGAAGAAGGAAAAAGCAGGGAAGAAATGTGTGTCCTGTCATCAGGACCCTGCCCGGAAATGGCACAGCTGCACTGTGACATTCCATTGGCTAGATTTCATCATGTGGCCACACCTAGCTACAAAGGATCTTGGGAAATGTAGTCTACACTGGGATTCCATTTGCCCTGTGGGGAAGGGTGTACCAAGGAAGTGGAAGAGGAGGGACCCTGCAGTGCCATAATGGTACTATTTTAGTAGAATAGCACATGTATATTCTTACGAAGAAATAAGTGTGCTTCTTGGGGACATAGTCAAAATTAGAAGTTTTTGGCTGGAATTTGCTGATCACTGCTATGGATGATAGAGCCCAGAAGTGCCTGTAACCCACAGAAAAAGGAGCAGCTTGCATCCATTCATCCTTCTCCTGGTGACATGGTGGGGAATTTGTGTGGGACTCCTCTCACCAGGCAGTCACCGGGCAGGCTAGGGTAAGGGTCCTAATTAGTCTTAGCTGACAGCTTTTTGTATTCCTGTATTGGGTGCCCGTTACTGAGAGTCACCCAGGACTTCCGTTTGACCCTTAGAGGGGAGGCCCCAGACCCGGAGCCGAGAGCAGATGAAGTATGCAGCCGCCCGAATCCACCCGCAACCGTAAGGGGAGAGCTGGCCCAGAGTGCAGGGAGAGTCCCATCCAGAGGATGAGAGGAGCGACGCCGAGAGAGGAGCAGGCACAGTGGCACCGTGGAAGCTCCCGCCTCACGCTGGTCTGCAGCTGGCACACGCCGTGGGTGAAGCCAGCCTCTTAGAATTGGTGGAGCTGGGTTGGCACTGTGGCGTAGTGGGTAAAGCCGCTGCCTGCACTGCAGGTATCCCATATGGGCACCTGCTTGCATCCCGGCTGCCCCACTTCTGACCCAGCTCTCTGCTGTGGCCTGGGAAAGCAGTAGAAGATGGCCCAAGTCCTTGGACCCCTGCACCTACATGGGAGACCTGAAGGAAGCTCCTGGCTCCTGGCTTCGGATTGGCACAGCTCCAGCAATTGCGGCCATCTAGGGAGTGAACCAGCAGATGGAAGACCTCTCTCTCTCTCTCTGCCTCTCCTTCTCTCTCTGTGTAAATCTGCCTTTCAAATAAATAAATAAATCTTAAAAAAAAAAAAAAAGAATTGGCAGCGCAACGAGGTATACAAGGCCTGGGACTGGATGGTTCCTGGAACAGAGACAAAACACCCGCTGGATGTCTGCGGGAGGGGGAAACCAATTTGGTTTGAGCAGCCAGCCTGTGGCCTGACTAGCACACAGGTCGCCCTCATCACCCAGTGCATCAAACGTTAAGTGCAGAGTGAGGCTTTGAGCCCAAGACCACCTGACGCAGGGGCCCGCGGTGCTACCCCAGCACCAGCACCCCGCTCCTGCTACCCCAAGCTGAGCCCCTTTCGGGCACGCTGGGCACTGCCGTTGCTGCTTTGCACATGGGCACTTTGGGGTCAGAGGCTGTGCCCTTCTGTCCACTGCCCAGGTCTGACCCAGGACTGGGTGCTCCATACATTCTGATCAGAGAAGTGATTACTCAGGTGGTGTTCTGAGCTCAGGCTGCTGTGTGTGGGGGAGGGGGGTTGTTGGAGAAGATGAACCATGCCAGCGTCAACACTTTGGCTACAGTTCCCACTCTGTAAGAAATTCTTCAGAGTTACGGCAAGACAAATACTCTGTACTCTGAATGTGGACATCTGAGCTCTGTGTGCGAGAATGTGCCCCATGGGTGGGCACTGAGGTGCGATGGGTTAAGCAGCCACTATGGACACCCACTGTGGCCCATTTCTGAGCACCTGTTCGAGTCCCAGCTCCTCTGCTTCCAATCCAGCCTTCTGCTAATCCATCCTGGGAGGCAGCAGATGGGGGCTCGCATGCTGAGGCCCCTGCCACCCATGTGGAATGGAGTTCCTGTCTCCTAGCTGCAGCCTGGTCCAGCCCTGGGCTCTTGCAGGGCATTTGAGAATGAACCAGCTGATGAAGAACTCTCTCTCTCTCTCTCTCTCCCCCTCTCTCCCTCTCTCTTTCTTTGTTTCTAGCTCTTTCAAGTAGATGAAAGCAAATAAGCATTAAAAAACTAGCAATGTGCTCTAGGCTTTGGGTCTGTCTTTGGCACCTCCTCCCACAAGAAAGCCCTGCCATTCGTGTCATTCTTAGAGCTGGAGGCCACCACGGACTCACACACACCTCCCAAGGCCCCTGTTCCCTGGTCCAGGCAGGATTCCCTTTATGGTGCATCCACGTGGAGGCAATGAGTCTGAAATCCTCTTAACAACTGCACACCAAGATCCAAATGCGACTCAACAGTGGAGGCCAGGGAGGAGCCCCTGGGTTCCCTGCTCCCTGCCTGGCACACCTGCTTCTCTGCAGCCCAGAGTCCTCTTCCATGGTCAGGTTCAAAGCCATCGGATTGGCAGAGGTCGCACTAGTCTGGCAGGGGCAGCTGGGTGCCCCTTCTTCCTGTTGCTGTGTCATTGTGTGCCTGGCTCTCCAGGATAAGACTTGTTGACACCATCATTCCTGTCCTGCTTTTGTGTACACCCCACTTCGTCCCCCTCTCCATTTTTTTTTAAAGATTTATTTATTTATTTACAAGTCAGAGTTACACAGAGAGAGGAGAGGCACAGAAGGAGAGAGAGAGAGAGGTCGTCCATCCGCTGACTTACTCCCCAATTTGCCGCAACGGCCGGAGCTGTGCCAATCCGAAGCCAGGAGCCAGGAGCTTATTCCAGGTCCCCCACAAGGGTGCAGGGGCCCAAGGACTTGGGCCATCCTCCACCGCTTTCCCAGGCCACAGCAGAGAGCTGGATTGGAAGTGGAGCAGCTGGGTCCCAAATCGGCGCCCATATGGGATGCCAGCGCTTCAGGCCAGGGTGTTAACCTGCTGTGTCACGGCACCGGCCCCCATCCCCCTTTCCAAGTGCCACCCACACCCCTCCAAGGGAACATTTCCAAAGGCAGAGGCTGTGTCTCACTCCTCTGATTCTCCAGCACCTGCCTCAGTGCCTGGCACGTCTCAATCGTTTAATAACTGTGTGTGGTGGCACGGGTGAGTAGGCTGGTGTGTGCATGTAACACCGAGGCTAGAGGTTTACTCTTCAGCATGAGACAAACTCCAGATCCATTAATTAACTGTGTTCACTCATGCACGTGCGCACCCGTTGGTTCAGACACCCTGCTAGGTCCCTGCCCCACAGGGCTTTTCTCTGAAGCATAGAGACAGAATAAACAAGCAGATGAGGCAAAAAAAAAAAAAAAAAAGTTATCTGGAGATTCCTATGGAGAACATGAACAAGGCGAGTGCAGGAGAGGACCTGGGGGCAGCAGGCAGACACCGTGTGGGCAGGCAAACCTCCGATGGGATATTTAAGCTGAGTCCTGAAGGATTAAGGGCCAGGAGGAGCAATAGGAGCCAGGCACAGCCAGGGAAAAACCAGTGCTTCTCTTCCTAAGCTTCTGCATGTTCCTCTGTAAATAGAAGCAATCATAGTGCCCACCTCCTGCTCTGCTGGGGAGCCTGTAGCTGCCCTGGGACGCTTAGTGAGCTGCCGAGCACGTGGAGAGCACTCGACACATGGTAGCCATTGCTGTCCGCCATGGGAGCTATGGGATCGTGCTGCAGACACGGACCGAGCTGAAGCCATGGAAGCCCGCTGCACTTGCCACTTGCTTCTCCGAGTTTTCCCAAACCATCTGTAAAATAATCCGCTCAAGGGTGTTCCTGAGTGCCAGCCCCAGTCTCCCTGGTCTATGTATGCTCTCTAGACTCGCTTTTTTTTTCTTTAAAGGTTTGTTTATTTATTTGAAAGGTAGAGTAACAGAAAGAAACACACACAGAAAGATCTTCCATCTTAGTGGCCACTCTGCTGGGGCTGGGCCAGGCCAAAGCCAGGAGCCAGGAGCTAGGAGTTTCATCCAGGTTTCCCATGTGGGTGCAGGGGCCCAAGAACTGGGGCCATCCCCCACTGCATTTGCAGGCATGTTAGCAGGGAACTGGATCGGAAGTGGAGCAGCCGGGATTTGAATTGGCACCCATATGGGATGCTGGTGAACCAGTGGCTTAAGCCGCTACACCACAGCACCAGCCCCTAGAATCTCTTAGGAAAGATCTATTTATTTATTTGAAAGGGGAGGCTGGCATGTTCTATCTGCTGATTCACTGTCCAAATGATTGTAACAGCCAGAGCTGGGAATACGCCAAAGCCAGAAGCCTAAAACTCCGTCCAGGTCTCCTACATGGGTGACAGGGGCCCAGGCACTTGGGCCAACTTCTGCTGCCTTGCCTGGTGCATGAACAAGGAGCTGGATTGAAAGTGGAGTAGCCAGTGCCAGCATCACATTTGATGGTTTTACCCACTGTACCACAATGCCAGCCCTTCTAGAATCTCTCTCTCTCTTAGATCTATTTTATTTATTTGAAAGACAGAGTTACAGAGAGAGGTAGAGACAGAGAGAGAGAGACAGACAGAGAGAGACAGAGACAGAGTCTTCCATCCACTGGTTCACTCCCTACATGGTTGCAATGGCTGGAGCTGAGCCGATCTGAAGCCAGGAACCAAGAGCTTAATCTGGGTGTCCCATGTGGAGACTTGGGCCATCCTCTGCTGCCTTCCCAGGAGCACCAGCAGGGAGCTGGATTGGAAGTGGAGCAGCCAGGACTCGAACCAGCACCCCTATGGGATGCAGCTGCCACAGGCTGTGCCTTCAACCAGCGGAGCCACAGTGCCGGCCCCTCTAGAATCTCATTAACATGAATGTAAACACTTATAAGATTGATTGATGAGCGAATCAAATGTGACAATGCAATGGAAAGCACCTGACATGCTGGGGACATGCTGGCTGTCCTAGCAAGCACACAGTCCAGTTTGCCAGCGATCAGCTTAACATGAGGCCCCTAAAACTGAAGGGGGAACTTCAAGGAAACTCTGGCAGACCTGGGGCCACCTGAGGCTCACTGAGCCCACCGCCTCCCAACTAGCTGAGAAGTGAGGCCCAGAGGCAAGAGTAGAATCCAGGCTTTCGGCTTTCCAGTCCTGGGTCCACCGGGTGCCTCTCCAGCCTCTCTGATCTGGCCAGGCAGAAGGCACTGCCCTGTCATTCCAAGAGCGGAAGGCCACCTTTCAGGGAAGGGTTTAGGGCACTCGCAAGTTGCGTTTTAGCTCCTGGGAGGCTCAGATAGAAAGAGCAGGAGCAAAACGAAAAATTCCGTCTCAGAGACCAAAGCTTGTCTGCAGCTCAGAGCCCTTGACCCTGTGCGCGCGCTGATAAGGGCGTGTGTGCACATGTATACACATGCACGCACACACGTATGCATTCAAGAGAGAAGAGATAACGGCACTGGCTTCCTGCTCTCTGCCACGGACTCTGACACTTACGCTTAGTTCACGTGCCCACGCTTTCCAGTCTGGCCTTACACGGCCACATGAGCAGAAACAAGCCAAGGAGAACGGTGGAACCAGCGCTTCGTTACACGGACCTTTGTCCAAGAAACACGCTGATAATTTGCCTGGGGCAGTGAGTCAGCAACAACTCTGCCGGTTCCCAGAGGAAGCCCCTGTCTGGGATGACGTGATGTCTCTCCACCTCTGATCCCGCCGCCTGCCCACGCCCCCCTCCCGCGTGTGCCGCCTCAGCCCGAGAGCCCCAGCCCCATCTGTGGAACCTCCCATTGCCATCTGCATGGTGACGAATGCGCATTATATGATTCCAACAGCACAGCCCTGTGCGCTGTTGCTAACCTAGCCCTTCACAGTTAATAATGCAATAGAAAAATGAAGACTTGGAAGACGTCCCAGCCTCTGGCGAGTTAAGTACCAACCAACCGTGGGCGACGTCTGCAGAGTGCCTCCAGCATCTCAGATTGGACATTTGATCTCTGCTTCTATGAATATTCACACTTCCAGGCAGAGTGGTTGATTTAATTTATCGCTGGAAATAAAAGCAGCCTTGGTCCTCCTCGGGTGCGTGGTGGGTGAGGGAGGCCAGCTTCGCTTGGCTTACCCCAACCCTATCAATCTCTGCTTTCGCCCACGAGTAAACCCAGACAGGTGCCCGGGGAAAGCCGCTTGTATCTTCATCTAAACTAATTTTGGTTTTCCTTGCCACTCCTGGCAAAAACAGATCATTCATTTATTTCAGTTTATTTCAAAGAGCACTGGAAGGAAATGGGAGCGTGGAGAAGGTTCTTGGGAAAGATTTCTTCGCTGATAAAAAAGAGACCCACAGAATAAACAGCTCCATCTTTCTGTGTCTCAAGATGTTGTTGTGGTGCAAGGAACTTCTACAGCCCCTTTGCCCACATGAGGCGGGGTAGCTGGAAAGATGACAGATGGCAAAAAGCTGTGTCCTCGATGTTGTTGATAAGTTCCTGATAAACCAAACGTAGAGCTGATCTAGTCCCAGACTTCTTGCTGTAAAAGACAGTTATTCAAGCTGGTTGGATCATGCCTCTGTTACATAAAAGCTGAGGGGCGGGTGTTGGGATGCAGTGGGTTAAGCTGCCAAGTGGGATGCCCAAATCCTATATCTGAGTGCTGATGGGCGTCCTGGCTACTCTGCTTCCAATCCAGTTTCCTCCTAATGAGCACCTGGGAGGCAGCGGGTGATGGGCCCCGCCCCCACGTGAGAGAACTGGACAGAGTCCTGGGCTCCTGGCATTGGCCTGGCCCAGCTCCATCTGTTAGGGGGCATTTGTGTAGTAAACCAATGGGTGGATGGAAGATCTTTCTTTCTCCCTCTCTGTCGTTCTGCCTTTCAAGTGAATAAATACATTTTTAAAAAGAAAAGCTAAATGCATCATCACCACATGAGGCAGCCACTTGTCCAGCTTTCTGCTCATCAACCAGAGTAAGAAAGACACTCACATGTCATGTGCTCTCTAATGTTCCGTTCTATTGTCTTTAAAAATTCAGGTCATGACCCACTAAAGCGATTTCGCAGCTCACTAATGGGTCCTGGTCCACTTTTCAGGGAAGATGGAAGTCACGGGGGAGACAAGCCCCTGAGACACAGCGGAAGGCAGGCCGCGGTGTCGCTGCGGTCGCCGCGTTGACTTGCTCATCCGCACAGCGAGTGCTGCCGCCTGGGGCGTGAGCTCTCTGACCTGGGGGAGACAGGACCCGCGTGGTCAGCCGGAGAGGGGGGTGGGGTGCTAAGGAATGACAGGAGGAGCCTGGCCAGAAGCTGTGGATGGTCTGGAGGGGGTGAGCAGTAGGGAATGTTTTGGGTCAGGCAGGGTGCAGCCTAGACGGGCAGGCCAGTTGGGAGGCCCCCTGGAGGTCTTTGGGAAGGGCTGGGTCCCAGGAAGGCCGGGTTGGTAGCAGCCGCATGGCAGGTTGAGCAGGTGTCACATCAGGAGCTCAGACCGGCAGGAGGCAAGGGGACCTGGTGTTGTGGCGTAGCGGATGAGGCCGTAGCCTGCAACGCCAGCAAACCATGCAGGTACCAGTTGGTGTCCAGGCTGCTCCGCTTCCAATCCAGCTCCCTGCTGGTGGCCTGGAAGGGGCAGCGGAGGATGGCCCAGGCCCTGCTGCCCATGTGGGAGACCTGAGCCAGGCCATTGCCTGCCTCTGAGGGGTGAACCTGTGGATGGAGGAGCTCTCCCTCTTTGTAACTCTTTCCAATCAATAGGTAGATCTTTAAAAAGCAAGCACACGAACAGAACCAAAGCCGAAGGTAAGTGAGAGGGCCTGTGCTCTCGGAGGCTGGCTTCTGCGCCTCGCTTGGTCAGCACAGGCACCGAAAGCTCTTTTGGCACAAAGAAAGGGGCTTCCCATGGGGAGGAATGGAGCGTCAAGGGGCCTCTCCGAAAACGTCCCCTAGCAGCCCACGCCTTAGCCAGCAGGGCTGATGTTGGGATGCCTGTAAATGAAGCCAACACAGAGTGGGCAAGGGTGGCCCGATGGTCTCAGGACAGCCAGCCCTCCCCGGCGCCCCCTGCTGCATCTTGTCCGCACCTGCTTGCCTTCTCGCCGGTTCACAGGGGCCAACATTGTGGCACATCAGGTTAAGCCTCTGCCTGTGATGCCACCATCCTATATGAGTACCAGGACCTGAACCGGCACCCACAGGGGATGCTGGCACCGCAGGCGGCGGCTTCACTCACCACGCCAGAGAGCCAGTGGCTAACATGGGACAGTTTACGTCACACGTGATGTTGATTGTACTATTTCCCTGTCACCTTTGAAAAGAAGCCCTTTTAAAAATATTGACTATTGTTGATTATATGACTATATTATTTATTTTCACTTTATTTGCAAGAGAGGAAGAGACACGGATGGACAGCGAGATCCTCCACCCACTGGCTTATTTCCCCAAATGGCCCATAACAGCTAGGACTGGGGCAGGCCAAAGCTGGGATCTCGGAACTCCATTCAGGCCTCCCATGTGGGTGGCACAGGCCATCAAGCTGTACTCTTTTGATGTAGACACAATTTTAAATTGCAGTGGGTTAATGTGTGGCACAGCAGGTACGTTGATCCTTGGAACATTGTATCCCATATGGGGAACCTGGGTTGAAGTCCCTGGTTCCCTCTCCCCCCACCCCACCTTTTTTGTTTTTGACTTATTTATTTATTTGAAAGCCAGACTTACAGAAAGAGAGGGAGAGAAAGAGAAAGAAAGAGAGAATAAGAGATATCATCCATCCACTGGTTCACTCCCCAAATGGCCACAACAGTCAGGACTGGGTCAGACCAAAGCCAGACACATGAGCAGGGAGCTGGATAGTAAGTAGGGCAGCTGGGATACGAACCAGAGCTCACAGGAGTGCCAGTGTGGCAGGTGGTGTTTAACCCACTGGGCCACAGTGCCAACCCACTGATCCAGTTCTGATCCAGCTTCCTGCTAAGGCACATCTTGGGACCCCAGAGGCGATGGATCAAGTACTTGGGTCCCTGACACCCACGTGGGAGACCTGATTGACATACCGACTTCTGGCTGAGGCCTGGCCCAGCCCCAGTTGTTACTGGTATTTGGGATGTGAATCAACGGTTAGAAGATCTCTCTCTCTCTCTTTTGCTCTCACTCTCACATTCTCGCTCTCTCTGCTTTTTCAAATAAAAACAAATAAGTAGAGGTTGCTGCTGTGGCACAGTGGGTTAATCCTCCACCTGCGGTGCTGGCATCCCAGCACTGGTTCTAGTCCCAGCTGCTCCTCTTCTTATCCAGCTCGCTGCTGTGGCCTGGAAAAGCAACGGAGGATGACCCAAGCGCTTGGGCTCCTGCACCTGCGTGGGAGACCCGGAAGAAGCTCCTGGCTCCTGGCTTCAGAGCAGCGGCCACTGGGGAGTGAACCAGCGGATGGAAGACCTCTCTGTCTCTCTCTCTCTCACTGTCTATAACTCTACATCTCAAATAAACAGATACAATCTTAAAAAAAAAAAAAGCGGGTACTGCAAAAAGCTCATGAAAATGCATGCTAGGAAAAGAAATCTATGTGTGGATTTCAAAAATTCTTGAACCAGAATCAACTTCTGAGCTGCTGTGTGTTTCCATAAACCTGTTGGAGTCCCCTCCTATGTGCTAAGCTGTCCTCAGTGCCGGAGATCGGCCTGGCCGTGATCACAACAGAAACTCCGGCCCCGCCCACGGAGCGCAATGGCCAGCGCGCATGCCTCCCACGGACCCACTACAGTCCGTCTACCTCTTGGGAGACACTCGATCACTATCCTTTGTCACCCCCTCTACCTTTCCACAAGGCCCCCCAAGATCCAAGCAAAGCCTGGTGCTCCCACAGCCCTCTCTATAAAGAAACAAGAAGGGATGTTGCACCCCATGTCACTGGCTGCTTAGAAGAGACACGGGGGCTTTCTCGGCCTGGCTGTTCAAACATCCTGCCTGCTCGCGGGGGAGCCAGCCTGAGGAAGGGGCCTCCGCCTGGCGCAGGGCAGAGCAGGAAGTGGAAGGAAGCTGCCTACCTAGTGGCTGCAGGGGAGCCCCAGGATCGGCCACTCGCACAGCTGCCCCCAGCGTGAGCCGGGGAGGTGGCTCTTTTCTGATATTGTAGCCCGGAGGTTTCTCCTAATAAAAAACAGTCAGGCTCTGGCTGTTGGGAGACGCCCTCCTGGGTTCCCGGCAGAGGATCTGCCTCTGTGCTTGGTTCTGCCCTGAGATATGGCAAGAGGAGGAGGTGCAAAGTCACTTCTGGGACGCGAGCTGTGGCGCGGCGGGACAAGCTGCCACCCGAGGATTTGCATCCCTTCGGAGCCCGGGTTCCAGTCCCAGCTACTCCACACTATTTTTTTTTAATTAATTTATTTGAAAGGCAGAGTTACAGAGAGGCAGAGGCAGAGAGAGAGAGATCTTGCATCCGCTGGTTCACTCCCCAGATGGCCATAATGGCTGGAGTTGTGCCCAACTGAAGCCAGGAGCCAGGAGCTTCTTCTAGGTCTCCCACATGGGTGCAGGAGCCCAAGGACTTGGGCCATCTTCCTCTGCTTTCCCAGGCCACAGCAGAGAGCTGGATCGAAAGCGAAGCAGCCGAGACTTGAACTGGCACCCATATAGGATGCTGGCGCTTCAGGTGGCAGCCTTACCTGCTACGCCTCAGAGCAGGCCCCTATGCCATACTTCTAATTCAGCTTCCTGATAAGGACCTGGGAAGCAGCTGATGATGGCTCAAGTGCTAGGACCTCTGCCACCCATGTAGGAGACCCGGATGGAGTTCTTGGTTCCTGGCTTCAGCCTGGCTTTGCCCTGACTGTTGAGAGGGCATTTATGGAGTGAACAATGCTTGAAAAATCACTGCCCCATCTCTCTGCCTCTCTTTGTCACTCCGCCTTTCAAATAAAATAAGTCTTAAAAAAAACACCCAGACATTTCTGGGTTCACATTTGTGTCTCAGCCTTTATAAAAGGTGTAAGTTTTGGCAAAGGGCTAGGTCTTTGGTGGTTTCATTTCCTCACTTGTAAAATGGGCAGAGTAATGGTTTTCATTCTCTAAGGATGCCCGGAGGACTAAGTTAAACAAGCCAAGGACTTCAGACAGTGCCCAGCACCTCACTGAGACTCAGCTGGTGTCGGTGACGATGGCAGAGCTCCAGTTTTTGGTAAGACCTCTTTTGGCCACAAATAACAGAAATTCAACTCAGACTAAGTGAAGCAAGAATCGGAAGGCGGCTGGCGGCTGGCGGCTGGGGACCCCGAGATGGGTCACAGAACCGGGGAGAGCTGCTGGTGTCGAGGCTTGGGGACTGAACATGACCTGGGGCTCCTGGACAAGTGGCTCCTGCTCCTGGCCACCTGCAAGAGGCCCATGCTGCACCCAGGGCCCAGCAGGTAAACGTCCCAGTGGGGCTGGCACCCAGGCCTAGCAGTGTTTCGGGCTCCCCAGGTGATCCAGTGTTCAGCCAACACAAACTGTAGAACCTCTCATTTCTGCTTCTCTCCACGCTGTTCCATCCTCACCCCCAAAAAGCTCTTCCTACCGCAGCCTCAGACGGCCTCAGTTTATTTGCTAAAGAAAGTCTTGTTTCCATTGCCCATATGGCAATGGACTTGTCCCGAAGCGGCCTGTGTTCACCCTGTGCTTCAGCCATTTTTCTGTAACCCACAAGACCTGGGTTTGCCTCTGCGCTGTCCTCCTGTCCTCTGCCACCATCCCCTGCTTTCCCTGGCTGGGCAGGAAGCCACGGGCCGCAGCCGCGGTCACAGCCGGGGTCACACAGTCCGTGTGCATTAACACTGGAAGATAGGATTCCTGTGTGAAGCCACGGGAAATGCCCATGTTTGTCCAGCTGTTCTGCAAACTGCTGTTGGCCAGGGCAGCCTGCAGAGAGCTTTGCAAAATCCCCAAAGCTATGGACATTTTTCTCACTGTGGGTGTCCACCTTGACCTGCCACCACCTGTTCCCGTGAGCTCGGCTCACTTCCGCCCAACAGAAACGCCGTGTGTGTGTGCATCACTCTCGCAATGCTGGACAGGGGTCTCTGGGCCCTGCCAGAATGAGTGTCCTCCATGCTCCAGTTTTCACGTCAATCAAATGGCACGCTCTGTGCGCCTTGTGTGTGGCTGCTTCCGATGGGCGTGCGGTCTCTGGGAGCCCTCCAGGCTGTGTGTGCAGCTGAGTCCCTCTCCCTGTGTGCACAGAACCCGATGTGCTCCTCTGTCCCTCTGCTGGTGGACTTGCGGCCATTTCTGGTTGTGACCGCTGTCAATCTGGCTGCATTCTCATCCGAGGGACGTTTGACCTCACCGCTCCCGTGTGGAGACTCGGGAGGAGGAGTGCTGCTTTTTGTGCGTCCTTAGCATTGTTAGAAACTGCCAGTTTTCCTGGGCCGGCACTGTGGCGCAGTGAGTTAAAACCCTGGCCTGAAACGCCGGTATCCCGTATGGGCACTGGTTCTAGTCCCGGCTGCTCCTCTTCCGATCCAGCTCTCTGCTATGGCCTGGGAAAGCAGTAGAAGATGGCCAAGTCCTTGGGGCCCTGCACCCGAGGGGGAGACCCAGAAGAAGCTCCTGGCTTCAGATCGGCCCAGCTCCTGCTGTTGTGGCCATTTAGGGAGTGAACCAGCAAATGGAAGACCTCTCTCTCTCTCTCTCTCTCTCTCTCTCTGCTTCACTGTCACTCTGCCTTTCAAATAATAAATCTTTAAAAAAAAAAAAAAAAGGAAAAAAAAAAAAGCCAAGGTGGCTGTATCAGGCACTGACCTGTATGTACTATGGGAGCCAGAATCCCATGGTGGAGGTGCTGTTGCCTCTGCTACCGCAGCCAGCAGCGAAGGCCTCTTTGAGGAGCTGCCAGTGGAGCCAAGACCCGAAAGAAGGGGAGGGTGTGGCCGTGAGGAGCTCGGAAGAGTGCCAGGTGCAGAAGAAAAGGCAGGTGCAGCTGCCCCAGAGCAGGAGAAGCCACAGGAGGCTCGTGGGGAGAGACAGGAGGTCTGTGAGGCTGGCTCGCAGCCACTCACCCTCTCATTCAGCACACAAACGTCTCTGTGTGTGACGCTGTGCTCTAGGCGCTGGGATCTGGCAGCAGACAAAGCAGACATGCGTTTGGCTGCCATGGAACCAGGAGGAAAGAGCAGGAAGCAGGCACAGCGGGCAGCAGGCGGGACCGCGTGGACCGAGGGAAGGGATTGGACTTTCCTCCGGAGCAGGGGGCAGCCACAGCGGGTTTTTAGCAGAGGTGTGAAATGATCCGATAGGCAGGGATGCAGCAGGCGGGACACGAGGCTGGGGCCGCAGCTGTGGTCATGGCAACAGTGAAGCTGGCCTGTGCTCTGGTGTATCTTGCAGGGTGAGCCAACAGGACTTCATGAGAAACTGGTTATGAGGTGAGAAAAAGATGAATCCAATTCAGCTTCTAGGTGCGTAGCCTGAGAGCTGGGGAGACGGTGGTGCCGGGGGGTGAGGAAAAGCAATAGCTTCATTCTGCTACCTGGGAAATGCAAAGGGATGCTCAGGAGGAACGTTCTGGTGGCTGGAAGAGGCCAGTGTGCAGGGCAGAGAGCTCACCTGCTGAGAGTCACCAACATGGCGCAGCAGGTTAAGACACAGCCTGAGGAGCCAGCTTCCCATATGGCACTGGTTCGAGTCCCAGCTGCCCCACTTCCAATCCAGCTCCTTACTAATGTGCTTGGCAGAACAGTAGAGGATGGCCTAAGTGCTTGGGTTCCTGCACCCACATGGGAGACCTGGAAGAAACTCCTGGCTCCTGACTTCAGCCCAGCCATAGCCATTTGGGGAGTGAACCAGTAGATGGAAGATATCACCATCTGTCTGTCCCTCTCTCTATCTGTAATTCTTTCAATTAATCAGTTAAAAAATAACTAAATATCTTTTTAAAAAAGATTTATTTATTTTATTTGAAAGGCAGAGTAGAAAGAGAGAGAGACAGAGAGAGATCCTCCATCCACTGGTTCACTACCCAGATGGCCACAACAGCCAGAGCTGGGCTGATCCAAAGCCATAAGCCAGGAGCTTCTTCAGAGTTCCCATGCAGGTGCAGGGGCCCAAGCACTTGAGCCATCTTCTACTGCTTTCCCAGGCCATAGCAGAGAGCTGGATTGGAAGTGGAGCAGCCAAGACTCAAATAGGAGCCCATATGGGATGCTGGCACTGAAGGCAGCAGCTTTACCTGCTATGCCACAGCGCTGGCCCCAATAAACAAATCTTAAAAAAATCAACATGTAGTCAGCTTTTAAAGCTATGAGACAAGAGAATGAAACCATTCACCTAGGAGAAGAAAGTAGGCCAAGAAAGGGGTGGAGGAATTTCAAGAAATTCTCCTTTCAGAGATGAGGAGGCTGAGATAAGCTTAGCAAGTTGGCCAAGGTCACACAGTATGGCAAGGTTGGTCTGATTCCATGGTCTGCACACTTCCCTAGGTCACCTCAATGCCTGAGATTCCTTTGCTCCCCTGGATAGATGTCATGTGACCTCAAGCCTGGAACTTATCCCTGCAGTGCCTCAGTTTTCTTGTCTGTGAAGTGGGGATAACAGTAATTATACTTCCCACACAGGGCAGTAATGAAAGTGCTGGGAACCACTCCTGGCGCACAGTGATAACAGCCAGTATTGTGACATGAGCCGCAGGGTCAGCCACACTCAGAGGTGGGAAGAGATGGGAAGTCCCACCTCTGCACAGCCAGGCAGGCAGTGCTCACTGTCAGGGACCTAGGATGAGGACATGGCTAAGGCTGAGCCCGCCTCAGACAGGAACACCTTTACACTATTTATTTATTTGACAGAGTTATAGACAGAGAGACAGAGAGAAAGATCTTCCATCCACTGGTTCACTCCCCAAATGGCCACTATGGCTGGCGCTGTGCCGATCCAAAGCCAGGAGCCAGGGGCTTCTCCCTGGTCTCCCATGCGGGTGCAGGACCCAAGCACTTGGGCCATCCTCCACTGCCCTCCCCGGGCCACAGCAGAGAGCTGGACTGGAAGAGGAGCAACCGGGACTAGAACTCGGCATCCATATGGATGCCGGCGCCGCAGGCGGAGGATTAACCAAGTGAGCCATGGCACCGGCCCACCTTTACACTGGTTGCAAGGTAACAGTTGGTGCCATGGTGGGGTCCGGTCACCTGGGTTGCTGAGGACAGGGCTGCAGGCAGAGTGCATGGCCGCCGAGGCCAGGAAGAATGCCAGCGAGCAAATGGAGCCAATGGAGCGAGTACGGTGTGTGTTGAATTACCTGGGCAAACACCTGGTGCATGATGCACAGTCTCCCTTGCCCCCTGCTTTGGGTAGCCGCTTCTCCCTTCCTTGTGGTCACTGCTCTGCCCCCAACCTGTGTGATCTACACACCCCAGCCTCCTGTCCTCAGTGGTTGCCCAAGGGATGGATGGATGCGTGATCTAAGCTGCACCAGCCAGAGATTCCCTACCCCGTATGTTACAGAGAGCAGAGGGCACTCCTTCCTTCCACAGGGACAGCACAGTCTGCATCCTTGCCCTCTGCCCAGCAGCCACAGAATGAACAAAGCCAACGGAGAGAGGAAAAACCAAGAGGTGGAAAGGCCCAGTGGCTTCCTGGATCCACACCCTCCTGTCTCCGTTAGAGCGCCCTCTAGTGAGGAGGGTCGTTGCATTTCCTGCCACATGCTGATGCTGGTTGGCCCCGCAGGCCCTCGCAGCCAGAAAGCTCTAACTGGTTTGTGTGGCTGAGCTCTCCACAGGTGATTCAGTGCTATCATTGAGCCTGCAAGGTTGAGTTCCAGTGCACGGCCTCCTGGCATCTAAATGAACCGAGCATCAGAGTCCATGTGGCCCATTTGTACTTTGTCCCCCTGCCCTTGTGGCTGCTTCCAAAGTCCCTGGGGATTCCTCCAAAAAAGAAGGCCCCAGCTCCTGTGGTCAGGGCGTTCGGAGACAAGGGCCCAGCCAAGAGCAGCATCTTGCTGGGAGACCCAGAACAGCTCAGTCAGCTTCTCGCCACTGTAGTGAACTGCTTAGGGAGGAGGGAGGTGGCTGCAGCCCATGGCCACACGGGGTCACAGGACCCCTCTCGGGAGACCTGCCTTCTGCAGACATGCCCCCTTGACTGGGTCCACCTCCCTGACACCACAATTGGATCAAGCCTTTACTCTTAATCCATGATCCGTTAACTTAAGACGTGAGGGGTCTAAACACCTCAATGAGTCGAGGAACCCAATAATGTGCCCACTGGAGTAGAGCCCAAGACATAGGAGTCAAGTGACGCTGAGTGAGATTCATACAGCACTAGGTCAAAGCCAGTGTCTGGGCTCGGGCGGCCAGGATGCCTGCCTCAGTTAAAGGGATGGGTGACCCATGAATGCCTAAGAGAAGTTCTAGAATCTCATGGATTCTGGTCTTCCCAGAGAGGGGAAGGCACTGGGTGGCACCTGCTTTATTTGCATGTATGTGTCTGTGTGTGCCTGCATATGTATGTGGTGTGCATATACAGGTTTCACCCCAAGGATACCTACCAAGATCCCCAGTGGATGCCTGAAACCATGCATTGCACCAACCCCTACACATACTGTTTCTTCCTATACTTATATACCTATGATAAACTTTAATTTACCAAGATGCAAATAAGAGAGTAATGACTGCTCCTAAAATATACTGTAAAAAGAGTTACACTGGGGCTGCTGCTGCGGCTTGGTAGGTTAATCCTCCGCCTGCAGCGCCAGCATCCCATATGGGTGCCAGTTCTAGTCCCAGCTGCTCCTCTTCTGATCCAGCTCTCTGCTGTGTCCTGGAAAAGCACTGAAAGATGGCCCAGATGCTGTACCAGGAAGCTCCTGCCTCCTGGCTTCGGATCGGTGCAGCTCCAGCCATTGTGGCCAATTGGGGAGTGAACCAGCAGATGGAAGACCTTTCTCTCTGTCTCTCCCTCTCACTGTCTGTAACTCTCTCTCTCTAAAATAAATAAATGAAATAAAAAGAGTTACATTAATGTGGTCTCTTTCTTTTATAAAAAGATTTTATTTATTTATTTGAAAGGCAGAGTACAGAGAGAGAGAGAGAACTAGAGAGAGCCTCCATCTGCTCTGATTCACTCCCCAAATGGCTGCAATAAACAGGTCTGAGCGAGCCCAAAGCCAGGAGCCAGGAAGTCCATCCAGCGCTTCCTCATGGATGGCGGGGACCCAAGGACTTGGGCCGTCCTCTGCTGCTTTCCCTGGAGCATCAGGGAAGACCCTGGATCAGAAGTGGAGCAGCTGGGACACCAACTGGCACTCATATGGGACCAGCAGCTTACTCAGCTGCGCCACAATGCTGGCCCCTCCTCTTTCTCTTAAAATCAGGAATTTTCCACTTAATATTTTTGGACCATGATGGATTGCAGGTACCTAAAACCTGGCAAAGTGAAACCACAGATAAGGGGGAAGTATTGTCTGTATACACGTATGTATACACACTTACACACACATATGCACACACACGCAGGTTCCAGCCTCACACACTCCGCCAGGAAAGAATCAGAGAGCCGGTGAAGAAAAGATGCCAGGGTCCCTTCCACCTGTCTACAGAGCTCCTCCCGGCCTTCCCCTCTTCCCTCCTGCGCCATTCTCTCCATGCTTGTGGCAGCACGGAGCAGGTGCAAGCCTGTGGCCAACAGCCTTTTGCATTGTGTGGCGTTCCTTCGGGAAGCAAGGTGCAAAGGGGATAGGAGGAGCTGGGGGAGGGGAGAGGACGTGGGGACCTTTTACCCCTGAGCCTGGGCACTGGCAGGCCCAGGTTTTCAAAGCTCCAGAAAATGTAGCCCTTGATTAGGCTGGGAAAGCACGGACCCAGGAGGCCCAGCAGCGAATGTGGGTTTGAAGTGTTATTCTCGGCTCTGCACAGCGGCTCCTCCTCGCTCCCTCTGCCTGGAGCAGGTGTTTTTTTGGGGGGTTGGGGAGCAGTAACTCTCTCCCTGCTGAAATGGAGCCTTCGTCTGGTTATGGAGTTCCTGGCTAGGAAGAAGGGGGCTGGGAGAGGGGCCCCAATTCCCGGGCAGTCAGCTAGCTCCCTGCCGGAGCAGGCTGGGGCTGTGCCAGCGAGCGTGTGTGCCTGTGTGAGCGTGGGTGCCCCGGTCTTCCTCAGAGCCCTGTCAGTGGCTACCCTCAGCCTCTGAGGAGATGCTAATGAGATTCCTATCGAGAGTTACAGAATCGTCTATGGCAGATGGTAGAAGGTTAGGTTTTGATTTCTCTCCTTCCACGGTTGTTTTTCTCGAAAAAATGTGCTAACCAATGTGCTGCTGTCTTGTGCTTGATTTTGACACAGCCACAGATTTAATTTTCCAGCCTTTTCATCCGACCCTCGTCTGTCATCAATTCAAGGAGCACAATCCTTTAAGAAACAAAAGCAAATCACTGTCCCTCCC
Source organism: Oryctolagus cuniculus (assembly GCF_964237555.1). Lineage (NCBI taxonomy): Eukaryota > Metazoa > Chordata > Mammalia > Lagomorpha > Leporidae > Oryctolagus > Oryctolagus cuniculus. The sequence continues at coordinate 126,505,150 of NC_091437.1, read as the reverse complement.
ATGCATTCCACATTTGTTTTAAAAAAGGAAGAAATCTTTCGCTTTTTCTCTGGACCTCAGAGATGGCAGCCACCAGTGCTATGGGGACTTTGGTGACCTGGTGATGTGTGATTCGCTTTTCTTATATCATATTTTAGTTCATTTTTCTCTCTCTCTATAAACAGATGTAAAAAGAAAAAATAGTACAGAGTCCGCAAAGAGCAAAGCTACCACTTACTGAAAACCCTCAACCAGCAGGCACCACGCTAAGCAAGGTTCTGACATTACCCTGTTTCATCCTCACATTTATCCTGTAGGAAGCTCACCTTGTTGTTTTTATCCCATTTTACAGATGAGGAGACTGAGACTTAGAGGAAGAAACGTATCCAAAGTCAGAGGCCCAGGAAGTGGTAGAACTAGAACTCAAACCCAGGGCTCAAAGCACTCTAAAGCCAGGGCTTTGAGATGATACCTCCACCTGTTTCCCTGAGGACGACAGTGGGATTCGAGGTGGCAGTCTCTGGAATTCAGGGATATTTTTCCTGATTTCAATCTCTCATCTGGGGGCAGATGCCGAAAGGCTGGTTTGTGGAGAGACATTTGGACGTGACTCATGGAGGCACTGACCCAACCCTAAGGACGCCGCCAGGTAGACCCACCATTGGACAAGTGGAGAAACGGGCCCAGAGTCTGGTGCTTCCGTTGCTCGCCGCTAGGCAGCACAGCGTCCTGACATGCGTAGACTTAAACCTGGACTGTGGGCAGGGCTCGGCAGCGCCGGCTCAGGAGGCTCCACGTGTGTCGGCCACGCTGGGTGCCCTCGGGCCTCCCCTACATGTACCTAGGCCCGGGGTTGGCGGGTGGCTCTCTGCCCGGCAGGACAGCCTGGGCTTTGTGGGGTGGCCAGAGAGGGAGCGTGGAAGCTGGAGCGGTGCCCCTTGTGTCTGTCTCTCCCACAGGGCCACACACGGGGTCAACCCGTTGGCAGCCATCTTTCCTGATAACCTAACCCACGTGGAGACTTGTCGGTGCCAGATAGCCACATGTCAGGCTAACACGACAGACAATCCCACTGCGGCCGTGTCCCTGGAAGGAACAATATTCCTCTTAGAGACTGTCCTTTTGATTCTTCCAGGCCCAGCAGTCAGGTGTGGAAGGTCTTGTAGACGGGGCAGGTGCTGGCGCTCCCTCAACTATTCCTATGAGTGGTGATGGCCTTGCGGGCCCTATGTGATGCCTCCCGTGGCCTAGGCAGCTGCATGTGCTCTTCGCCAAGAGAAAAAGAAAGGGACAGGGGGTAGGGGCGCTCACTCCTCCAAGGACATGGAGGCAGCGTGTCCGAGGATGCCGGGGAGGCTGCCAAGGTCAAGGGGGAAGAGAAACTGCTCCAGCGGCCCAAAGCCATGGCCCGATGTGCCTCTAATGAGAAACAGACGCGCGGCCTGCTCACGGGGGAGGCAGGCAGAGAGGAGCTCTGGTCCTCAGCTGGCCGGCCATGTGCAGGCATTGGCCACAGCCCAGCCACCACCTGAGTAGGAAGCAAATGCAGACGCGAGGTCCGGTATAGGAATGTGTCGGAACCGGATTCAGACTCAGGAATTCTTAGAGCTGAGGCAGCTTAGGTTAAATAGGTCCAGAAATTCGAGGGGTCTGGGGATGAGGGGTGGGGAGGATTCTTCTTGCATGGATAATGAGTCCTTAGTAAGTAAGCACCAGTTAGGTGTCAGGCTTCTTGCTCAGGCGGAGAGAATTCAGGGTGGAGCATAGCATGGCCATGGCCTTCAAAATGCTGCTGTTGGGAGGCAGAGGTGAGCAAGGACTACAGAGCAATGTGGGGGCTGCAGGAGCCCAGACAGGCGGCCCCAGGGCTGCAGCGCCACCCCTCAGCTGCAGGTCCCTTGCTGAATGTCCAGAAAGTAGGTTAAAAAAAAACCTGCCCCAGTGAGCTGTCCATCAGAGCTCGGCCACAACCCTTTGGCGCAAGCTGAGGGTCTCACATTCTAGGCACATCTTACACCTGGGCAGACCCCCACCATACCACCCACAACCTCACTGTGCACGGCCCCACGCCAGTCCCCAGCACGGCGGGGAGTCTGAAGCCAGAGGCTCTGATTTCCAACACCGTCACAGGGCCACGAGATGAGATATATCCCAGCTGGAGTCTCAGTGGCAAGCATGGGTGGCCCCTGGCCGAGTTATCATCCTGGTTCAAAAAGGTGTTGACAACCAACGGGGACTGAACTCAGGAGCCAGGAGCAGGAGCGTGCAGACTGAGCTCAGGGAAGAAGAGCAACCCGCCAAGGAAGGCTTGCCGTGTGGCCGTGGCTGTGGCCACGCTGATCCGAGAGCTGTCCAGCGGTCCTGTCTGTCCTCACAGCCATCCTAAGCAGCAGTCAGGACATGGACTCTATTGCACAGAGGAAGCCACTGGGGCCCTGAGAGCGTCGGGCACCTTTGCCCAAGCTCGCACATCCAGCAAGGGCCCAGGGCGGAGGTCCTGCCCCAGCCGGCCTTAGGGAAAGCTGCGCTGTTCTAGGGGAGGGGGCGACACCTAGAAGTGAGGCTCCCACATACGGTGGCTCCCCTCTCCCGGCTCCACCCCTCTGCCTTCCTTTCTCTCTACATATCTGAAAGTCAGCTGGATCAGGCCAAAGCCAGGAGCCCACAGGTCCACCCAGGCCCCCCATGTGGGTGACAGGGACCCAAATCCTCGGGCCATCACCTGCTGCTTGCCTGGGTGAACATCAGCAGGAAGCTGCATCAGAAGCAGAGGAGCCAGAACTCAATCGGGCACCCTGGGTGGGCGGGGCGGGGGAGGGTTTGGTTTGCAGCATCTCAGGCACCAAACAGCCCCGCCCCTTCCTCCTCCTGCCCACTCTTGCATTTTGACCCTGCTCTCTAGCTGCGGGTCTTCTCACCTGCTCAGGTCGACCACAGCGCCTGTCTCCAGGGACCCAGATCCTTAGCGCCCACCCTGCTGGGAGCTCTGGCCCAGACCCTCCTTGTCAGCCCCACCCCCACCCCTTCCGGCCTTCCGATCCCCTGGAGACAGAGTGGAGTGTTACTGCTTTCAGCCCAGGGCTCCCAGGAGAGAGGGGAGGATCTGGAAGTTTCCTTTCTCTGCTTCCTGGCATCCCCTGGCCGCCAACAGGGCCGCCAGAGTGGGGGTGGGGGTGGGGGGATCCGCTGCTCTGCTCGCGGCATCCCCTCGCCATACGGTCGGTCTGTCTGCAGCAGAGCTGAGTTCCTACTGCTCCCCCGACCCCATTTGACACACCAAGAACAGCATTCCAACAAGGTCCCAGGGACAGGGAAAGCCCACGTCCCGGTGGCCGGGTGGCTGCACACTGGAGGCACCCGGGGAACCACACAAGACGCCCAGGTCTTCGGCAGCGGGGTGGGTTCTTACAGCTCCCCAGGTGATCCGTGTGGGCAGCAACCCTGAGAACCACCGGCCCGGGAGCTGGAAGAGCGGAGGCGGCCGCCCAGGGAGAGCCACCGGCAGCGTCGGAGCAGTGCCAGGGAGGCGGGGACGCTCGGTGACAACCTGGCGTCCGGGTCGCCGGTGCTGGACGGAGCGGGGCGGCCGCATCTCAGGGCCCCCAGGCCATCCCGGTACCCCAAGGCCGGGCCCGGCGCCCCCGGGGTTCCCGCCCGCGCGCAGCAGGGGGGCGCGGATCGCGCAGGCGCAGAGGCGCGCGAGCGGCGGGGCGGCGGCCCGCTCGGCGGGCGGGGGTGACTCACGGCGCGGGGGCGGCGGCCGGGGGCGGCCCGGAGCCAACTGCAGCCGCCGCGGGCGCAGCCTGCCCGGCAACAGCCAGCGCCGCCTCCGGGAGGGGAGAGGGGAGGAGAGAACAGAGGAGGGGGCCGCGGAGGCCCTGCAGGTGCGGCGCGGCCCGGGGAGGGCGCGTTCGAGCCGAGCCGAGCCGAGCCGAGCCGGGCGCTCCTTTGTTCGGCGCCCCGCCTGTGCGGAGCTGCCGAGGCTGAGTCACGGCTGGCGGGAGGCTGGCGGGAGGCCACGTGGGCCCCGGGTGGGATGCGCCCCGTCCCGAAGCTGCCCTGGCTGACCCGACCGAAGGGACAAAAGCCGGGGAGCGGTGGCCTATGTACCACCCAGCCCTTTGGGGACAGTCGGGACTCAGGCCACATTCACCCTGAGCAGATCAGAAGGCGACGACGCAGCCGCTGCCCCCCACCCCCTCCCCGGGGACCCCGATTTTTTAAGCGCTGCTCGCCAGGGCCCTGCAGCCCCGTGGCCCGGGAAGGAGGTGCCATTGCTACTTCGTGTACCCCCACCTGCCCGAGGGCTGGGGGCCTCTGGAGGGCCCCGTTCGCCGGGGATGAGATTCCAGAGTCCTGGGGAAAGCCCCCGGGGGTTGGTGCAGGAAGCTTTGAGAGTCAGGGGTGCTGTGGGGGGTGCCGCTGAATGACAATGGATCACTCTGTCCGCGGCTGGCGGAGGTGCGGGTCGAGCCTGGGCCTCGGGGGGGCCGCGTTTATAAGTCCGAACCCAACCCACTCCGCAATTCCCACGCTGCCTTTCAGCCTCCCCGGGCCCCCGGTGCCATGGAATACCGCAGGGGCAAGCGGCATCGGCCCCGCTGGTGCGCCTCTGACCTTGTTCCGGTTTGGTGCGTGAATGTACGCCTGTCTCTCCCTCAGAGGCGGGAGAGTTTGTGATGTCTGGATACGTGTCGGTTGGGGTGGATTTTTATATAATCTCTCGTTTAAAGGCTGCTAGTCTATCAAAAGAGGATAGAGAAAAAAATCGCTGAAAATTAGGTTTAAGACAAATTTATCCCTTCGCTTGGCAAATGTCATCTTATCTTGTTAGCAGCCCAAAATGAAAAACGGGGAATAAGAAATACATTTCCAACAATTTGAAGGCCTGGAGGTAGATTACGTTGGCTCAAATCTCAGCATTTCTACTTCTCTGGATGAGGTTATAACCTGCCTCAGTTTCCCTATAGAGAGAATGTGGTATAAATACCCAGCCTACACTTACTTCATAGCACATATCCTATGAAGAAATTTCAAGTGTTGTATTGTGTAATCTCCACTCTCCAAAGAAGGAAACTGAGGCAGGGGTGGGTGTAGGTACCAAGCCTGTCCCCCATTGCAACCCTGGCCTCCTGGAGCTGGTAACCACACCTCTTCTCTCCTGATTGGCTGTCAGACCTGGGCCTTGCGTGTCCTCATGAATGATCATAATGGTTAACATTTTTTTGTGTGCAGTAGCTAGTGTGACCACTTTCCACTTTCCTGGAGTTAATTCATCTAATTTTTGCTATCACTCCATGCTGAGATGGGTTGTGGGCATTTGGCTGGGCTGTGGTGACCAGAGAGGCTGAGACTTACCCAAGACCACACTGCGAGGAAGAGGCAAAGCCCCTGGCTCCTAGGCCTGGGGTCGCACTGCTGACCTTAACCAACCTCCTGTTGTAGTGGGGGAGGGGCTCCCCGCTCTCCTGACCCATCTGAGCTGTGTGCGTTCCTTCCGGCTCCCTGCCTCTGGGCGCACAGGTTGGGTCTGTTTGTTTTTTGGCGGGTTTATGATTCTTCAGGCCTTTGCCAGCTGGTGTTTAGATGGGGCAGTTTCGAGGCGCTCTGAAAGGCTGTGAGGACAGGCAAGGTGTCTGATCCACAGGTGACCGTAGGCACCTTCAGTGAGGCTCATTCCCAGCGGGCTGGTGGAAGGTGGAGTGGGGTGGTGTGTGTGAGCCCAGAAGGCGGCTTCTCCCCCAGGGGCTGAGTGGCACCCCCTTGGTGTAGGGGAGTGGTTTACCAGCCACGCCCTGGGGAGAAGGAAGAAAATGGCTCATCACGGGGCAGGTGCCAGCTGCTGAGCTGGGAGCCGGCTTCCTCTGCAAGGACCTAAGACAGGCTCGCTGCTAGGGGCACAGTGCCCAGCCCTCAGCACACATCCGTCCAGCTCTTGGCAGTGCAGGGAGCCCCTCAATCCGGGAGACGGAAGTTGGCACACAGCAGCTCTCAGCAATTGTTTGTTCAATAAACCGGTGAGTGATGTCCTTTGATCCCTACAACTTCAAGAAGGAAAAGGAAGAGAGATCCTCATCTCCTCTGATCCCGAAGAAAGAGTGGGAGTTTGGAGTCCAGCCGAGGACCCACGGGCACGAGCTGTGTGTCGCGGAGCAGCAGTGGGGACAATATATGTAGGGGACACATTTCCAGAAACTGTTCAACATTTATTTTTATTTATTTGAGCGGGGTGGGGCAGATGTGGTAGCTTTGGGATCCGCATGGAAGGAAGACCTGTGCTTCCGGGAATGGAGAGACCCTACCGGTACTTCCGGGAAAGAAAAGTCCTTGTCAAGGTCCCTGCGGGTGCCTAAAGGTCAACCAATGAGGATCAGACCCGCCTCAACCTTTAATCCCCACGCCCTGAATCTATAAAAGGAGCCCTCCCAACCTCTGACGCGTGACTTCCCTGGCCCCCACTCTGTTGGGACCGGGGAACCTCGCCCGGGAGCGGAATTCCAATAAAAGCCTGTGAATTAATTGATGCGTCTGCCTGGGAAGATTTGTTACGCACCAGACACCTTACAAGATGGAGATGGATCCTCCGTCTGCTGGCTTACTCCTCAAATAGCTGCAATAGTCAGGGCGGGGCCAGGCCAAAGCCAGGAGGCTGGAACTCAACCCAGGTCTCTCCCATGGATGCAGACTCAAGTCCTGGAGCCGTCACCTGCTGCCTCCCAGGGTGCACATTAGCAAGGAGATGGAATAAGGAGCAGAGCTGGACTTGAACCCAAGCACTTGGACGTGGGGTGTGAGCGTTTTAAGATTTTATTTATTTATTTGAGAGGTAGAGTTACAGACAAAGAGAGAGGCATAGAGAGAGAGGTCTTCTATCTGCTGGTTCACTCCCTAAAATGGCTGCAATGGCTGGAGCTGGGCTGATCTGAAGCCAGCAATCAGGAGCTTCTTCCAGGTCTCCCACGTGGGTGCAGGGGCCCAAGGACTTGGGCCATCTTTTACTGCTTTCCCAGGCCACAGCAGAGAGCTGGATTGGAAGAGGGGCAACCGGGACCCGAACTGGCACCCATATGGGATGCCGGCGCCACAGGTGGAGGCTCAGCCCACCACGCCACAGCACCGGCCTTGGGGTGTGAGCATTGAAGCAGCATTTTAACCTTGGTGCCAAATGCCCGCCCCTCTACAGAACAATTATCTGAGGAGGGAACTGAAGCTGAGAGGCGCAGTCAGCCAGCTGGTACACAGTGGACGCCTGAACTTCAACCCGGGACAGAGAGCCTCCGGGCTCTTCCCACTCCACACCCAGAAACACACCCAAACCATTCCTGGTTGCTGGAGCAGGGGAGGGGTGTGAGGATTCGAGAGAGGTTCCCTGGGCTTTGCCAGCACCCCAGGCTCCCCTGGGAGGGATGTGTTGGGCTGAGCCCTCCCGGGAGGAGGCCTGGCTGGGAGGAAAGCATTAAAGCATTTTGTCCATTGTGGAGAACCTGAGCAGAAATCAGCGTGACTGGGACAGTGGGGTGGGGAGAGCATGTGTCACTCCCAGAGGGCCTGGCAGCAGAGCACTTGATGGGGAGTGGGGGGCTTAGAAGGTCCTCCTAGCCAAGCCCTGGGCCTGGGGCCTCTCATCTGGCGCTGGCTCCTTGTGTGCAGGCAGTGACCCTGGAGGGGACATTTCTGGCCAGCTGTCTTGTCACCTGGGGTCACTGCAGGGTTAGATTCGGATCTCCTAGCTCCTAGGGACGGAGGCATTTGGCACCCATTGCACAGGTGAGGCTCAGAGAGGTTAGGTCACTGGCCGCTTGCCAGGCCCCTTCACCCCACCCTGGCCGTACCCCTAGTGCACGCACAGCCGTGCACCTGCAGCCCCAGGCCCCATGTGTGCGGCGCTCTCCTGCACGCTCCTTGTGGGGCTGCCCAGCAGGCAGGCTGGCATTACCTAATTGCTGGCCGCCTTCTTTTGTCACTTCATTTTTCCAAGCTGCCTGGCTCTGACAGTCTGCATCTCAGACAGACAAATGAGACTCCAGCCTTGTTCTGCCTGAGCTCCAGCAAAAGGAAGAGATCACAGGCTCCCGCCTCCCTGGAGCGGCAGCCAGGATTCAAGGCACAAAGCGCTGGGGGCAGAGGATGTCTTCCGCAGACGACAAAGCCCAGGCCCATGCCCTACTTACGGCTGTGGCTTCTCTTATTGGGCTCCGCCTTCGGCTGCGAGGTGCCTGGGGGTCAGCGTGCGGGTGCTGGGACGTGATCATCAGCCGGCACCCCTGGGAAGACGAGCCCTTGCTAGAGCCAGCCCCTGGCATCCTGAAAGCCTCTCCTGCCTCAGCCAGATGGTTGTCTCTGCGTTCAGGAAAGAATCTCATCAGAGGAATGCCTACTGCTGCGCGGCCTCACACAGGGGAGCAGGTGCAGGCTGCCCGGCTGCAAAAGCAGTGTCTCGGCGCTCCAGCCCCAGCGCTGAGGCATCCGCCTTCCTAAAGACGCTGACCATGAGCTGGCCTCTTCTTGTCTTGTCCTAGCCAGTAGCTGGGCTGGATAGAGCAACCCTCACTGGCCTGTGGCTCTCCCCAGGGCAGGAACCAAGCCCACATGGGCCTGGTATCTTCTGGTCCCTGAGCTCACTGGCTGGGATCAAGCACTGATCTGAGGGAGGGTTAACTCTCCTGACCCTCACCTCATGCCTGGGAGGTCTTATTTCCGTTTTTCAGATGGAGAAACTGACACACAGAAAGATTATCTGACACATGAGGAGGTCAGGGGCTCCAGAGTCCAGGTTCGTAAACTTCACAGTACAGTGAATAAGTAAGGAGTGAATGAATATGTAAATGGGTGGATGGATGGATGGAAGAATGGTTGGATGGGTGGATGATTGGGTGAATAGATGGATGAGTAGAATGATGGATGGGTAGGTGGGTGAATGGGTGGGTGGATAAAAGAATGGTTGAGGGGGTGGATGGGTGGGTAGATGGATGGATGTGTATACGGATGGATGCATTGATGGATGGGTGGGTGGGTGGATAGATGGATAGATGGAGCAGTTAATGACATAGAGAAAGTGACATCAAAGTTCTCTGTCCAAAATTAGTTCCTCTATTCAGTTTTTAGGATCTATGCATGTGCTGTTGAAAATCTTTGGAGATTTAAGATTTGCCACCTCCCAAAAATGCCCCCAAGAAATTGGCAGCAGCAGCTACTTGCCAGGCACTGTGGCCCTGGAAATGTCTCCAGAGGGCTAAGCTATGGTGAGATGGGGTGTTCTGCAGGGAGTGGATTGCGTTACCCACAGCGCGGTCTCGGGCAGGGGCACAGGCCTGGAAGCCAGTGGACACAAATGAGAGCCAAAAAATGCCAATGCCCAGCAATTACTCATCTGATCTGCCTTCTCTGAGCGGGCCTGCCCTGGTGGTCCTGTTTCTGGTCTGCTGGGCAGGCTGGCCGCGACCCTCGCTCTCCCCGGCTGTCCCCATCCCTCCCTTCCCTCCACCACTCCACCTTTGGCCAGATTCCTCTTCTCCTTGTTCCAAGTCTTTGCTGACTTGGATCTGCACCCTCGCTTCCCTCCCTCATCCCTTTTCCTGTCTTCCCTGTCCTGGCCCCCTGTGGCTTAGCCTGAGCTCTAAGCATATTACCGGGCAGGTGGCAATGAAGACGCCTTCTCCCTTCCAAGTGCTCGGGAAAGAATGCAAATGGGTGACCTCTAACCCAGGACCGAGCCGCTGAAAGGTTCCAGGGCCTGACACTGCCTGGTGGGTAGGAGCTTCGGGCTGCCTGCGTGCCCTGGTGTAATTCTGCTTGCCCCTTGGTGGCACCGGGGCGAGTAGCAGGCACTCAATGAAGGTGACCGCGGTGGTCCTGGGCATTGCTCTGCAGAGGACCGGTAATGAGAACCTCAGCGAAGGAGGGAGTCAGCGCACAAAAGCTTGAACTCCTCAGCTCCGTCCCTTGAACCGCATGGCCACGGCATGAGGTTATTCCCATTTGGCAGATGACAAAACTGAGGCTTGAGAGTCTAACACACCAGGCTCACCCGGGGCCTCTGATGGCCAGAACCATGTTCCCATCACTGTACCTTCTCGTGTCTCACCCTGGGCTGCTGATCACACCTGCCCCACCCCCAGGAAGCCCCCGTGGTCCCACCGTGTCCTCTTCTTGCCTGCGCGGTGCTGAGTGTTTTGGGCACAGCTGCACAGCCCTGAAGACTGTGGCTACCGCAGACCCTGGCCTCCAACCTCAGCCATCCCTGGACATGCCTACCCTCTCTCTGTTCCCTTCCTTACACCCCAGACTGTCCCTTCCCTCCCCTTGGTCCCCTGGCTCACTCAGCGGATGGCTTCACTCCTGCTGGCCTTGAGCACCTGGAGCACACCCCGCCCAGTCTGCTGAGTGTGTCTCTCCGTGGACAGCAGGTGTTTAGGCTCGCTCCGCTCTCTTGGGAGGGGCTACAGACCACGCCTGCTCTGTGCCCTCCCCACGCGCTCAAGTGCCCTCAGCACAGCCACAGTGGCCGTGGTCTTCGACTCCCCAGCCTCCCTAAGTGGGAGCAAAGTGGACTTCTCTGTGCCGACTGCCCAGTCTGTGGTCCTGTGTCACCGTGAGAGCACATGGACTAGGACGCCCCCGTTGTCCCGTCTTCTGACCTAGGACCACTGGGGCCGCACTTCCTGTCGGGGTAGTCCCCCACCCCTGGGTCCTCGTCATCACGAGCTGCCGCCTGTGCACACGCCCTATCCTGTCCCTGCCTGCCTCGCCTCTGCGTTTTCCACTCCGCTCCCCGACATGTCCAAAACACACACGTGCACACACACGTGAACACACATACCAGTTCCTGTGTTAGTTTGGTTCAGACTGTAGCTGCTGTTGTAGCGTGCCCCCCTGAATACACAGGCAGGCCCTCTTCTACAACTCTGGCAACACCTAGCATCTGTTGATTACTTCCAAATACCACACAGCTCACCACTTCACATGATCCATTTCAGAATCGTATTTTCAAAGTCAAAAGTAATCGAAATCATGGTCATCACTGTTTGCCATTGGGGACCTGCAGGACCTGTGAGCTGGGGCTGGCAAGGCTGGCCTGGCCTGTCTCTGGTACCCATTTCAACTGGGGTGTGCACAGAGTGGGCAGTGCCTCTGACACCCACTGCCTCACCCACCCAGTGCTGTCTCTGCATTCAGCGCTCAGTGTGCAGTTAGCCAGCAGGGGTGGGCAGGCAGCCAGACCACTGGCAGGTACAGCCCCCTGTGCATGGGTGGAAGGGATGATATTGTCACAAATGCTGTAAGCCCTGGGACATGGTGGCCGTGTTTCCAAACCCTTGATCTGCCATTGAGACAGAAGTGATCAGGATGAGCTAACCACACATCTATGGAATGGACTCTCGTTAAGACCCGGACTATGTCTATCAAGGCCCATAGGCGTAAAGCCAGGGCCAGGGACCAGCGCTGGGGCCCAGTGGGTAACGCCGCTGCCTGTAGCACCAGCATCCCATATGGGCACTGGTTCGTGTCCTGGCTGCTCCAATTCTTATTCAGCTCCCTGCTAGTGTGCTTGGGAAAAGTAGCGGTGGATGGCCCAAGTTCTTGGCCCCCTGCACCCATGCAGGAGACCTGGAAGAAGCTCCTGGCCCCTGGCCCCTGGCTTCAGCCTGACCCAGCCCTGGCCGTTGCAGCCATTCGTGGAGTGAATCAGCGGATGGAAGACACTACCACCTCCCCACCCCGGCCAACTCTGCCTTTCAAATAAAAATTTAATCTTAAAACACACACACACACACACACACACACAATAAAGCAAGAGCAAGAGAGGTCTGTGGTACCTTCTACCCTCCCTGGCTCGTGGCTCCCAGAAGCAGGGACTTGTCTACAGCACTCCCAATCTGTAGCTTCTCTTTCCACAGTTTCACTTAATCTGTCATCCACTGCCTTGCACAAATATTAAATGGAAAATTTAAAAAAGAACACTTCGGATAACTTTTATAACCTATATTGTTATAATGACTCTAGCTGATTATTCATTGGTGTTGTTAACCACTTCCTGCGCCGTACTTAGAAACCCCACCTTATTATGTAGGTGTGTAAAGGAGAAAACCGGTGCATACAAGGTTTGGTGCTATCTGCGCTTCCAGGCATCCCCTGGGGGGGCTCGGCCTGGCTGCCCGGTGGAGCAGGCTCCCATGCAAAGAAGCAGGAGGAGACCGGAAGGGAAGGGACCAGAGCACCATGGTGGTCCTGGCGTCTGCTGGAACCCAGCAGAGCCCCGGGCAAGAGAAAGCTGATTCGGGCCGAGACCGGGCACACCGCCTGGTGCAGAGCAAGTGCCCTGTGCGTGGTGGCCTTGGAGGTGGAGATTTTATGGGAAGGAATGAAGGATCCTGAGCATAAAACAAGCCCCAAGGCGCAGCCTGTCCTACTCCAGCGCCTGTGCGGTGGCTGGGAAGCCCACCCATCGCCGCGTGGCCCCACCTCCCTCGTGTCTCCTAGGAGGCTGACCCGCCCTGGAGGGGACAGAACTCCGCAGGCCTGGTGGCTTTGAGCTGCGATGTCATCGCCGCTGACACCATCCGATCTCTCCTGCCACTTCTGCCTTCAGACCAGGACTGCGAGATGCTCTCCTCGGCTCTCCTGGGTCAGGCAGCACGACCCAGCGCACCAGCGACAGAACTCGAGACTCATCTAATCAGCTTCCATAAAAGAATGAACCAGTTCCTTAGAGTAAACCGGCCTCCCTCTGTCTCTCTCCTCTCTCTCCACCAGTACAAAGCTGGAGCTCATTTGGGTCTCGCTGCAGTGCAGCAAGAGTAACTTGTTATTGTCCCCATTTCACAGATGAGGAAACTGAGGCCCAGGAGTCCCAAGGCCACAGACGACCTGGAGTGTGCAGGCTGGGAGCACAGTTGAGTCACCTGCTCCTGCGCACACAGGCCTACCTCGTGCATGGTGGCTTGTCCAAGGACCGCTTTGCCAGGAGGGGTTAATGCAGTATCGAAGCCCCACCTGGGGGTGGGGTCTGGGGGGGGGGAGCATCTCAACCCTGGCTGTACCTCCTGATCCTGAGGGGCGTGGCCTCTCAGGCCCAGACCCAGGGAACTGGAATCCTGCAGGGAGGTGGGCCCAGGACAGCTGGGGTGGCTGGGGCGGCCAGGCACGGTGCTGGCGGCTGCCTGGGGAGGAGGCACTGTGCACACAGATCTGCTCCATGCCCCTCCTCTCCTAACCCCTCCCCTGGGGCCACAGAGCAGAGGCCAGGATGGCTGACCTTGGCCCTGACCTTGGCACAGCTCTGCCTTCCCCAGCTCCTACACACCCTCTGGTTAGCACATCACGCCAGCAGCCAGGCAAACTAGCACAACCCCTGCGCCCCAGAGAAAAGGGACCAGAAGAAGCCTTCCTTTTTTTGTTGTTAATTGGGTCAGGAGAAAAACAGAATTACAAAAAATGCAAGTCATGGTGGAACTCCTGTCGTTTTTCAGGATGCTGCTGAGCCTTGCAGCATGTGAGAGCCAGAGCCCCTCGAGGGGCTGGGCTGACCGTGACCACACCCACAGCAGGGACCGCTAGCCACCCGGGACGCATTCGTGTGCCAGGCGCTGGGCTGGCCGCGGGTCGGGTCCTGCAATATCCCCACCTAGCCTCTTCCTTTTCTCTATGAAGGGGCGGGGGCAGAGCCAGCCACTAGGAAGTAGGAAGTGCCAGGTCTGAGTGGGTGGCCTCTCCCTTCTCACAGATGGACTCAGGTGACCCAGCCGGCCGACACATGGGTGGCCGGTGTGCTTTGGTGCTCCCGCCAAAAAAATCCACCCCTCACTCCTGGTGTGCTCTGTGTTTTGGAGAAATGGGGTGGGGGGGTCGTTCATCCTGCTGAGCCTTCGCATGGTGGGGTGGGCCTGGGAGAGTAGCGTGCAAGCTCTCTGGGGGTTCACAATGCACCAGGCTTGGCAGGAGCTCCGCTCCCCTCTCCACGCCCTTCTGCTGGGTGTCCCCTAGGAAGGGCTCACTGGCCTGTCTGAGCGTCTGTCCCTGGAGCCTTCCCGGTCTGCGCCCACTGCAGATGCAAACCAGCAGGCTGGGAAAGGGGGGCTGGCGTAGGGGCAGGGAAGACCAGCCAGCCTAACACCCTGTGCTACGAATGTCAGTTTCCTCCTTACGGGAAACAACGTGCTGGGTCCTTCAGCTCCTGAACTTGAGCCCTGGGGCTGCAGGACACACAGCAGGTGCAGCTGGGGAGCTCAGACCTCACTGGGGGTCAAGGGGCAGCCACAGCTTGGCGTGCAGTGCCGGGATTCTGGCATCCAGAGAGCATCCCCAAGTGTTAGCCCAGGGGAGGGCACCAGGACTTCAGGGAGGGGATTGTCTACTCAGGGGGACCCTGGGAAACTATTCTGAACCAGATGTGACCACCGAGCATGCCAGCCACACCTTCATTGTGTGGGCAGCTCTGCCTGGCTTCATTCTCCAGTGGGTTTTTTTAATTTTAAAGATTGTTTATTTATTTATTTGAAAGTCAAAGTTACACTGAAAGAGAAGCAGAGGCAGAGAGAGAGAGAGAGAGAGAGAGAGAGGTCTTTCATCAGATGGTTCACTTCCCAAATGGCGGCAGTGGCCAGAGCTGCGCCTATCTGAAGCCAGGAGCTTCTTCCGGGTCTCCCACTTGGGTGCAGGGGCTCAAGGACTTGGACCATCTTCTGCTGCTTCCCCAGGCCATAGCAGAGAGATGGATTGGAAGTGGAGCAACCGGGACTCGAACCAGCGCCCATATGGGATGCCAGCACTGCAGGCAGTGGCCTTACCTGCTACGCCACAGCACCAGCCCCTCCAGTGTCGTTGTTGTTTTAGTTTTCATTTGAGAGGGAGGGAGGAATAGGGGGAGGAGAGACTGTAATGGCTGGAGCAGAGCCAGGGCTAAACCCAGAAGTGAAGAACCGAGAGAGAGAAAAAGAGAGAGGGAGAGAGAGAGAGCGGAGTGAGAGAGAGAGCAAGTGAGCGCAATGGCTGGAGCAGAGCCAAGGCAAAACTCAGGATCGAAGAACATAACCCAGTTCTTCCACATACAGGGCAGGAACCCAATCACTTGAGCCATTGCTGCTGCCCGCCACCGCCTGCATTAGCTGGAGGCTGGATTCAGAGGCCGGGGCTGGGGATGAAATCCAGGCATTCTGATGTGGGACCGCAGCAGCTCCACCGTGGACTAAACATCCACTCCCGTTTGTTTAAGTCTTTTTGGTTTCTGGGTTCTTTTGCCCATGGACTCTTCTTTTAACTGGACCTTAGGTTCCTTGAAGGCAGGGACTGTTTCTAGAGTTTTTGGACCCCTTCAAGGAAGAGGTGGTGTTGAGCATCTCGGCGTGGGTACCAAACACTGAGCTAGTGATGCAAGGTGATTGATTAGGGGTGGGGACCTCTGAGCTTGGCAGCTGGATCCATGCAAGGTGCAGAAAGTCAAATAAGGACAAAGTCAGAGACAGAGACGCTTGGTGCTGCAAACAGCCCTTGCCATCAGAGAAAAGGGAAACCTTTAGCCAAGAGGAAGAGGCAGGTGGGCAAAGTGAATGGTGTTTAAAGTGTGGTCACCATCTGACGTGTAGTCAAATAGAACTATGAAATTAATTTCAAAGTCAAATATCGCATTAAGGACCATGTGCCCTTTTGGGTTATTAAACTACTGCTCGGTTGTATCACAAAGGAGAGAAAAGGATCAGGTACTATACCCTGCAAAGGCCTCTAGGTTCTGGTCTGGTGAGGAAAAAGAGGCAAATGCGTAAGGTGGGATTGAAATGCTCTTCTTATTGGGGTAGTGAGTGTACCTTGGCACTCACAGGTACTACAAGGCTGTGGGGACGAGCAGGGACGGCTGCTCCGCCCTGTCAGCACCTGGAATCCCACCTCCAGAGGCAAGCACTTTGAGCTCCTAGACACATTCTTCAGGCATGTTTCCCCACAGTTTAGTTCCATTTTGTTTTTGAGAGAGAAAAGGAGGGAGAGAGAAAGAGAGAGATCTTCCATCTTCCATCCACTGGCTCACTCCCTGGATACTTGCCATAGCTAGTATGAAGCCCGGAGTCAGCAGCCCAGTCCAGGTCTCCCACATGGGTGTCTGGAGCCATCACCATGGCCTCCCAGGGTCTGCCCTGACGGGAAGCGGGAGCCAGGAGCCAGGATGCCGAGTGTCCCAACTGCTAGGCTGCATGTCCCTTCCCTGCACCACAGGTTCAGTATTCTATTTTTTGATTCTTTTCAGTTGAAACATGTATTAGCTACTTACTCCAGAACAGGAGAATGTGGCTTGTGTGTTGGGTACAAGCATGCACATGTATGTACATGCATCTATTCTTCGCCTTATTTTTGGATATGTTAGTATGCAGGATTTAAGTTGATGGGCCTCTGTAAACACTGCTAAATATTGTTCGTACCTCAGTATCAGAGTTTATTTTATGGATACTTGTGTTTCCTTTCATGTACTCCTTTTTCTTTTTCCTGTAGTTAAAAATCGCTTTATTTTTTTACATTTGCTTAGCTTCCTGGGTGCCTCCCCTAATTCTTCTTAACCTCCACACATGCAGCAAGCTCTCAGCTCTCCAGTCCTTGCTCTGCTGAATCCAGATGTCCAGTGTCCTCTACCCTGTGGCTCTGCGCTGAACTGACAGCTCTGTAGATTACTGTACCAGAGACTTCCCTCCACTGTCCCCTGTGTCGGACTAGCTGTTTCCTGGGCCACTTTTTGTTGTTTTACTCCCTTGTTTTGTTGGAGAACACCCTTCAGTAGTTTCTTGAGAGAAGGTTGGTGGAAAGTGAATTCTTTGAGACTTTGCATGTCTGAAAACTGTTTTTAGTTTAGCCACACATCTAATTGGCAGTTTGAAGTCATTTTCCTTCAGAGTTTCAAAAGCATTGCTCTGTTGCCTTCTGATTTTCAGTAGTGTTGGGGCAAGTCTGAATTCCATTCTGATCCCTATTCTTTGTATTTTCTTCTGGAAATTCTTATGCTCATCTCTTTATCCCTTATGTTCTAAAATTTTACCTTGGTTTATCTATTTTTTTAATCCAGTGCCCGAGGAACTTGGTGCAAATTCTCCTGTATTCTTTCCTTAGTAATTTATTGCTCCCCCCTTTTGGCTTCCTTCTAATTCCTCAAGGAGACTGAGTTCAGTTTAGTGGAAGTTTCTTCGGCTTTGTGCATTATTTCAGCTTTGGGGTTTTCTGAGTTTCCTGTTTGCTTAGCTGGATCCCTGGCTTTTGTGTTAGAAGCTTGCCCTAAGTGTGTGACTTTCTCTTTGTGTTAAGAATGGTGCCCTTATGGGATGGGTGTTGTGGCGCAGCAGGTTAAGCTGCTGCTTGGGGAATGCATAGCCCCTATCAGAGTGCCTGGGTTCAAATCCCAACCCTGCTTCCTATTCCAGCTTCCTGCCGATGTACACCCTGGGGCACAGGGGCTGAGGACTCGGGCACTCGGGTGCCTGTCACTCATGAGAGAGACACAGATGAATTCCCAGTTCCCGGTTCAGCCTGGCCCAGGCCCCACTCTCGGGGCATTTGGGGACATGAACCAGAGGAAGATGCCACTCTCAGTTCTCTGTCTCTGTCGCTTTGCCTTTCAAATAAAAATGAATAAATAAACATTTAATAACATGATGCTCTTACAAGCTGTTTGGGTGTCTGGGTATGTATTTATTAAACTTCTTTTGATCTTGGGTCCTGGAGGCAGCTTACTCCGTGTTTTATTCCGTTCATATTCTGTTTAGCTGTGACCTTGGGCGAGCGACCTGTCCCACCAGAAGGCGTGTCCACATATGTTAAGGTGGAGATGGAGAGAACAGTAGTGATGGGACTGGCCAGTGTCAGTGACCCTGGGGTGGCGTTCACCTAAAATTCCTCACTTGCCTCGCCCTGGCCTCAGCCTCCCTAACAACCTCACGCAGTACCTTGGAGTATGCAGTAAGAAAATGCATTGCAGGTGTTTAGCACCGAAGTGGCGAATTCTAGATGCTCAGTGAATATGAGCTGCTAGTTAGCAGACTCGGGATGGAACCTGGTTCATGGGACATTTGGGGCATTGGCCATGAATGAGAGGAACAGAAAAGGGAAAATGGAGAGAAGACAAAAAGACAGTGTGAAGACAGAAAAAAACAAATACAATCCACCCAAGAAAGGCAAACGGGGAGACAGGCGACACCAGCAAGGACAGAGGCTGCCGCTGCTGCCGGAACGCCCTCCCCGCGAGAAGGAGCGAGCTCAGGGGCACAGCCTGGAAGTCTTCTCTCCTAGGCGAAGCAGCAGCTGCCTGTGCCCCTGGAAGGAAGTCACCTTCTCGCAGGCGCGTCCCCTTGGTTTCCACACGCACGCGCTCTGCGGCCGCCTCGCCTTGTTCCAATCGATCGTTTGCGTGCTGGGCCTGTGCCGCAAGGTGACAGGTCTGAGACAGGAACGCACACACACCAGAGACTCCGGTGTTGTTCACCTTAGCGGGGACAAAATCGTTATGAAGAAGGAAAGAGAGGCAACCCCTGAGCAGCAGAGCGAAGCAGGAAGCCAGGAGACTCCTAGGGAGCTGTCGGCAGCCTGGGGACATTGCATGCTTCTTCAGCCGCCTGGCCCTTGCCCACCCGAGCGCTGGGTGTAGCCGCGCGAGAGGAGAAGGGCTGGCCGCAGAACGCCCGCTCCTGGACCCCTGGAGGCCAAGGTTGTTCAACAGACCACTTGACCTTCTTGGAATCCCATTATGTGTGCCCGGTCGGCGGCATTTAGGGAAGTGATGGAGAAATCAAAGCTGCTTAGAAAGTACAATGAGGTCTCTTGCAGGGATCCGCTCCGCCACTCAGAGCGGGGGCCCAGCCGCCAGGCCAGGAGCTAGGGGCTGGGGAGGGCCGGGCGCGGCAGGATGCAGCCCTCTGTGAGGTCAGGAGCAGTGGGAAAACCTTGTCGTGTGCCAGGCAGGGCGGGCAGGCCACTCTGGGTTTTGATGCTGGCACACGGCTGCCTGCTGTAGAACCCGAGCCCTGGATTCAGCAGAAGTCGATCCACACGTGGGACAAGTCCTTGGCTGCGTGGATGCCCACCCGGAGACCGCCTCTGAGGGGCGGGCATCCTGCAGCTCCCGCATCTGGTGCTGAGCGGCCCGGTGTTGGGCGCAGGTGCACGTGGGCTCAGTGTCCATCAGTCACGTGGCAGCCATACTGTCACACATCTTCATTTTTTTTTTTGGAGGGGGGTCACCGTATCTGAGCTCATTGTATAAGATAGGCAGGGAGGGGCTTTTTAAATTTAGTTTCTTATTATTCGAAAGGCAGAGAGACAGCCACACACACACTTACACTGAGTGAGCTGTCAACACTGGTTCACACCCTAATGCCTACAAAAACTGGGCCTGCACCAGGCCAAAGCCAGGAGCCTAGAAGCTCCCTCTGGGTTTCTCAACTGCTTGCGCCATCACCTGCTGCCTTCCAAGGTGTGCATTAGCAGAAAGCTGGCAATTGGAGGCTGAGTCAGGACTCCAACCCAGACACTCCAGTATGGGACATGGAGGCCGAAGCAGTGTCCTGAGTGCTGTGCCATGTGCCAGCTGCACGGGGGATGTCGGTGTTGAAGTGACTTGTGAGTCGACCGGAAGGAAGTAGGCGAAAGAGGGACTAGCAGGGCTGGGGACCGTCTGCCCTGCAAGCCATGTAAGGCCCACGAGATCATAGATCTTGCCCTGCAAGGCAACTGCAGGCAGCACCCAAAGTTCAATAAATCCAGAGCAGACTGGTTTTTAAGTGGATAATTCTGAATGGCCTGCGGATGGTGTTCTGAATATCCAAATGGCCCTTGGCAGGTAAAGAATTCTCAAGTTACAAGAGTCAGGTTGAAAGATGGCCCCCAAAGGTATCCATGTTCGATCTGCAGAAACTGAACGTGGCAAGAGAGATTTCGCAAGTGTCATTACATTAAGAATCTTGAGATGCAGAAGCAGTCCTGGTTATCTGGGTGGGGGTCACAAGGCCGGCAGGGTAGGCTTAACAGAAGACGGCTCTTCATAGGGCCAGCGTTAGGGTGCGGCGGGTTAAGCTGCCGCCTGCAGCAGAAGACTCTGTCTGAGCTCTGGTTCGAGTCCCGGCTGCTGCACTTCCGATCCAGCTCCCTGCTGCTGCACCTGGGAAAGCAGTGGAAGACACTCAAGTGCTGTCACTTAATGGAGTTGCTGGCTCCTGGGTTTGGCTTGGCCCAGCCCAGCCCAGGCCGTTACGGCCATTTGAGGGAATGAATCAGCAGACCGAATACCTCTCTCTCTTTTTTTTCTCTCTGTTCTGTAACTGCCTTTTGAATACATAAATAAATCTAAAAAAAAAAATTTAAAAAGATGGGCTCTTTAGAAGTCTGTACAGTTGAGTAGCAGAGAGATGGGCTCCCAGCCAGACTCGGATGTCGAAGGAGGAGAAGTTCAGTGTTTGCACTTTTCAGAGATGAGGGAAGTGGCAGCACGCCTCTGTGTTCATGGGATTAGCCAGGGCTGGGGAAATGTTGATAATGAGAGAGCATTGCTGGCCAGAGGACCAGAGGAGCCGCTGACCTTTTGTGTCAGCCTCCCACTGCTGCTGTGACAGGTTAGACCGATTCAGTGGCAAAAACCACAGATTTTTTTTAAAAATAGATTTGTTTATTTATTTGAAAGAGTGACAAGGAGAGTGTGAGGAATAGGGAGTTGGGAGAGACAGAGATCTTCCACCTGCTGGTTCCCTCCCCAAATGGCTGCAATCGTCAAGGCTGGGCCAGGCTGAAGCCAGGAGCCTAGGACTCCATTCGGGTCTCCCACGCGGGTGACAGGGACCCAAGTACGTGGGCCATCCTCTGCTGCCTCCCCAGGCACATTAGCAGGGAGCTGGGTCAGAAGCAGAGCAGCCAGGCACAAAGCAGCACTCTGATATGGGACGCTGGCAATGCAAGTGGTAGCTTAACTACTGCACTGCAACACGGGCCCCTCAACACAGACCTCTTATCTGCTGGTTCTAGGGGCCAGAAGTCCTAAAACCAAGATGCCAGGGGGGCTGTGTTCCTCCAAGAGGCTCTAGGAGAGGATGTATTCCCTTGCCACTTCTAGCTCCTGGGGGCTACCTGCAGTGAGCTGTGTAGCATGTTCCAGTCTCTTGCTTCGCTTCCATCAACACGTCACCTGTGCTGGCTTTGGCCTTCTTACCCCCCTCTAGGAAAGACACTGCTCATTACTATGGGTTCACGCAGATCATCCACGATAAACTCCCCGTATGGAGACCTTAACCCAATCACATCCACCAAGCCTTCTTTGCCAGGTAAGGTAGCACGGTCACAGGTTCCGGGCATCGGGACACAGAAGTAATGCGACCACAGCTGGGAGCTTGGAGGGCCATCTGTGGCCACAAAAAGGCAAGGAAGAATACGCGGGCTTGGCTGCTGTTGGATAAGCAGACGCGACGGCCTGCTGGAATCCTCCGCTGGTGAAACCCGAGGCCATGTCAGCAACTGAGAGAGAAGGTGGGGTGGGGCCGTGCTGACAAGCAGGGCACGGAAGGCAACAGTGCCATGATCTGGGAGAGTAGGCCTGAACTGGTGCGGGGACGTGGCTGGGTTAAACGCTAAGAACTCACTTGAATTTAAACTAAAGCAGTCGGCACGTGTGTATCTTTTCCCTCCACCCACGTGCGACTAGGGGTGCAGCACTGGGACGGGGTGGGACAGGCGTGGGGTGGACACAGGGTTTGGGTTCAGCCAGGGCTGCGATTTTGTGGGCACTGCAAAGCCAGAGAAGGCCCACAGAGTTCACATGCGTGTGAGGAGTCCTTGTGATGCAGAGCCCGAGGAGGGCCGTGAACCTAAAACGTGATGGCTCAGTGACTGGTGCTGTACCCCAGGTGTAAGCGTAGTGGGTGT
This sequence comes from Oryctolagus cuniculus, assembly GCF_964237555.1. Taxonomy (NCBI): domain Eukaryota; kingdom Metazoa; phylum Chordata; class Mammalia; order Lagomorpha; family Leporidae; genus Oryctolagus; species Oryctolagus cuniculus. The sequence goes on along the minus strand of NC_091437.1, from coordinate 126,483,298 downwards.
TGGGGCTCTGGGAGGAGCCAGCAGGGCTGAAGGCCAAGGAGGAGATCAGGGATGAGAGGGCAGGTGTTAAAGGGACCATCTCCATGGATACGGAAATCAGCCAGAGCTGCAGGCAGGCCAGCAGACAGGGTGACAGAGGCAGGTGCTTAGTCTGGAAGATATGAAGAGAGGGATGCTGGGGTCACTGGTTGGCTGCACCTGCGTGTGGTCCAAGGGTGCAAACTCCAACTCCAGGGGCTTAAGGTCACCGAGCCCTGTGGGGTACCCTGATGGGCACAGCCCAGACGGGCACCTGCAGCCCTCTCTGACGCAGCCCTTTTCTCTTTTACCATCCCCTCCAGAGTGCCCAACGCATGCCCCAGGAAGCACCGGGCATGCTGAGGGTGGGAGATAAAGACAAAGTCCCTACTCTGAGCAGCGTGAGGGTCCTAGGTTCGTGCTGCTCAGCCCCTCCCTGCATAGCCTCTCAGCCCCCTGTGCGGGGCGCTGCCCCCTCCTCCCTGCGAGAGCCGCAAGAGATGCAGAGGCTGTGCCTCCAGTTACCCACGCTGGCGCTCGGGACTCCACAGTCACGCACACGGTGAAGGCTGATCTGCATGTGACACTGTGTCCTGTGCGGTTCGCTCCCACATCTGACAACACAAAGAACCCATCAGCTGTGCTGACGAGTCACAGCCGTGAGTCAGGCACACGAGGCACACCCACTGCCTTCTCCCCCTCACCTTCCTGGCCACCTTGCCGGGTATACCAGCGTCCGCTCCGCTCCGGCCAGCACCCCGAGGGCCAGTGCCTGGGAGTGGGACAGGTACGGGGGCATTGGCATCCACACGTCCCTGGGCTCCAGAGCGTAGGTAGCCTCCTTTCTGCCCTTCCAGAGGCCCCACGAGGAACCTGTCATCCCGCTGTGTGCACCTGTCACCGCCACACACCCCCGGCCACAGTCACTTGCACACACACACACAATGACACTTGCACTCACAGTGCTCACACACACTCACACGCACACTCAAGCCCTTTCCCGTGTGACCGTAACTGGGGTTAAGTGGACCCAAACAGGGAAACTTGGAAGGGAAAGATTCCTCCGTCAGCCCCCAGCTCTCAGAAACACAGCCTCCGCTCCAGACACAGGAGAAGGATGACATGGAGGGATCTGAGGACAGCCTTGGGTCCCTGAGGCGACAGAATTCTGAAACAAACAAAAAAAAAACCCATTTATTTATTTATAGCTAAAGGCAACTGAAGCATTGGGTCGCACTTCCACCATTTGACAGCTCACAAAGCTGAAATGACCTGCCCCTAGTGATGCACCTCATAAGTGGCCTGGCCAGGACTTGAACCCAGGTCTCACGGACTCCTGACTCCCAAACCTGGGTGCTCTTCCCCTCTTGAAGGATGCCCACCCATTCTTACTCAGCCACACACACAAGATGCGGGGGTTTGTACACACACACACAAACCCCCCTCATCTCTTAGCTGGGCTCTTGACATTCAAGTCTCTCCCTGGAGGCCCAGCACTGTGGCATAGTGGGTTAAGCTGCCACCTTCAATGCCGGCTTCCCATAGGAACGCAAGTTTAACTTCCAGTTTCTCCACTTCCAGTCCAGCTCCCTGCTAATGTGCCTGGGAAAGCAGCGGAAGATGGCCCAAGTGCTTAGACCCCTGCATCCATGTGGGAGACCAGGATGAAGCTCCTGGCTCCTGCCCTTAGTCTGGCCCACCTCCAGCTGTTGCAGTCATTTGGGGAGTGAACCAGTGAATAGAAAATCAATCTTTCTCTCTCTCTCTATAACTCTGACTTTCAAATACACAAAACTTTAATTTAAAAAATGATCCTCTCTCTGGGCTGGACAGATGCATGGATGGTGGTCAACCACTTATCAAAGGACATTTGCATTTCCAAAGCTTCAGGGCCGCTTTCCTGAATTCTGACCTCAGATTTAGCCAGCACTGTCCACATGCGAGAGGAGACAATGCTTGGCACCTCATTGTTCCAAGGAAAGACCCTTACAAAGCTGCAGGGAAGACGGGAAACACAGCTGTGTGCTGGGGACGCCCGCACCTGGCCTCTCCAGAAATGGGTCTGGAAGTCTACCCTCAAAGCCGTGCTGTGACAGCAAGCAGGGAGGCCGTGTGACCATGACCCCATGACTCCCAGGCACTGGGCAAGCCCGCCAGCTGGGGAGCCAGGGGGAGGGGCTGGAAGTTCCCTGGGGAGGCTCCCTGGAGTGGGGTGGGTTGCCTTGCAGGAGGAGGATTGGGTGAGAGGGGTACTTTTGCTGGGCCTGGGAAGAAGAATCTATGAATAGAGGAAAGGGGGAGAAGGGCCAGAACACGAGGACCTGGGGGCGTGGCGGAGGAGCTGGGTTTTACCTGCCAGGCAGCAAGAATCCCTGCCGCTCTGATGGGAGCGTGGGAGGCGGCAGTACAGGATGGCAGAGGAACTTCGGGAAAGCAGGCTGGCGGCTGTACCCAGGACAGGCGTGGGGGAGGCTCAAGGCCAGGGGATGCGGCAAGAGGACATTATAGGCAGGCACACAGGGAGGACAGAAGCCAGATCGCTTGGTGGCCAAAGGCTGAGGCTTTGCTGGTGGGTTCCACGTGGGGGTGAAGGGGGAAAAAGTTGGGTGTCATTCCAGGCGTGCCCACCCCTCCACATACCCATCCCCTCTTCTCTGTCCCCACCAGCCGTGCGTGTCTTCAGCTCCCTGCTCCAGCAGTGGCATTCCAGCTGGCTCCTCCCTTTCTATGATGCGGTTGCGCAGTGGGTTCCTGCCGTTGTCAGCTCAGACCCCCCCCGGGCATCTCAGCCAGTGGCCGCCATGCCTTCACACACCTGCCCTCCCCTGCCGGGCAGCTGCCTGCCTCCCCACCTTGCCAGACCACAGCCAGCTGTCCTTGGAGATCCTGGCCACAAGGATGCAGCAGTCACAACTCCACACCAGCAGAACACACTCCCGTGTAGCCTTGCAGCTCAGCTGACTCACAGGTGCTGCAGACTCAACATGTCCCAAACCAAACCCTTAATTCTCTCTCTGGCACCTGAACCAGCCTGCCCTTCCTCTAGGCAAATGGCACCCGCCCCAGGAAATCCAGTAGGCACCCTGCTTCCTCTCTTCTCCACTTCACACCTCTCCATACAAACCATCTTTTTGTCTCGTACCTGCCCAGTCCTTCCCAGCTTTGCTGCTCCTACTGGCATTCAAACCACCATCATCTCTGGCCTGGATGCTGAGGCAGCTTCTTAACCATGCCCAGGGTTTCCACCGTTCCCCGGTCACCCACGCCCAGGCTAAGGTCTTGGTATTCTTTTGAATTTTAATCTTATCCCTCTTCTGAGGGGGTGATGTGTTTATGTGGAGTAAAATTCAGATGGCGGTAAGAGTCCAACATTCAGGGTTTATAAAGAACTTGGACGACTCAACAACAAAAAGCCCAACTCAACTCTGAAAAGTTGGCCAACAGAACTTGCACAGATATTTCTCCAAGGAAGACAGGCAGATGTACAGGAAGCACAAGAAAACATGCTCAATGCCCCTCATCATCTAAGTCAAAACCACAATGAGATACCACCTTGCACCTGTTAGGATGGATACAATAAAAAACACAAACAGAAACTGCGGGACAAGTGTTGTAGCATAGTGTGTCCCATGTCAGAGAGCCAGCTGGAGTCCTGCTGCTCCACTTCCTATCCAGCTCTCTGCTAGTGCACCTGGGAAAGCAGCGGAAGATGGCTCACGTGCTTGGGCCCCTACACCCACATGGGAACCTGGCTGAAGCTCCACACCCCAGGCTTCAGCCTGGACCAGCTCCAGCCGTTTTGCAGCTATTTGGGGAGTGAACTAACGAATGGAAGGTTTCTTCCTCTCTGTCTCTGTCTCTCGCTCGCTCTGTCACTCTGCCTTTAAAATTCCCAAGTTTTGGCAAAGATGTGGAGAAATTTGAACTTTGTGCACCATTGGTAAGAATGAAAACTGAGGCAGCCACCTTGGAAACTGGTTAGGCAATCTGCAAATAGCTCAACACGAAACTGCCATTTGACTAAGCAACGCTACTCCCAGGTGTACACCCAAAAGAACTGAGCGTGATTAGTCAAACAAATACACGTACACGTACATTCATGGCTGCGTGAATCACAATAGCCAAAGAGTGGAAACCAGCCAAATGTCTGTCAACAGACGAATGGATAAGCAAATTGTGGTACAGTCACACAATGGAAGACTATTCAGCCATAACTAGGAATGAAGACCTGATAGGCGGCTGCCTGTGGATGACCTGTGAAAGCTTTGTGCTAACTGAAGACGCCTGTGGCACAGCAGGTGTCTACAGCTTGGGACAGCTGCATCCCACAGCTGAGTGCAGGCTGGAGAGCTGGCTACTCTGCACTTCCAGGCCAGCTCCCTGCTGATGTGCTGGGGAGGCAGCAGAGGACGCCTCAAGTACTTGGGTTCCTGCACTCACGTGGGAGACCTAGATGGGATTCCTGGCTCCTGGCTTCAGCTTGACCCAGCCCTGGCTTTTGCAGGCATTTGGTGAGTGAACCATCCAGACCAGGCAACTCTATAGAGATGGACAGATTGATGGCTGCCGCTGGCATGGGTGGGGAGGAAGGGAGGGAATGGGGAGCAAAGGGTTTCCTTTTAGGGTGATGAAATATTTTGGAACTAGACAGAGGTGGCCCTTGTATGCCACCATCAATGCACTAAATGCCACTGAATTGAAAATGAAAAAGTGGTAGTGCAGAGGAGTGGGCAGAGAAGAGCCCGCCTCCATCTCTGTCCTCCAGCCGCTCGGTTCCTCAGGGTGGCCATTGCTGCAGCAGGTTCTTCCCATCCTTCCAGAAATTTCCATGCATCTAAAGCTGTTGCATCCAAGGAGGTGCCCAGCTCAGGCCTGTCTTGGGGAGACACCCGCCGAGCCGACAGCCTCTGGCCACTGCACTTTGGGGCCCATCGCGGCAGCCAGGCTGAGGCCACGCTGCTCCCAGCTGCAGGATCTGAGCAGGTGCAGTTCAGCCTGACGCAGACTCTGCGCTGATGCCCTCCTGGCTGCCCAGCCGTCTGAAGCTTGTCTACCCCATCTTCCTTCCTTCCTTGTGCCTCTCCTTTTCCAAGGGCCTGGCCAGCGCTGTGGTCTCAAAGCTCCTCCTCTGCTCCCCCTTTATCCCCTACACCAGTGTCCCCAGTGAATACTCCTCATCTACATTTACACACACACATGCACCTGCACACACATGCACACACACACACGCACATGCACACACAGAGACACACACGCACACACAATCAGCTCTCTACATCGATGGGCTCCACATCCAAGGAGTCAACCAATGAAGTCTCAAAGTTCTTGGGAGAAAACTAAGCATGCCCTGAACAGGGACAGACTTCTTTCTCGTCCTCATCCCTAAGTAATGTAGTATGACAATGATTTACAGAGTGTGCATTGTGTTAGGTGTTACACATCACCTAAGTATATGGAAGGCTGTGTGCAGGTTATAGGTGAATGCTGAGCCATTTTGTGCAAGCGACATGAACATCCCCCAATGTTGGCATCTGTGGGAGTCCTGTAACCAATATCCCACACCACAGTGTGGGGGCCGGAGCTGTGGTGTAGACAGAGCCTCCGCCTGCGGTACACCGGCATCCATATGGGTGCCGATTCGAGTTCCTACTGCTCCACTTTTGATCCAGCTCTCTGCTGTGGCCTGGGAAAGCAGTGGAAGATGGCCCACATCCTTGGGCCCCTGTACCCACGTGAGAGACCCGGAAGAGGCTCCTGGCTCCTGGTTTCAGATTGGTTCAGCTTGGTAGTTGCGGCCATCTGCGGAGTAAACCAGTGGATAGATCTCTCTCTCTCTTTCTCTCTCTCTCTGACTCTGCCTTTCAAATAAATAAATTAATTAAAAAAATGCACAGATTTCAAAAATGTCTACACCTAAAATTTTCGAGTTCCCCATGTTATGTCTGAGATGGACCCTTGTCGGTACACGGAGAACTCTCAGTCCCTACAGCTGCACAGTAGTACCTTGTGTAGACAACCAGCATTTACTCACCCAAACCCTTCTTTGTGCATGTGTTGGATTTGGTCCCTCACTTAGAGCCTTTCCAGCCTTTTGTCATTTTCAACAATGCTGCTGGGAATGACTATGTGTATATTGATTTTCACATACATATAAATAGAATAAAGTCATGCGGGCAACCACAGGGTCATAGGGCAGGCATGTTTCTATTCTGGTGCATAGGTGCATCTCCCCTAAGGGTCTACACCACTTTGTATTCCCATCAGCAACGTATGAGCCTCTGTTTTCCACAACTTCACACACTCTGTGTGATTTCACACTTTCCTGTTAGCTAGTGCGATGGTCAAGGAGAATGATTGCTTTTGAAACAGGAAGAAAATCATGTCTTTCTCTCGCTTAAAACTCTTCCATGGCTTTTCATAACGTGTGCTGCAGGCTGGCCCAGCAGGCCCTGCACGGGGTGGCCCACGTGCACTGCTCACCCAGCGCAGCCCTCAGCCTCCCTGCTGAATGTCTGGCATTTTCCTCCAGCAGACCAGGATCGTTCTCATCTCAGGGCCTGTGCCCAGCTAGTTCCTGCCACCTTGGAATCAGTGTCACCTCTAGGGAGAGCACCCGTCGCCCACCGTGTCAAGCTGACTTCTTTGCCTTCCCAATTGCACACTGCCAAGTGCCGTCGTATCATTTCTCAAAATTAGAAATTGCTTGTATGTTTACTTTTCTCCATCCCCACTTAGATTTTCTAAAGTGTATTTCTTTATTTATTTGAGAAACAGAGAGAAGGAGCTTCCATCTACTGTTCACTCTCCAAATGCCCTCAAAGTCCAGGGCTGGGCCAGGGCAAAGCCAGGAGCCCAGAGGAACTCAGTCCAGGTCTTCCACATGGGTGGCAGGAACCCACTGGAGCTGTCATTGCTGCCTCCTGGGGTCATCTGCACTCGCAGGAAGCTGGAATCAGGAGCTGCAGTTGGGTATGGAACCCCAGTACCCCAACACGGGGTGGGGGTGCCCCAGGCAGCATTTAACTGCTAGGCCAAACGCTTGCCTGTTCCGCACTACAGCTTCCATTTCAGTGCCTAGCTTATCTTGGGTGCTCATAAGAACTTGTTAAAAAAAAAAAAATAAAAAAGGACTTGTTCAAAGAAGTATGAATAGGGCCAGCACTGTGGCTCACTTGGTTAATCCCCCGCCTGCGGCGTCGGCACCCTGGGTTCCGGCGTCGGGGCACCGGATTCTGTCCCGGTTGCTCCTCTTCCAGGCCAGCTCTCTGCTGTGGCCCGGGAGTGCAGTGGAGGATGGCCCAAGTGCTTGGGCCCTGCACCCCATGGGAGACCAGGAGAAGCACCTGGCTCCTGGCTTCAGATCGGCGCAGCGCACCAGCCGTGGCAGCCATCTGGGGGGTGAACCAACGGAAGGAAGACCTTTCTCTCTGTCTCTCTCTCTCACCATCTATAACTCTACCTGTCAAATAAATAATAATAATAATAAAAGAAGTATGAGTAAATAAATGAATACTTCTCACTGGACTTCCCACGGCATCAGGCTGTCCCCATATTCTCTTCAATCCCATTGTCTGTTTATAAATCCCAGTGATTTTAGAGCTAGAAGGAACCTTTATCCCGCAGGTGGCTGTGTTACCCAGCTGTTTTCAGTCAGCTAATATACTTCGGGATCCTTCTTGAAGGGAACATGTGACTCACAGGCAGGTCACACCTGTTGCAGGTGTGTCTACGGGAGCAGATTAGAGGCTTCTCAAAGATTTCCTGTAACTGTCAAAGCAGATGTCAGGCTGCAGCAGGCTGTAGCAGGCTCTGTCGGGGAAAGGGCTCTGGCCTCAGACGAGCTAATGAGTTTTCAAGGGGCTGGTGCTGTGGCGTAGTGGGTAAAGCCGCTGCCTGCAGTGCCGGTATCCCATATGGGCACCGGTTCAAGTCCTGGCTGCCTCACTTCTGATCCAGCTCCCTGCTAATGCACCTGGGAGGGAAAGCAATTAAATATGGTGCAAGTCCTTGGGCCCCTGTACCCTCGTGGGAGACCCAGAGGAAGCTTCTGGCTTCAGATCAACGCAGCTCTGGCTGTTTTGGCCATTTGGGGAGTGAACCAGCAGTTAGAAGACCTCTTTCTCTCTCTACCTCTGCATCTCTGTAATTCTGCCTTTCAAATAAATAAATAAATAAATCTTTTTTTAAAAGCGTTTTTGGGGCTGGCTCTGTGACGCAGTAGATTAATCCTCCGCCTGCTGTGCCAGCATCCCATATGGGCGCTGGTTCTAGTCCCAGCTGCTCCTCATCTGATCCAGCTCTCTGCTAATGGCCTGGGAAAGCAGTGGAAGATGGCCCATTTGGCTCCCTGCACCCACGTGTGAAGCCCGGAGGAGGATCCTGGCTCCTGGCTCCTGGCTCCTGGCTTGGATCGGCCCAGCTCCGGCTGCTGTGGCCATTTGGGGAGCGAACCAGCTGATGGAAAACCTTTCTCTGTCTCTCCCTCTCATTGTCTGTAAGTCTACCTCTCAAATAAATAAATAAAATCTTAAAAAGAGAGAGAGAAAGTTTTCAAGTGAACGTACTGCGTTGTACAGAATTTTAAGCCACAGTCAAAGCAGTACGTGAATGGGAAAAACCCAAGGCCGAACTCCACAGAAAGCAGAGACCTGCCTCCAGGTCTGTACGCTGACGTGCTAAGCTCCGGGCCTCGGCATGTGGGCTATTCGGGGCTACTGCTCGTCCAGATGCAGTCAGTTAAGCTGGGCTCATAGTGAGGTAGGATCCAACTGGTACCCCTGTGAAACGGGAGATCTGGGCCCAGACACACACAGGGAGGCCACCATGTGGGGCGGAGACGCACATCTTCAAGACAAGGAAGGCCAAGCGTGAGCTGCAAGCCTGCAGAAGCCAGGGCAGAATACGGCACAGATCCTCAACCCTGCCCTTGATCATGAACTACTGGCCTCTGATACTGGGACAATAAACGTCTGATGCTCAAGTCACCCAGTTGCTAGGGCCACCCTAGCAACTGCTACAACCAGCAGCCGACTGGCACAGCTGCATTCTGCCTGCCAAAGTTAAACCGGGGCCCTTGGCCATCTGGATAAACTCAATCACAGCTGTTTCCTCGTGTGCACAGTGGGAGGAACGCAGAGCTCGGGGCGGGGGGTGGGGTGCTGGACATGGGCCTCTGTGGCTTCCGTGGAAGGTGAGAAGGCTGGACCAGGCAATCTCTCAGCTCCACCCCACAGCACTACTCGAGGGCTCTGCTACCCCCGCACCCTCTCTCCCCTGGGCATGGCTATGACCAAAAAGTCTGCACGGCTTCAGGACGCCAGGTGGAAGAGGTCTCCTCCAGCACTTTGGCGGAGCCGCGGAGACACCTGGCTGTTGGGCTTCAGCACCTGTGCCTGAGTGATCTCCCTTCCTATCCTTTCTTGCCAACAGAAAAATACGAGGGCATTCGGCTGTCACAATGACAAAGGCACAGGTTATTGGACAAGGGGCTGGTGTTGTGGCATAGTGGGTTATACTGCTGCCCCCGATGCCAGAATCCCCTGTGGGCACCAGTTCATGTCCCAGCTGTTCCACATCTGATCCAGTTCCCTGCTAATGGCCTGGGAAAAGCAGTAGAGGATGGTGCAAATGCCTGGGCCCCTGCACCCACGTGGGAGACCCAGAAGAAGCTTCTGCCTCTTGGCTTTGGCGTGGCCCAGCCCTGGGCCATTGCAGCCAACTATGGGGTAAGTAAACCAGCAGATGGAAGATACATTCTTTCTCTGTCTTTTTCTTTCTCTCTGTAAATCTTTCAAATAAATAAATAATAAATAAATCCTTTTTTTTTTTTTTTTTAGTTCTCTCTTTGCCAGCTCTTCAGATCTGTCTCCCTATCTCTAGGAGTCCTACATCACAATGGTGTGCCTTGGGAGCCATTGTCAACTCCTATCCTGGGCATCTGGAGCATTTCAATCAAGACTCACTCTCCATGTTAGAGAGTTTTCTTGTATTGTTTCTTTGATAATTTCCTTTCCACTGTTTTTTCTGTTCTCTCTTTCTAGAACTATCGATTGGATGTTGGATCTCCTAATTTACTCCTGCCCCTCTCATTTTTCATGCTAACATTCTTTGTTTTACTTTCAGGGAAATTTCCTTAACTTTATCTTCCAATAGTGCTGGAGCAATTTTGAAACTTTGGCTCTCAGATCATTAGCTTCCAGCCACTCTCTTTTTTCCGGACTTGTTCAATTTTCCTAATGCACTACGGATGTATCATCTTCTCTTGTTCCTCTAAGGGGATTAATTATAACTTACTTTCCATTTCTCCTGCTTGTTCACTATTTCTGTTTCCTTCATAGATCGCTTTGTCTTCCTCTCTCCTGTTGCGTTGGACACTTTGCTCAGTGAAGATCTTTGCCTGCCACTCGACTTTAAGGAGACGGTACAAAGCTGGTTGGAATTTCTATGTACGTGGGTGGAATTTGTTCCAGAGTGATCAGCAGATGGACAGTGGGCTTTGACACTAGGAACATCTAACCCTCAGTATATACCAGTCTTTCCTCTTGGAGTAGATCAGGTTCCACAGGAACGGGTCGTTCAGCTTCTTGCACTAGCTGGGGGAAGGGACAGGGGAGAGAGCTCACCTGGTGTGCACACTGTCACCCCAACCTCCCTCTGTACCTGATGTCGCTAGCATAGTCTCCCTGCTTCCGTTCCTTGTGGGGAGCAACTCGGACTAGACTGTTACTGGAATGAAGACTTATTCTATGCATCTGCTCTCCCACAATATGGCTCTGGGAGAGGAGGAAACAACTTTTACACAGCTGCCTCCAGTTCGACCAATAACCTGCAGGAGCTGATCCTGCTCCTGATTGGAGGAGAGCAGCGTACTCGGCGTGTGGGTAGCAGAGTTGGGATTGGTGGAAGAGGACTATAAAGGAGGAGAGAGACAACATGCACCAGGAACATCTAAAGGGAACATCCGGATAACATCTGAGCAGCCCCCGAGAGAGCCGGCCGGTGGTGTGCCGCTCCCCCGCGGAAGTGGGGAAAGTGGCAGGGGGAGCCGCCCTTCCACGGAGGTGGAAGGATCGGCAGCCAACCTGGGAAGAACCAGCAGCAAACCCGGGAAGGGCCGAGCAGACAAAAGAACAGCGCAGGGTCTTGTGTCGTTCCTCCGTGAAATGGGGGAGCGACAGTTCCTGTAGAAGGGAGCAGGGTTTGGAATCTGCAAGTCTCTCTCTCTGTAGTAAATCCTTCTAAATAACCCCTCCTCTCAACAGCCCCTCCCCGCCCCCGCCTGGGACGCCCTCACCCTCGGGTCCTCTGTGTGCAGGCCCCGCCTTCCTCCCTTGCACAGCCCTGAGTGAGTGCCCCAATTCTGAGACTTGGCTCCATGGGCCACAGCAACCTGCTGCCCTGATGCAGGCCACGCCCGGCCCTAGCCCTCATAATTCCTTCACTTCCCACAATCCTCACAGGCTGTGGTTCGGAATCTCCCGGGGGCGATGAGACTCTTGCCAGGAGTCCGAAAATTGCTCTGCCTGCCATCTTGAACTCCCACCAGCCTTTAAGTCAGCGCTGGGGAAGTGCCGCCCTCAAGTCGGTGGACACGTGTGGAGCGTCTCCAAGGGCTCTGAACTCTGTGACAGCAGCAGGAAGCGTTTTTGGTATCTACGATGTGCACATTGCATAAATGATCTTGAATCCTTCCCACTACCTGCAAGGTCATTGTTCTATACACGTTATACAGATAAGGAAACTGAGCCCCAGCAAGGCTAAATACTTTGTCCCAGTTCATCCCTGTGATGTCTGACTGCCAGGGTGCTGTCTGGCCCCACGTTGCCTCTGGCAACCCAAACCTTCCCCCACCCACCTCCAGTCCCTCCAGTGGGTGGGCCTTAATCACACCCCTGGCTAGTCCAGCGTGGGCAGGTGCACCCTTTGAGTGGGTCTTGTCCTCTGTGCTTAAGGTGGATCCCGGGCTGGGCCTGGACTCCTCAGTTGCAGCTGTGAGCTGATTTCCAAAACAGCCCGTTCAGGCGGAAGATTAATGAGGCCCCCTCCCCCTGCTCTGACTCCTGCTGATGGTGGCACCGAGCAGAGCAAGCGTAGCCATGGTGACGGCGGCAGGCGGCTGACAGCCAGGAAGAAGGAAGAGTGGAAGTGGGAACAGGTGGAGAGAACTGACCAGGGCCCTCCTGCCAGGATGAATGGAGCTCCAGGACAGAGTTCCTGGGGGGGGGGGGCGTGCGGGGAGGCCTTGCCCCCCTGCTCCCCAGGAGGCTGGGCGGCTGCCCTGCCACCCACCTGCCTGCCGGCCTCCTCCGCTGACTCACCACACAGGTGCGTGACTCACGGCGCCTGGGCGGAGCTCCCGGGGAGGCCTTCTGCTGCGGGTTCGGGTTCGGGAGGGTGTGTGCAGCTTTGGGGGATGCAGGTGCGGGGCCCACCCTCCTGCCTTGTGGCCCTACCCGCTGCCTGCAGCTTCACTGGCTTGATGGCTGGGCCTGGGGATGTCCCTGGCCCCAGACACTGCTTGCCAGGAGGGGCAGAGCGGCCCCAGGCTCGTCACTCACACTGGGCCGGGTGAGCTGACGGATATCCTTGTTCAACCCCTCTACCACAGGCTTCTCATGGCTCCCAGCATGGAGACAAGACTGACTGTGGCCCATACAGCACGTGCTCTGTGCCAGCCTCACATCCAAGCCTGCCTCCTGCCTCCATCGCCTGCCCTCTCTGCCCTGGGCTGTACTCGCCACCTCTGCCCCCTGAAGCTGTAGCCCAGGACCTTTGCACACACCCTTCTGTCTGCCTGGGGCTCCCTTACTCTCATCCTTGCTTTTGGCCTCCGAGTATCAGCACGAACCCGCCACATCTCGGGGAGGAGAGAGGCTGTCTCTCTCCTCCGCTGGGTGGGCAAGGCAGGGGTGGGAGGAGGGAGGAAGGGCCTGGTCTTTGGATTCCTGGCCCCTTGACGATGTCTGGCAGGAGGGCCTCACTCGATGGGCAGACGGAGAGGAAGGGAGCGAGAGTCCTGCTGGGAAGGTGGCTGGGGAAGCAGAAGCCCGTGGCCTTGGCCTTGCCTGCTGTTCTCCACCCGTCCAGAAGCCGGGATGGCCGGGGTGCTGCGGGCCTTGGGCTCCTTGTGCAGCATCATCGTCTATCAGTCTATCAAAACCGCATCTCTTGAGGGTGGAGGCAGCCCCCACCTCCCGGGTGGAAGGAAGCCTTCCTGGGGGGTGTGGGGCTCGCCATCTGGCTTACATTTCAGAGCGCGCGCCTCCTTCCCACAACCACCAGCCCTGCTTCCTGTGTCCCCAGCTGTCTCACTTCCTTGGAGGCCTGTGCCCCTAAAGGCCACCAACCGAGAGAGGGCCCATGGGGCTAGGCTCCACCAGAGGCAGGCGATGGTGGGGTGGGGGCGGGGCGCACAGGGAGGGGGAGGAGAAGCCACTTCCGGCTCAGCCCTGCATCCCGGCCCAGGTCCTACAAGGGCTCCAGGGCGTGAGTCACCTCTGATAAGAAGGAAAAACCGAAGTACACACACACACACACACACACACACGGTCTCTCACCCCTGGGCGGGGTGTGGAGGCCAAGGAGCATGGGTCATCTCATCTGGAACAGGAGAGGAAGTCCCTCCAGAACCCAGGGAAGGCTGAGCAGCCCCTGTCTGCAGTTTATGTTTTCTGGAACGTATTTTAAAGGGGCTCTGAGGAGCCAGTGCTGTGGTGTAGCGGGTAAAGCCTCCGCCTGCAGTGCTGGCATCCCATATGGGCGCCAGTACCAGTCCTGCCTCCTCTACTTCTGATCCAGCTCTCTGCTGTGGCCTGGGAAAGCAGTAGAAGGTGGCCCAAGTCCTTGGGTCCCTGCATCCACGTGGAAGACCCGGAGGAAGCTCCTGGGTTCGCATCGGCACAGCTCCAGCTGTTGTGGCCAATTGGGGAGTGAACCAGTGGGTGGAAGACCTCTCTCTCTCTCTCTGCTTCTCTGTAATTCTGCCTTTCAAATAAATAAATAAACCTTTAAAAAGGGGGTGGGGAGGGCCTCTGAGTCAGTTTTACGAGAGGAGAGGGGGCTCTGACCACAAAAGGCAAATCAGATGCACTCTCTAGCGTGCGACGGAGGAGATGTGTTTACTTCCCTACTCCCTAAAGCACCCAGAAGCCAACTCGAGGATCCACTCAGGCTCCTGTGACTCCACAATCCTTTGTGGAATTAATAAATGAAGCCGTTTCCCGTCCTGTGAACCTGGGGTTCTGAGTCTTTAGGTGAACGTTGCCTTTCTACTCTGGAAATGGGGCCACATTAGGGATGCCATGTGGGTCCCTGGGAGGGCGGAGCTGGCCGGAAGTTAGTCACGGTCACACCCTCTCCCCGGCCCGCCCTGCAGTGGCTGCTGGGTGGGCTGTTGTGGTTGTGGAGAGAGTGGTGTCTGAAGGGAGCTCGCTGGCTTGTTCAGACTGATCTGCACCCTGAAGACTCAGCTCCTTAACCTGGGGCTGGGGTCCTGCGTCCCTCAGCCTCTGACCCATAGAGCACTTCCGGGCGGAACCCTGTTTTACACAAACCCTTCCAGCTTCAAGAAGAGGCAGAGCGATCCAGGAGCCAGTGTGAGCAGTGGAAGGGGACATGGAATAGAAAGGAGGGCACCCTGCTCACGGGCCAACCCTGCAAGCAATGATGCAGTCCCATAAAAATACGAGGAGGCAGGTCCAGGGAGATGGGTGACCCTCCCAGGGTCACCTAGACAAAGCCCAGTCCTCCTGCCTCCAGGGCGGGGCTGCCTTCAGACACCATTCAGCTCCTTCTGTGCCTTAGGGCACTGCTGATCACAGCCAAATGTCGACAGGGAACTGGGGGTAAAGGTCGCCTCCAACTCACAAGCTTCTGTTTAGCTTGTTTCCTTGTTTTTCATTCTGACCAAAGATGAGCAATCAACTAGACACTTGTAGAGAGCCAGCCAACACACGTGCAAGGTCTGGGTGAGATTGCCACGGTAGCCTGGGACCCGGCGCGGAGCCCCTCCCCCGCGTCCCTGCAAAGCCCAAGGAGAGGCTGTCTCACCCCCCCTAAAGTGCAGCGGCCAGCTTCCATCTCCCAGGAATGCCCTGACACCAGCTGCCATCCAATTAAGCTGCAGCGGAGGCAGAGGAAAGTTGGGCAGGCTCCACTTCCTTACCAGGGACCTGAGAAGGGCTCTGAAGGTTAGAAGCACAGGACTCCCAAGTACTCCCAGCCCCATGATCTAAGTAAAAGGATAAGTCGCATTGTGGGGGCTTGGAAGAATATGACATGGCTACCAAGGAGGAAGCGCCAGCCCAGGGTAAGAGAAAGATCTATGCCACCTGAGGGTGGCTGCATTGGCCCTGACTGCCAAGACCACAGCAGGTACCAAGGGCAAGAAGTGGCAAAGAGGACGTGAACAAGGGGCTGGAGACCTGGGGCTGTGGCTACTGGGGCTAGAAGAGGTGGAGCTAAAAGTGGGTGGACAGAGTGCTACTCTGTTAAAAACAAACTAGATAGGATTTCCCAGGTCCCCTCTGAGGCTCTGTTGAGACCTGAGAATGAGTGGTTCACAGACCCCAGATGAGGAGGAGCAGGACAGAGGGGCACAGCAGGCCCTCAAGGACTCCTTGTAGAATACAAAGCGTCCCAGTGAAAAGTCGAAGTCCAGGGTGAGACTACCTGGATTTGAGTGACAGCTTCTCTACCTATTACATGTGCAGTAGGCAGTGGGCAGATGCCTAAAACTTAGACTTCTCCGTGGAAAAGACCTGCGTTAACAGCACCTACTATTGTTGATCCAATATCAGCTAGATGAAGCACTTAGTATCATGTCTGGCCAGAGGAGGTCTTATATCAGTTATCTACTGCTGCTTAACAAGTGGCCCCCTGGCCAGCGCCGCGGCTCACTAGGCTAATCCTCCGCCTTGTGGCGGCGCCGGCACACTGGGTTCTAGTCCCAGTCGGGGCGCCGGATTCTGTCCCGGTTGCCCCTCTTCCAGGCCAGCTCTCTGCTGTGGCCAGGGAGTGCAGTGAAGGATGGCCCAAGTGCTTGGGCCCTGCACCCCATGGGAGACCAGGAGAAGCACCTGGCTCCTGGCTTCAGCCTGGCCCAGCCCCAGTTGTTGTGGCCATTTGGGGAGTGAACCAGCAGATGGAAGATTCTCTCTCTCCTCCTCCTCTCTCTGTAACTCTGAACTCTTTCAAATAAATTTTTTAAAATCTTCAAAAAAAAAAAAAAAAAAAAGAAGAAGAAGAAAATTTATCTTTCTTAGGCTTTCATAGGCCAGAGAAGGGCCTTATTCCACACCAGACTCCTGTGTCCTAAGGAGACTAGTTGTTCCAAAGGGATGAGCTAGCATAGGGTGTGCATGGGCGTCGCGGGCAGTGAGAGGAGACGCAAAGGCAGTGCAGCGAATGCGGCTGCGAGTGTTGGCTCCGAGCGGGGTGAGTTCAGCCACAGTCTTTGGTAGAGGGGTGCCAAGTGGGCCCATGAGGAGAAGGCAGAGAAAGTTACCCATGCTCTCCATCACGACACCGTGCTGGGCCTCGGACATGCGGGACCTCATGGGATCCTCAGAGAACCTGGCGAGGAACGCGCATTCTCCACATCCTTCAGACGAGAAACGGAGCGGGGCCGAGGTGAAGCATCTTGCCCCAGGTGCCGGCTCCGGGAGAAACAGGAGCGCTCCACTCGACACCCCCGCTTGTTCCGCGATCTCCTCTCACAAGCCACGGGGAAGAGCAGGGA
This sequence comes from Oryctolagus cuniculus, assembly GCF_964237555.1. Taxonomy (NCBI): domain Eukaryota; kingdom Metazoa; phylum Chordata; class Mammalia; order Lagomorpha; family Leporidae; genus Oryctolagus; species Oryctolagus cuniculus. Next base: position 126,466,542 of record NC_091437.1, on the reverse strand, counting down.
GAAACGCAGGGCTGTAGGCCAAGTTAAGGAAAGCAGATCCCAAACTCGTGGGTACAGACCCAGCGAGAGGTTACCCAAGTCCTCCAAGAATCTCAGCACGGCTTCCCTTACTCTCCTTGGAGGGGCAGCTCGGAGGAGGGAGTGGGAAGCGGTGGCCTTGGTCCGTTCTGTGCTGCTACAATGAAATGCCCGAGACAGAGTGATTAATGAAGAGGAGAGATTTCTTTATTACAGTGCTGGAGGCCAGGAAGTGCAAGGTCAGGGCCAGCGCCTGGCAGGGACCTTTGAACTGCATCATCCCACGACCAGAAGCTGAGGGCGAGAGATGACAGGAGAGTGAGGAAGGAGGCCGTCCTGTCCCCGCTCCCCTGATAACGGCGTGAATCCATCCATCCCTCGTAAAGGTCCCCCTTCCCAGTACTGCTGCCTTTGGGGTTATGTTTCCAACACATGAGCTATCTTTTTTTTTTTTTTTTGACAGGCAGAGTTAGTGAGAGAGAGAGACAGAGAGAAAGGTCTTCCTTCCGTTGGTTCACTCCCCAAATGGCCGCTACGGCCGGTGTGCTGCACTGATCCGATGGCAGGAGCCAGGTGCTTCCTCCTGGTCTCCCATGCAGGTGCAGGGCCCAAGCACTTGGGCCATCCTCCACTGCACTCCTAGGCCACAGCAGAGAGCTGGCCTGGAAGAGGGGCAACCGGGACAGAATCCGGCGCCCCAACCAGGACTAGAACCTGGGGTGCCGGCGCAGCAGGCGGAGGATTAGCCTAGTGAGCTGCGGCGCCGGCCCACATGAACTATCTTAGCCACAGCAGAGGAGCCTCGTGCCGTAAATGACCAGGGCCCCACAGCCCCACCTGCGCGTTCTTCAGCAGACGCTGTCAGAACAACGGCACTCGTAAGCAGAAATTCACCGAATGGGAAACCTGAATAGCAGCTCCCACTGCTGCATGGACCATCTCCCCCTGACTCGCACATCCTGGCTCTCTGTTCTTTAAAGATGGGCTCAGCTTTCCTGTCCCACAGGACATGTTTCCTTACAGGAAGGAAGCAGAAGGCTCGGCTGAGTCAAAGCTGCTGGGTGAGGAGGCCTCAACTGCGGAGACAAGTCCCCTGCTGTTTGCCTGACCTTGACGGCAGGAACCGCTGCAAACTGCCATTCACTCTGCTTGGCACCACACACCCCACACCAGGGCGTCTGGGCTGCGGCCCCAGCTCTGCTCCTCCTTCCAGCTTCCTGCTATGTGCACCCCAGCGAGCACCAGGAGACTGCTCAAGTACTTGGATCCCCGCCATCCACTTGGAGACCTGGATTGAGTTCCAGGTTCCTAGCTTCGGCCTGGCCCAGTCCTGGCTGCTGTGGGCCTTTGGGGAGTGAACCAGCTCACAGGAGATCTCTCTGTCTCTGTCCCCCTGCTTCTCAAATAACAAAACAATCCACATTTTAAAACATTCTGATGGCTGTGGGGCCTTTTGTGGGGGCTATGGTTAAGGAGGCACAGAGAGATGTAGAAGAGCTGGCTCGAGATAGTATGGTCGCATTGCCTCTAGCTCTTCCCAACAGATACTTGGCTAACACACAAACTCCCCGCTGAACACTGGCCTAGTGGGTGCACTGGAAATTCAAAAGGGAAAAGGCCTCAGAGCCTGCCCTCAAGGAATTTGGAATTCTATAGGGAAGAGAGAATGTGCACGCACAGCTTTCAAATGAGTCAGCGCGTTACAAATGCCATCAGTAGGAGAAATCCAGCCACTGCCCCTTAGAAGGGAAGGAAATGCTGACACAGCTGCAACACGGATCAACCTTGACGACGTTATTCCAAGGGCAAAGAGCCAGTCACACAAAGATCACTTCTGTGTGGCTCCACACAAGAGGTTCCTGGAGCGTGCCGGTTTGCAAGGGGGCGGGTGGGGGATGCTAAGTAGGGAGGAGCTATTTCACAGGTGTAGAGGTTCAGGGGTTTGAAATTTCTATTTATTTTCATTCATTTGAAAGGCAGAGGGACAAAGAAAGACACACAGAGGGAGGTTTTCTATCCACTGCTTCACTCCCCAGATGCCCTCGGCAGCCAGACCTGGGCCAGCCAGAAGCCAGGAGTCAGGAACTCCATCTACAACTCCCGCGTAGGTGGCAGGGACCCAACTACTAGAGGCATCATCTGCTGCCCCCCAGGGTGCGCATTAGCAGGAAGCAGGAGCAGAGCTGGGACTCGAACAAGGCTCTGGTGTGGGATGCAGGCCTCCCAAGCCGCCTCTCAACCACTGCCCCAAATGCATGCCCCTAGGGTTGCAGCTTTGTGAGTCTGGACAAAGTCCTGGAGCTTGTACAGCCACGTGACTTAAAGATGGTGATGATGGGGGCTGGTGCTGTGGCGTAGTGGGCTAAGCCTCTGCCTGGCCTGGCCACAGGGAAAGCCACATCGGCCCAGGCCCCAGCTCTCTGCACAGAGTCTGGCTCCCACGCAGAAGGATCCAAACAGCCCTTTGCTTCATTCCTGCAGCTCAGTCTAACAGCTTTCAAGTCATCCAATGCTAGAGAAGGCTGGGCTCGCGGCAAATCGGGGAGCCTGTCTGATATTTACTTTGCTGAGATTGATCACTTGGGAGTTGAGGGGGAAAGAAATCTAATTTAGGGACCACAGTCTTTCCCTGGTGTTATTCAATTACATGGAAAAATACAGCAGCCAAGCTGTGGAATCCGAGCATCAGAGAGAACCGTGGAGGTCTCCTGGGCCACACCCAGCGGCGGGTGAGAATCCCCCCCAGCGTGGCAGCCCGAGTATGCTGGCTACGAGCAGCAGACCATTCCCCACGGAAGACCACACTCCTGGGTGTGACATGAACTGTCACACAATCCTTTCTTATGCTAGCTGAAAATGAAACTCTGCTTATTTGATAGCTTCTCCCCGTTAGATGCCATTGCCTGGCCCTTGGGCCTGTCATCTGTAGCTATTTTGGCTGATTAACTGACTCCCTGGTTGAAAGAATGAATGAGTTATGAAACACTGGTAAGGGGGCATAAAGAGGAGAGGGCTGGGAGATGCAGCATAGTGGGTTAAGTTGCCCCCTGCAATGCCAGCATTCCATATGGGCACTGGTTCGAGTCCCAGCTGCTCCACTTCCAATCCAGCTCCCTGTTACTGCACCTGGGAAAGCAGCAGATGGCCCAGATGTTTGCCACTTGGGCGGTGAGCCAGCAGATGGACAATGTCTCTCTTTCTTTGTCTTTTCCTCTCTCTGTAACTCTTTCATATAAAATAAATAAATCTTTTAAAAAAGAAAGAGAGAAGCAGAGAAAAGAATTGCAATGGCGAGAGGGTGTGGGATAGTAAGAAGGCAGGGAGAAGTAGAACATTTTTCTCCAAGGATTTTTTCTTTTTCTTTTTTTCTTTTTTTTGAAAGGGGAGGGTGTCAATGAGGAAGGAGCATAAGGAATGAACACAGCAAATGTGAAACAAACCAACAACTCAATTTATAAGTAAATCAGGTTTCACCAATGCATTTGCGAAGTGCATGGAATCTTGATTCACGCAAAGACTGCTAAAGATAAAGATACTTATCTTTAGTATCGCCTGTTTTCTCGCGACATCCCTCTCTGACATGCTGCTTGCACGCATGCGTGCCTGTGCATGTGCACACACACACACACATCCGAGTTTACACATCAGTGCTTCCTGGCCTTCTCCGAGCAAGCAAGCCAGATGCACCTGCTAGGAGCTGCCTCTGCTCCAGCTCAGTCTCCCATCCTGCATCTCAGCCGCAAAGAGCTGCTCTCCAGCCACTAGGGAAGGAGAAGGCCCTCCCTGGGCCCCTCCCTACCCCACCCACACACGCCATCCGCAGCTCCATCCTCAGGCAGAGCAGGCGCCTCCTCCCCGCAGGCTTTCTGGCTGAGTGGGCGGGCTGGGGAGAGTTCCTAGCGTGCAAGCTGCGCGGCTCCCTCAGTTGCAAAATGAGGCTGGCACGGTGCCTTGCAGGGCTCCCCTTGGTGATGGTCTCAGGCTGGGCTCCAGCAGTCAGATGTGCCCCCCCCCCCCGCCCCTGCATGGCCTGGGAGCAGCTCCCCGACAAACAGGAGAGAGAGTGCTCTATGGCAGCCCACCCTCCAGGCTGTCCCTGGTGGAGGGCCCAGGCTGCACAGGCTGGGACTGCAAATGCCGCTGAGGTCTAGATCCTTCCTGGATGAGGAAGTCCCCTCGCTGCCCTCCCCCGACCCCCTTCCACCCTGGTACCTGGCTCCGGGATGGCCTCGCCTCCAGCTCAGGTGAAGTAGACAGGAAGACCCTGTACACTGGCAGCGAGGACAGGGGGGCAGGGTTCCGCTGGGCACATCCTCTCCGCATTTGGTCACTCAGCTGCAGATAGGCCCTTGGTGTTTTGCCCCTCATGTTGCAGACGACCGTAGCTATAATTCTTCAAGCCCTTCTAGGCTTTCTCTGTACACCAGCACGGAGACGCACAGTTCTCAGGGTGGGAAGGACCTCGAGTGGGGTCAAGGTTCGTGGGGCTCCTGCTATGCGTCTGACCTTCTGCCCCAAGGTTTGCATCCATGCATCTGACACGGATGCCTTTTTTCAACGCCCTGAATCTGAACATCTCCCTTGCACTTCCCCAGCCCTCTGTGAGCTACGATACAGCAGGCTGCTGTGCACGTGGCTCTGTCTGCTCTCCAACAACAAGTGTTCCTGGCTCCTAGCACAAATGGACACAGAGAAAGTGCATAACAAAGATGTGTGCGTGGGTTGGTGCTGTGGCTTAGCAGGTAAAGCCACCTACGGTGCCAGCATCCCATATGGGCGCCAGTTTGAGTCCCGGCTGCTCCTCTTCTGATCCAGCTCCCTGCTAATGCACCTGGGAAAGCAGCAGAAGATGGCCCAAGTGCTTGGGACCCTGCCACCTCCTGGCTCCTGGTTTCGGCCTGGACCAGCACTGGCTGCTGCTAGCAGCTGGGGAGTGAACCAGCAGATGAGGGATCTCTCTCTCTCTCTCTCTCTCTCTCTAACTCTTTCAAAATAAGTTAATAAATCTTTAAAGAAAAAAAAAAACCATACACAGTGGAATTCCCATCTCTCCCTTCCTCCAGCACTCTTCTAAGAAGTCACAATTTCTCCTCAGTATGGGGAGAATCAGAATGTATTCACAGTCCCCTCCAAGGCCCTCTGGCTCCAAAGCCAACACCCTGGGTCACAGGTCAGTTCTCGCAATTCAGAGCTGGGCTGGGGTCAGTGCTAAGCTGGCCCTGGCTTTTCACCTGCAAGGCCCATTGTTCACTTTCAGGAATTTGCAGAGCTGGTTGACACCATGTGATTGGCCATGCCGGGAGTATCTGCAGCCCAGAAATCAGCGAAGAATACAAACGCAGGGCATCTCCGCACCCTGCGAGCCAGCTATTGACCATAAAACACAATTTCAGAAGGCCTGTTCAAAGTTCATCTCTGGGCCCCAGGGGACACGCTCAGTCCCACCCCTGGGATGAGAAAGTGCCCAGTGACCACGAGACATGCCCTCCAGAAAGTTCCAGACCCTCCTCAGTCTCCATCAGAGACCTCCATGTCTCTGCGGGGAGCTCCTTAAGGGCAGAGCCAAGCCCCATCTTCTTTTGACGTCACCCAGCTCAGCTCAGCTCCAGACACACAGCACATGTGTGCGGCCCGACTCAGGGGTGACGCTGTTCCTCCACGCAGACCTGTCTCACCGGGGAAAGGAGAGCTCCAGTCCAATCCCCAGCCCTGATAGGAGAGTGGGGTGGGCAGTGAGTCAGGGACTACTGTGGACCACGCCCACACCCACTCCTTCTTTGGGACCTGCATCACCCTCCAGCAAGGCTGCCACGTCCGTGAAACATCTAGCATGTCTCCTCGTGTTGAACTTGACCCTAACCACTACAAAGAAGTTGGTGGCACATCCTTGTTTCATTTTGTGTTTATTTGAGAAGCAGAGGGACACTAGAGAGCTCCCATCCAACTAGTTCACTCCCCAGATGTCCACAACAGTTTGGGCTGAAGCTGGGAGCCAGGCTCTCCATCTGGGTCTCCCATGTGGTGGCAGGAACCCAACAACTTAAGCCATCCATGCTGCCTCTCAGGGTCTGCATCAGCAGGAAGCTGGTGTCAGGAGCTGGAGCTGAGACTGGAACTCAGGCACTGTGCCGTGGGATGCAGGCGTGTTAAAAACTAGGCTAGTGGAATATTGTTCAGGAACAGATGTTACTGTACTCAGAAGAGCATCCAAACTCTGAAATCTACCCCCAGGTGGGTGTTCTTATTTTTCCCACGCTCAGGAGAGTCCTTCAGAGAAGCACAAGTGGGAAGCTCCCGTGGGCGTCAGCCCAGAGCTGAGGTAAAGCAGGTCGGGTGGGGAGGCGGGCACCGAGGTCTCCAGGCCCGCAGCTGGCCCTGGGAGATGAGTTCAGCCCTCCAGATCACCAGGGCATCACAGGAGGAGCCTTTCCAAAGCTCTCATCTCCTGTCAGCTCCTGCTTGGCCAGGCGGCCAAAGCCCAAGTGCAGAATGCCCCAAACTTGTAAGGCAAAAGCTTAGATCACTTGACTTCCAGTGGGAAATGAGTGACCTTGAGCTAAAAATGACTTGCAGTGATTTAAGTTTTTGTGTTATTGTGGCATTTTAATCTGCTACCAGTGCCCCAAACCATCCCTGCTTTCAAACTCCCTTGGCCTCCTCTTCTGATGGAAAGTTCCAGAGCTCAGTGATGTGGGTTTAAAAAAAAATGACAACTCACTGGGATGGATATCACAGTACAGCGTGTTAAGCCTTGCTGCCCACATCCCATAGGGTACTGCTGGTTTGAGTCCCCGCCATTCCGCTTCTGATCCAGCTCCCTGCTAACGCACCTGTGGAGAAGTGGAAGATGACCCGAGTTCTTGAGTCTCTGCCACCCACATGGGAGACCTGGTTGAAGTTCCTGGCTCCTGGCTTTGGTCTGGCCCAGTCCTAGCTATTAAGAATATTTGGGAGAGTGAACCCATGGATAGCAGGTTTCTCTCTTGCTCTTTCTCTCTCTGCCTTTCTCATAAATAAATCTTTTTTAAAACAATGATAGCTCATGGTCTCCCAGCTAAGTTCTGCTTTCCAGAGCCAGGAGAAAGGTGTGCTTTCTCCCAGTCCCTCCATAGACCTGACACTGCCCACTTTGTCCTCCGACACCCACCAGGGTGACCAGCCATCTACTGCTGGGGTGCGTGGTCAGGCTCAGAGGCGTTTCTTTTGAGTTCTAAGCTTTCAGAGGTGTTGTTTGTCGTCGGCATTCCTGCGAATGCAGTTTGCACCTCTCAAGCTGACTCATCACCCTCTGCAGCCTCCACTGGCACATTTTTAAGGGACATCATTGCAAACTTTGGGGCTTCTCACTGCAAGTCTTTTACGAAGATCATTTTTTAGAAAATTTTTTCTGTTTCTAGTTACCAGCTTGGATAAGGAATACTATATTTTTTTGCTATAAATTTGGACCCTCTATATAATACATATATGTTTTACCATAAATATATGTTTATATTTAATTTAAGCCTTTTAAAAAAACAAATAAAATTGTTTATTGCTATCTTCGGTGTGTCCAGTCTTTCCACTAGAAAGGAAGTCAAAGAAAACATAAACTGCATTATTTGGGCTCAAGGAATTTAAAATCTTATTGAGAGAATTCTACCAAATAGTGTTGATTATAAGGCAAGCGATTGCATAGATCCTCTCAACCCAAGATCCAGCGTCTTTAAAAAAAAAAAGAGATTTATTTATTTATTTATGTGTTTGAAAGTCAGAGTAACAGAGAGAGAAGGAAAGAGGGAGAGAGAGAGAGATCTTCCATCTGCTGGTTCACTCCCCCGGATAGCTGCAATGGGCCAGGCCAAAGCCAAACACCAAGAGCTCATAAGGGTCTACTACATGGGTGCAGGGGCCCAAGCATTTGGACCATCTTCCACTGCTTTCCCAGGCACATTAGCAGGGAGCCTGGTTGGAAGCGGAGCAGTGAGGGAAGTTACCAGAGCCCAGATGGGACGCCGGCGCTGCAGGTGGCAGCTTTTACCCACTAGGCCACAACACCAGCCCTCCGAGATCCAGTTTCTGACCACAACATCTCCAAAACAGCAGAATTCCCCTTGCAGGAGCGAGCCGACATCAAATACAGGGGACAGCAAATTCCTAACGAGCCGTGAGTCCATCAGCAGACCTGCAATGACCCCCTGCAGGCCCATTTGAAACCACTCCTGAAGAACCCTGGGGAAAACCTGAGCTGACTCCTTCACCAGACACTAACTTTGAGAAGGTCCAGACCCTGCACTCCCAGGGTAAGAAGGAGCGAGACCCGCGGAGCTCACGGAAACTGCAGAAGCCTCACTCTTCCCGCGGGGCTCCCTGCTCTAGCGCGATAAGGCTCCGCACAGCTCTTGCCCAGGTTGAAGCAATGCATGCATTGACTTGTGCATCATCTTGATCAACTGTCGACTCGAGGTCCTCGTAGTTCTGCAGGGAAGCTGAGTGACTTTGGCCAAACTGCTTAATCTCTCTGATACTGTTTGCCATTCTACTGAAATGAAGCTGTGGCCTCTTCTGCTGTAATATCTAAAATTCTCGGACTGTGCCACACAGAGATAGCCTTGTGCTCAAATCAGTGTCCTTTATGTAATGAATAATTTCTATAGATATTAACCTTTAGCATCCCGAGCAACACAGGAAGCCACACACTGTTCAGTAGACCAAAATCCTCCAGGAACCCCGAAAGGATTCTTCCAGAATGACCAGGGCGATCCACTCACCCCAGCCTTTTCGGGCACCCTTGACCCAGAAATAGACACATCGGCTACAGGGATGACAAAAAACAGGGTGATGGGAACCACAGGGTATTTAGGTGCAGCTGGATGGCATTACAAGAAGCCAAGCCCAGCGCTGTGGTGTAGTGGGTAAAACCACTGCCTGCAGTGCCGGCATCCCATATGTGTGCCGGTTCTAGTCCTGGCTGCTCCACTTCCAATCCAGCTCTCTGCTTTGGCCTGGGAAAGCAGTAGACGATGGCCCAAGTTCTTGGGCCCCTGCACCCATGTGGGAGGCCCAGAAAAGGCTCCTGGCTCTGGGCTTCGGATCAGCACAGCTCCGGCCATTGTGGCCAATTGGGGAGTGAACCAGAGGATGGAAGACCTTTCTCTCTCTCTGCCTCTCCTCTCTCTGTGTAACTCTGACTTTCAAAGAATAAATAAATCTTAAAAAAAAAAAAAAAAAGAAGAAGCAGCAGCCAAGGCCAATGAGAAGGTGGCACTGGACAATCACGTGGTATACTCCGTGCTGTCCTACAGATCGGGGGCCTGGACACCGGTTCTCCTCCAGACCTAGACTTGCTCCTGCCCAAAGACTGTGCAGATGTAGCTGGGAGGAGAAGAGGCAGAGTGAGGGGAGGGTGCGAGCCTCTACATGGAAGGGCAAGCAACCTCCCTGAGTGCCTGCCCAGGGCACTGTGGGTGCCACTGGGCCTCGAAGCTTCTCCCGTGCGTCACACACAGCATGGGCTCCCCAACCCTGCCTGCGGGGCCTGTCAGGCGTGTGGGATGTGTTGGAACAACTCTAGGCTGCAGAAGACGGCTCAGCACCGAGAGAAAACTGCACCCAGATGCTGCCCTGGGCCGCGGGCACCCCGGGAGCTCTGCTGTGTCAGGGACCTGGCGCTGCAGTCTTTTTGTCTTCCAAAGGAGAGGCGGCAAGCAGGCGGGGCATGTGATTGGGCCATCCTACATCCCTCGGGGGAGGAGGGGGACAGAGGAAGAGCCCCAGGAGCTGAGTGACGGGCAAAGGAGGCGTCTTCTTGGGTGTGAAGAGTCTGTCGGGTTCCATCTGGCAGAGCGCAGTGGCGCTGAGAGGGTCACCCCTCTGCTGCACACACACTCTCACCTCGTCCTGGAAGGCACACTGCTCTCTGGCAATGAGGGTAACCAGACGGACCAAGGGCTGGAGAAAGGATCCTGGCTGGGCATTGGTGCTGCTGGTGCACATCCCAGGGAATTCAGCCGCCACCAGGGGCACCTGGAGTCCAACTCCTCATGGGGTCCCTGGTAGCACCACGGCTCAGACACCCCTGCCCAGGAACAACACTCCTGCCTGTCGCTGGGCTGCTGTCATCCCTACAGGTAAAGGCAGGTTGGGTGAGACGGCCTCCCAGGAGCCTCGCCAAAGAACACCTGTTCTGAGAAATGGATGACTCACCCGGCAGCACCCTGCCTCTGACGCAGCCTGGATTCCGTGCCCAGCCTGCTTGGAAGAATCACAGGGGGGGGCTCTTGGGAGAGTCGTACACCAAGAGGCTGACAGTTTTCACTGCTAGAGGACTCAAGACTCTTAACAAAAAGCAGGTGCAACTGACTTCTAGTCACTCTTCTTGCTCCTGGCCTTTGTTCACCTGTGGTGGTGTGGAAAGCCCTAGAGTGCTGTTCCACTGCTTCCAGACTTGTGAAACAAGGATTAACCTGAGAAAGTTGCAGGGTTTATGAATGTACATAATCAGACTACAGCGCCAACCATCTAAACCTACGCTACTCAAGATGTGGCCATTAAAATTAAAGATTGAAGGTTGCATTTTGGTCTGGTTAAGATGCCAATGAGATGCCCACATCCCAGATCAGGGTACCTGAATTTGTGTCCCAGTTCTGTTCCCAATTGCAGCTTGCTACCCATGTCATCTGGGAGGCAGTAGATTATGGCTCAAGGTGTTGGGTCCCTGCCATCCATGTGGCTGACTCAGATGGAGGGCTTGGCTCACGGCTGGGACTCGGCCCAGCCCTGGTTGTTGCAAGAGTGAACCAGTGAATGGGAGATTTCTCTCTCTCTCTCTCTGTCTCTCTCTATCTCTCTCTCTCTCTCTCATTAAATAAATAAATAAGTTTAAAAACATGATAAATTCAGGAACCCAGTTGCTCTAGCCACATTTCAAGTGCTCAGGATCCCTAGTGCCAGGCGGCTGCAGTGTTGAACAGCACAGCTTCTCCATGACAGCAGAAATTTCTCTTAGAGGTGGTCTGAACACATATCCTTAGCGACCCCCTCAACCATTCATTCATTCATTCATTCACTTATTCAACAAGCATTTGGGGAAGGTGAGCTGCACATTAGCAACCACAGCGTGCACAAAGAGGGTGCCCAGGAGGTCCCTGTCCTCCGGGAGGCCGCCCCTGGCTGGGAGAGCATGTGTGTGGTCAAGGGTACTGGTCTCTTCCATCCTGGGGACGCACAAGCTGTACACACAAACGCTTACAAAAGGTCCGCTGTAGGGGAGAGGAGCGGAGGAGTGAGTCAGCTGGGTTGGGCTCAAGCTTGTAAATCTTCCACTCAGCACCGACTTAATTAATGTGGGTGGGAAGTCCTAGCTAGCTTTCACCTGAGTGACAGGTGCCAGCAACACAGAGCAACGAGGCCAAAAGAAGGGGAGCCCGGGCCCAGCGTCCTCTTAGGAGGATTTCTGGCTGTGCCTCTTCAAGTGGGCAACACATGAACCCTGTCGGCCAAGGCGAGGGCCATTTTCTCAGGCAATCAGATCCCAACCAGAGGGCAAGCCAAGGTCAATATCGCTGACCACGCCTGAACCCTCTAGAGCGGTGCTTCCGCCGCACCAGCAAGGGAAGTGGGAGGCTGACTCTGTCTCCTCCAGTGCGGGTGCCCCTTGAAGAACTTCCTCTGGGTGATCTAAATCTTCCTCCCAGGGGTTCACAGTGGGCAACCGCGTAAAATCTCGTGTCTGGAAGGGAGGCTGCAAAGCCGGGAGAGGGTGATCCCTTCTCAGGACTGCTCAGCCGGGCCCTCTTAAGGAGCGCGTGCGTGCCGGCTTAGCGCAGTGGGAGACACCACCTGCAAATGATGACGTAGGTGGGAAAGGCAGAAACAGAAACCAGAGCCAAGAGCGGGGCGAGCGGGGCGAGCGGGGCGAGCGGGGCGAGCGGGGCGAGCAGGTGTCTCCACGGCGTGGGCGCTGGAATGACTTACGGCGGCGGACGGGCCACAGCCGCCCTCTAATGATGCTCACGCATTTGGGGGGAACATTTGTACACTTGGGGGTCCCTGGAGGTGGTTTGTGAGGTGTCAGAGCGGGAGCTGGGCTCCTCTGGGCCACCAGGCTGCAGAAGAACTGTGCTGAAACCAGTCCGTGAGAAGGGAGAAGGCACTGGTTAATGGAATGTCTCCAATAGGGTCCATGATTCAAAACCAAGGCACTAACGAAAGACTTGCTGTGAAAAGTCTCCTCCTCAGCCCCTCTCTGCGTGCATCCTGCACTTCTGCCACCTCCATCCTGGCAACCACCGTTAAGCTCTCTTGCAACCACACCAACTTCCTTTATAAGCAAATGAAAATACAAGCCCTTACTTCCCTCCCCTCATCTTATAAAACACATAGCGTGCTCTATGCCCTGGGCTGCATGTGGCTTAAACGTTTAGCGACACATCTGGTTGTCTTTCGAGTCTTCCCTGCTGGCATGGAAAACATGCCCTCATTCTTTTTCAGGGTTGCATACTAGTCCATTGCATGGTTAACACATAATCTATTTACGGGTCCCCCACAGATGGACACTTAGATACTCCCCATGTTTTACCAGCACAGCAGTGCTGTAATTAACAACACTAAATAGACATTGTTTCCCATCGGCACAAATGTTTCTCAGTCAGACCTGGGAAGGGGCAGAGCAGGACTGCTGGATCAAAGGGCATAAGCATTTACAATGTGGCCAGGTATTGCCAAATTGCCAACTGCTCTCTGCTGGAGTCCTGCTCACTCTCACTTCCCCTTCCACTGCTGAGAGTGCCAGCGGAAAGTGTTATCAAATTCTTGGACTTTTGCCATTAGAAAAGGTGAAGATGATAGCTCATCAGAGTTAATTTGCATTTCTCTTACTATACACGAGGCCAAACATCTTTCATATACTTAAGGATCTGTTTCCTTTTCTATGAACTTCTGAACAAACCCTTCCCCCACTTTTCTATGGGGTTCTTAGCTTCTGTAAAAAAGTGGTTCCTTACTAATCTTTCTCTGGCTGTCTTATCAGCATGAAGATTCCCCCAGGTCTGTGATGGCTGTGCCTCCACTTCGCCTTGGGTTCCTCTTCCGGGAATGGGGTTTTCCTCCTTGCTCCTGGGAGATCCCTACTCACTCTCTCGAGGCCTTCTCGTTAGAGAGAGCAAGTGAGGAGCAAGAGGGTGATGGTTTGAAAAAAGTGAGGCCCTTTCCCCGAGTGCCGGCGAGCTGGGGCCAGACGCGGGCTGGGCAACTGAGTGTGAAGCAGTGTGAGTTGGGGTGGGGGTGGGGGGTGCTTCGGGGGAGACCCTGCAGGAGGAGGGGCCTCCCCTGCAGGGGAGGTCCCGGACAAGGGTGTTCAGTGGGTGGGACATCCAGTGGGGGGCTAGGGGACAGGACAGAGGCCTGGGAGGGACACAGAGAATGGACATAGGGAACTCAGGCCGGGGGGAGACCCTGACCCCAAATCGCCCCACTCTTCTGAGAACCTTGGAAACAGAGAAGCAGCGATGGATACCATGGCCCTGGGCACGGGAGGTAAGTGAGGGGCAATACTAAGTACGGTAGAAAAGCCCAAGGCTGAGCAGCCAGAGTGCAGAGCAGTCAGGGCTGGGAGGGCGGGCAAAGCCTGGGAAGATTCCTGAAGCCCTTTTACTCAGTGCCCACCGTCTGCGCCAGACTCGTGGCACTGTCGGCCTTTGCAGCTGGCTCCTGGATGGGCTGCGCTCCAGGCGGACACATGGGGAGATCAGGGGCTGCCAGGAGGCAGGAGGCAAGGAAGGGGGCTGACGGTAAAAGCCAGGGCTTAGCTCTGCCAAGAAGCGCATTCCTACCTAACCGCCAGGGACCCCTGGCGAGGGCCCACAGGACTGCAGGGCTGCCCTAGGAGCAGCTGAGCACATGGCCTTCTCTCTCTCTTTCTCTCTCTCTCTCTCTCTCTCTCACACACACACACACACACACCACCCCTACACACCGTACCCTCATCTTTTCTTTCTTTGGGCCATCTTTTGCTGCTTTCCCAGGCCATTAGCAGGGAGTTGGATCGAAAGTGGAGCAGCCAGGACTCGAACTAGCATCCACATGGGACACCAGCACTGCAGGCAGCGGCTTTACCTGCTACGCCACAGCGCTGGCCCCAGGGCGTGTTTTCTGAGTGCCTTCTGCATACATGGGCCCCGCGCTAGTGACTGAAGTATTGAACCTGCCCTGGACTGCTCCCATCCAGTGGGAGAGACAGACACAGGTAGGAGCTGTTTTGGTACATGTGCTCTGAAGGGAATGAACGTGCAACTTGTCAGGGTGCAGAGAGTGAGGCCTGCGGTGTCTTCCAAACAAAAATAAATCTGATTTATTGATAGGAGTCCCTTGGAGAAAGGCCTGCCCATGACAATGCCCTGAGAGCCTGTGTGGGGGCGGGGAGGGGGATGGAGAAACCTCCCGCAGGGTGGCAGGTGAGACCTGGAGCCCCAATGACCATGACTGGGCTTGCAAGCAAAGGAGCAGGCAGCAGGAAGCCCTGCAAAAGGCTCCTTGCTTTCTTCCTGCCCGCGGCGGCTCTGACCCGCACACTCAGATTCTTGCCCAACACGCACCTTAGAAGTCAAGCATTGTGCGCATTCCGAGCCAGGACTGGAAGCCACGCCTGCCAGGACCCCCCTCCCCGCCAAGCCTTTTGTTGCTGACTTTTCGTGTTTGCTCTTAGCCGAAGGTCAGCATTTTCTGATCTCATCTTCGGCACTGAACTCCTCCTTTTCCGGACTCCTTGAAGGGTTTCGAATCTTCCAAGCAGCCTTATTCAATATTTATACCATCTGGACGCAGTGCGGCTGCTTTGATCTGCAGCGCGTGGGGGCTGGAGCTCACGGGGGCTGGGCCCTTGGCAGCTTTACCTTGGCTGCTAGTCCTGAAGTGTGCCCCTCCCAGGGTCCCCGGGAGCTCGGGAGGGGGAGGGCGTATGTCTCCGTGCAAACACATCTGCATGCAGACGCTTTGCTTCCCCTGGGCACTGGTTCGAGACCCCCACCTCCACCTGCACCCCCGTGGGACAGGGGAATGGGGTGTGCTCTGCACTTTGATGAATTCTTTTGTATAACCCAGAGAGAGATTCCACCTTGGGTTTGTACTGGAGCAAGTTAGCAGAAGCAAGAAGTCAGCAAGTCCTCCACGGACACAGCACCCCAGGGCAGGAAAGTGCAGATGAGCTGGGACCACTCCCTTCCCACCTGACATTTCCCCCGGCCAGGCCGCCTGCCTCCTGTCATCAGAGGAAGCCAAGCAGAGAGCCAGCAGGAGCTGTGCGGCTCACTTTCCACCTGCCTGAGAGCACGCCTTGATCAGGATGCTAAAGTACAAAAACGCTCCTGGACTTGGAGCCAAGGCCTGCGAGGAGAAATGGAGGCCAGTTCAGCCTCTCCATTGATTTGCCTCCAGCAAGTCAAGCCTGGCTGCAAGGTGATGCCACCACCATGGCTGCACCCCGGATCCTTCTAGATCAGCTCGCTATGGGAACTCCATCAGAACCCGGGTCTCCTGGAGGGGCAGGGAGGGTTTCTGCCGCAGAAGGGTTCATTCTGCCAACATCTTGGAGAAGGACTATGGTAACACCAAAGACGCGGGTCAGGACTGGGAAATGCAGCAGAGCTGCGTCTACCCCGGCCCTCCCTGTCCACCACTCATGCAGACATCACGAGTCCTTCACAACCCTTTCTCTTTCTGAAAATATACACCGTCCCGCAGCCACGGTTATGCACAAAGATTGCTGGGCTGCAGAGGAAGTGAGGAGCCGGGCAGTGATCGCCTTTACCAGGAAGGCGAAGTCTCTTAGTTAAACAGAGCCTGAGAGAGTACTCGATGGATGCTCGGGCACTTGGGAGTCCAAGGGAACACATTCCTTCTCACGGGGAGAAAAAGCATTGAGCTGCAGGTTCATTGGGTAAATGACAGCAGACGAGAGCAGGATGGGAGGCTGGCGTTGTGGTACCGGAGGTTAAGCCTCTGCTTGTGAGGCCAGCATCCCCTATGGGAGCAATGGTTCAAGTCCCAGTTGTTCCACTTCCAATCCGGCTCATTGCTAGTGCGCCTAGGAAAGCAGCGGAGGATGGCCCAAGTCCTTGGGCCCCCACGGCCCGTGTGGGAGATCAGGATGGAGTTGCAGGCTGCTGGTAGTGGCCTGGCCCAACCCCAGCCATTGTGGCCATTTGAGGAATGAACCAAAAGATGGAAGATCTCTCTCTCTCTCTCTCTCTCTCTCTCTCTCTCTCTCCCTGTTTCTCCCTCTTTCTCTGTCACTCTGCCTTTCAAATAAACGAATAAATCTTTTAAAGAAAAAAGAACAGGGCAGGCCTGGAAGAAGGCCCTTTCCCAGTCCCAGGAGGGCACACAAGACTGCACTGGGCAACTCTGGAGCCAGGAAGGCAGGGAGGAGCCCTCACACCTGGGGTAGCCCCCCAGCTCCCTCAGCACCTGGCAAAGAGTGGGGAGGACCGGCTGCAGCACCGGGAAGGACCGGAGACCGGAACAGCCCCCTACTGACCTCCCCACCCATAAGTTGCTACATCCATTCCTTTGTTCACCGTTGAGGGATGTTTCTTGTGGCTCTGTCTTTAGGACTCTGATGTGGGGGTGTGCCCTGAGATTCCCGCCCATGAATTTTCTAGCGGCACCCCACCCCACCTCCCAGCAGTCATTATGTCAGGCGCAACGGATCATCACAGGAAGACAGACAAAACCTCTTGAGATGCAGAAGCAGGGCTGGGCTTTCTGTTGGCCAGGGACGAGGTGGTGGGTGGGCAGACGCCGAGATCCTCTGTGGGGTGACAGATCCGTGCGATAGTGCGGCCGTGGTGGCAACATCACCGGGACACATTTGTCATGATAGGCAGAAGTGTGTGCTGAGGAGTGAGTTTGAGAATATGAGAACGATTGTCTTCAGAATGGGGAAAGCAAATATAATATGGAGTGGAGGGGAGGGACAAAGGAAGGTCCGCCATGACACCACGAACGCACAATTTTTTTTAAAGATTTATTTTATTTATTTGAAAGAGTTACAGAGAGAGGTAGAGACAGAGAGAGAGAGAGAGGTCTTCCATCCACTGGTTCACTTCCCCAGATGGCCGCAACGGCTAGAACTGCACCGATCTAAATCCAGGAGCCAGGAGGTTCTTCTGGGTCTCCCACGTGGGTGCAGGGGCCCAAGGACTTGGGCCATCTTCTACTGCCTTCCCAGGCCACAGCAGAGAGCTGGAGCAGCCAGGACTAGATTCAGCGCCCATATGGGATGCCGGCGCTGCAGGCCTCTGTGCCCCGAATGCACAATTTTAAGTGTGTGCAACCATAGCATGCACTCCTTTTGAATGTGCAAGCAAGAAGCAACAGAAGACAAGTCTGCAGGAGACGGCGGAACGCCAGCTTCTAGCCAGCCGCCACGTGCAGGGAGCTGCGGAGGAGAGTGGGGGTATTTGGCTCTACCTTTAGTGATTAGTAAAAGACGAGGCTCTCAAGCA
Organism: Oryctolagus cuniculus; assembly: GCF_964237555.1. Classification (NCBI taxonomy): domain Eukaryota; kingdom Metazoa; phylum Chordata; class Mammalia; order Lagomorpha; family Leporidae; genus Oryctolagus; species Oryctolagus cuniculus. The sequence goes on along the minus strand of NC_091437.1, from coordinate 126,449,044 downwards.
AATATGGCCAAGTGTTTCTTCTTGGTCGCAGGTACAGAGGTCTCAGTTAATTTCTGATTTCTCTGCATATTAAAATGTGTTGTGGGCTGGCGCTCTGCCACCACAGTGGGTTAATGTCCTGGCCTGAAGCGCCAACATCCCGTATGGGCACCGGTTCTAGTCCCGGCTGCTCCTCTTCTGATCCAGCTCTCTGCTGTGGCCTGGGAAAGCAGTAGAAGATGGCCCAAGTCCTTGGGCCCCTGCACCCATGTAGGAGACCAGGAAGAAGCTCCTGGCTCCTGGCTTCAGATCAGCCCAGCTTTGACCTTTGTGGCCAATTGGGGAGTGAACCAGTGGATGGAAGACCTCTCTCTGTCTCTCTCTCTCTCTCTCTCTGCCTCTCCTTCTCTCTCTGTGTAACTCTGACTTTCAAATAAAATAAATAAATCTTTAAAAAATGATTTGCAATTTCTACTAAAAGTCTAAACATACACACACACACACACACACACACACGCACGTGCACACTGGAGGCTGTGACATCCCTAATCCTAAACAATAGGCTTGTATGTAAGCGCCAAGGCGAGCAGAGGAGAATGAGCCACTAGAGTTAGCCTGGAGGGGGCGGGGGGCTGGCGCTTGGGTTTGAGGCTCCTTTCTGGGGAGCAGAGCCCGGAGTAGCACCCCCTAGAGAGGCCCAGCAGCCTGCGAGCTGGTGGGCTCCCTTTGCTCCCCGTGGCCCAGAAGGCGCGACGAAGGAGCTGGGTGGTCCAGGGCCCTGGAACTGACTGTTTCTGCTACCCTCAAAGCACACTCTCAAGTCAGATATTAGACAGACATTGGGGTGTGCTACAGAAAAACAAAACATTTTAGGGTGGGCACTGTGGCACGGCAGGCTAAGCTGCCTCTTGGGACACCCACATTCCATACTGAAGTGTCTGGGATCAAGTTCTACCCCTACTTCGGATCCAGCTGCCTGGGAATGGGGCTGGGTGGCAGCAGGCGATGGCCCAAGCCCTAGGTTCCTGCCACTCACCTGGGAGACCCAAATGGCGTCCCTGACTCCTGTCTGACCCAACCCTGCCTGTTGCAGGCCTTTGGGGAGTGAACCAATAAATGGAAGGTGTCTCTCTTTCTCTGTCTCTGTCTCTGTGTCTCCCCCTCTCTCTGAGTCACTCTGCCTTTCAAATAAAGAAAAACAACTTAAAACAAGGGAAAAAAATACTATGCTACCTGTAGCTGTAAGCTGTGTCCTTAGAACTTATCTAGACAGTAGGTCACAGTAGCTGGTCTACCTGGAAGAGAAGTAGCCACGCCCTCAGGGGAAGGGGTAGGAAGCTGTTGGGGAAGACCCCTCCCACGGCTCTCTCAGTCTCTTCTTTGGGGCAGGTAGTGGTTGTCCACTGTTAAACAGTAGACACTGGTTACGTCACACGGCTGGAACAGGGGAAGTGGCTCCACGGGGTGGTCCCGGCTCAGGGGGCCTCCTTCGGTTGTACTCAGACGTTCCTGGGGGCGGGCTGGGGGTGCTGTCACCTGGAGGCTTCCCTGGGGCAGGAGCTGCCCCTCTGTGTGGCCCCCTCAGATGGCTGCATGGCGCTGGCAGCTGGCAGGAGGCCTCCGCGCCTCTCCGCAAGGACCTGCCCGCAGGGCTGCTTGAGTGTCTTACAAGATGGCAGCCGGCTTCCGCCAGAGTGAGTGAGCCCAGAGAAAAACAAAGGAGCAGCCATGTCTGTTCATAAGAGGTACCTTCCGGGGAGGGGGGGGGGCAGCGTTTGGTAGAGTAGTGAAGACGCTGCTTCGACTACCCACATCCTGCATCAGAGAGCCACGTCCCGGTCCCCACGTCCCACGTCGAAGAGCCACGTTCCGGTCCCTGCCTGGCTTCTGATTCAATTTCCTACTAATAGACTCTGGAAGGCAGCAGGCGACGGCCCAGGCACTTGAGTCCCTGTCACCCATGCAGGAAACCTGGATTGAGGACCCAGCCCCAGCCTCTGCAGGGACACAGAGTAAATCAGGGGATGGAAGATCTCCGTTTTTCTCTCTCTGCCTTTCAAATAAATAAATAACTTTTAAAAAAGAAAAGAAATACTTATGTAAGTCCAGTCATCATCTAGAGGATTGGAGGAGAATTAAAAAAGAAATTTATTTATGTATTTGAACGTCAGAGTTTCAGAGAGAAAGGGAGAGACAGAGAGAGGTCTTCCAGCTGTTGAGTCAATCCCCAGAGGTCTGCAATGGCCAGCTCCGGGCCAGGCCAAAGCCAGAAGCCAAGAGCTTCATCTGGGTCATCCCAAGCACTTGGCCCATCTTCTGTTGCTTTTCCAGGCCATTAGCAGGGAGCTGGATGGGAAGTGGAGCAGCCGGGACATGAACCGGCGCCTGTATGGGATGCCAGCATTGCAGGCAGCAGCTGTGCCCACTGTGCCATGGTGCCAGCCCCTAAGCCCTCCCTCTTAAGGGGAGGGCTTTCAACAAAGTGTGGACTTATTTTAAAACTCCCAAAAGGCATGAAATAAGCCAGCTTTCTTGACCTTTCGCCACTGTCTGCCATCCACATGTGATGGCTACTGTTAGGGCTCCAATTATAACAGCAGGAGGAGGTCCACTTGGCAAGACTGGGATTGGGATTCAGACGTAGTCAGGAACAATTAGGATTCTAAACACAAACCACAGGCAAAACCGGGTCACTCCTAGAGGGGATCTGAGTCCAGGAGTTTCCTCCAAACTCAGGGAACCGGAAGGAAAAGTGGAATCGAGGTGGAAAAGCAGTTAGCTGAGGTCTTCAGCCTTCCCACGGAGGACGATGGAACCGAGGAGGGCCAGGCAGGGCCGGGAGGCGGGCACTGCACAGAGGCCCAGCAGCAGAGGCCGGGACCTGGGCACCAGGAGATGGGGTCGCAGGTGGAAGAAGCCAGCCACAGGCCTGAGCGCTGAGGCCTGCGTGCAGAACGGAGCTGCCCAAGGAGCAGCTCTGTGGGTTTGCAGCTGTCTCCTCCAGAGCTGGAACACAGTCGGCTTCCACGAGAGGCCGCAGAGGGGGCTCTGTCACAGCACACGGCGGCCCGTTCAAGGTCAAGGTCCGTACCTGTGGCCGGACAGCCGCTGCTCCACCCAATGAGGCTGGCTCAAGGGGCAGGTGGGGGCCGAGATCCATTCTTCTGGATGTGGCAGAAATAGGCGCATTGTGTGATTCCTGGTTTCTGCTGGCCGCCACCTCTACTCGAAGGCTTCCGATGACTTGGGTTCCATGGAGCCCTTTTCTGCTTGGCGTCCTGGGGGCCCTGATGGTCTGGGGCAGCTGGAGTGCAAACAGGCCAGACTCCTCCCTCCTGGGAGCACCCTTGCCCAGTGTCAAGCTTAAAAAAAAAAGGAAAAAAAGAAAAAAAAGATGCAGACCAGAACCCAGCCCTCCCCAGGCAACTCCCCCCCTCAACCAGCGGTAACCACCAAGACTCCACGGGCAGGACTGGGCACGGCTCGACGGTGCCGACCAGGTCAAGGTCCCCTTACACGGCCTTTGCTTACTAGTGCACCCCAATCTGGACACGATGGGCCTCAAGGCTAACCAAAGAGGCCCAGGGGCAGGAGACAAGCAGTGTGCTCACAAGATTCATCCCCCAGGAGAAAGCCGATCCAGTCGCTCTCCCCAGGGGGCTGAGGGCTTTGGCTGCTGGTGGCAGTGTTAGCGGAGTGCCAGCAGCTGCTGGCTCCAGCCCCTGGCAGCCCCACCGCATCTGGCTGTCCAACCCAGCTAGCCCTGGGGTACTCCTCCGAAATACCCCTCCCTTACAGACACTCCATTCTGGGTGGAGGGGGACTGTGACTTGGCCCCGAGCAGCACACGGCTGAGAGATGGGGGTGCGGAAGCCCCTCTTCCCCACAGATGCAGCCTGCATCTGGTAGTAGCAGGCGGTGCTGGAGGCCCACCGACTGGATTGTGCCGAAGGAAGTGACATATGCAAATGAGTCACACGCCAGTCGGGACTGACAGCTTCATCACGCAGTACCGGCTATCTCTCGGGGCCTGTGTATAAAGAGGCCTGGAGCCTCCGCTTGTCTTTTGGCAACGCTCCAGTTTGCCCAGGCATGACCTAGCACGGAAATTGGGTTTGACTTGAAAAACGCTCCCGTGACAGGCGCCGCGCTGAATTATTGAATGGCTCGGATGTTTGCCTTCTCCGGCACTGCGCGGCCTTTCTTCCCTGTAGCTCCTTCCCCTGCGGAGCAATTCTAAATATGCAGCCACTCCAGAGGCTCTGCTCCCTGGGCCTCCTGCAAGCCACATTCCAGGCGTGCTTGAGCGGCTGCCAAGGCAGCCGGGGCACCAGGCCGGGCTCTGGGGTCATGGGGGCTACAGAGCTGGGCAAGTGGCCATCTTTATGATCTCCACGCTGTTGTTCTGAAGGAATCAAATCTGCAGGCAGCTTAAGCCGACGTCATTCATGAATCCCCTACCGGCTTCTTCACCTGTCTTCTCCGTCTTCAGTAATGGGACCACTAGCTAGCCAGCTGCCCTGGCCCCGGCCTTGACCTCACCCTGAAACCTGTAACAGTCCCGAAGTCTTGTCAATTGCATCTCTAAGGTGCGGCTCAGCTCTGGTCCATCCACGCTGTGCTCACTGCTCCTAACTTGTTGGAGCTGTTATCCTCTCTCTTCCGGACGCTCAAGTTCTGCCAGTAAAGCTCCCCTTTGACAGTCTTCCAGCTATGACCTCATCATCCCACTGCCCAGCCTTCACGTGCTTTTATCAATGTGAGGATAAAGCCTAGACCCATCAGCTTGTTAGAGAGAGCTCAGTTTGAATATGACATTCGTTTTTTTTTTTTAAGATTTATTTTATTTATTTGAAAGACAGAGTTACAGAGAAAGGTAGAGACAGAGAGAGAGAGGTCTTCCATCCGCTGATTCACTCCCCAGTTGGCCACAAGAGCTGGAGCTGGCTGATCTGAAGCCAGGAGCTTTTTCCAGGTCTCCCATGTGGGTGTAGGGACCCAAGGACTTGGGCCATCTTCCTCTGCTTTCCCAGGCCATAGCAGAGAGCTGGATGGGAAGTGGAGCAGCCAGGACTGGAACTGGCTCCCATATGGGATGCTGGCGCTACAGGCAGCAGCTTTACCCGCTATGCCACAGTGCCAGCCCCGAATATGAGTTTCTACCACCAGCAATGCTATGCCCATGGACAGTCATTTCACCTGCCAAATGAGAGTAATAGCAATACGAGGATCAGATGAGATCCTGTGTACGACGGTGTAGCTCAGTGTCAGATGCCCGGAAACACTCGGCTGTGTTAGACTCGCTGTGGTATAAGCCCTTCTTCTCTCCCTTCCGCGTTCACTGCTCGGCCCTGTGGAATACTCCATGCAACCATGCACATTCCCAGAACATGTCCTGCGACTTCACATGATGGTGTGTTCCACCTAGAAAGACCTTCATCTCCCTAGCTAGCTAAGGAAACGCTACTTGGGGCCAGCACTGTGGTATAGAGGTTAAACCTCTACCTGTGGTGCCGACATCCCATATGGGCACAGGTTCTAGTCCCAGCAGGGTGGGAATGCCTGTCCAGGCAGTGACTGGGACCCAGCCCGTCACACTCAGCACAGGTGCGCACCTGACATCTGCGGGGTGGCTGACACACAGCGGAGACTCTGGGTCCCTCATGGGGCCCAACAGAGCTCTGAACACAGCCTGGGAGCCAGCACCTCCTCCCCGCTCGCCTGTCCTGTGCTGCCCCCACTCTGGCTCCACTGGACAGCCCTGTGCTCCCCAGGAAGTGGGGATGTAAAAATACTGCTCCCACTTGGCTGGGCCCCAAAGTGTTTAAACAAAGCACACACCTGGGTGAGTGGAGGACGCCCTGTCACAGAGGAAGACCCCAGATCCCTGCCGAGCTGGAGTCTGGAAAGTTCTAGGAGATCTGACGTCACGTAGGCCACATCCCCCAGGGCTAAAACTCCTCAAACAGCCTCATCCTTCTGGGCCGAACCCGGGCTAGAGGCAGCTGTTAGAACATGCTCACCCTTGAGCTCTACTGAATGTTATCTCACTCACTTGTACCAGAACCCCAATGATCTTCTTCCACGGTCGGACGCACTGACGTCCAGGGAGACTAGAGGACTTGTCCCCACAGAGCCAGGATCTGCGCCCAGACCTGGAGAACCCTACCCGAAGAGGAGAGTGACGTCATTCACATTTGTACTCAACACAGGCTGCAAAGCAGCCAGCGACCGTGTTCTGGAATTCCAGACTGGAATTCCAGCCCGATGGTTTTTCCTGCAGGCCAGCTTGTCTCTTAAGAAAGCCCTGGATTTACCTGTTAGGAGACAGCTGTCCCCACAGAAAACCTCGGTGACCCATTAAAATGTCCTCATGAAAACCGCCTCTGGCCAGACCAATCAGAACAAAGTGCAGGACGCAAAGGCCCACCTCTGGTGATTTAAGAAGCTGTTGGCTTCACAGCCTAGTGGGGCTGGTGCAGGGACAAATGTTATTAGACAAAGCCACAGAAATAACAAACCGAATTAAGCTTTAATCTCCAAACCATTGTCAGGATAATGAGTGCACTTTATAATAATTGCCAGAAGAGAGAGCTGGGAAGAAAACACTGGAAAAGGCTTCAGCTTCTTCATTCGCGAACCAGGGATTGCAGTGCCAGCCAGGGCCCCCGAGCCCTCAGAGGCTGGAATAAAACCGTGCACAGAGAGCAGTTCAGAGACCCATCTGTGCTCCCAGGAGGGGCTGCCGGTCTCGGCCTTTGAGCCAGCTGTGTCTGGAAGGACTGCAAGAACCACGCCCCACCCAGGCAGGTGCCCCTGCACATCTCTGGCCTCAGGCTGTTATATAACAAGCTGCAGGGCAGCCCTCATCCCTGCACCGGCCCCAGGTCTGTGGCTTCCTCGGCCGGCTTCCCGTGAGTCCGATGACCCATGTGAGCGTCCCACCACCCCCCGTCTCTCCTTTCTGCCATTGTGAGCCCTACTCAGTGGGTGGCACTCATGAACACTGGGGCATCCTGGGAGTTGCGACTAGTGACTACTGCTGCTCCTGGCCTCTACCTGTCCCCGCCATCCTAATGGCCTTTGCCTGTGGGGCTCAGGTGAAGGAAGATCTACCTGCTGAACCACAGGGAAGCAAGAAGAGCTGCCTGGGGCTGACCAGGGAGCACTTCGAAGGCTTGGCCCCTAAGACTATTGCAAGCAATAGTCCTGTTGTCCATTCTTCGGGGCAGGTGTCCAGGAATGCAATTGCTGGGTCACGTGCTGTGAGTGCTGACACGCAGAGTAGGTCAACACACAGGAACAGAAAGCAGGTGGGTGGTTGCCAGGGGAGGGCAGAACGGGGAGTGGTTGCTGAAAGCGTCCCAAGTTTCCTTTGGGGATGACAAGGGAGGACAATGGGAACTTGCTGAAGGCGGTGGTTGCCCAATGTCATGGATGTCCTACATGCCACTGAAGTGGACTTTTTTATATGGTTAATTTTATGTTATGTAAATGTCACATCAGTAAAGATTTTTTTAAAGACTTTTTTTTATTTATTTGAAAGGCAGAGTTACAGAGAGAGAGAGACAGGGACGGAGAAACAGAGAAAGAGGAAGAGAGATCTTCCATCCGCTGGTTCACTCCCCAAATGGCTGCAACAGCCAGGGCTGGGCCAGGCCTAAGCCAGGAGCCAGGAGCTTCTTCTGGGTCTCCCACACGGGTGCAGGAGCCCAAGCACTTAGGCCATCTTCTGCTGCTTTTCCCAGGCCATTAGCAAGGAACTGGATTGGAAGTAGAGCAGCCAGGATTTGAACCAGAGCCCATAAGGGAGGCTGGCGCCACAGGCAGCAGCTTTACCCACTATGCCACAGCACTGGCCCTATTAACAATTCTTTTTTTTTTTAATCAAGGCCTCCATCACCCATGACCTGCCTTTCATTGGAAATGCAACGGGAAGTCAAAGCAACCAACGGAGCAGCCCAGGAACCACAGCATGAATGTAATTCAAGCGCAGTGCAGTTTCGGAAAGGGAGGAGGTGGTTTGTGGCTTCAGAGCCATGGAGACAGGAACCTTAGTATTGTCGACCTTGCCAGAGCTGCTCCTTAAGATACAATACATCCTCGGGGCTGGCGCCGTGGCTCACTTGGTTAATCCTCCGCCTGCGGCGCCAGCATCCAATGTGGGCCCCTGGTTCTAGTCCCGGTTGCTCCTCTTCTAGTCCAGTTCTCTGCTGTGGCCCGGGAGTGCAGTGGAGGATGGCCCAAGTGCTTGGGCCCCTGCACCCATATGTGAGACCAGGAAGAGGCACCTGGCTCCTGGCTTCAGATGGGTGCAGCACCAGCCGTTGCGGACATTTAGGGGGTGAACCAATGGAAGGAAGACCTTTCTCTCTGTCTCTCTCTCTCTCTCACTGTTTACAACTCTACCTGTCAAATAATAAAGAAAGATACAATACATCCTCTAAATCTCTTTCTTGAACAGTGCTCGCAATTCTAAGTACTGAGGCCTATACGACACTCCTCCCACCCCTCGAAGGTGAGAACAATGCAATGGACAGAAAGAAAGGGGGAGACAGGTTTCTGTGCACCTGTCGGGGCCTCCTCTGCATTCTGCCTTTGACATAATGGTCCGGAAGAGGTTTTGCAAACCTTCTCTTTGTTTGCAAGGTTCCATCTCATTCCGTGCACCTATCTGAGCTCTATTCTAGGATCTCGACACTTGCTAAGACCCTTGCTACAGAGGAAATCACATGAAGCGGTCTTATGGCGGGCTGGGGGTGGGGGTTGGTGTTGAAACGATTGGGCTCTGTGGAAGGATAATTCTTTTAAAAGAAGTGAAGTCATTATTCTCCTGCAGATATAATGTGATGACATGCCAAAGATTTCTAGTGAACTCACTAATTAACGAGGAGGCCAGTAGATACCGCAAGAGTGTGTTCAGAGGAGAACTCATATCCCACACACTGCCAGCCAGATTGGGGATGCTGAGATGAAGTGACGAATGGATGTGAGGCTGGCCAAACTGCTCGCTCTCCACAGGGAGACACTCACCCGCCTTCCAGGGACACAATTCGCATTCCTGCAGACAAGGGTATTGGCACTGCTGTCCCACAAGCCAGCACCTCTCTCTATAAAGTTGTATAATAGCCTAGTCCAAGACACAGGCAGAATGGAGGGAGCTAGGACACCCAGGAAGTTTCAGAATCATTTGCATTTTTTTTTGTCAAGTCTGAGTGTGCTCTCAATGCCAGGCATGGGGGTCAACCAGGCATGGGGGTCGACTCTACGGGCCCTCCCAGCCCTACAGGGTACTGCCGCGTGTCTCCACGGTCACAGAATCCCCAGGAAGAGAGGCCGAGTCCTCCTTCCACCTGTGCAGAATCTTTTTTTTTAATTTATTTTATTTTATCTATTTTTTTGACAGGCAGAGTGGACAGTGAGAGAGAGAGACAGAGAGAAAGGTCTTCCTTTGCCGTTGGTTCACCCTCCAATGGCCACCGCGGCCGGCGCACCACGCTGATCCGATGGCAGGAGCCAGGTGCTTCTCCTGGTCTCCCATGGGGTGCAGGGCCCAAGCACTTGGGCCATCCTCCACTGCACTCCCTGGCCACAGCAGAGAGCTGGCTTGGAAGAGGGGCAACCGGGACAGAATCCGGTGCCCCGACCGGGACTAGAACCCAGAGTGCTGGCGCCGCAAGGCGGAGGATTAGCCTAGTAAGCCACGGCGCCGGCATGTGCTGAATTTTCAAAGCGCTTTCCTCCCAGCCTGGAAGTCAAGGTTTCCTTCCACCAAATGGTGACTTCTGTTGGGTAAAATTTATAGAAGGCCTCTGGTTTGGCCTGAGTGTCTGCCCCAGGCCCAACAGACCAACGAAATGGAGCTATTCATGCCCAAGCTAGAACTGCGCTTTTCTCTGACCTTCCAAGACACCATGAGAGTGAGAGACAGCAGCCAAATCCCCAAGCAAACCAGCTCTGGCCAGCATGATGGGGGAGCCTGCCTGGCCTTCATTTTTAAAAGGAAAACAACTTGGAAATAACCAACCCTTTTTTCTGATTTCTGTTTCTACCCATCCATTTGAAAGGCAGAGTTACAGAGACAGAAGCAGAGAGATAGGTTTGCCATCCCCTGGTCCACTCCCCATATGGCCACAACAGCCAGAGTTGTGCCAATCTGAAGCCAGGAGCCAGGAGCTTCTTCTGGGTCTCCCACATGAGTGCAGGGCCCCAACGACTTGGGCCATCTTCTACTGCTTTCCCAGGCCATAGCAGAGAGCTGGATTGGAAGTGGAGCAGCCAGGACTCGAACTGGCACCCATATGAGATGCCAGCACTGGAGGCAGTGGCTTTACCCACTACTCCACAGCCGGCCCCAGAACACTTTTATCTTATAGAAGAAACTGTCACCCCGTTCTAGGGCTGCAAATGAAGGCCAGTTAGATCTTCAAATTGAATTTATTATAACTTCGTCTTTTGCCCCTTTCTGTGAGAAACCTTACATGGCCCTTTGTTGAGTGGCAAAAAAACAGGCTTAAAAAGTAACTGAAACAATGCCCCATGTCAGGCGCCTTCCTCCCTCTCTCCACTGCCCCAGTTCATGACCTTTTCTGGTTACCACCAGGTGGGTCTCTCATGAACCTGATGTTCCTGTGCCTGCTCTGTCCCTTGCTCCCCATCTTACTCATGCAGGGAGCTCCATTAGCTCTTGCCCACAGCTGCAGCCGCTGTATTCACTTGCGTGGGTGCCGAGTGCCGGGTGACCTCTGGGGACCCCCAGTAGACACAGGGCTGTGATCTGCTTCCCGGACATCTCCCATCACTCAAATGGCTTCTCTCCACGAGTCCTATTGAGCCTGTGGACGGGATGGGTCCCAGCTGGGGTAAAATTGCAATCAGTCCTTCGAAACCAAGCGACGTATGTTACAGACCCCAGATGAGTGCATCACCCATGAAAAGGCCAGCTCCCCTGTGAGCTAGCCACTCTGGGGCCTGGATGCAGGCCCGAGGGAGAGGCAAGCATGAGACAGAACATGGAGCCTCAAAAAGACTCATTTCTGCTTTGGAGAAGGTTGCCACCTAGGCTGGGCAGGTACAGACATTCTTTCATCAGTGCTGCCCAGAGAAACAGGACCAATAGGATGTAGACAGACACACAGAGAGAGTGTGTGTGTTATTTTAAGCAGTTGACTCATAAGATTATAGAAGAAGGCAAGTCCAAAGTCTATGGGCTAGGCCGGCAGGCTGGTGAGCCGGGAGGGAGACACAGTCACCCTGGCTCCGAGGAGGGTCAGACTTCTGTCCTGTCGGGCCTTCGACCTGGCTGAGGTCCAGCCGTGTTTCTGGGCAATCTGATTTTTTCAAATCCCATAGATTTCAATGGAAAACTCGGCCTAAACACCCTCACCGTAACATCCAGAATGTGGATCTAGGCCCCTTGGCTTCCTCAAGTCCACACATCAGATTGACTATCTGTCCTAGTCCATTTTCTGTTGCTATAACAAAATACCTGAGGCCTGGCACTTTATGAAGAAAAGAGGTTTCCATAGCTCAGAGTTCTGGAGGTCAAGGGTATGGCGTTGGCGTCTGCTCGGTTCTGGTGGTGTGTGACATCGGCAGGAACACGGATTCACATGTGGATGTAAGAGTCACAGGAGTTACTGAGCGTCTGTGTAACCGCCCATCCTCATGGGGATGAATCCCATCCCACGAAACCTGCCTCCCTCCCTTCAGAGGGTAGTACCCGCATGTCCTAACCACCTTCCACCTGAAAAATCCAACCACCCCCACAGCACTGCACAGGGGACCACGCTTCCAGCACGGAAAACTCTGCAGGACTCACATCACCCATCCCGGCCTCCACACATCCCTAGGACTGTAGCTGGCTCTTTAGAGGTCATGGGTCAGAGACTTCAGCTGACGCCTCTGCTGGAAATCAGGTTGGTGCTGGGAGAAGGCAAAGAAAGCAGGCTTCAGGGAAGCCCGCAGAAGGGCCACTGGGGACAGCCCAGCCCAGCCCAGTGCTCGCTGTCCAGCTCTTCTTCTTGTTGTTGTTTTAAGATCGAATTATTTATTTGAAAGGCAGAGGCAGAGAGAGAGAGAGAGAGAGAGAGAGAGAGAGAGATCTTCCAACCACTGATTCATTCCCAGAGCTAGGCCAAAAGCTCCAAAGTCAGGAGCCAGGAGCTTCTTCCCAGGCAGGTGCAGGGGCCCAAGGCCTTGGGCCGTCTTCCACCGCTTTCCCAGGCCATAGCAGAGAGCTGGATGGGAAGTGGAGCAGCCCAGACTCGAACTGGCACTCATGTGGGATGCCGGTGCTGCAGGAGGCAGCTTCACCAGCTACGCCACAGCGCCGGCCCCCGTGACTCCATTGCTCCCTTGAGAAGCTTGGCTACCTGTCCTCCTGCTAGGATTATCAAGGCCTCTTTACTGAGTTTCCAAAATGGGTCCAGATGGCCCATCGTGACCCTGCTTGGCCAGACGACACTTTGGGGGCCCCAGCTGCGGGTCCAGGGAACCTGGGCATCTTCCTCTCTGTCCCTGGGTGCCCTGTGGCTCATCTTCACAAGTGTGCACAGTTTACCTGCCACTGTGGGGCAGACACTGGGAGCAGAGGAGAACTCATTCTGAAGCAACAGTGACAGTGGAGTGGAGCTGAGGCTGCTGGGAGGAGTTCTGGCTGCTGGGGCTAGTGGCTCCTCCCATGTCTTTGTCTGGGGCCTCAGACCCTGTGTAGTAAGTCCAATGGGGGCCCCCACGTCTATGCCTACACCCTAGTATCCACAGCCCAAGATACTAAGAATGTGATCTTAGGTGGGAAAAAAAGGGCCTTTTCAGGTGAAATTAGATTAAGGATCTCAAAATGAGATCATCCTGGTCAGCTAGGCAGGCCCTACATCCAGAGCTTTCTCCCTGTGAGAGGAGGCAGAGGGGGAAGGGAGGGGAAGAGGAGCGTGGGAAAGGGGGTGGGGCAGAAATGGGAGTGATCCAGTCACACACCCAGGAGTGCTTAGACCCACCAGGAGCCGGCAGAGGCAAGGAGCCTTGGGCACCTCGGGCTTCAGACTTCCAGCCTCCAGGACTAGGGGAGAATAAAGTTCCGCTGCTCTAAGGCACCCAGCTTGGCTGAGGCACCCGCTCCAGGCTCCAGACAGTCACAAAACGAAGCAAACTGCCCGTGGGGAAGCAGGTGCCAGTCCTTGCCGCACAGGGGCCGCCTACAGGGAGACGCCGGCTGTCTCTGGGAGCCATGCCGAGCTGTCAGACACAGAGAAGCCGTGTGTTCATTTGTCCCACCCTGGGTCGTCTTTACTGACAGCCACATGCCAGGGGTCAGATCAGCCGCTGATTGTACGACGGCAGCCATAACACAGTGGCCAAGACGCAGCCTCAAGTCCCAGGTTCCCCGCATCCCCGGCCAGGCTGTTCCTTATCAGCGAATGAGCTGCACTGCAGCCAGTCTGAGCCCTGACCTTTCTCTCCTGGGCCCCACATGGGCCTGGCCTGGATTTCTGCTCCCCTGTGCTGCTTTGATCCAGGCTGTGCCGCTCTCTCCTGGCCCCTGGATCCTTTCCAGCATCACCCATCTGGTCCCCAGAAACCATCCCAGCCCCGACTTCTTCCCTGGCCAGCGAGCAGTAGATGCCTTGTGCGCCACAGCCTGGAGTCGCATGGCCTGAGTTTGAGCCCTCATCTCACCATGTACTAGCTCAGTAAACCTAGGAAGTATTCGCTCCTTTTGTTCTGATTTGATTTCTTTGAGAGGCAGAGAGATACATTGAAAGTAAGCGCCCATCCATGAGCTCACTCCCCAAATACCCCAAGCTGGGGGCCAAAGCTAGGTGCCAAGAACTCCATCTGGAACTCCCACGTGGGTGGCAGGGGCCCAAGCACTTGGGCTGTCTTCCACTGCTTTCCCAGGTGCATTGGCAGGAGGCTGGATCAGAAGCGGAGCAGCCAGGAATCAAACCTGCACTCCAGTATGGGATGCCAGCATCACAGGCAGCCCCTTAACCTTACACTGCGCCACACCACCAGCTCCACAAACCTCAAAAATAGCACTTCAAATGGAAGAAGCTACATATCAAAATTTGCTTTGTATGAAATATCTCAAATAACTAAATCTACAGAGATGGAAGGCAGACTGGTGGCTGCAGGGGGCGGAAGGGAGGGGAGGAGAAGGAGTAATTGCTTAATGGGTGTGAGGTTTCCTTTGGGGGTGAGAGAAATGTCTTAGAACTGGCAGGAGAGGGAGGGTGATGTGGCGTAGGAGGCTAAGCCTCCGCCTGCAGTGCGGGTATCCCAAATGGGCACTGGTTTAAGTTCTGGCTGTCCCACTTCTGATCCAGCTCTCTGCTATGGCCTGGGAAAGCAGTGGAAGATGGCCCAAGTGCTTGGGCCCCTGCACCCACATGGGAGACCCGGAAGAAGCTCCTGGCTCCTGGCTTTGGATCAGCACAGCTCCAGCCGTTGCGGCCATTTGGGGAGTGAACCAGCCGATGGAAGACCTTTCTCTGTCTCTCTGCCTTTTAGATAAGTAAATCTTAAAAAAAAAAAAAAAAAAAAAAAAAAAAGAATTAGGTGGGGGCTGCGGCTGCACAACCAGGTAAATGTACTAAACCCCACTTGAAAATGGACAATGTCATCTTCTGTGAATTTCACCTCAATCTGAAAAACAAAAAAAAATCACATTGAAGCCTCCCCCGTGAAAGAATGCGGAGCCTGATAGCCGCTGCCTCTTCCCTCTCCTCCCCAAGCTGCTCCTAGATCTTTGCTTACTGCCCAGGCAGAAGAGAGAGGCTGCAGATTTGGAGCCAACACGGTGACTCATCCCTTTAATGAGGATTATTTTGAAAAGAGCCAGCTAAAAAGACAGGCCAGGTCATCTGCAAAAGATGTATTTTATTTCAAAGGCAATTCGTTCCATGCTATGGTATCTTTCTTGCATCCAATTAAAGCCTCCATTCCAGAAATATTAGTGTTTCTTGATGCCTCCCCCACAGCAACTGGAAGATCTCGCAGCAGCTTTCTAGATTTGCAGTGAGAACCTGATTCCCCTACAACATGTGTGCCCTTGGCTGAAGCCATGAGCGACCCTGCCCGACCTATGGAGAACAACACACCCCTCCCTCTGCTATACCCGTTTCTGAAAGGTCTTCCCCTGAGATACTCCTGGGATCCCACTGTGGATACCAGGTAAGGCTGCATTTAGAGAAACTGTTTCTTCTCCAAATGGAACTAAATGCCAGAAAACTCCAATCCAGCGTTGCTGATGGCTGAGAGCAAACCACTCCCCTCTGAGGGAAGCCCCTCCCACCGTCTGCATGAGGCTGGTCCCCCCTGGGAGGGCATTTGGTGATGTTGGGGGCTTGAGACTTCTTCCAGTTGGGTGGTCACCCTCGGATGCTGTCCCTATCCAAGATGGCGTCATACCACAGCCTCTCTCTGGCCTTTAGGAGAAGGAAAGAGAAGCAGTGGGGGAAACCATTTCCTTTTCAGGATGCAGCCTGGGAATTTCTGCCGTCGCTCATTAGCCGGAATCTACTTTCACTGCCACATCTTGCAGGGCTACAAGCCCAGTTTAACTTCCCTGACCCCAGGAAGTGGGAGGAACGGGTGCTGGGGAGACGGCTAGGACAGCCTCACCAGCCACTTAATATCCCCTCTCTCGCCAGTGCCCCCTTCTCCTCACTGTCTTTCCAAAGGGCAGGTTCATGGCCACCCCTGGGCTCGCACTCACACTCTCCCTACCACGGAATGTTCCATGCACTTCTCCACACTCAGCCTCCCGCATCCTTCCCTAGAGTGACATCTCTCCCAGGAAACCTTCCCTCACCACTCCTGGCTATGATGGCTTCCCCTGCATCCCTCAGCCCCTCTTGCGGTTCCACTATCCACATGCTATTCCACACTACCGAGTCCTTTTGTGTGTGTGTGTGTGTGTTTTAAAGTTTTTGTTTACTTACTTGAGAGGTAGAGTTACAGGCAGAGAGAAAGGAAGAGAGAGAGAGAGAAAAAGATTTTATACCCATTGGTTCGCTCCCCAAATGGCTACAATGGCCGGATCTGGGCCAACCCAAAGCCAAGAACCAGGAGATTCTTCCAGGTCTCCCATGCGGGTACAGGGGCCCAAGGACTTGGGCCATCCTCTACTGCTTTCCCAGGCCATAGCAGAGAGCTGGATCAGAAGTGGAACTGCTGGGATATGAACCAGCGCCCATATGGGATTCTGGTGCTGCAGGTGGACCCTTAGCCCACTACGCCACAGGGCCGGCCCTACTACCAAGTCTTAATTTCAGAATTAGTATGTTCCTTGAGACTAAGGTCCTCATTGTGCATTTTGCCTGCCTCTCCTGTATTATTTTTCTTTTTAAAGATTTATTGGAGGGGCCAGCACTGTGGCATAACAGGTAAAACTGCAGTACTGGCATCCAATATGGGCTCTGGTTCGAGTCCCAGATGCTCCACTTCTGATCCAGCTCCCTGCTGTGGCCTGGGAAAGCAGTGTAAGATGACCCAAGTGCTTGGGCCCCTGCACCTGCGTGGGAGACCTAGAAGAAGTTCCTGGCTCCTGGCTTTGGATCAGCCCAGCTCCGGCTGTTACGGCCATTTGGGGAGTGAACCAGCAGGTAGAAGACTTCTCTCTCTCTCTCTCTCTCTCTCTCTCTCTCTCTCTGTTTCTTTCTGCCTCTGCCTCTGCCTTTCTATAACTCTGCCTTGCCAATAAATAAGTCAAAAAAAGATGTATTAGCAAGGCAGAGTTACAACAAAGAGGAAAGAGAGAGAGAGAGAGACTTTATCTCCTGAGTGCCTGCAACAGCTAGGGCTGGGCCAAGCTGAAGCCAGGAGCCAGGAGCCAGGAGCCAGGAATTCCATTTGGGTCTCCCACATAGGTAGTAGGGACCCAAGTTCCTGAGCCATCTTCTGATTCTCCCCCAGGTGCATTAGCAGGGAGCTGGATCAAAAGCAGAGCGGCCACGACTTGAACTAGTGCTTCGATATCGGATACCAGCCTCACAGGCAGCAGCTTAACCAGCTGGGCCACACTGCTGGCCACCAGCCTCTGCTAAGTTTTGTAGTCCAGTGCTAAACCACACATGTGCTTAGTAATTATGCTCTGCAATGAGTCAAATTTGTTTAGAACAGTGTGCTCAATAATGTATAACAATAATCTTATTTATTTATTGTGTTTTTCACTAGAATCATCTACACAATAATCTTTTTTATTCTATGAGTATACATATATACATATATCTATTTCACAATCCAAGAAATAAGTTTTACTGCAAGTTTACTGACCCAACTGTTCACTGAGCAACTGTGCATCAACATTTTTTTCAAAGTTTGAATAAGATAAGCACAACTTAAGCATTTAACATGGGAGCTGGCACACAGCCAGTGCTAAATAAATGTTGCAAAAGAAAAAGTCAAAGTATAAATGTAAACTGAGGGGCCGGCGCCGTGGCTCACTTGGTTAATCCTCCGCCTGCGGCACCGGCACCCTATTTGGGTGACGGTTCTAGTCTCAGTTCCTCCTCTTCCAGTCCAGCTCTCTGCTGTGGCCCGGGAAGGCAGAGTGGAGGATGGCCCAAGTGCTTGGGCCCTGCACCCACATGGGAGACCAGAAGTAAGCACCTGGCTCCTGGCTTCGGATCGGTGCAGTGCCGGCCGTAGCGGCCATTTGGGGGTGGGGGGTGAACCAATGGAAGGAAGACCTTTCTCTCTGACTCTCTCTTTGTCTAACTCTGCCTGTCAAATAAAAATTAATTTTAAAAAAGTAAACTGAGTTAAAGCATTTAAAACTTATGGCAGTGGGAAGAGCAGGAGTCGTAGACATTTTGGTGTGAACTCTGATCTTGCTCACTTCACCATGGTGCCGAGCTGTGAATCAATTGTCTAAAGTGTGCTGGGAATCACCTATCACTGCCTGGCTCCAGCGCGCCCGTCTGTGCTCTGATTTCTAAAGCTGAGGGCTAAAGGCTGAAAGCTACATTGCCCAAGTTCCCTTGCTAGCCAGTGTACAACTGAGCAGGACACTAGGAGACTGGAAAGCAGGAGAGAGGAAAGAACTCTTCCTCTTTTTCCTTCCTTTGCACAGCTACAGTGTGGGCATCCTGGCTCTCCTCTCGTTAGCATCCCCGCCGGCCACATGGGTCCCCTGGGCAGCCCCAGTGCCTGTCCCTGGGGGCCCCGAGGCAGCCTCGCTCCTAGGGTGCTGGCCCTTCCTCTGCGTTCCCAGGTTCTGGCTCCTCTCCTACCTCCAGCTCCAGGATCTCCTCCTGTGCTTCCTCATCTCCCTGCCCTCTTGTGGATATTCTAACGCCTGTGAGATCCATTCACTAGACTAAGTACCCTCTGTTGAAGTACCTCGGGGGATTTAATTTTTATGAATAGAGTTTTTTTTAAGATTTATTTATTTATTTATTTATTTTTTACTTGAGAGTCAGAGTTACACAGAGAGAGAAGAGGCAGAGAGAGAGAGAGAGAGAGAGAGAGAGAGATCTTTCATCCGCTGCTTCACTCTCCAATTGGCTGCAACTGCTGGAACTACGCTGATCCAAAGCCAGGAGCCAAGAGCCTCTTCTGGGTCTCCCACGCGGGTGCAGGGGCCCAAGGACTTGAGCCATCTTCCACTGCTTTCTCAGGCCATAGCAGAGAGCTGGATTGGAAGTGGGGCAGCCAGGACTCGATCCAGCACCCATATGGGATGCCGGCACTTCAGGCCAGGGTGTTAACCCACTGCACCTGCCCCAAGATTTATTTATTTATCTGAAGGACAGAGTGATGGAGAGAGAGATCGTCCATCTTCTGGTTCACTGCCCAAATGGCCACAACAGCCAGAGCCAGGTCAAGCCCAAGCCAGGAGCCACAAACTCCATGTGGTTCTCTCACATGGGTGGAAGGCATCCAGGTACTGGATCATCAGCTGCTGCCATAGCAGGAAGATGGACCAAAAGTGTGGAGTCTCAGGGACTCGAACCAGGCACTCCCAAGTGATGCCTTAACCCACTGTGCCACTGCTCCTGCCCCTTTCCTGGCTGCATTTTGACTGACACACTATGCCATGTGTTAAATGCACTTCAACTGTTTAAAAAATATCAGTTCTCCCTTGCACTATTCCATCCTATTGCTTTGAAAAGGAATCTGTGAGGATAGTAAAGGTGTGTTGATTTTACTTTTTTTAACGATCAAGCTTTTCAGGACGCCTGAGCTTTCTCCACAGGCTTCCAGTGCGATACAAAGACCATTGGTTCCCAGCCTTAAGGACGGACCATAATCAATTGCAGAATCCTCAGATACACAGATGCTCAGCTCTCCAAGGTTCTGAGCTCCAAGGGATAAGGCTGAGTTACCTGCTTTGTGTTTTTTGTCTGTTTAGGTTATGAGTGTGGTTGCTTTTTAATATCTATTTTTATTTGAAAAGACAGAGACATCAGAGAGGTTCACTTCCCAGATGTCCTCAGCAGCAGCCAGGGCTGAGCCAGGCCAAAACCAAAAGCCTGCAACTCCATCCGGGTCTCCTAGGCGGGTGGCAGAGACCCAAGTAATTGAGCCCTCACCTGCTGCCTCCCAGGGTGCACATTAGCAGGAAGCCGGATGAAAAGCAGAGTAGCAAGGACAGGAACTACAACATGGGATGCAGGCAGCCCTACCAGTGACTGAGCTGCTGACCAAATGTCCACCTCTATGTGCATTCTGAGAAAGTTCTCCAAGTAATTATATTATTTGCCTTCAAGTTTGAGGACTTCTGGTTGAGACACTCAGAACATAGTGCAGGCTGACGCCATGGATTCAGTTAACCATGGGTAGAAAATAAGGTTGGGTCTACATCTATACCAAACCTTTTCCCCTCGTCATTACTCCCCAAGCAACACAGGACAACAGCTATTCACATGGCATGTGCATTGTATCAGGTATCATAAGAAATCCGGAGGGGACTGAAAGTCTAAGGGGGATCACGTGGGTTACATGCAAACACCATACCATTTTACATGAGAGACTTCAGCGTCCATGGCTTCCGGCCTCCACAGGAATCCTGGAACGAATTCTCTGCCACTGCTGAGGAAGGACTGTGCCTCCGGAGGCTGATTCCTTAATGCCTCACAGATGGGGATTGGTACCTGCTTATTGGTGTCTCAGTAAGCATTGTTTGATAATGACGATGACACTATCCCAGTTGCCTGTTAAATAGCGCATTTCGGTGACACCAAGCTCAGATCAACTTCAAGCTGTTTTACTGCCAGGGTTCTAGACGTTTCTTGGCTCCACTCCAGATGTGAGGGACAAGGAAAGCTACCAGGATGGTGAGTGGCCTAGTCAAGGCTTGGTCTGTTGAAATTAGGGGAAACACCAAGAAAAATTAGCTTCCCAACGCCAAAGCCCACACCTCGGAGAGGGAACTGAAACCCCACTGAAACCTGGCTTAAGGAAAACCTTATCGCTCCAACAGCATTTCTCCATTCGGCCAGTGTGTCTCCAGTGAAGTCGGAGAGAGACCTGCAAAGAGCTCTGTGGGTGAGGAGTGAATTTTGCAGGCGTCTTTGTATTCACAAGAGAATAAAGACACTAAAGGGTCGTGAAACCTCGCCCTTTGCCATTCTTGTTGTACCCAATGAGACAAAGTCTCCTTAGCGGACTTTCAAAAGCAGCTCAACTGAGACACGTAGGGAAGCCAACAAATCTGGGGAAAGAAGGCGGAGCCCTCCGGAGAGTAGCATGACCCGGGTGTCACGGCAAAGCGGAAGACTGACTTTATTTATTACTGGAACAAATAAATCAGAGCTTACACAGACAAATGAGACTTATTTTCCCCCAGCCAGGCTGCAGTGACTCACTACCTTTTGAAATCATCCCTAGATCCCGCTACAGAGTTTGCAAAACATTATCTACTGCCCCTGTAGATCTGATGGGTTGGAGACAACTGAAATGATTTGGAAGAGACTCTGGTCACCGAGGAGCAGAATCGAGTTGGGAAAGCAGCACCGCTGTTTGGTCAAAGTCGGCGGCGCCCAAAGGAAGCGAGGAGAGGAGGGCCACGGCCACCACTCGTGGGCGCGTTCTCAACGAGGAATTGCGCGCCTCTAGATGACGTTGTGAGTGAAGGAGAAGTCCCAAGATGGTGACTGTAGAGGAGAGCCTTCCTTCTGAGTGAAGAGATCACAAATATGTGGGCTTTACTTAACAAAAGATACAAGACTTCGTGGTATTATGTTCTCTATTCTCTCTCCACACAGGAAGCCCCACTGTCCAAGTTACCTTCCCTGCCTATGACTGAAGGCAACGAAATTGCCTGCAAAAAGTACGGATTTTGGGAAAAGATTGCCATGCAATTCTGTGCCTCACCTACTTACTCTCTGCCTGTAACCTTCAGCAAATTGCTTAAACTCACTGAGCTTTGGTGCTCGTATCTTTATACTGAGTATAATAGCACTTGGGGCCAGTGCCGCGGCTCACTAGGCTAATCCTCCACCTGCGGCGTCGGCACCCTGGGTTCTAGTCCCGGTCGGGGTGCCGGATTCTGTCCTGGTTGCTCCTCTTCCAGTTCAGCTCTCTGCCGTGGCCTGGGATGGCCCAAGTGCTTGGGCCCTGCACCTGCATGGGAGACCAGGAGGAATCACCTGGCTCCTGGCTTTGGATTGGTGCAGCGCGCCAGCAGTAGCGACCACTTGGGGGGTGAACCAACAGAAAAAGGAAGACCTTTCTCTCTGTCTCTCTCTCTCACTGTCTATCTCTGCCTGTAAAAAAAAAAAAATAGCGCTTGGGTTATAATAACCAATGGGCTCATTGAAAGGATTTAAGGAAACACAACAGGTGTCTAGCGCAGTACCCTGGCCAGAGCTAACACTCAGTAAAGGCTACTATTATTGATGAAAACATGATTATTCTCACCAGAGTGTGGATGTTGCATCCGGTGAGTCTCTGCTCTCATTCCTCCGGGACACAGATGTATGTGTTTGTGTGAACCTGACAGTGAGCCTAGAGCAGCCCACAAAGAGTTTTGAGCGCAGCAGGAAGGAGTCAAAAGAAACACCCTCAAAATGCTTCTTGTCTCGGTGCACCTGTGTGAAAGGGGAACGCTGCCTCATCTCACCGTGCAGCGGGATGTTAGGATGCTAGCACACAGGCATCTCGCCAACCCAGCAGCCCTGGGAATATGGTGTTTGCATAGCCCAGACGGCGAGCTTTCCCCTGGAGAACCAAATTGTAATCATTTGAGAGGGGAAAAAACTCTAAAATACATCGTTCACCTCTCTACTTTTTAAAGCAAACGATACAGCTTAACCTGTCCGTGAGAACCTAGACCACCCAGTGCCCCGGGCAGGGGAGCTCAGGATGGGGCTGCCTGTTGGCTTTCCTCTGTGGAGGAATAATGGCCATTCGGGTGATCAGACGTCCTTCCAAATCATTTTGGTTGTCTCCAGCTCATCAAATCAACTCTCAGAGGCAGGTTGGAGGCAATAGATAATGTTTCAAAAACTGTGGCAGGCGTGATCTGGATGTGACAGTCTTGAGACACATCACGTGCGCCCACCATGGGAACAGGCAGACACTCCAAAACCACCCGCCTTCATGGCCGTGACCATGTACCACTTAGCGACAGGGTTCTTTGGTAGGCAGACCAGGAGTGAGACCCTACTTGAGCCATTTGTCCTTGAGCAAATTATTGTAGTGGGCCAACGCTGTGGCGTAGCAGGTAAAGCCACCGCCTGCAGTGCCGGCATCCCATATGGGCGCCAGTTCGAGTCCCGGCTGCTCCACTTCCAATCCAGCTCTCTGCTGTGGCCTGGGAAAGCAGTAGAAGATGACCCAAGTGCTTGGGCCCCTGCATCCATGTGGGAGACCTGGAAGAAGCTCCTGGTTCCTGGCTTCAGATCAGCGCAGCTCCAGCCATTGCGGCCATTTGGGAAGTGAGCCGGCGGATGGAAGACCTCTCTCTCTCTCTCTAGCCCATCTTTCACTGTGATTATTGTTGTTACCCAGCAAGCAAGGGCTCCAGGAACCCGACTGCCCCACCGCAACACTCATAAAACCTCCCTCTCGGCGGGTCTTTTCTCTTCTCCCTCTTAATTAATTGTGGCGATGGAATGAATGGCTTGAATGGCCATCGATGAAAGCCATCCCCTTTTTCTCTCCCAGAATCTGCTGGACTCCCCGATAAGAGGATTTGAGCCAGAACCCTTGGCAATCATCCTGCCCAAAGCCAAGCCAATCATTCTCCTACGAGTCAAGTTCCTAACGCTGCCGGAACGGTCACCTGGCCCCGTGTGCACCTCTGTGAGCCCTGCAGACACCCTAGGGGAGAGAGGAGGTTCCGGGTGCTGAACGCCTTTGTCAGATCAAGTCATCGGGCCTTGGCTGCTGATCCTCACTGACAGGAAGGCAGCTGGGAGCCCCAGAGCATCTCGGCTGGCACCGTCCATCACACTAGACAAAAGCGTGCTGGAGAGCAATGGCAGCCACGGGGCCTGGTCTGGTGGGATGCGGGAGCCTCTGCAGCTCTCTGAGTGGTTATTTTCTAACTTGTGTATCCTGCAGGGGGCTAATTAGCATCCTCTGCGGTGTCCTCTTCTGGCTGTTTCACCACTGGGGGATATAATTCCAGGTCACTCTGAAGTTAAATGAAGACAACAACAGCTGTAGCCTTTGCTGCAGCCCAGATCAGGAGCCCCAGCCCTGCACTTCATTATGCGCAAGCACCATTAATAACCCACAATGGGCACTTGAGCCAGCAGGCGAGTGTTTTCACCCAGCACGTGCTGCCTGGCTTTGGATCATCTTCACGGCTCACACACACTGCTCCCAGGGACTCACTTCTCCGCAGCGACATTCCCTAGTCCCCAGATGAGTGCATCATTTGGGACAGTGACCTCTTTTTTTTTTTAATGTCCCCAAGCCAATTCTCTCTCCACCAAACCCACACAACCTCCATTTATACTATCAGCAGTTGTGAATCACTTTATAAGGTAATGCTTTCCTATAAATCTTGGGGATATCAAGTTTTTAGAAAACAAGTCATATTTCAAATGTATTAGTTGACTTTGAAATTACATTAATTCTTGGGGCTGGCATTGTGTGGTGTAGCAGGTTAAGCAACTGCCTGTTAAGCTGGCATCCCATACAGGAACCAGCTCGGGTCCTGGTTATTCTGCTTCCAATCCAGCTCCTTGCTAATGCACCTGGAAAGCTGCAGAAGATGGTCCAAGTGCTTGGGCCCCTGCACCCACATGACAGACCTGGATGAAGCTCCTGACTCCTGACTGTGGTCTGGCCCAGTCCTGGTCATTGCAGTCATTTGGAGAGGAAACAAGTAGATGGAAGATTCTCTCTCTCTCTCTCTCTCTCTCTCTCTCTCTCTCTCTGTGTGTGTCTCTCTCTCCTTCTCGCTCTCTCTCTCTCTCTGTAACTCTGCCATTCAAATCAATCAATCAATCTTTAGAAAGAAGTCACCTTGATTCTCTTTGCTGTGTAACAAATTACCCCTAAAACATAGCAGGTGAACACACTACTGCATACCTATTGTCCTCACAGCATCTGCAGGTCAGGAACGCAGCAGTGCCTGAGCCAGGCTGTTTCCGAGAGCGGCAGCTTTCTGCAGCATCTGCCTCCGAGAGGCTCACTCCCGCGGCTGGCAGGTGGTGCCAAGTAGCTGGCGGAGGCCTCGCTTTCTCCCATGTGGGTGTCTGGGCCATTCCCAGGGCCTCATCACAAGGCTGCAACATCCCGCCCCGGGGTGAGCGATGTATGAGCGATGCAGCCAGGTGAACCATGTCCATCGTGGGACCCCATCTCAGAAGTCACATAGCACTGCTTCTGCCGCATTCTGCTGGTCAGCAGGGACTCAGTCCCTCAGGTCACCTCACAGCTCGGGGAGAGGGCACTAGCTCTACTTTTAAGGGGAACTCAACAACGCGTTTTGAAACTACCACGGATGAGTAGGGGTGCATCGCTTGTGCTTTTGGCAAATATGGAGTGCCTACCACGTGCCCACCGTGCTCTAATTGCTGGGACTACAACCCGGATAAAGCTCTTGTGGATGAAATTCTAGCGGAGACAGATCAACAATGAGCAGTGTGTGGCAGGTTTTTAATTGTAATTTTTCAGTTTTACTTACTTATTTGCAATGGAGAGAGGGACCCCTCCAATGGCCACAACAGCCAGGGCTGGACCAGGCTGAAGCCAGGAGCCAGGAACTCCGTCTGAGTCTCCCACATGGTTGCAAGGACCCAAGCACTTGGGCCATCTTCTGCTGCCTTCCCAGACGCGTTAGCAGGGAGCTGGATGGAAAGCAGAGGAGCCTGGGACTGGAACCAAGACTCTGATATGGGATGCAGGCGTGACAAGCAGCAGCTTGACCCACTGCGCCACGATGCTAGCCAAATATTGCAGGCTTAAGCGCTCTGGGGGAGAGAAAAGAACCAAGGGAAGCCGGCGCCGCG
The DNA here is from genome assembly GCF_964237555.1 of Oryctolagus cuniculus. Lineage (NCBI taxonomy): Eukaryota > Metazoa > Chordata > Mammalia > Lagomorpha > Leporidae > Oryctolagus > Oryctolagus cuniculus. Next base: position 126,423,650 of record NC_091437.1, on the reverse strand, counting down.
GCTCACTAGGCTAATCCTCCGCCTTGCAGCGCCAGCACACCGGGTTCTAGTCCCGGTTGCCCCTCTTCCAGGCCAGCTCTCTGCTGTGGCCAGGGAGTGCAGTGGAGGATGGCCCAAGTCCTTGGGCCCTGCACCCCATGGGAGACCAGGAGAAGCACCTGGCTCCTGCCATCGGATCAGCATGATGCGCCGGCCGCGGCGGCCATTGGAGGGTGAACCAACGGCAAAGGAAGACCTTTCTCTCTGTCTCTCTCTCTCACTGTCCACTCTGCCTGTCAAAAAAAAAAAAAAAAAAAAAAAAAAAAAAAAAAAAAAAAAAAAGAATCAAGGGAAGAAGGTTCCAGCCCCTAGAGTCAAGACTTGCCCTAACTAGAAAGCAGGAAGAGCAGCCGGAGACAGTGAGGAGCCTCATGGGCCGTCTGCGTGCAGGACGATGGCCACGGAGCCAGTATTCCCCCAGAACCTGCTCACTGTGCCCACGCTCCCCGCTGGGTGCGGATGGGGAGAGCAGTTTCTCTGCTGCCCGTCAGAGCTGCAGCCTTCCCCAGGGCCTGGATCGCCAGCAGGAAACCTGTGGCCACGCCGCGCGGCCTCGGTCAGTGGCTTCCATGGACCACACGGCGCGCCCGAGGCGGAAGGACGGCCACCGGCTCAGGCTATCAGAGAGCCCGCTGGTAGGGCCAGGCCTGCCACAAGGCCGAGTGGGTGATTCAGTAACTACACTCATTCGTGGTGTTTCCACACCTGGAGAGGAGCCCAGTCCACACCCGGTAGGAGCTGCCCAGCCCAAGAAAGGCAGAGTTTTGAAGATTTCTGAATCATGACCGGCGCTGGGAGGAGAAGGCATTGCAGGCGTGGGCGTGGCCGGAGAGGCTGGGATGAGAGAATGGAGGTGAAGCGGTGGACACCGAGGCCCGCCCCGGGAGCGGGCAGCCATCCCAGGTGACTGAAGGGCACAGGCAGCCCCCGGAAGCCGGGGCTCAGCACCTCCGAGGGTGGCGTTCCCGCAGGGTCACGGGCAGGGGCGGGGATGGCCACATCCGGGCTCCTCTCCCGGGCTTGCCACTGGCTGGCTGTGCGTCAGAGCGGCCTCCTACTCTCCCTTCAGGCTCGGCGTCCTTGCCTGTCAAGGGGGGAGAGCGAGGTCCACCTCCCAGAGCCGGGATGAAGGTCAGCGAGCCGGCGGGCCCCTCAGAGCTCCCCCCCTGTAGGAAGCGGCCCTGCCATCGCGGCTATTTTTATAGTTACTATTTTTGCAAATGCTGTGGACAGCTGCTGCGGGGGCTTGGTTTGGGAGTGTTGCCAGGCATCTCTTCCTTTGGAGAAACCGCCCCTCAACCCCCAAACCCCCTGTCCACCCACAGGGTTCCTGCGTCTGTCCGGCTCCTCCATGGACCTGGGACCTTGACCGCTGCTGACAGGAAATAGACCAGGAACCAAACTGAGCCAACTAACCTCTCTCTCCCAGGACTTGGAACCCTAAACACAGACACAGGAAGTCAGTGTGAGCTGAGTCATCCCGGGACAGGGAATTCCGCCCGAGTTCCCGGAGCCTTCCTGCTGTCATCTCTCCCAGGGTCTGGGCTCCCGCTGGCTTCTGGGGGCACAGCGTGGCCGTTTTCCTCCAAGGAGCCCTTCAGCAGCTTTTGTTCATCAGAGTTGTATTTTACAGGTTGCAGCTACTGTCCCTATGCCTGACAAAACAGCCATGTGGCCATCGGAGTGGCCGTGAGGGGAACACAGGCTGTCGGAGAGGTGGTGACCGTCCCATGTCCCCCTTCCCTCTTCACCTGAGGCCACCACAAGGGCTTCCCTGCCACTCTTCACTTTTTGATCATTTATTTACAATACCCGAATCCTAGTGATAGGTGTAATTGTGAGCAGTTGAGGGGCTGGTGCTGTGGCACAGCAGGTTAATGCCCTGGCCTGAAGCGCCGGCATCCCATATGGGTGCTGGTTCAAGACCCTGCTGCTCCACTTCCGATCCAGCTCTCTGCTATGGCTAGGAAAGCAGTAGAAGATGGCCCAAGTCCTTAGGCCCCTGCACCCACATGGGAGACCCAGAAGAAGCTCCTGGTCCTGGCTTCAGATCGACACAGCTCCAGCCGTTGCGGCCAATTGGGGAGTGAACCAGCAGACGGAAGACCTCTCTCTCTGTCTCTCTGCCTCTCCTTCTCTCTCTATGTAACTCTGACTTGCAAATAAATAAATAAACCTTTTTAAAAAATAGTTAAAGTTGGGACAACAGGATAGCCATCTGGACAAGATGAAGCTGGGCCAATATATGAGAATAAATTCTAAATTGGTCAAAGATTTAAATGTAGAAATGAAAACTTAAGTCACTCGGTAGAAACCTAGGTGAATTACTTTCTAACCTGTAAGTGAGAAGGGTCTTTCTAATCATGACTCAAAATCCAGAATCTATAAAAGAAAATACTTGCAAATATTACCACAAACAACTCAAATTTAGCAGGAGATAGTAGCAAAGACAAATGACAAACTGAAAAAAATTGCAACACAGAGGATTGGTTTTCCTAAAATAAAGAGTTCACAGAAGGTCAAAAATTAGTGTGGACAAAGGACAGAGTTAGAGTTCAGGAAACAAGAACTATACATGGCTCTGAAACACATAGAAGATTCTTAATCTCACTCACAGTAAGCACAGGAGATACCTTTCTTTACCAGTATGAATGACAAGATCCCCGAAGTCTGACAACACGTTCTTGGGATGAGTGTAGGAAAACAATCCCTGTCACACAATTCTGGAGGGAAAGGCAGATGGTAGAGCCCCCGAGAAGAGCAGCGGGGCAATTATCTATCACAAGTGCAAATGAGCTACTGTGTGTGGTGCAGCGGATTAAGGTACCACTTAGGACGCCTGCATCACTTATGGATGCCGGTTCAAGCCTTGACTACTCACTTCCAATCCAGTTTCCTGTTAATGTGCCTGGGAAGGCAGTGGATAATGGCCCAAATACTTGGGCCCCTGTCAACCATGTGTGAGACCCAGATGAAGTTCCAGGCTCCTGCCTTTGGCCTGGACCAGACCTGGCTGTGTGGCTATTTGAGAAGTGAACCAGAGGATGGAAGACTGATATCTTTCTCCCTCTCCCTCTCCCTCTCCCTCTCCCTCTCCCTCTCCCTCTCCCTCTCCCTCTCCCTCTCCCTCTCCCTCTCCCTCTCCCTCTCTTTCTTTCTCTATCTCTGTCACTCTGCCTTCCAAGTAGATGAAAATAAATAAGGAAAGTTTTTTAAGTATAACTGCATCTGCCCTTTGACCTCTAGAAATTTATTCCACAGCCATATCTACACACAAATGACTCACACTTAGGTTATTAATTTTAGCATTATTGGTATTAGCTGAATACTAGAAACACAAGTGACTTTAAAAAAAAAAAAAACCTGGGGCCAGTGTTGTGGGACAAATGGTTAAGCCACCTCTTGCAACACACCAGTTCCAGTCCAATCCAGTTCTCTGCTAATGCACCTGGGAAGGCAGTGGATGATGGCCCAAGTACTTGGGAACCTGCCACAATTGTAGGAGACCAGGGTGGAGTTCTTAGCTTCTGGTTTCTGCCTATCCTAGCACAGGCTGCAGTGGCCATTTGCTAGTGGGTGCAAGATTCTCTCTCTCTCTCTCTCTCTCGCTCTCTCTCTCTCTCTCCCTCCCCCTCTGCTTTTCAAATAAATACATCTTTTTAAAAAAGTCAAAGACATTTTAAAAAATCACCTCTTCCACCTTATTCTCATGCTCAATTCTCAATTTTCCAAAAGTTTTTCTATCTTTTAGCTGATTTTTCAGACATTTATCTCTAGATTTCTTTCTTAGGTGCTTATGCTTATGAAGTTGTTTTCCATTTAAGCATTACCTACTGACTTTCTACTAGACAAAAGAAATGCTTAGTTCCATAATGCTACTGCACATACACACTCCACTCCTAATACACACACACAGAGCTGTTGGCTGTCAACTTAATTTTTCCAAAATGGTTAATACCACCACATTTTGTTAAATTCATATTCAACATTTTGAGTCATATGACTATGCAAATAGCATTTTCTGTTGAGACACATAGTGTAAAATGATTAAAATTTCATTCTTGTACATTTTTCCTGGAGTTAATAATTGCCTTGGTTTTCATTTAACCATTTGAAATGTATCTGTCAATGACTTACTCCCCAGACGTCCTGTGTGCCAGACATTTCAGGCTGCCTGTCGGTTTCACCTTCCCCGCAGAGATGCTACTGTGCAACCCTTCACGCTCATTTTCTCTGGGCTGGTTTCCCTCCAGGCCTGCTGCAGAGCCTCTGTCTTACTGACTGTCGTTATCATCATCCTGAGAATTGCCTTTGCAAACTCATCTCTTGTGTTGGAAACGCTGGGGTCTGGATCCCGAGTTTCCTTGATTTGTTCTTCCCTCTCATAGCTTTTTGCTTGTTTTTGGCATAGCTTTTTCAGAGTACCTAGAAGGAAATTTGAGACCCTGCATTTCTGAAAATATTATGATACCCTCACACTTGGTGTTGGTTTGAACACATACCTCAATTTAGAGGTACATTGCTCAAATGCTCCATTTCTTAACATTTATTTATTTACTTGAGAGGCAGAATTACAGGCAGAGGGAGAGACAGAGAGAAAGGTCTTCCATCCACTGGCTCACTCCCCAAATGGCCACAATGGCTGGAGCTTTGCTGATCCAAAGCCAGGAGCCAGGAGCTTCCTCTGGGTCTCCCACGTGGGTGCAGGGGTCCAAGGACTAGGGCCATCTTCTACCACTTTCCCAGGCCACAGCAAAGAGCTGGATCAGGAAAAGGAGCAGCCGAGACCAAAACCGGCGCCCATATGGGATGCCAGCGCTGCAGGTGGAGGATTAACCCACTATGCCACAGCGCAGGCCCCAGATGCTCCATTTCCTTCCCACATCCAGTGGTGCTGTTGAGAAATCTGATGCCATTCTATTCCTGGTCCTCTGTTGTGGCCGACTTCTATTTCCTCTCTCTGGAATCGCGTCGTGATTCCTGGAGTTCTGGATCACACGCTGTGACAGGAGGTTCCATCTCATAATTGTTATGTATTGTCTTTGGGCACGCCACGGATCTTCTCACCTTGACTTTCAGATCATTCGGTTCTGAAAATATTGCCTGAGTTATGTATTTGGTACTTTGCTCAGTTTTCTCTGCTTTCTCTTCCTGGATATATTATGAGCTGAATCATTTCTCTCGACTTCACTTTGCTTCTCTCCGCTTCTCCCAATCTGTGTCTTTTATTTACTACGTCTTATGAGTCTTCATAATTTAACTTCCTAACCTTCTCCTGAATATTATTATTTCTTTGTTAATACTTTTAATTTCTAAGAGCTCTTTCTCAAACTCTGATTTTTATGGGATTTCGTTCTTATTTCATAAATTGACAACCTTTTGATTTTTTTCCCCTCCCTGATTTTTTTTTTTTTTTTGACAGGCAGAGTGACAGTGAGAGAGAGAGAGAGAGAAAGGTCTTCCTTTGCCGTTGGTTCACCCTCCAATGGCCGCCGCTGCAGCCGGCGCACCGCGCTGATCCGATGGCAGGAGCCAGGATCCAGGTGCTTTTCCTGGTCTCCCATGGGGTGCAGGGCCCAAGCACCTGGGCCATCCTCCACTGCACTCCCTGGCCATAGCAGAGAGCTGGCCTGGAAGAGGGGCAACCGGGACAGAATCCGGCGCCCCAACCGGGACTAGAACCCGGTGTGCCGGCGCCGCAAGGTGGAGGATTAGCCTATTGAGCCACGGCGCCGGCTCCCTCCCTGATTTTCTTTCTGCTTCTTCCAACTTCCTTTTAGTCTCCTTTCAATTTCTGGCTTTTCATGCAATCAATCTGCCATGTTAAGTGTAAATCTCTAATAATTCTTGAACATTGGAGTCATCAAACTCTTAAACCCAGGCTTTCTTATATTTTTCAGACTGTTGATTTTTTAAAAATAGCTACATAAGTAATACTTAAATGCGTTCTCATTGCCAAAGATTCAAACAATAGAAAAGTATACAGAGAAAAAATTTAAAGTTCTCACTCCCACTCTTGTTCCCAAAAGTAGCCACTGACAGCAGTTTGGGGTGCCAAGGCAACTTTCTCCCACAAAGGCTAATTCCTTCTGAGTGACTGCAGATGCGTGTGTATGACAGTTAGTATTGAATTAATAACTTGACAGCTGAACATTAGATCACATTCAAATCCAGATCCCCAAACGCTCTTCTAAAACATGGAGGGGTGAGAACTTGGCACAGTGGTTAACACAGTGCTTGGGACGCCCCTAGACCATATTGGAGCGCTTGGGTTTGAGTCCTAGCTCCAGCCTCAATTCCAGCTTCCTGCTGCTGCGCACCCAAGGAGGCAGCAGGTGGTGGCTTAAGTGGTGGGGTCTTTGTCACACACACGGCATGGAGCTCCTGGCTCTGGGTTTTGATCTGGCCCAACCCTGGCCACTGTAGGCATCTGGGGAGTAAACCAGCAGATGAGATCTCTCTCTCTCTCTCTCTCTCCTCTCCCTTTCAAAAAAAAAAATACATAAAATTTAGAAATCAATAAATCATGAAAAACAGAATAGCCTGGCAACACTGGAGCCATAGACCCACATCATAAAGGGACATCTTTTCTTTTTTTCTTTCTTTCTTTTTTTTTTTTTTTTTTTTTGACAGGCAGAGTGGACAGTGAGAGAGAGAGACAGAGAGAAAGGTCTTCCTTTGCTGTTGGTTCACCCTCCAATGGCCGCCGTGGCCGGCGCGCTGCGGCCGGCGCGCCGCGGCCAGCGCACCGCGCTGATCTGAAGGCAGGAGCCAGGTGCTTCTCCTGGTCTCCCATGGGGTGCAGGGCCCAAGGACTTGGGCCATCTTCCACTGCACTCCCTGGCCACAGCAGAGAGCTGGCCTGGAAGAGGGGCAACCGGGACAGAATCCGGCGCCCCGACCGGGACTAGAACCTGGTGTGCCGGCGCCGCAAGGCGGAGGATTAGCCTAGTGAGCCGCGGCGCCGGCCAAAGGGACATCTTTTCGACAACAGCAGGGTGCTCGCTTGACTTACCGGCCTGTCTTCTGTCAGCGTTGGAGTTGGTGCCCTCTGGGCTAACGTGCTGGCACTGCGTGCCCTGGTGCCCTGCGAGTTGTGCAGCACTCGTCACTGATAACAGATTCATCTACCAGCTCACGGGAAGGGCTGCCTGACAGGAACTCGTAAACAGGGGGAGGACTGTGGTGGACTGGGCCCTCCCTGGTCAGCGCGACAGCTGCACCTAGGAAGGAGGAGGCCCCTCAGCTGCAGACTGAAAACGGACCCCTGACTTCCCCGACCACACTTCCTCCCTGTTCTTTCCTAACGCAGGTTCCGTGACTGCAACACGCGCACCTCTGTCCCTACAGGATGTCACTTGCTCATCAAATGCAAGTGGGCTTTGGGTACACATCACTCAGATCTCTCCACACAGTTCTTCCTCCTTCTGTAAACTGGTAAGGGCTCTGTACCCAGGCATCCAAGGCAATGCATCTGTTAATCCAAGATGAATGGTAGAGAGTACGGAGCTTAGGGCTGTTAGCCTGGCACGGGGTCCGAGGGCCGCGGGTGAAATAGTCGCTATGGAGCAGTACTTACAAGAATGTGGCGTGTGTCTGCCAGAGGGAGACAACCACTCGGGCCTGCTGCAATCGGCCGCTCTACAGGCCAGTGTTCGTGTTCTTTCAGCGCGTGGGATAACTTGGGAGGTTAAAAAAAAAAAAAAGGATTACCCAGACTTCACCATTTGTTCCCATGTCTGCAGAACACAGAGCAAAGGGCCTTGACCGCTGCCAGCATGCGGGGTGAGGCAGCTCTCAGGGGACGCTGTTTGCAACAGATCAGGGTAGCCCCTGTTGGGGTCCCTTCTCCGTACCCCACCCGCACCCTTCCCCTCTCTTTGCTGCCAGCCTCACTCCCAAGAGTCCTAGAACTGGCCCCAGCCGGCTGGTCATTCTGAAATCTGTACAGAGAGCACAGAAGCCATGTTGGGGCCACGGTCGCTGTTTACTTTATTCCTAACACCGTATCGGCCTTTCCTCCACTAGCCTATGCTCCAAAATTGCGATTGAGAAATGAAAGTCTTTGGCCACACTTTCACCCTGAGCAGAAGTAAAGGGGCTTTCGATGGGGAATGTAGATGGAAGGTTCCAGGCTCCCTCCATAGACACCATGAGAGACCACAAAGGAGAAAAGAAGGGGAAGGGGATGAGGAGACAAGTTGTATGACATTTCTCTTTCTTCTATCCCAAATCGGATTTATTCCTGCCTCTAGCTTTATTGAATACAGACATCATAGTTTCTGCTGCTGGCTTCCCATTGTTGAAACAGAAAAATGGAATTCTGCACCGTGCATTGAATCTAAATGCAAAAACCATTTAAGATACACCACTCCTGGGACATACAGCAAAATATAATAAGTTTCTCCAAGTGTGACCTAATTATAACCGTCCTTTTAAGTTGTCTTTCCCACTGAGACCAAATGTCTATGGTTAAAAATATTTCTTGAAACAGGTCCATGTGGCCACAAAACTTTTCAGAGTCACTATAATGTTATCCATCTCCTCAATTTATTTTTTCTCTTCTGTTCCTATGTGATAAAAACCAGACAGGCAGGAGAGATGGAGAGCTAGGCCACACTTGCCGCAGAAACACACTGGGCCAGGCGACCCCTGCCTCGCTGGCCACAAGACAGGTCAGGGCACAAATGGTGACCTGGGCACCAGTGAGCCCACACCTTCCCTGCTTCCAGGGCCTGGTTAAGCCTTGGATGTTCCACAGTTAAAACTCTTCGCCCTGCTCTCCCCGCACCCCCAGGAAAATCAGGCTGCCATGGTTTGATTGGCATGCCACAAAAGTATCAGCGCTGCCCCAAATGGTTTGAAGTGCTCCAGTCTCTCGCCCCCTCCACCTCCATGGCCCAAAGCGTTCACGCTCTGATGTTCCTTGCAGTAAATCGTCTTTGAAAGGCAATCATGCTTTTCTGAACAGAGCAAGCCCACTCGGGGGCTGGCCAGCATCCCTTGGTTTGTTTGCCTTGACTTGGATAAGACCCGGCTCCTCACGGCGCGGTTCTCTGAGGACACGTTCAGAAGTTTCAACATCTCCTTTTAGCTCTCCCTATAAAGGAGCCAAGCACGCAGGCTCTTCTGAGCTGAGGCCACGTGCCCTGAAGGTTGTGTTCAGGGAGTCCGCAGGTGTTCTGAAGTCAGACAGGCCTTAGCTTGAATCCAGCCCCATTACCTGTGTGGCCTGGGCACCCTAAGTCTCAGTTTCTTCATCTGTAAAATGGGCATGACAAAGGAGCAACTCTATAAGGTTGTTGAGAAGATCAAAACGGAAGCCAAGAACGCCAAGCACTTAGCAGAGCAGTCGTGCGCTGTTGTTAGGAGGGCGCTTGAATAAATCACTTCTCCCAGCCAACATAACGCCAGCTGCACAGATAGACGATGCTATTTCTGCCTGTCGGGGAAGCCAGGAGGAGTCCAGCCAGAGATGACGAGAGACTAAATCACCTTAGTCTCCGGACGCTCTGGCCTCACAGTTCCAGCTCATGGCAGAAGTAAACAGCTAAGCGAGGAAGGAGGCTCCAGCCAGCATCACCCCCAGGAGGCCCTGATGGGGCCTCACAAGCATAGACTCGCCATTTCCAGAACCTTCTCCAACCTGAACAGGAGAAGAGTTTTGAAACCAACAGATACGTTTTGATTTCCGATACGCACATTTATTCAGGGCTAAACAGTAGCATGGAGACCATGCTGGGGGTGGGCTGAAGGCACAAGTTGACCTATGTTCCAAAGCATAGTTGATACGGAAGTCTGATGTTGGGAGCTTTGCAAACTGATGCGGACAGTGGCTGAGAGCTCCCTACCCCGTCGTGCCAAAACGCACCATGGGTTTCTACCCAGAGAGACACAAAGAAAAGAACATTGCTGGCTTAAAGCAGCAAAGAGCAGACAAGCAAAGCTGAGAGTCGTAGGAACATTGCCCAACGAGGACTGAGAGGAGACACAAAATAGGACAAGGATAAACCCAACAGCACACCTTCCCTGCAGGTGCCAGGCGCTGGAAGGTCTGAGCCGTGGGAAATCCAGGTCGGCGCAGGGCATCTGGCGGCATTTCTGGGCTACCCTGTAACACGATGGCTGACCTGAGGAGTCATCATCGAGCCAACATGTAACACAAATATCATGGGAATGGGAGACACTCCCATGAACATTTATAAACAGCAGGAAATCAAATACATTAGAAAGAACAGAAAAAGTCATTCGTACTGATACTATCCCAAAGGAAGGGGGCTCACGGTCCCCCGGGGTGCAGAGAAACTCCACGTGTCACACTCTGGCCAGGAGTCGTTACATGGATGATCCAGGCGCGCCGTTGGGTAGTCTAACCAGAGCCCGCCCCCTTGCTTAGGCTAGGAGTGAGTTAGTCTCCATGCACCAGACTTCATTTTTCTTCCCATACTTTGTTGGGGTGGGGGGTGGTGTTTTCAGCTAACGATAGGAAGCCAAAGGGCAGAGAGCAGATTCTGTCCCCTGCACCCTGTCCAGAGCCCCCTGGTCCACCTACAGACAATCCGGAAGCATGTTCTGCAGACCAAGAGTACCGGACGTCCACAGCACAGGAGTGACCCTCGACCGCGGAAGACGGAGCCGGTGGAGCCGGTGCAGAGCCCCGCCTCCCACCCCTGCCTCCCGGTCTCTCAGGAGATCCCCAGGGTGGAAACGCACCCCTCCAGTGCCCCGCCCCGGCTTGCCTCCTTGCATCTCATTTCCACGCTCCCTTGCTGTGCTTCCTGGAATCACCAGCTCTGTTTCCTAGGGCTGCCTGACGAAACCACCGCGAACTTAGTGGCTGTAGACAAAGAAAAGCAACTTCCCCCAGTTCCGGAGGCCAGAAGTCCACAGTGGAGGTGGGGGCGAGGCTGTGCTCACTCTAAAGGGTCTAGGGAAAAGTGCCTCCCGGCTTTGGACTTCCGAGGGCCTCTGGGAGCTCCAGGCTTCCTTGGCCTGGGGCTGCATCACTCTCCGTCTCCCTCTTCACACGACCTGCTCCTTGTGTTCAAGCCTTCTCTCTCTTCCAAGGACACTTGTCACTGGGTTTACAGCTCACATGTGCAATCCAGGAGGATCTCATCTTGAAACCCTTGATCACATCTGTGAAGATCCTTGTGCTAAATAATGTAACATTCACAGGTTGTGGGCATTGGACGTGGAAGTGTTTGCCTTTGGTAGAAGCTAAACAAAGCAGTCAGCAAAATAAATGCATATTATTCTGTCCCTACCTATATCATCAGATACCTTTCATGGACCACTTCCAACACAGCTGATAAAACTTAATCAGACTTCGGTGCCTGTTGGATTCAAAACTATATCCCTGGGATTTAGCACACAATAATGGGCACATAGTAAGGGCTTGAAAAAAATATTTGTGGAGCGGATAGTGTCACCATCAGATTTCTAAGTGAAGAAATGAACCTTGATTTTTTTTTTCTTAATGACTCCATGGAGACATAATGGCCAATCATATAATTCACCTCTTGGAAGTGTACAGTGCAACGATTTTTAATAAATGCATAGTGGTGAGAATTATGGTGCAGTCGTCGCCACGATCCAATTTGAGAGCATTCCCACCCCCAGAACGCTTCCCTCCTGCTCCTTGGCAGGCAATGCCCGCTGTCACCTTGGCCTCAGGCGGCTGTTGATCTGCTTGCTGTCTACAGATTTCCCTCCCTAGACCTTTTCAGAAATGAAATGATGGACGACGTGGTCTTTCGCTTCTAGCTGCTTTCACAGAGCATGCGCCTGTGTGTGCAGCTTGTATCAGTAGTTGCTTCCTTACGGCTGAGTTGTGTATTCGTGAATGAACAGCTCACCTTTTGTTTGCCCATGAACAACTAACTGATGGACATTTGCACAGGCTCCAGTTCACAGCTATGGTGAATAATGTGGCTATCAATATTTACTTAAATGTCCAGGTAATCATATATTTTCCCTTCTCCTGAGTGGCTTTCTAGAAGTGGAATCTAACTTCTTATTTTGAGAATTTTCAAATCTCCAGAAAAATTGCAAGAATGGTCATTATGTAACCTTTACTTCAGTTCTTCCATTGATAACATCTTGCCTATTTGCTATCTCTGTATCTCCAAAATAGTTTTATGAACTGTTTGAAAGCTGTAGACAGGGGCCGGCACTGTGGCGCAGTGGGTTAAAGGCCTGGCCTGAAGCGCCGGCATCCCATATCGGCACCATTTCTAGTCCTGGCTGCTCCACTTCTGATCCAGCTCTCTGCTATGGCCCAAGTCCTTGAGCCCCTGCACCCCTGTGGGAGACCTGGAGGAAGCTCCTGGCTCCTGGCTCTGGATCGGCCCAGCTCTGGCTGTTGTGGCCATCTGGGGAGTCAACCAGCAGATGGAAGACCTTTCTCTCTGTCTCTACCTCTCTCTGTAACTCTTTCAAATAAATAAAATAAATCTTTAAAATAAAAAAAAAAGAAAGCTTTAGACAGCATGACATATCGTCCCTACATATTTTATCCCTTAAGATTTGGGGGGTGGGGGGCAGTGCTGTGGCTCAATAGGTTAAGCCACCATCTGCAGTGCCGGCAACCCATATGGGCACCAGTTCATGTCCCATCTGCTCCACTTCTGATCCAGCTTGCTGCTAATGCACCTGGGAAAGCAGTAGAGGATGGCCCAGATGCTTGGACCGCTGCACCCATGTGGGAGACTTGGAATAAGCTTCCTGGTCCTGGCTTCAGCCTGGCCCAGCCTCAGCTTCTGTGGTCACCTGGGGAGTGAACCAGCGGGTGGAATATCTCTCCCTCTCTCTGTCTCTCCTTCTCTCTCTCTATAACTCTGCCTTTCAAATAAATAAATAAATCTGTAAAAACCATAATCTAATGCAGAATATTTTGGAAAGAAGGTGCAACTTACTAACAAAGGTCAAAGGCGGGAAGTCATAGTACAGATTGAGAGTATCAAAAAAGGTAACGTTTGGTGTGATGGAGCCAATTCACTTTGGTTTTGGAAAAAATGTTAGCTAACTTTCTGGGAATTTTTTAAAAAAAGGTTTATTTATATATTTGAAAGGCAGAATGACAGAGAGAAGGAGAGAGGTCTTCCATCCACTAGTTCACTTACCAAATGTCTGCAATAGCCAGGGTTGGGTCAGGCCGAAGCCAGGAGCCAGGAACCCCATTCAGGTCTCCCACGTGGATGGCAGGACTCAAACACTTGAGCCATCATCTTCCCATTTTCATTAGCAGGGAGTTGGTTTGGAAGCAGAGTAGCCAGGACTGGACCCAGTGTTGTGATCCGTAACCTGCTCTGCTCCAACGCTGGCACCTACAGGAATTCTTGTGAGCTGGTTGATGTCTGGTCGCTTGAGGCTGGCCATGGTGGGAATCGTTGCCCCATGGACACTGGCAAACACTACCAATGTGAGTTCTTTCTGCCTGCACAGCTGGCTGTTCATATTTACCAGAAAAACCTGACGAACTTTAGAAGACAGCAACATTTCACCCTAGAGCAATAGTGCCGGGGGGAAACGCCAGGGAGGAAGGGTATGATCAAAGACAAGGAAGTGGGAGAGAATTCTGCAAGTGCAGTCCAGGGTGCCTGGAGGAAGGGAGCAGAACACCAGCAGCTAGAACTGCGAAGAGGCAGAGGTCTATAGAGCCTCCACCTTCGCTGTAAATGTCGACTAGAGTCTGGCACACGGTAGACGCCCACAAAAGTAAATTGACTTCCCCCTACCCTGCTTTTACTTCTCCCGGTACCTAAGACTACAGAAGCCCGATGAAATGGGTATTTTTTTAAATTGACGCTGAGATAAGATCAGAGATATTGAGACTAGACCAAGAGCATGATGGGATGATGACTCCAAGATGATGACTCTGGGGATGGTCCTGTGATGTCATCCATAGACACGGCAGAGTAGAAGTCAGGACAGACCCGCAGGGTGTGAGTGACAGTTGTGCACACATGTGGCAATTTGTAGCAGCAAAGGTGGAATTGGGAGAGAAGCTGGGCTGTGATATGCAAGTTACCACTCAGGAGAGCATGAGCCCCTCTCCCATTTCTTATCATCCACTGGGCTCTGGGGCCCTGACTCTCTCTCAATCTCTCTCTCTCTCTCTCTCTCCCCTTTGGGAGGCTGGAAAACTTTTTGCTTCGGTCCACAGCAATATCAGGGATTGTGGATCAGCTCTGGTTCAACAGAAGCACTAAGAATTCCAGGAACCTTGCTGAGTGTCCAGAGATTCGGGCCAATCTCGAGAAGCGAGCGCCTTTGTGGGAATCCCAAACCTCAGCAGGCTCTTGAATGTTTGGTTCTGACTTCAGTTCTCAGGGTCGGGGACCTGTGAATCCCCCCTTGACTCTACTGGCTCCCAGGACCAGAAACAGCCCGGCCTTTGGTCAAGGAAGGAGGCAGGGGGCCAGAGCCCACCCCAGTTAGACCTGACCGCCAGATAAGAGCCAGCCACATGGTGCGACATGGCCTTCCTCCCCCCGGGCTTGGCTGTGGGAGACAGTCCACCCCAGCAGAGTGCAGGGAACACGTGAGCAGGTTCGAGGAGTCCATTGTAGAAACTGCCATGTCTCCACGCTCACCTTGGGTAGAAGTCCCCATTGCCCCATAGCCCCCCACTGCCTCTTCCTCACCCAGAAATGGCCAGGTCTGGGAAACTCTGCCTCTGCCTCTGCCTTTTGTGTTGAGATCCTTACACACCCCAAAGAACATCTTTCAATCCTAGACTGCATTAAAAAATTTCTGGGTACAGATTGTTCCAATTAAATCTTTAAATGTCAAAAGTTTCTTAAAATATAACTCCTTAAAATAAACCAAATCGGCCGTTCTGGATTCTAGCCAACGTAAATCAGAGTACCTAACCAGATGGGGCTTCTGGAAACCCAAGGTAAGAGCAGTTGGCTGATCCCAGGGCCCGCTGGGAGAAGCGGGAAGCAGCCACAGGCCATTTTTCCTTTTCAACTTGTTTTTCCAAACACAGGGTAACCTCTACCAAACAAATGAATCATGCTTCCCGCAACACCTGTTCACAAGCAGAAACCCCAGTGGATGCCTGACAGGCCCCCAAAAGAAGCCGCAGTCTACTTAGCCAAACAGCTGAACGGATTCAGAAGGAGAGAGGAATCCGGCAACCTGAGACAAGGCAGGGTGTGGGCAACACCACTGCCTGCGGCCTCCACGCAGCCTGGCTGGGCTCAGCAAGATGCAGCCTGCCCTGCCCCAGCGGGCAGCATCCTGCTTGCCGTGCCACCGGGACCTGGCGGGGTTCTCGGCCATGAGCACAGGCAGTTGGGTTAGAAATGCCCTCCTGCACAAGCCCTGGCCGCCCCAGGAACACAATCCCGGCTTGCGGCTGCAGTGGCTTGTCCTGGTGCATTGCATGCGGCAGGAAAGCGCTTTCTAACAGAGTCAGGGGGAAGAGACGCCATCTCTTGTGCCCGGCTGCGTGGGAACCGCGTGAGCTGCTAGCACCAAGGTGGGGGGAATGGGGCGGAGAATGGCTCCCACACAGACAAGAACAGAGAGGCAAGTCTCCCAGCCTGGGCCGTGGAGCTGTCAGCACTGCACGGCCCTAGGCCAGATCTGTAACCAATCCACAGCGGGCGGTGCCTCGTCCGAGCAAGGGCACCCGTGGGCAAGTCCGGGACTGAGCAGGCGGGACAGGCGACAAGGCCACGCAGCCAAGGCTTCATTTTTCTCCAGGAAGCCCCCAGACCAGGGTCCAGTGCCCTGCGCCCCAAGCTGCTCCACAGCACTCGAGGTTGTTTGATTGACTGCTCGAACACCAGCACCCTGAGCTGGCCCTGTGGTTGTCTGACTTCCCGGCTGCATCTCTAGTACCCAGCGAGATGTGTATGGCACCTCGCTGGCCCGCAACACATCTCAGGGAAGGACGGGAAGAGGAAGGAAGGACACAAAAGCAAAGGGAAGGGAAAACCAGAGGGAGGCACAGACAAAGCTCCCATGTGTTCCAGATTCTTTTTCTGAGGACCTGGGGGTGCAGGCTTGTAAATGTAGGTGGGCGTGCCTGATCCCCAAGGCCCCATGTCCCCACCCCAGCACCTGCGCCAGGGATGGACACTCGGGGCGTACGGTTTAGAAGCCTGAAACACGACTCCCTCCCGGGACAACAGTCATGTTTTATTTCTCGGAGTTTTGTGTCTTGATGGGTTTTTTTCTTTCTCCAGTGTTTGCGAAGAGAACAAGCCGTAACCTGAGACTGCAGACACCTCTCCAGGATGACGACATGTGGGAAGAATGAGGGGTCATCTACCACCCTGAAGAATAGGGGAGAGGAACCAATGCTCTTAATCCTTGGGTTCACCCGACCGGATTTTACCCAAACAGGACGAGCCTCTGAAAAACACACAAGCACGCACACTAGCCCGGTGTATGTAAAGCACACAGATTTCTCTTTCGCTTAGATTCTTGGAATCAAGAGAACACTCTAGCCGGTTCAATTGAGGAGGTTTGCGATGAAGAAATGGCAAAGCTTTGAGGCTGATGGAAACTTCCAGAAGACAGGGTGTCAAAGGGCGCAGAGAGAATGGAACTCGATATTATCTCGAACCCAGAGCAGTTCAAAGGGCCTCCGGCAGGGGTGTGTGTCATTCTTCACCCTGTTATTGTCTTCCAAGGCATTTCTGCTGTCTCGCCTTTTCCTGCCCCCGTGCTTCCTCACAGCCCGCCTTGCTCATGGCCTCCTAAGGCAACTCCTTGGATCTAAGCCTCTGCTCCTGCTTCCTTATAGCATCTTTCCTGCTAAAGACAGGACCCTCTCCTGTTTCTAACTCAGGCTCTCAAGACTGACTGTCTTCTCCCGGCAGGTGGAGCACATCATCCAGGCGCCCCCGGGTCTGCGCCAGCCCCCTAGGCCAGCACGTGCACCCCACTTTCCCAAACACGTGGGGTGGGCAGAGGCAGGCAGGGCAACGTGGTACCAGTACTGCCTTCCGGGAAGGGCCTTTTAAGGATGTAGCAGGCGTGACTTTTGCCTCCGCCAGGAAATCCAGGGCTGGTTGCCTTCCAGGCTTTGGTGGTCCTTGGAGAGTTCCTGGATCCCTGGGTTGCTCTCAGAGGCAAAAAATAATCTTGCTTCAGTAAAGCATTGGGAGATTTTCTATTTGGAAAGTTCTGGTCTGTCCTATTGAGGGATGAGGGTTCCTTTTGCAGGTTTGTTGGTTTTCTGAAGTCTTCCACTTGGGGTTCAGAATGCTAATGAGGGGCAAGACCCTGATCTGTCATCACACTCCCTGGGGGAATAGCTGGCTCAGGGGGGCAGTGCACCCCTGTTCTACCCGAAGGGCTACAGGATGCATAGCACACAGAGCCACGCGTGGTCATCATGTATTCCTTCTAGAATCTACTGCGCACTCGATGTCCATGCACTGCTGTTGGACCTGGGCACACAGCAGCAAATCCGAAAGACACGCCACTCTGCCCTGGTACAGCAGATGGTCTAGTGGGGGAAGGCGGCTGAGAAGTGTAACAACCATGTGAATTATGCCTGATGTTAGAAAAATGCGGCAGAGTGAGCAGGTAGGAAGTACGCGGGAGGTAGGGAAGAGGCCAGCCCAGCCTTGGTGGAGCTGAGGTAGTCCTGTAAATTTCGTAATATCCCTCAGGACAAGGCTCCTGAAACCCTGGAGGTCTTCTGATAGGCGCAGTTAAAGCTTCAGGAATAGATAACTGGAGGAGCCGCGGCATGACAAGGGAGGAATATTCCAGCAAAGATGAGAAGTCCCAGCAAAGCCACGATTCCTTTGCCTCCTTTCGACTTGGCTGTAGTTTGGAGCCTCGTTAGCACACCATCTCAGATGATTAACTTTCCAAGGGCGTGAGCTGTGTCTTACTCATCGGTGTGCCCAGAACAATCGGGCGTTCAGTAAATATTTGCCGCGTTGGCCGATGGAGATTATCACCAGGGCAGACACACAGTTGTGGAGAGGCTACCATGACGTCAGGTGCGTAGTGCGTGGCCCAGCAAGTGCTCAATTAGTACCGGCTAATTTTATCATCACCTGTGGTTTGGGTATTAAGGGAGCACAACCACCCCTCCCACTCCAACACACACAAGGGAAAACTACCTGGGGGGCTTTGACAAAGCCTGAGGCCAAGGCCAAGCGCCTCGTACACTTTCCCGAGGGGTTCCAGCAGATGCCAAGTTTGAGAACCGCTAGTCTACGTGCCTCCAGGCCTCTCCCTGGCTGATGAGCCAAGAGTGTCAAAAAGGAGGAGGAGTCCAAGCCGAACCAGCTACCCCTTTAAAAACCCTCCTGCTCACTTAACAATGCCAGTAAAGTGGAAGAAAACCCTTGGCAGGGTTGCCTTACTTGGGGATCCTCTGGGTGGAGTTGACTTGGGGGGGAAGGCGGAGATGAGTAATCCAGCCTTCGGTGGAAGTACCTCGTTGTCAGCAAGCTCCTGCAGGGGCCGTTCGTCCACCTGGGGGGGGCGGGGCTAGAGGCATCTCATTTAAGCTAGATTTGGTCCTCGCGGTGATGGCTCAGATCAAATAGAATTCCGTTTATCTCAGTGAGCATCAGTGTGCTTGCCCCAATTCTTTTATTTAACCAGAATTCCATTATATCAAAATAACTAAGCTACCAAGTCTCAAAATTATTCTTTTTTTAAAAAAGTGTTGGTTTGAGATAACATTTTTCATTTGTATTGTAGTCAAAGGTGTAATGCTTCACTAACTACAGAGTGCCACAAACCAAAAGGTGAGAAGACACACAGTGCAGCAGGAATAGGCAAGGGCTAGAAGTGGAGGGCAAATACAAGGTCACTCAATCTCACTCATGCAGAACGGTTCTTCTGCTAAGATGTGTGTGGTGGGTGAAGCCATGGCGACACACGTCTGTCCCGTTCTGCTTTCTCCTTGGAGAGGCTGAGGCTGAAACAGCGTGAGAGCTGATTGATCCAAAGCGACACGAGGGTAAACTACAACAGCCCTGTCCCGACCACTTACCACACTTCACCTGCTGTGGGTGGTCAGTGGTCCTGGTCTCATCCCGCGGCCTTTAGCTGAAAAACACTGACCACCACCTACCATCTTTCTAAAAGCAGTTGCCCCATAAAGAGAAAGCCTGCTTTGAGAGTCTAATAGGTCATGCTCTTTGGTGTTTGTATGAGAAGCTATCCTAGCGGTGCACTTTAGAGAAAAGGGGCGTGGGAGACGGAGAAATCTATGTGCGTGTTCCAGTGAAATTGTAGAGGTGTGGGAGTGAAGGGACGTCTTCGCTCTGAAGTTTTGATAATCGACTCTGTTGAAATAAACTGACAATAGTTGAGACATTCCATACATGAGGCATCACACAAATTAGAAGTGAGTGCCCGATAACCCAAGGAGACTTAGGAACTCATACACCCCCTTCATAGGGGACAGGGAAGGGAGAGTATAGGCAATTGCAATTTGCAAAAAAAAAAAAAAAGATTTATTTATTTATTCGAAAGCAGAGTAGCAGAGTTATGAGAGAGAGAGATCTTCCATCCACTGGTTCACTCCCCAAATGGCCACAATGGCTGGAGCTGGGCCAATCAGAAACCAAGAGCCAGGAGCTTCTTCTGGGTCTCCCTTGTGGGTGCAGGGGCCCAAGCACTTGAATCATCTTTTACTGCTTTCCCAGGTGCATTATCAGGGAGCTGGATTGGAAGTGGAGCAGCAGGAACTCAAACTGGTGCCCATATGGGATGCCGGCTTTACCCGCTATGTCACAGCTCCAGCCCCTGTGTAGGCAACTTCAGAGGAGCAACGAATGATTTTTAGGAGACATGAAAGGGCCCTAAGAACAAATAGTACCAGGCACAAAGTTCTCATCCGGGCTCTGGGCAGAGCCTTCTTTCCTGCCCGTGAGTCTTCCCTATTTGATGAGGCCATAGGGAAGGGCTCAGGACAATTGTGATCTTTCTGGAAAAACTTCCCTTAGATAAGGGAACCTCAGAGAAAGCCACTTCCTGTGCTCCAGGAAAGACGGAGGGGCAGAGAGAACTTGGTTCTGAGATGGCTTCTTTAGTTCAAGGGACTCAGCACATCAAAGTGTCATACGTTGGAGCTCCACCTTCCAAGCCACGACACTGGTGTAATTTTCTTAGATGCCTCACTATGACTCTTTAACAAATTGTGTCTAAATATATTTGGGGGGCCAGCGCTGTGGCATAGAGGGTAGGGCCACAGCCTGCAGTGCCAGTATCTCATGTGGGCACCAGTTTGAGTCCCGGCTGCTCCTCTTCCAATCCAGCTCTCTGCTGTGGCCTGAGAAAGCAGTAGAAGATGGCCCAAGTCCTTGGGGCCTTGCACCTGCGTGGAGACCCGGAAGAATCTCCTGGCTCCTGGCTTCAGATCGGTGCAGCTCTGACCACTGAGGCCCTTTGGAGAGTGGACCAGCAGAGGGAAGACTTCTCTCTCTGCCTCTTCCTCTCTGTAACTCTGCCTTTCAAAAAAATAAACAAATTTTAAAAATAAATAAATAAATAGATAGATAAAATTTGGGGCACCAACAAAACCATGCAGGGGGTGGGCATTGGCACAGTGGCTAAGACATGGCTTAGGATGCCCATATCAGAATTCAAGTGCTGGGGTCAGCTATATAATTTTCAATTAGATTTCAATATATTTTGGAATCATTCTCCTATTGTAGGACATATAATCTGCTCCTAACTCTTATCCGTTTCAGTATTCCTATGACTTAACGTTCTATCTGACCTTTGTCTTCATCTCTGATCACTTCCTTGGGATAAACGCCTAGAAGCAGGAAGCAGGGACAGGCATTTCCCTGAGTGGCTTAAGTCATACTGGAGTGCCTGGTTTAAGTCCTGGCTCCTCTACTTTTGCTCAGCTTCCTGCTGAAGCTCATCCTGGGAGGCAGCAATAGCGGCTCAAGTAATTGGCTGCCTGCCACCCTCATGGGACTGAATTCTAAGCCCTGACTTTGCCTGGCCCAGCCACGTTGTTGCAGGCAATTGGCAAGTGAACCAGCAGATGGAAGATATGTGTGTGTGTGTGTGTGTGTGTGTATCATTGACTTTCGAATAAAATGAGTAAGGGACAGGCGTTGGGCAGAGTGCCTTCAGTGACGGCTTGGGACACTTGCACCCCTTATAAGAGTCGGAGGTTCCAGTTCAGGCTACTCTCCTGAGGGGCAGCAGACTCCTTGAGTCCCTGCCACCTTTGTGGGAGGCCTAGATGGAGGGCCAGGTTCCTGGCTTCATACAGGCCTGATCCCAGCTGTTGTGGCTATTTGGGGAGTGAACCAGCAATTGGAGGATATCTCTTTGTCTCTCTCTCTTTCTCTCTCTCTCTCTGCCTTTCAAAATAAAATGAAAAGAAGTAGATTAAAAACTACAAAAGAAACTGCATGGAGGAGGTTTGAAGTGGCTAAAGGAAGGGCTTCCAGTAGCATTGTGTGCCCTGCTGGCCCTTGGCAGACGCTTGGCAAAGCCATGTTCAGTCTACTCTTGGCTCAGGGTGGACTTATCTTGTAGAAGCTCTGGACTGTCTTTAAAGTACAGATTTTTAACTTGGGGGTGGTGATCTTATGTCACAGCAGGTTGAGCTGCCCCCGTGACACAGGCATCCCATGTTGAAGCAAGTCCTGGCTCCTCTGCTTCCGATTTAGCTTCCTGCTAATATGCCTGAGAAACGAGTAGAAGATGGTCAAAGCACATGGACCCCTGTTGCTGCTGCCCAGGTGAGAGACCTGGATGGAGTTCCCTGCTCCTGGTCCTGGCTTTGTCCAGGCCCAGCGCTAACCATGGTGGCCATTTGGGGAGTACACCAGTGAAAGGATGATCTCTCTCTCTCTCTCTCTGTCTCCCTCTCTCTGTTCTGTAACTCTGCCTTTCAAATAAACAACAAAAAAATCATTTTTTAAAAAATATTTTAAGTCATAAATATTATTCAATGAATTATAGTTATTTTTCTACTATGGTATATGCATAGCACATCATTAAAATATGTGCTTTTTTTTTTTTTACTCTAAAGTGAAATGAACTTTGAAAGGAAACACTTGGCAGGACTTCAGATTTTTAGGTCAAGGCTTTATAAGACCATAAATCCTTCCAATTTATGGCATTATCAGAGTTCTGGCTCCTATGTGAATCACAGCATCAAAACCACAATTTGCCCTTCTAATACTTTTTCCTCTAATACTTTTTTTTAAAGATTTATTTTATTTATTTGAAAGACAGAGCTACATAAAAGTAGAGACAGAGAGAGAGGTCTTCCATCCACTGGTTCACTCCCCAGATGGCTGCAACGGCTGGAGCTGCGCCAATCTGAAGCCAGGAGCCAGGAGCTTCCTCCGGTTCTCCCACGTGGGTGCAGGGGCCCAGGGACTTGGGCCATCTTCTACTGCCATCCGAGGCCATAGCAGAGAGCTGGAGAAGAGGAACAGCCGGGACTAGAACCGGTACCCATATGGGATGCCAGAACTTCAGGCCAGGGCTTTAACCCACTGTGCCACAGCGCCAGCCCCTCTAATACTTTTAAGATTCTAAATTTGTGGAGAACATATACAAGCACACTTGGAAACACTTGTGAGGCATGAAATTAAAAGGTAAGTTTGGGGGCTGGCATTGTTCTACAGCAGGTTAAGCTGAGGCCTGTGACTCTGGCATCTCACATCACAGTGCCGGTTCGAGTCCCAGCTACTTCACTTCTGCTCCAGTTCTTTGCTAATGCACCTGGGAAGGCAGGGGAAGATGGGCCAAGTATGTGAGACCTTGCCACCCAGGTGGGAGACCCAGATAGAGTTCCTGTCTCTCTCTGCCTTTCAAAAACGTAGAATAAATTAAATATCTATGTATATATAAATTTGATGCAGAAAAATGTTTGAAGTTCATGCACACAAAAGGTCTTCAAAAAGTTCAGGGATCATATGTATTATGAAAACCCTATGTGTGGATTTCCAATTGTTGGCACCAAAACGCATTCATCTTTTAATTGCATTTTCGCCACATGCTTTTTGAAGCTATATGATCCCAACTTCCAATGTACCAAATTCATTCCTAAGAATCTCCATGAGCTCAGTACCAGGAATCAAAAAGTCTACTGTCTGTTGTCCTGGAATAGTACAATGATTTTGAGTCAGCAGATAAAGCGACAAGTCTGACTACAGACTCAGACTAAGCAGAAGAGCTAGTAGATTTGACCTGCTGTGCAACTCTACAAGAAGACAACAGCAGCAGCGCTGGAAAAGCTCCACCCTGCGTCTCACCCGTCACTCTTTGCTGGCTGAACACAGGACGCTGCAATAACCTCTCCGTCCGATGGTGCCACTGACCAGGCAGGGAGCGTCTCAGACTCCTCTCATCTTGACAAAATGGGAAAGGTTGTACAGGTTTCCTGAGTTCACCCAAATCTGGGCCCTGTCCAGAATCACTGTCACCTCAAGTCCCATTGTGTGGCCTTAAAGTGGGAAGAAGGATGACGGTCGAGGTCCATTTGACTGCAAGAATACACAGAGTACAGGAAGGGAGCGAATGCTATCTGGAAGAGAAGGGCTACGGATGGAACCACTTCTCTAAATGCCTTAAGCAAGACCTTTTGCAAACCTCATTAATTGTGTCTACTAAGGAAAGAAAAGTTTACTACATTAAAATAGAAAATGTGCCCCATGTTCACCCTGGGGATAGCTAGATAGAAATGGGTTCAACATGTCAGGTGTTCACCTAGGATGAACATTGTCAAGAGACAGAAATTCTGACTTTGGAAGACCTGAACATTCTGCCAGTGTTATAATAAATAAGAGTGCAGGCCGGCGCCGCGGCTCAATAGGCTAATCCTCCACCTAGCGGCGCCAGCACACCAGGTTCTAGTCCCGGTCGGGGCGCCGGATTCTTTCCTGGTTGCCCCTCTTCCAGGCCAGCTCTCTGCTGTGGCCAGGGAGTGCAGTGGAGGATGGCCCAAGTGCTTGGGCCCTGCACCCCATGGGAGACCAGTATAAGTACCTGGCTCCTGCCTTCGGATCAGCATGGTGCGCTGGCTGCAGCGCACCAGCCATGGTGGCCATTGGAGGGTGAACCAACGGCAAAAAGGAAAACCTTTCTCTCTGTCTCTCTCTCTCTCACTGCCCACTCTGCCTGTCAAAAAAAAAAAAAAAAAAAAAAAAAAGAGTGCAGCACCCAACATCCACAAATGAAAGATGAGGCTGATCAATTCAGACCGGGTTAAATTGCAAATAATTAGCAAGTAACATTGGCTTCGATAAGACAGACTAGCTCACTTCCTTCCTCCCTCCCTTTCTTCCTTTCTCTTTCCCCTGTAAGAGAAGCACAGTAGAGCTGGGATACCTATCACATGGTTTAAGTATCCATCCCTCCACTACCTTGGCACGTGGTTTCCACTTCATGGTTCGGGGAGGTTGCTTGAAATCCACTTGTTAGAAAAGACAAGGGAAAGAAGAAAAAGTAGAGAAGCTCAAGTCTTTTTGTCAACTTTCCCAGAAACTGTCTTCTGATCTTATTCCCTTGGACATAACTGAGTCCAGCTGGCCATATACGGTTTCAAGAAATACAGTATCTAGAGCAGGTGGTCAGGGACCCAGGAGAAAGATGACGCTTTTCTTTACAAGCCAGGAGAGAACAGATACCTAAGGTTAGTACTGAAGTTCAGGGTTGAGAGACTGTCGTGGGATTCAGGAGGCCTGGATCCCACTGTCACTGCTATCCAAGAATCCAAGTGACCTTAGTAATCTCACAGTTAATATAGCATATCATGGGGGCTGGTGCTGTGGTGCAGCGGGTTAAGCCACAGCCTACAGCGTCAGCATCCCTTATGGGCATCAGTTCAAGTCCCAGCTGCTCCACTTCCAATCTAGCTCCCTGCTAATGTACGTGGGAGTGCAGCAGAGGATGGTCCAAGTGCTTGGGCCCCTGAACCCATGTGGGAGACTCAAAAGAAGCTCCTGGCTCCTGGCTTCAGAATGGCCCAGCTCTGGCTGTTGCAGCCATTTGAGAATTGAACCAGTAGATGGAAGATTTCTCTCTGTGTCTCTCCATCTCTCTCTGTGTAACTCTTTCAAAATAAATAAATCTTCAAAAAATAGTTTTTAAATATAATAAAATAATAATCAAAATAATTTTAAATAGCATATCATTGACCATAAATCAAACATTGTGATACATAATATTATAAGAATAATTAACAAACTGGTGAATTGCATTTTGTGTGTTTCCA
The DNA here is from genome assembly GCF_964237555.1 of Oryctolagus cuniculus. Lineage (NCBI taxonomy): Eukaryota > Metazoa > Chordata > Mammalia > Lagomorpha > Leporidae > Oryctolagus > Oryctolagus cuniculus. The sequence goes on along the minus strand of NC_091437.1, from coordinate 126,398,419 downwards.
TTCGCAAGAGATAACCACTTGTTTAAAATGTCTGCTGACTTAGTCAGCCACTGTAAAGCACACAGCTTGTGAAATTCAAACACACCACAGGAGAAAATAGAATAGTTGAAACTTTGAGTTGAAAGAGACGTTCAAGGATGTTTAAATCAACCTCTCCCAATATAGAAATCTCTGCCACAGCAACCCTGACAGATGGTCCCTGTCTTGTACTTAAGCACTCTTAGAATGTGTCATCTTGCAGTTCCATTGATGGACAGCTCCAATTGTCAGATAGTTCATCTCGAGAGTGATCTAAAAACTCCCACCCTTGAACCCCCATCTCCTGAAAAAACAGAGAACAAAGCCATCCTCTCCTCTTCATGACACTCCTTCAACTAATGGAAGAGATCTCCTATGTCATGTCTTAGCTTTCTCTTCTTCAAGCTGAAATTCCTGATTATTCCAACTGTTTCTTAAGTAACCATCCCCCCCTGCCTCACCATCTGGATGCCTTTGTCTACATTAGTGTTTCTCAAACTCCACTGACCACAGCCTACAGAAAGAAATCCATTTTATATATGATCGGTTCTCCTGCACATGCATGTAACTGAAACAGAAACTTCATGAAACAATCCTTAGCCTTATTAGCTGTCATGGACTTACACAGTTTTTCCAATTCAGTTCTATCTATTCTGCTCTGTTGTGTTCTTATTTATTTATTTATTTATTTATAATGCCGGTTTCTGTCCAGGCAATGGATTTCACTCATTCATGAGTAGCAACTGACGGTTTGAAAAATCACTGTTCCAGATGAATGCTGGTCTCTAAGTATTCTTAGAAGGCGGTGCCTTGAGATTGCAGGCTGATCTGAGTCAGTAAAAGGGCTCCCACTTCCTGAGTCAGAAATACGATGTCTTCCTGTTGAGGTAGTCTACAGACACGAAGTTTTAAAGTCATCCCATCACACTGTTGACTGAATATTTGAGTCAATTATACACAATACTTTTTCCATGTAAACAGTTTCCAAGCCTGCTTTCCCTCACCCCCTGCTTATGCAATTGATTTTTTCAAACCTAAATGCCGAGTTTTAATTTACTGCTGGTAAACACCATCTTTTGTAGTTTCAACTTTTTTCAATGTTTTGAATACTCTTTGGATAATTATTTTATCTTTAATCTTCCCAATTTTATAGGATAAGCATGTTTAATAAGTACACTCTTTCTACAGAATAACTTGTGTTGTGTGTGTGTTTTAGTTCTCAAAAGATGACTGTTTACCTAAAATCTCTGCCTCTCTTAAGCTACTGAGAAAGAAACACCAAAGACAGAGACCTGGATGAGAAAATTTGAATCCTTGGAGGTTTGATTTGAATTTATTATTTTTTGTACAGGATTTCTACTTGAACTCCATTTAGATGATGCTTACTCATCATGTGGCAAGGAATGCCAGCATCTCTCAACTTGACGGGCATTCAGTTTATGAAGATTGTACATATACGGACTGTGCTGCCAAGCCCTGGGGAAATCCCCTTCCCTCTGCCCTGGAGAGCCTTTGACGGGGGACCATCTTTTCCGGCTTTACATTCACTGGTACATTTATCTATTCCTTCAACTTGCATTTGCTGTGTCAGACACCGAGAAGCATACAACAGAAAGTCCTAAATTCCACTGTGAGCGGTGGGGTGTGAGGCAGAGGAGACGCATGGCCAAGAGCTCTCTCCTCTGTCCTCCCTCAGAGGCGTCTCCTCTTGCTTAGGGAGGACGCAGCCCCGTGTAATCATCCACCAAGCCCCACTGAGTTCAGGAAATACGGCCCTAAGGAACGGTGAGAACTGGCTGGACAAAGAAAGAACCATGCACTGGAGGAGTCAATGGTGGGGAAATACAGGTGCTTAATGAAAAGCCAAGAATGGGGACACTTCTAGAGAATTTCAAGAAGGACATGGCTTTGAACACATTGACTGAGAGCCACTGACTTGCTGCATGCCTCAGCCAAGCCCAAGATGAGGACCCCAGAGGAGGTGGTCTCCGTCTGTACCTTGTGGGGGACCCCGCCTGTCACTGAGGGTACCGCAGAACTTAGGGGCAGCTTGAGGACACTTAAGACATTGGTTACCTTGTGGGTTCTCAGCTCTTACCAGGCCCACAGAGGCTAAAAGCTACTGGCCAGAGTGAAAGAGAAATGGAGAAGATGACATGGAGTTAGCAAGAAAGCAAAATAAAATGTGATTCTTTTGATGTTCACTTCAAATTCCAAACTAAGACCAACAAGAGTATGTTTTTAATCTTGATCTTTTTCTTCTTTTTTTTTTTTTTTCAAACTATCAGGTGTTTGTGCTTTGTTTTGAATTTACTAAGCAGCACTGTATTCTTCGAGGTCTAAAACTCAGAGGGTTCAAAAGACACAGTCAAGATTCTAGCTCTCCCTACCCACTGCCACCCAGTTCCTCCCCAAGAGATGCCCAGCGGTGCCAGTTCTTGTTTGTGTTTCCAGAAACATTCTATCTACAGTAATATGTATGCACATCCACTCCCACACCTTTTTTTTTAGTCAAATAATAGCATTATATGCACACAGACAACAGATAGATAGTATTTTGCATTTCCTTCTACAGAATTCTGAGAATTGAAGAACCTAAAGGGAACAAAACATTTTAAGTGGAAGAAAGAAACTAGTCTTCAAGGAATAAGAAAATTGGTAAACAGCAGCAAAATAGTAAAAAAAAAACTCTTAAAATATATATTTGTATTTTTCCCCGACCTCACCATTTATGTAACTCAATGTCTCAAGAAGAAATAACAAGAAACAAGAAGAGAAAAAAAATATAAAGGGAAATATTGTGGAGTCTTCTAGATGTTTACTAAAATCCTTGAATTACTAAAAAAGCTTGCAATCTTTTGCTGTCAAACAGAAGAAACATAATAAAAGAACATTGAGAAGAGTTTTACTTTGTACTTAAAATATTATGCAAGCTTGAAGATTCAGTAAAGCTACAGATGACTGTGAGCAAGCTTCAGAAATATTCACAATTTGTACTGACAACAGGGCCATCTAATTTTCTCTTTTATGCTCCCAGATTGATGTGAACACGAGGGAAAGAATGTTCAAGCTGAAGTGAATAGAAAGAACATTCTAAGTGAGTAACAGGATCATTAAAGCATGAAGTAGCTTTCCATATCTCAAAATAATGGTAGTGGCAAGCAGAGTTTTAGCTAATTAATTGGGTAAGAACAGTTTGCCTCAGTGTGTCTTCCATTGGAATATGGAAGACTTTTTGCCTTCCCAGAAACTGAGAATGAAAAACAAATCGTTTTTGGACACCAAAGTGGAATGACAAGCCAGGAGCCCCACTGCGAATTGGTCCTGCGGAGACAATTTCCCTCTCCACACTACAGAATTCATCGAGATTCCCAGAAGGCCAATCTCCTTTCCTCGAAGAAGTTTCCTCTTCAAAACTCAACTGCACAAAAAAAATGCATTTCATTATAATTTGGGCCCAACATGTTCTCCACCAACAATAGCAGTGCTCAGCTTGGGGGGGTCACACATGTTATTTTTTCAAACTAAATATCAAACCCACCCTCAAGGAGGAGAATTTGTCGATCTGATAATGTTCAAGAGAAAGTGCAGTAGACAAAAAAGAAACAAACAAAAACCCTTAAGAGGAGTTCCAGAAACATTGCAAGCAAAGTCAGGAGCATAAAATACATGTGTGGTGGAATGCTGTCACCATCTCCCGTTTCCTCGAAGGGGACATGCTCTCCTAGGAGGCTAAGTTCCGGGAGGCGTGCTGTAAATTAGCCTCATTACCCCATGATCTGGACTTAATCCACAGATGAACACCAATCTTCCGGCTTAGAGAACGGCAAGGATCAAATCCAAGAACTGTCTTGCCATTGAAATTGATTTTCAAATTAGTTAATTCTCTACCTGAATTTTCATTATGCATAAAAATAATAGCTAGAAACAAAAGATGGAGGGAAATGTTTGGATGGCTCAGATTATGGGGATTTTTATTCTCGACTTCTCGAAAGTTTACTTTCTGCATTTTCCCCAGTAATTATGTAATATGTTGGTAATCAACAGAAAAGTTTAAATCTGAAAACATTAATTTTCTGTGCAGATATGTGTTTCTTTTCCTTCAAGTGGTTGGGACACTAATGTAAATATTTTGAGCTGATCCAAATCCCACGTTATTGTTCTCACTAGCAATTTCCTAGGTAGACCAGAAGACAGAATGAAAAACTTCCTCTAAAATGCACATCACATTTTTAAAACTGAAACGAATACATTTTCCTTTTATTCTTACCCTCTTAAAGGTCAAAGAGACACACAAGTGTTTTATCCTGTGTTTTTCCAAGGGGGAATGAGCCCCCCAGTAGCGACCATTCCCCACCTCAAGTAACTTGGCACCCTCTCCAATATTCAGAAATTCAGAGCAAACTGGTCTCTTGCCTTCCACCCTGGAAAATCGCTTCTGCCTTCTGTAACCAGTCCGTCCAGCCGGTCGGGATAAACCGCCTTCTCAGCAGCCCGCCCCAGGTCCGTCCCTGCCCTTCCCAGGCCCTCCCTCCCGTGACCGCGGGACACTGCCTCCGGGAGCCTTCTGGGCTGGCCCGGGAGTGGGGCGCAGGTGGGAGGCCCGGGGCTCCAGCCAGTCCCGCGGGGCCTGGACTGGAAGAGCAGGAAACCGGTCCCCGTACCAGACCACCGGTCCTGCCGCCTAGGCCTGCTGTGTGTGGAGGCTGCCTTCCCCCTGCGCGGAATCCGGGCGTCCCGCGGGGCGCTGTGACCTTGAGAAATCTCTGCCCCAGTACTTGGAGAGGGAGCTGAACTGGATGATCCCCCGGTCCTCAGGAAACCTGTATCTCCCTTCCAGTTGATCCCAGTATATTCAGGGTCCACCAGGACACGTGGGAGCACTTTCTCTCTGGCCTGCTTAACAAGAGTTGTGATGTTCTTTTACCAGGGAATTGTGCAGTGTGCAACAGGTCACACTTCCTTTCTTGCTCCGGGGCGTAGCAGCCAGTTTGTTGTCTCCTGCTAGCAAGTAGTTAGGGTTTAGGTTGCACGTTTTCTTTCTTTCTTTTTTTCTTTTTTTTTATAAATTTATTTGACAGGTAGAGTTATAGACAGTGAGAGAGAGAGACAGAGAGAAAGGTCTTCCTTCCGTTGGTTCACCCCACAAATGGCTGCCATGACCAGAGCTGTGCTGATCCGAAGCCAGGAGCCAGATGCTTCCTCCTGGTCTCCCATGTGGGTGCAGGGCCCAAGCACTTGGACCATCCTCCACTGCACTCCTGGGGCCACAGTAGAGAGCTGGACTGGAAGAGGAGCAACTAGGACTAGAACCTGGCGCCCGTATGGGATGCCGGTGCCGCAGGCGGAGGATTAACCAAGTGAGCCACGGCGCCGCCCCCAGGTTGTACATTTTCTGCACTCATCTCTTGTTCTCAATTTACATTACTACTTGTATTGTCCTTACTTGTTTTTATAGTGCTTTTCTTGCTCTGTTACACTGTATGTACTTTCTAAGGCTTCTTAACATCTTTTTTTTTTTTTTTTTTGGAACAAAGTAGAATATAAGTAGAGTCAAATAAATTAAATATAAATTTAAATGTATATATATAGAGAGAGAGAGAGAGAGAGAGAGAGAACATTCCTTTTCCCACTTTTTTCTGCTTTCTTATTTCTCAGTTTTCCTCTAAATCCAGAGTTCTGGTAGATCCCTACTCCATCGTCCTGATTATGTGAGTACCTTAAACTATAAATTTGGTGTAATTAAATTATAACTTTCTAGAGAGCACGGCTCAGGGCTGACGAGGCCTAATGCAGCTGTGTAGGTGGGAAGAGCCCCAGGTGGCAGTCCCATTTCCAGCTGGCCCGAGTGCTTTGTGTTTGACCTTGGGGGTGGCCCTTCTACCAGGATCAGCTTCCTTGTTTATAGAATGAAGCAGTTGGAACAGGTGCATCTAAAACCCCTTCCAGCTCCGAAATTCATCGACTCTGTGACCCGTGGTGGGTGCTTAATAAGTAACAGGCACATTTGCCAAGAACGCCGTGCGTGTGGACACTTCAGTCAACACGCCTCTACTTGGCATTCTCCCGGAATGTGGCTGCAGTGAGGGACAAGCCAACCCTCTCTGGGCCCTGCGTGGGCCCCCAGACCTAAAATGGAGACCGAGACTCTATTTTATTAACTATTATTTGCAAAACAGAGAGACGTTCAGAAGCTCCCATCTGTAGTTGCCTTCAACAGCCAGGACTGGGGGAGACCAAAGTCCAGTAAGTAAGAATTCAATCCAGGTCTCCCACATGGGTGACAGGAACCTGGTTACTTAAGCCACAGCTACTTCCTCCCAGGGTCTGCGTTAGTGGAGCCTGTTACCCAGTCCAGGCACCCGGATGTGGGACACGGGCATCCTGAATGTTGTCTTCACTGCTCGGTCAAACCCCTACCCTGAGTCTTTGCTTGTCCCCAGGGTTCCAAGTGTGCGTGAGATCTCTAGAGGCGGAGACGATTTGCCAGCTGGAAGAGCCAAAGGCACAGCAGAAGGTAGCATTTCTAAGAAAGGGAGTTCATCTCCTTTGATAGAAATAAAATTGTGTAGGCCTGATAGACTGGGGTGTTATTGATAAGGAGACAGAGATAAGAGAAAGAGCCAGAGGAAACACTCCCCCAGGGCCACCTCCAAAACTCCCCAAATCGCTGGCAACTAGAAATCAAAAGTCGCTGTTGTGGGCTGGCGCCGTGGCTCACTTGGTTAATCCTCCGCCTGCGGTGCCAGCATCCCATATGGGCGCTGGGTTCTAGTCCCGGTTGCTCCTCTTCCAGTCCAGCTCTCTGCTGTGGCCCAGGAGTGCAGTGGAGGATGGTCCAAGCGCTTGGGCCCTGCACCCCATGAGAGATCAGGAGGAGGCACCTGGTTCCTGGCTTCAGATCAGCACAGTGCCGGCTGTGGCAGCCATTTGTGGGGTAAACCAACGGAAGGAAGACCTTTATCTCTGTCTCTCTCTCTCTCACTGTCTAACTCTGCCTGTCTAATAAAAAAAATTTTTTTTAAAAGTTGCTGTTGTGGCAAAGCTGCCGCCCAGAATTAACCAGAGGAAAATATCCAACATGGCTGCTGACCACATCCCTGTGATGACCTAGAGCCCATTATAATATCATTATAATAAATCAGCATGGCTGACACTCCCACTCCCATCATGCACCTGGTGTCATAACTCCTCCAAGACGTCCTTAAAAGGCCAGAAAATAGGCAGTCCCCAAATTCCTAGAAATCTCCACCCTTTCCTGAAAAATTCTATAAAACACTACCCCCTGTGCCTCAGGATCACGTAACTGGATGACTTTGAACCTCATGGGTTGCAGCACATTCTAGAGCCTGTCTCACTCCCTCTTGTGTGTAACTTCTGGTTTACTGATAAACCTTATTCCCCTGCTAGCCTTTACCTATGCTTCAGCCTCAAATTCTTTTGTGCATTGGAGACAAGAAGTTGGACCCCTTGACCCCTCAGCAGCAGGAATAGAGGATTTGCAAATACATATATATGTATATATAATACATATACAAAATACATTTATATATATATAATAAGATCAATATTTAATCTTGACACTCTACAAGTCAAAAGTAGTCTATTTGCAAGTATGATTTTATTTTGTCACAAGGTAACCATGCTTGGTATGTTTTCCCTTTAAAACAAATCATTGCTTATTACAAATTTGTTGACTGATTTTTGTTCTAAAGTTTTGCACTTTTTAACAAAAATGGTGTTCTAAGCCACTGTTAGCAGCTTTTAGGGTTTGCCAGTTTATAAGGAGTGGAATCAAGATGCAATCGTCCTCACTATTAACACCCTTGTGTGTTCTTTACATCCTCTGAAGATGCGTAAGGACCCACTCATTTTCAGAACCAGACTGAGACAGACGGAAGGTTAGGAGGGTGGGGGAAGACAGGAGAGACAGAGAGAGTGGGATCTTCCACCTGCCAGTTCACTCTCTGAATGGCTGCAACAGTAGGGGATGGACCAGGCTGAAACCCAGAGTCAGGAGTTTCTTTCAGGTCTCCCATGTGGATGCAAGGGCCCAAGCACTAGGTCCAACCTTCGCCGCTTTCCCAGGAACAGAAAGGAGCTTGGGGCTGGCGCTGTGGCATAGCAGGTAAAGCCGCCGCCTCCAGTGCTGGCATCCTAAATGGGCACCGGTTTGAGTCCTGGCTGCTCCACTTCCGATCCAGCTCTCTGCTGTGGCCTGGGAAAGCAGTAGTAGATGGCCCAAGTCCTTGGGCCCCTGCACCCACGTGGGAGACCCGGAAGAAGCTCCTGGCTTCTGGATTCAGATCGGCACAGTTCCGGCCATTGCTGGAGTGAACCAGCAGATGGAAGACCTCTCTCCCTCTCTATCTCTTCTCTCTCTGTATAACTCTGACTTTCAAATAAATAAATAATTCTGGAGAGAGAGAGAGAGAGGAAGGAAGAGAGGAAGGAAGGAAGGAGCTTGATCGGAAGTGGAGCATCCGGGTCTCAAACCAGTCCCGCCGTATGGGATGTCAGGGCCGCAATGCTGACCCCATCATATTTGTTGCAAACTATTCCAGGAAGAGCCCTTATACCTACTGCTTCATCTTAATTCATCTTAATCCTCTCAAGGGACTTTAAGTACTGAGGCTTTCTCTTGGGATATGTGTCTTCACCTTTCTGAAGGCCAATGACGTCATCCTAAGTGTGGACAGACAGAGGCAGATCCTGTGCGTGCTTTAGAGGGTGGAGGTGAAGGAGGCAGAAGCCAAGCTGTGCCAGAGACCTGCCACCCCGCGGAGGCACGCAGGTGCAGACAAAATGCCCGAAAGTTACTGCACCCTCTACCTCAGTAGCCCCATGTGCTTTGTAATTCCAGCAAATTCAGGGGCAAAGCCAACAGCTTTGCAGCATTCTAATTACTTCTTGCTTCCTAAGAGTGTTCTTTTTTTTTTTTTTAAGATTTTATTTATTTATTTGACAAGCAGAGTTACAGACAGTGAGAGAGAGAGAGAGAGAGAGAGAGAGAGGTCTTCCTTCCGATGGTTCACTCCCCAAGTGCCGGAGCTGCGCTGATCCGAAGCCAGGAGCCAGATGCTTCCTCCTGGTCTCCCATGCAGGTGCAGGGGCCCAAGTACTTGGGCCATCCTCCACTGTTTTCCCAGGCCACAGCAGAGAGCTGGAGTTGAAGAGGGGCAACCGGGACAGAATCCAGCGCCCCAACTGGGACTAGAACCCAGGGTGCCAGCACCGCAGGTGGAGGATTAGCCAAGTGAGCCATAGTGCCAGCCAGCCTAAGAGCACTCTTGATCTGCCTCCTTCTATCTCCTTCCAAGTGAACTTGAAGTCTTCAAAATTGTCTTGATCAAGGTCATTGCCAGAGGGATGCTTTTTAGACAATGTCTCTAAGAGGCTAAAAAAGGCTAAGATCCCTTCCATTCTCTGGGGGTCTAATTTTCTTTTAATGAAGACAATCCAAAGTAGGGTAAAAATGTTATTATTTTGAAAATGTGTAGTGTTAACAAATGAAAACTTTAAACATACACAGAAAACACAATGGAGTCTAATAAGGATAGAGGGTTGCAGAGTTTGTGAGCCAGTTTAATCCAGAGTCTAGGACTTTCAGTGTGCTGGGTACCAGTCTTCAAGTCAAAGCTGTGTGAATCCTTTGATTTGGATCCCATCAGGAATGGAGGTGACTGTGTGTTTAACTTCATCTGAAGATACAGCTTGAACACATGCGTGAGGCCCCAGCCCAGGGCTGTGGCCTAAACCCAGCTTTAAGGAGTTCATGGGCACCTGCAGACAGCGTCCTCATAAGATCCAGTATTTCTTAGAACTAAGGAGCTGGGGCAGGCACTTGGCCTAGCAGTTAAGAGGCCCACGTGCCGTATCAGAGCGCCTGGATGTGATGATTTCTGGCTCTGGCTCCTGACTCCAGCTTCCTGCTCATGCCCAGTGTGGGATGCACGGGGGTGGCTCAAGCGGTTGGAACCCTGCCACCCACGTGGGAGACCTAGATTGATTTCCCGGTTCCAGGCCTAGCCCCAGCCCTTGAAGGTGTTTGGGGAGTAAAAACCAGCTCTCTGCCTGCCTGCCTGCCTGCCTGCCTGTGTTTCTCCCCCCACCCCACCCCACCCCACCTTTGTTTCTTTCCCCCCTCCCTCTCCTTCTGTCTCTCAAAGAAAACATTAAAAAATTAAGGGACAAAAAGATGGTCACTCATTTGTGTTTTCTGCAATAGGCTCTTTATTCTTTAGAAAACCCTAGGAACAGGACCACACTTGATCAGTTTGCTAGAATTTTCAATGGCATTGCTTTAACCCTTGCCTTCTTGGGAAAAGAGCAGCTCTCCTGTGAACAGCTTTTTGTGGTCCTTATGCCCTTCCTGGATCTCCTGTAATCCCGGAGTGCTCGCAGCTTCGTGACGTCATGAGGCAGCACCCCGGGGCCATGGGTCAGCTGTCTGTCTATCCTCTGTGCTCTCCCGTGCTGCGTCTCCCGTTGCCTGCCCACTCAGCAAACCAGGGTCACCCCCGGGCTGTCTTCTGTGGAGCGTCCCACCGTGGGAACAGGTCTGCAGGCTTTCTGCTGTCTTCTACGTTCTTGTTGGGCTGTGGGTGTCATCCAGACCACGACCACTCGACCTATCAGTCTGTGGGCATCTTGGCAGACAACACCCACCCATCGTTCCTTGGGCAGGTTCCCTACCCTCATCATCCTCTCGCTCTAACAGTCTTTCCTCAGGGCGTGTCTGCAGGGTAAACGCTATGCTGATCTTAATAATTAAAACACTTCCTGCCAGCGTGCGTTTTCAGCTGCTGACTCTGCGCATTCTAATATAGATTGCTTGGATCATTAGCCTCTCCGCACCCCCGAGATCAGCCGGGAGCCTTCTCTGTTTCGTAGCTTCAGGTACATGATTTCTTGAGGTTAACAATTAGATCCTCCTTGGAATGATGCTTTAAGATAAAGACAGCAAAGCAGCCACAGCAGGGGTCTGGATCAAGGTCATGTGGAAGAGAGAGACGGACGCAGGGTACTGTTCACTGTAAGGATTTCATAATAATCATAATACTACTCCAAACTTTAGTTTTGTTGAAGATACTGCTGGGAAGCTCCATGAGTACCTATGTTCTACTTTGTTATCTATTATTTTAAAATTTTTCAACACAAGATATTTCTTTCTTTTTTTTTTATCTTCAGAAAAAAGGGGACGAGACACTATAAACACCTCGCTGTGGCTGCCCAGGTCCTTAGCTTCTTGGTGCTCTGTAGTTGTGTCACGTGGGTGCCACCAGCATTGAGGGAGCTGCAAGAAGAACACACACATACACACACACACACACACACACACACACACAGACGTGGGGTCCAAATCTGACTCCTGCGATGGGGATGGGCAGTGGAAGCTGCTGTAGGTTACTTGAGAACTGCCGAATTTTTGGACAAATGAATGGAAAGAAAATACTTGGTTTTACTGGAATAAGTTCACAGCAAACAGGAAGAGCTGGCCCCGCCCCTGCCCGGTGGTGACGCAGGGTGGGAAAAGTTGCTCCGTTGGTCTTAGCTTGATAGAATGTCTGGTGGAAAGGGTGAAGAACAGAGTCCCCATAAGAGAGACGCAAATCAAGTTCAAGGCGCCATGAAGTGCTCTTCAGAAACGGGTCCCATTCTTGGCTTTTGATTTGATTTCGTGTGGAGTGAGCTGAGTTCTCGTTACAGACCAGGTCCCATTCCACGCGGCTCCCGTTTCTCTCCGTGGCTGGCTTTCCCGGGGGCAGGGTTCGCTGTGCCCCTGTTGGGAGCCCACTACGTGGGGCTCGCCCTTGGAAAGTTTGTCTCCCGGGCTCTTCCTGCAGGAGTGCGCCCTTGTGATGTGAAGGCCGGGAAGGTTACCTAGGGTAGTCGTGCTAGTGAAAGGAGACCTCCACTCTTCCCAGACGCAATCCATCCGGGAAAGAAAGAAACTGGGGTCCCCTGACTTGTGCTCCCTTCCGATGTTTCTGGTTCCTCCCCTCTCCATGACTCCCTGGCCCCCGTGCCTGTTCCTGGAGCCTCAGCAGAGTGTAGGGGTGTGTGGGCTTCTCCCCGTCTTGCCTCTGGCTTGTTCGGCCACTTCACCCCTTGGTGTTTGCCTCTTGCTGTTCCTTCCTTGTCTCCTCTCCTCGCTCTTTCTGGCACAGGCATTGTTTCTTGCCTTCTAATTTCTCATCTCGGCCATAAAAGGAAGGAGGTTCATCCCAGCTGGCCACGTCTATTTTTCGTTCCCTGTGGGCTTGTGCTGTAGCTCCATTCAGAACTGCCAGTGCACCCTGGGCCCTGATAAAACCATGGGCAGCCGAGAACCCACCCCAAAAATAAACAGTCACTTCCTTCTTGGCAAGGCCAGAAGTTGTAGGATGAAGACTTCTCATACGCACTTGGCTGATGGAACTTGTCACCAGCGTTCCGTTCTGGAGCCTCTTAGGGGTGGCAACATGGAAGGGGACGAGTTCAAGGCACCAAGTCTGGCTTGGCATCTGTCCAGGAAAGGGTTCCTGAATCAACAAATAATCAAAGGACCCACCCATGACATCCCCTCCCCCCGCCCCCCCCTGCTGTGTTATTTTCCCGGCTGTCACTCATCACCATGCGACATGCCCAGCATCTTACCATTTTTGTTCACTGCCAGTCTCCCTTCTACTAGAACGCAGACTCCAAGAGGGAGGGACTTTTGTGTCTGGTTCAGAGCTGCATCCTTAGTGCCTGAAACTTGTCCATCACACAGACAGCTCCAACAGCTGTGCTCAGTGAATGAAACACCATGTGACAGGTGCGGTGTCAGAAATGGGGGGCCCAGGTGCTAGGGAATTACAAGAAGTCCAGGAAACGAAGGCATCGTTGAATGTGTGCGTGTGTGTGTGTGCGTGTGTGTGCGTGTGGATGTCAAAAAATCACACTGAAAGAGAAATGTGATGTTTTGGGGCTGAAGTAGAGTTTTTTTTTTTTTTTAAAGTAAAGAGTTCTGAAAAGGTTTGGTCATTTGGTACTAGGATGGAGATTTTTGATTTTTAATAAGATTTTCATATCTTATTAACATGTGAGCTCCTTTGGTCTGATGTAGTCCAAATGCCTGCATTTTGTTAGAAATGAGAGGGAACAGGGAGCATGCTCCGTGCTTCCTCAGGACACACAAGGAAACTCTGTCCCAGAGGTCAGAGGTCACTGGGGTGGGGGATGGGGATTAAGAACCCAGGTGTGGGCAGTCAAGCTGGGTTTCTTTTCTTGGCTCTGCAACCTTGAGCGTGGGACCTTACCTCTCTGAGCCAGCCTTCTTCCTCAGAGCTCTGTGATAACTCAGACCCTGGAGTAGTTTGTCTTGAGGGTAAAATGAGACAGGGAATGCAGACTGCTCAGCCCACAGTGTTCTCACAACCAGCTCACAATGGCAAAAACCATCACCCATACCCGTGTGCAGCCTTTCTGCTGAGCGTGGGTGCAGTGCGCTGCGGAGGGCACAGCCCAGACCGGCTTCCCCCAGGTCTTCGTTCCTACACCAAGTGGCACTCAGTTGCACACAGATTAAGGGCCAATAAAATTACTGTCCCCAAACCTTCCCCCAACCTTCTCCACACCCAGCAGGGAGCTGAGAGGAGGTAGAGTGCGCGCCTCTCCCTTGCCTCCTGCCACTGAGGAGCGATGGTTTTCTTCCGCTAGAATGTGGTTACCTGGGTGACTAAGTCATTATCCCGTTCCCCCTGCTCTCCACACTGACGCCTTTCTCACCCCCCCTCGTCGCTTCTGCTGAAAAAGCTTTTCATGGAAAAACTTAATCTCCAATTTTACAAGCTGCTACACCCATCCACTTAAGACATTTTTTTTTTCTTTCCTGGATGCATGCAAATGAATTTTTAAAGGTAAGAAGAAATCTCTTTGTTCTGGAGCAGAGGAAGGGAATAAGATCTTAGGCACACAGGAACAGACAGGCAGGAAGGCTCCGGGCAGCAGGAAAGCCTGCAGGATCCCCTGGGGCTGATGGACATCCTGGGGGCTCACTTCCTGCGGTTGGGTGACTTTGTAAAGGGTAGCCTCCGAAAGATACGGGTTCCCAAGGCCAGAACTAGATTCTTAGTGCCTGCTTCATTTGAGTCCTCAATGTCATCAGCTATAAACCTGGACCTGATAGTTTCTACTGAGAATTATGCACGTGTCCTGCTTCTAGGGTTTGGGAATTCTTACACACGCTTATAGCCATAATCAGCACAGATCAAAATACAGAATATTTTCAATTCCCCAGAAAGTCTTTCCATGTCCTTTCCAAGCCAAAACAGCCTTCTCCACACCAGGAAGCTATTGTTCTACCTTCTGTTGTCCTCAGTTAGCCTTGCCTACCCTTGAGCTTCATATAAATGGAATCACACAGTAGGTACTCATTTGTGTCTGGTTTTTGTTCAATATCGTGTCTTTGCAGTCCATGTGAGCTGCTGCACGCAGCACTAGTTGGTTCTTCTGTTCCTGTGCACTGCTCTACTGTATGGATACTTCGCTGTTTATCTCTTCTAGTTCACTGGTGTTTGGATTGTTTCAGCTTGGACTATTATGGATAAAACTGCTTTGTAAGTGGTTCTAACTTTCTTTATGCAGGTTTATGTGTTCATTTCTCTTCTTCGATTGCTCCTTCAGAAAGGAGGTATTGTGGTGCAGCAGGCTGAGCTGCCCGATGGGACCCTCCCATCCCATATGGGAGTCCCTGGTTTGAGTCCCAGCCACTCTGCTTCTGATCCAGCTCCCTGCCATAACACTTGGAAAAACAGCAGACATTGGCCCAAGTACTTCGGTCCCTGATCTCCACATGGAAGACCGGGATTAAGTTCCAGGCTCCTGGCTTTGGCCTGGCCCAGTCACCCCACTGATGTAGCCAGCTGGTGGAAGTGCTCTCTCTGTCTCTTTCCCTCTCTGTCACTCTGACTTTCAGGTAAATACTGAAAATTAAAACAGGAGCCTCATACCATTTATCGTAACCTGACGGGGCACCTAGCCGCAGGCATCTCCTCTGTGCTGTGAATCAAGGTTCAAGCTTGTGACCCTATGGCATGGCTTCTCAGCTTGGGCACTATGGTTACTTGGGGCCAGAACATTTTTGGTTTGGGGAGCAGTCCTATTCACTGTTGTAGGATGCTTTGCAGCGTATTTGGTCTCCACCCACCAGATGCCATAGCAACCCCTCCATCTGATGCAGTTAGTAAAAGTAAAGAGTCCCTATACACAAAATTATCCTTGCTTATAAGTAATCGGCCCAGCTCAAGTGTACGGTTCCCAGGTGTGAAGAGAGATGACCCACGACAAGCTCAAGTTTCACTTCCAGATGTGACTCCAACAATGCGGAGATGATTTCTTCCTTGAGTCTTTCTTTGGAAAAGAAGCAAACTTCTTTGGCCAGCAGAGCAGATCAGGAAGGAGCCTCCCTAGAATACACCTTGCATTTCCTGCTCCCCCTTTTTATTTTATTTTTTAAAGATTTATTTTTATTTTACTTGAAAGTCAGAGTTACACAGAGAGAGAAGGAGAGGCAGAGAGAGAGAGAGAAAGAGAGAGAGGTCTTCCACTCCGCTGGTTCATTCCCCAAATGGCCGCAACCGCCAGAGCTGAGCTGATCTGAAGCCAGGAGCCAGGAGCTTCTTCCAAGTCTCCCACGCAGGTACAGGGGCCCAAGGACTTGGGCCATCTTCTACTGCTTTCCCAGGCCACAGCAGAGAGCTGGATTGTAAGTGGAGCAGCCGGGACTCGAACCGGCGCTCATATGGGATGCCAGCACTGCAGGCAGTGGCTTTACCTGCTATGCCACAGTGCCAGCCCCCTGCTCCCCCTTTTTAAAAAACACCATACAGCTTGCTTTTCTCCTGAGCCCAGGCATCTGCTCACGTACCTCTTCAGAGAGGTTTCCCAAACCAATCTTTAAAAACAGCCTCCTCCTTAACCTGGACCTCCTCATCTCCACATCATTCATCACCATCAGAGACCACGTGCAAATGGTCCTCAGCTTCCAACAGGGCTGTGTCCCCATAAACCCAGCTTGAAAAAATCAAGGGTGGGGCTCATGCTGTGGCACAGCAGGTTAAGCCACTGCCTTCAACACCAGTATCCCATATCGGGAGTGACAGTTCAAGTCCCAGCTGTTCCACTTCCAATCCAGCTCCCTGCTAATGCACCTGGGAAAGCAGTGGCAGATGGCCCAGGTGCTTGGGCCCCTGCACCCACATGGGAGACCAGGATGAAGCTCCTGGCTCCTGGCTTTGGTCTGGCCCAGTCTTGGCTGATGCAGTCGGCTGAGGAGTGAACCAGCAGGTGGAAGATTTCTCTCAGTGTCTCTCCCTCTTTCTCTGTCACTTTGTTTTTCAAATAAATAAACAAACAAATCTGAACAAAAAATTTTAAAAAGAAAGAAAAAATGAGATTTGCCCTCATGATTGTGGGGCTGGAGAGAAATGAGATCAGACTGCATGCTGCTAACCCTTGAGAAGCTCAAAAATCTACCGTTCAAAGTATGATTTCTACTTAATGCGTAAGTGGTTTTGCACCTTCATAAAGTCAAAAAATCACAAGTAGGACCGTCGGGACTGTCCGTGTTCACTTTTTCCTTGTCTGCTTTCACCGGCTCAATTATAAGTTACAAAGGGCAATTTTTTTCTGTTCTCTACTTGGCCCTTGCTCTCGAGAATGGTGCCTGGCACTAAGTAGGTGCTTAATAAACATTTGTAAAGTAAGCAAAAGAATGGAAGTTGCGGGTCACAAATGCAGAGGGCTCAAATGCCAAAGAGGCCTCCCAGTGTCCTGGGAGCCAGGGTGGGGAGGGGATTTTTTTTTATTTAAGAGAGAGAGAGGCCGGCGCCGCGGCTCACTAGGCTAATCCTCCGCCTAGCGGCGCCGGCACACCGGGTTCTAGTCCCGGTCGGGGCGCCGGATTCTGTCCCGGTTGCCCCTCTTCCAGGCCAGCCCTCTGCTGTGGCCAGGGAGTGCAGTGGAGGATGGCCCAGGTGCTTGGGCCCTGCACCCCATGGGAGACCAGGAAAAGCACCTGGCTCCTGGCTCCTGCCATCGGATCAGCGCGGTGCGCTGGCCGCAGCGCGCCTACCGCGGCGGCCATTGGAGGGTGAACGAACGGCAAAGGAAGACCTTTCTCTCTGTCTCTCTCTCTCACTGTCCACTCTGCCTGTCAAAAAAAAAAAAAAAAAAAAAAAAAAAAAGAGAGAGAGAGAGAGCAAGCCCATCTGCTGGTTCACTCCCCTAACATCCAGGGCTGAAACTGGGAGCCAGGACTCCACCCGGGTCTCTCTCACGAATGGCAGTGCCCCGATTTACTTGGACCATCATGGCTGCCTTCCAAGATCTGCAATGGCAGGGAGCTGGAATCAGGAGCTGGAGCCGGGCACTGAACCCAGGTACTCCAGTGCGGGGTGCAGGCTTCTTAGCCGATAGTCTAAACCAACATTGAGTATGCAGACTGTACAGAAGAAGAGTTTTACACTTGACCTTAACCAAAAGGCCAAGAAGCGATAGAACCGTTCTAAGTTCACAGCAGAATTAAGCAGAAGATGGAGATTGCCCATATCCCTCCTGTTCCCACGTGTGTGCAGCCCCCATTACCAACAACCTCCCCGAGAGGGGTGCATTTGTTACCAGTGATGAACAGCACTCACATAGCAGCCCCCGAAGGCCATAGCCTGCAGTGGGATTCATTCTTGCTGTGTGCAGCCTATGGGTTCTGACAGATGTACAGGGACCTGTATCCACCGTTGTGGGACCATTCAGAGTAGTTTCACCACCCCAAAAACTCCCAGAGCACCACCCATTCATCCCTCCCCCTCCCCTAGCCCCTGGCAGCCACTGACTCTTCACTGTCTCCATGGTTCTGCCTTTTCCAGAAAGCATAGAGTTGAAGCCATACAGTATGTAGCCTCTTCAGGTTGGCTTCTTTCAGTTAGTAACATGCATTTAACTCTCTTCCGTTTCTCTTCATGGTTTGATAGCTCATTTCTCTTTAACACTGAGTCATAGCCATCATCTGGATGTACCAGTTTATTTATCCATTTATTTCCATGGAAAGACATCTTGTTTGCTTCTAAGTTCTGCCAGTTAAGAATGAATAAAGTTGTCGTAAACATCGGTGTGCAGGTTTTTGTGGGAATCTAAGTTGTTGTTTTTAAAAGATTTATTTATTTATTTGAAAGGCAGAGTTACAGAGAGGCAGAGGGAGAAAAAGAGAGAGAGAGAGAGCGCATGTGTGTGTGTGTGAGAGAGAGAGAGAGAGAGAAAGAGATATCTTCCATCTGCTGGTTCACTCCCCAAATGGTCGCAACCACCAGAGCTGAGCTGATCCAAAGCCAAGGAGCCAGGAGCTTCTTCTGGGTCTCCCACTGGGTGAGGAGGCCCAAGGACTTGGACCATCTTCTACTTTCCCAGGTGCATCAGCAGGGAGCTGGATGGGAAGTGGAGCAGCTGGGACTCTAACCAGCACCCATGTGGGATGCCTGCACTGCAGGTGGCACCCTTACCTGCTACGCCACAGCGCCGGCCCCCGAGCCCTAAGTATTCAACTCCTATGGGTAAATAGCAAGGAGTGTGATTGCTAGATTGTACAGGGGGAATATATGTTTAGTTTTGTATAAAACTGCCAAACTACCTTCCAAAGTGGCTGCACCATTAAAAAAAAAATCTTGTGTACTTATCTGAAAGTCAGAGTTGCTGTGTCGCAGGCGGTAGCTTCACCTGCCACACTACAACGCCGCTCCCAGGCTGCACTGTTTTACGTCTTTATAAGCCAAGAATGAGAGCTGCTGTTACTCCACAGCATCGCCCTCATTTGACTTTGCCAAGGCTCTCGGCTTTGGCCATTCCAGCGTCATGTCATGGTACATGGACATTTTAATCTGCATTTCCCTGATGACATATGATATGGAGCACCTTTTCATGTTTATTTGCTACCTCTGTGTCTTCTCTGGTGAAGTGTCTATCAAGGATTTTTGGCCCATTTAAAAAAAAAAATCAGTTTGCTCATTTTCTTACTGTTGAGTTGTAAGAGTTCTTTGCATATTTTCGATAAAGAGCCTTTATCAGATGTGTCTTCTGTGCGTGTTTTTTCTACGTCTGTGGATTATCTTTTCATTCTCTTGTCATTGACTTTTGCAAAACAAAAATCTTGGCCAGCGCCGCGGCTCACTAGGCTAATCCTCCATC
The DNA here is from genome assembly GCF_964237555.1 of Oryctolagus cuniculus. Lineage (NCBI taxonomy): Eukaryota > Metazoa > Chordata > Mammalia > Lagomorpha > Leporidae > Oryctolagus > Oryctolagus cuniculus. The sequence goes on along the minus strand of NC_091437.1, from coordinate 126,379,201 downwards.
TGTGGCGCCGGCACACCGGGTTCTAGTCCCGGTTGGGGCGTCGGATTCTGTCCCGGCTGCCCCTCTTCCAGGCCAGCTCTCTGCTGTGGCCCGGGAAGGCAGTGGAGGATGGCCCAAGTGCTTGCGCCCTGCACCCCATGGGAGACCAGGAAAAGCACCTGGCTCCTGGCTTCGCATCAGCGCAGTGCGCCAGCCGCAGCGGCCATTAGGGGGTGAACCAAGGGAAAAGGAAGACCTTTCTCTCTGTCTTCTTTCTCACTGTCCACTCTGCCTGTCAAAACCAAAACAAAAATCTTTAATTTTAATAGCACCCAGCTAATCAGTGGTTTCTTCAGGGATTATGACTTTGCTGTCATGTCTAAGAAGTTCTTGCCAAACCCAGGTACATCTAAGTTTTCTTTCACAGTTTTACATTTTACATGTTAGGTCTGTGACCCATTTTGAGTTGGTTTTTGTGAAAGATGTAAAGTCCGTGTCTAGATTCACTTTTGTTCTGCATATGGACATCGTGTTGTGCCAACACTCTTCCTGAAAAGATCATCTTTTCTCTATTATATGTGCTTTGATGTCAAAGGGCAGATGATCGCATTTATATGGGTATATTTCTGGGGAGGGAGACTACACTGTACCTTTTGAGTTTTGACTCATGTGAAAGTCACAGCTTCTTTTTTTTTTTAAATAAAAAGATTTATTTATGTGTTTGAAAGTCATAGTTACAGAGAAGAGGAGAGACAGACAGAAAGAGAGAGAGATCTTCCATCTGCTGGTTCACACCCCAGAAGACTGCAATGTCAGGGACTGGGCCGGGCTGAAACCAAAAACCAGGAGCTTCTTCTAGTTCTCCCACCTGACTGCAGGGGCCCAAGCACTTAAGCCATCTTCCACTGCTTTCCCAGGCACATTAGCAGGGAGCTGGATCAGAAGTGGAGAAGCTGGGACTCAAACCAGTGCCCATATGGGATACTGTCATCATAGGCAGTGGCTTAACCTAATGTGCCACAATGCCAGCCCCAGTCACAGCTACTTAAAGCAAATAAAAATGAAAGCAAAGCTAGTTCCTTGCTTTCCCCAAATGGAGCAAATAAATGCTTGCTCCACCATCTCTGCATCTTAAGAGGCTCACCCCAAAACCCCAAAAGGTGTTTTCACTATCTCATCTACTCTTAGTTTAAAACTGACTTTTGTTATTGTTATTGTCTGCACAGCATAAAATGAGATTGCTGTGGCTACTCCTTCCTTATTTTGAGAGTCTCTTGACCTATTTTAAGTCATGCTTCAGTGTTTCTGTAGTTCTTTCAAGTATTTGTAACATACACAGTGGTCCCTTCTTAGCCATAGTTAACCGCATCCAAAACTATTAAACAGGAAACAATCCCAGAAACAGGCGATTCATAAGCTTAAACTTGTGTGCCGTTCTGCGTAGCGTGATGAAACCTCGTGCTGTGTGCCCCGTCCTGCCTGGAGCACGACTCATCCCTTTGTCCGGCACGTCCACGCTGTGCAGCCTGCGCATGCATTAGTCATTCCACAGCCGTCTCAGCTCTCAGACCAGCTCTGTCATGCTACTGCCGTGCGTGCGTCAGCATTCGCCTTGTCACTCCAGCGTGTAGGCATTACATCATCTCAGATCCTCACAAGCAGAAAAGAGAGGACAGCACAGTCAGAGAGAGAGAGGAAAGAAAACCAGATACATAACATTTATTACAGTCGATTGCTACAACTTCTTTGGTTAGCAGTTACTGCTGCTAATCTAAGTTAAACTTTATCAAAGTACAGAGGTTTAGGGAAAAAAATGTAAGCATGGGGTTTGGTTCCACAATTTCAGGCATCTACTGGGAGTCTGGGGATGTGGATATCAGGATACAGGATATCTGGATGATGGGATACTACTGAGTGAGCCAAAAACAGAACAGGAAAAAAAAAAAAAGGCAGCAAAGCTATCACTACGCGGCATCTGAGTCCAAAGATTTCAAGGCAGATTACACCGACGAAACTTGGAAGCTTCCGTTTGAGAAAAGTAAAGTGTGAGTTGGAGTATTGTAAACCGAAGAGATTAAATGCATCCTGGAGGTGTTCAAAGATGATCCGTTATGAATAGTTTTCCTTTTAAAAGAATATTCAGTAGGGCCGGCGCTGTGATGTAGCAGGTAAAGCTGCCCTTATGGGCACTGGTTCGAGTCTCAGCTGCTCCACTTCCAACCCAGCTCTCTGCTTTGGCCTGGGAAAGCAGTAGAAGATGGCCCAAGTCCTTGGGTCCCTGTGCGCCCACATGGGAGACCTGGAAGAAGCTTCTGGCTCCTGGCTTTGGATCAGCGCAGCTCCAGCCATTGTGGTCATCTGGGGAGTGAACCAGCGGATGGAAGGCTTCCCTCTGCTTCTTTGTAACTCTGCCTTTCAAATAAATAAAAAAAACCTTAAAAAAAAAAAAGAATATTAGGCAAAGCAAGTAAGTATGCCTTCTTCTATCTTGTCTCATCTTCATCCTATTCAAGTTACATACAAGTATGACATCTGACGTGTGAATGACTTGATTAGCAGTGATGGGCAGGGCAGAATCACACGGCTCCTAAAATACACCTGCCCGCTCGCTGCATTGGAATTGTGTTGGGTAGGACACATGGGACGGGGAGGGGACCACAAAACTGGACAAACAATCAAATAAAAGTGAAAGAACAGAGAAGAGGGCTGCTTACAGAAAAGCAAAGTAAGATTCTGCTCCACAAGCCACTCCACCTTTCTAGAACTCAGTGTGGGAGAGCAACAGGATGCCACAAAACATTGTGCAGAAGATAATCACTTCAGGCCGGAAGTGGGGAGCCCGACAGTTTTCTGGAATGCCATAAAAGTGCAGCAGACAGCTCAGTCTGACATTAAAAAATTAGAGTGTGACAGCTCCTGTGGTGCAAAAAATAGCCAAGGAGGTAAAGCCGGCTGTACACCATCAAGGTTCAGGAAAGTTGCCCCAAGTGAGAACCAAAGGACAGTTCCCGGGACTGGCGCTGCGGCACAGCAGGTAAAGCCACCACCTGCAGCGCTGGCATCCATATGGGCACAAGTTCACGTCTGATCCAGCTCCCTACTATGGCCTGGGAAAGCAGTGGAGGATGACCCAAGTCCTTGCGCCCTCGCACCCGCCTGGGAGACTTGGAAGAAGCTCCTGGCTCCTGATCAGTGCAGCTCGGACCATTGTGGCCATCTGGGGAGTGAACCAGCGGATGGAAGACCTCTCTCTCTGCCTCTCTGTAACTCTGCCTTTCAAATAAACAGATAAGTCTTTAAAACAAAACAAAACAAAAACAAAGGACACTTCCCAGAGGTGGGGTCTTTCAGTGGGTAGAACTGTCCCTGACCGACTCAGAGGATGTCCAGTTCAGCTGCGATGACTGGGTTTGACCACAAAGGTACATCAGCTAGCACAGGGCACGAGGGCTCCTGGGGCCCACTGCGGTGTGGACAGCTCAGGGCAGCAGGAAAGAACGAGAGCAGCAGCTCAGTGTCCTGAAGGTCCCGCAGCCTGAGCACGTGCCCCAACCTGAACTTATCCACTTAGTGCTTGCATTATCCCAAACAATATTGAGCTGGTTTGTTCCCTCATTTAAAATGGAACAACGTTGCATTAAACCACCCCAGGAGTATATCAGTTTGCATACTGATCAATACTTAGCCAGCCCCGTCCATTGCAGCTGAGGAGCACAGCCGGTCACTCAACAGAGCGGGTAGAAGCCATGAGAACTTGTGCAAAAAAATAATCAGGAGAGAGCAGCTGTGAGCGTGGTGGAAAGAGGTTCTATTCCAACCAGATGACAGTGTTGATGGCAGGTGCTGTCCTTGTTGTCAGGGTTACCTTTGATCTCGCCTTCTGTGTATCTGACCAATCACCATGACGGATGACAGATGAGTGAGATGTCTCTAAAATATCGCTCAGGTGCTCCCCCTGGGGAGACACAGACACGCCTTACTCAGAGCCCTCCTTGGGAAACGACTCGCAGCCTGGCTGAAGGGAGGGTGGTTGTCCGCCTCCATCAGCGTCTTCGGGACTCTCCTAGCTGCCAAGCCAAGGTCCCTGTCCTCGCTGGTTTTCTGTATTTGTGGAGAGTAAAGGGTTTCTCAGCATCTGCATCTGAGGGGAGCCTTCCTGCTGGCGGCTTCTCACCACTTGCTCCTGAGTGGTTTGCAAGGCAGTGGCGGCAAGAAGGGTGCACACAAGAGACAGACTCAAACTGGCTTTTATTTTATTTGTGTTTTTTAAAGATTTATTTGAGAAGAAGAGATACAGAGAGAGAGAGAGAGAGAAAGAGCTTCCATCCACTGCACTCCCCAAATGGCCACAAAGGCTGGAGCTGGGCCAATCCAAAGGCAGGAGCCAGGAGCTTCCTCTGCATCTCCTACGTGGTGCAGGCGCCCAAGCACTTGAGCCATCTTCTGCTACTTTCCCGGGCAAATTAGCAGGAAGCTGAATTGAAAGTGGAGTAGACAGGACTCAAACCCAGCACTCCAATATGATAAAATAAAGTGATCTATCATGTCAACAATTACCCTAAACAGGGGAAAAATATAGTACAACCTACTGAAAAGAGGCACATGTTGTGCAAGGTCACAAGGTCACTTAGGTGCTACAGAGTCAGAAAAATCTATGATGGGGTGGATGTTTGGAAAAGTGGTTCAGATGCCCCTTGGGACACCCACACCCCACCTAACAGTGTCTGGTTCGAGTCCTCACTCCACTCCCAATTCCAGTTCCCCGTTAATGCGTACGCCAGGAAGCAGCAGCTGATGGCTCGAGTAGCTGAGTGTCTACTTGGCGGTTGCAGGCATTTGGGCAGTGAACCAGCCAATGAGAGATCTTTCTCTGCCTTTCAAATAAACAAATGAATTTTGAAAAAAGATTTCATGAAAATTACATACATTTTAGAGCCACTTAAGTCACTATTGGTTAGAATGAGGTTTGACTACAAATAACAGAAATCCCAAACAAGCCATGCCTTAATTACATAAAGCTCTCCTCATTAGCAACCACAATGCAGAGGTTGGCACTTTCAGGCTAATCTTGGTATAGGCAAAGAGAGAGTTAAGTCAAAGAGTAGAAGCTGAGGTCAGCAGCTCCTCCCTCTGTCCCTACTGACTCCACCCAAGCCTTTCTGCATTGCTGTTTTCATAAATCTACCACCTAGAACTGGTGCCGGCTGCAAATAATCAACATGGCTGCTGATGGTATCCCTGTAATGACCTATACTGAATTATAATATCTTTATAATATCTTTAAAATGAAATTTCCATGGCTGACACTCCTATTCCAATCAAGCACCTGATGCCATGACACTTCTGAGACTTCCAGAAAAGGCAAAAATATGGGCTTCACTCAACCCCATGAATATTCTATTCAACCTGGGCGCTAGTCAACTCCATGAATATTCTGCTAAAACTTGCTCCAGACACCATCCCCTGTGTCTCTGCATCATGTAAAAGGCTAATCACGAACCTCCTTATTGGCACAGCTCACTCTCCAGCATGCCCACACTTTCACTTTGCTAACCTTTATTCCTCTGCTAACTTTACCTCCTCAAACTCTTTCTTGCCTTGAGGACAAGATCTTGCATGCAGCCATCCAACAACAGTCTTCCAGTTCTAAGTTGTGAGAGCCTGCTCTCCTTCAACTTTGCTGCACTGTTTTCCTCCATGCCCTGCCTCGGGCCAGGCTGGCCATTTGGGCCTTTGCCATGTCCACATTCTGGCCAACAGGACCATGAAGAGACAGAACAGGGTACATCCCTTCCCTTTAAGGACATTCCCCAGAAGTCTGTCCCGGAACATCTCCTTGGTCATCAGCTATTTACACCCAGCTGCTTAGGAGGCTGGGAAATGTGGTCTTCTTTTTTTAAGATTTATTTATTTATTTGAAAGTCAGAGTTACACAGAGAGAGGAAAGGCGGGGTGGGGTGGGGTCTTCCATCCAGTGGTTCACTCCCCAGTTGGCCGCAATGACCAGAGCTGTGCTGATCTGAAGCCAGGAGCCAGAGCTTTTTCTGGGTCTCCCACATGAGTGCAGGGCCCCAAGGACTTGGGCCATCTTCTACTGCTCTCCCAGGCCACAGCAGAGAGCTGGATTGGAAGAGGAGCAGCCGGGACCAGAACCGGCGCCCATATAGGATGCCGGCACTTCAGGTCAGGGCGTTAGCCCACTGCACCATAGCACCAGCCCTGGAAATGCGGTCTTTACTCCAGGTGGGCTATGTGCCCACCGGAAACCAGAAATTCTGGTAACAATAACAAGAAAGCAGATTTGAAAAAACCTACGGACTCTTCCACTGGCCATATTTATATTCAGATTTTCTTCTTCAAAGTTTCTCAAGCCTTTATGTTCTTGAAAAGTCTGAACAAGAAATGGGACTTTTCTATAAGAAGCTAAAACGCCCAGCACTCATAAATTTATTCAGGAAACATAAATATTTTATGTTTGCAAGAAACTGTGGTAGGCACTAAATCACTGGGACAAAGACACACTGTAGAGGAAAAAAAGACCTTTATTAATTGCAAAAAAACCACCCTAGATTGATCTGTAATTTTTAAAATATACTTTTTTCTAAACTTACGTAAAAATGATCTATGCAGGAGGAATAAAAATTTGGCTTTTAAGGTGTTAGGTTTTGTTGTTATATATAATACTTTGGCTTTCTAGTTATTTATCAGCTATATATGTGAATGTGATACTTGAACTTTTAATAGCCCTTTTATGCTTTATGTCTTGAGGCTGTTCCTTGAGTCAAGTAAATATTTCAAAAGGACAGTGTTCCACTTGTTTTCAGGATCTACACATGGTGGAATTATCCAGATCCTGTTTCTCTTCTTCCTTTTACTCCCTATCCCATTTCCGCACTAACTAGACCTATACCAAGGTCCTTTGCAGAGAAATAAAGAAAACTTACTCGGATTCTCTGTAAGAAATACTTACTATTGGGGCTGGCTCTGTGGCGCATCTGCTGCCTGTGACACCAGCAGCCCAAATGGGCGTCTGTTTGAGTCCCAGCTGCTCCACTTCTGATCCAGCTCCCTGCTAAAGTGCCTGGGAAAGCAGCAGAGGATGGCTCGAGTGGTTGGGTCCCTGCAGGCTCCTAGCTTTGGCCCAAGCTGTGGCAGGCCATTTGGGGAGTGAACCAGCAGATGGAAAATCTCTCTCTCTGTGTCTGTAACTCTGCCTTTAAAAAAAAATTAAAAATTAAAAAAGAAATACTACTGTTTTTGCATTTAAATACCCAAAAATGTATTTATCAGTAAATTTCATTTACTCATATTATTATCCACATGTAGCAATATTCATAATCTTTACAAATGTCATTTTCATCTTTGAAAAAATCTATTTACTGTATTTATTCATTATTCTTCCAGTCAACCAACCCTCAACTACCTATGAAGAAGTGGTTATTATATTTTGCCACCCACCCACCCGCAAATGTGACTCTATTGCGGTCCCGAAGTGTCTTTTTTGTTTTCATCTTTTCGATCTCACCACCTGTTATACCTTATATTTAAATAGCTATCCAGTAAACATCTGTTCGGGAATGAATGTGGTCTTTCCAGAACTCAAAGCCACTGATGTGATTTTGTTTTTCTCACAACAATAACAATCTGTGACGACAGTGAACATGTTACTGACATTCTAGAATCCCTTGGCTCTGATGTGTGTTGCTTGCCCTTATAGAAAGCCTGCGAGGTGTGTCGGTGAAGAACTGTAGGATGTCGTAACCAAGACCTGTCATGGAATGTGCTGTCATCCCTTCTCCGTGCACAGGTATCAGCTGCGGTCCTGGGAATTAGAATTCCCTCTCTCCTAGGTCACGTCCAGCTACTTCTCCTGGACCTCAGCCTCTTCATTTTCACCAATAAAACCATCAAGCCCTCTTTGTGAGCAGCTCAGGGCTAATTGTTCTTTCTAAAGCTTGACCCTTGAAGCGTTTCCAGAACCCTCTCCTACCCACAGATGCCGCCGACCTGACACATTGCAACTTGTTTGTTCCACTTGCATGCATAAGCAATTGCTGTCTATGGCTGCTGTGATAGGACACTCACAAAAGAAAGGTCACTTTGTCGTCAGCGTAGGCTTAGATAGATCCCTTGACAAATGGTGTTACAGAGAAAAATTTCCACAGTGCCTTTTCTTCCCTGCTCATCATGTATCAATTAAAATGTTCCTATAGTTTTCTCTTATTCCTTTTTTAACTGTCCTAACTTGAAGCCTACTGATTATATTAGCCTGACTGGAAAAAAAAAATCAATGTTTAACAAATAAGTGAGGCATTAACTGTGGGAAAGTTAATCCTGTCTAAAACACACCTGACTTGCCCAGAAAAACCACTCCATGTCCTACAGAGTAGGTTTGGTTTGCATTTCTATCAAGTCACTGAAACAGTGAAATCTGTCAGGGATTCTTTTTTTTTTTAACTTTTATTTAATGAATATACGTTTCCAAAGTACGAATAATGGATTACTATGGCTTCCCCCCCATACCGTCCCTCCCACCCACAACCCTCCCCTTTCCCACTCCCTCTCCCCTTCCATTCACATCAAGATTCATTTTCGATTATCTTAATATACAGAAGATCAGCTTAGTATACATTAAGTAAGGATTTCAACAGTTTGCTCCCACACAGAAACATAAAGTGAAAAATAATAGATGATTTTTTTAATGATGATGAAATCAGATCAGACCTATTGTCATGTTTAATCCCAGTGAGAGTCAAGTTGGGAGTTGATAGTTTCTTTTTTTTTTTTTTTTTTTTACAGAGGATCAGTTTAGTATGCATTAAGTAAAGATTTCAACAGTTTGCACCCCCATAGAAACACAAAGTGCAATATATTATTTGAGTACTCGTTATAGCATTAAATCTCAATGCACAGCACATTAAGGACAGAGATCCTACATGAGGAGTAAGTGCACAGTGACTCCTGTTGTTGACTTTACCAATTGACACTCCTGTCTATGGCATCAGTAATCTCCCTATGCTCCAGTCATGAGTTTCCAAGGCTATGGAAGCCCCTTGAGTTCTCCGACTCTTATCTTGTTTAGACAAGGTCATAGTCAAAGTGGAGGTTCTCTCCTCCCTTCAATTCTTGAGAATTTCATGGCTAGGGAAGTGTGGGAATGTCCTCCTTTTTTTTTTTTTATTTTTGGCAGGCAGATTTAGACAGTGAGAGAGAGAGAGACAGAGAGAAAGATCTTCCTTCTGTTGGTTCACCCCCCAAATGGCCACCACAGCCAGCACACTGTGCCGATCCGAAGCCTGGAGCCAGGTGCTTCCCCTTGGTCTCCCATGCGGGTGCAGGGACCCAAGCACTTGGGCCATCCTCCACTGTTTTCCCAGGCCACAGCAGAGAGCTGGACTGCAAGAGGGGCAACCGGGACAGAATCCGGTGCCCTGACCGGGACTAGAACCCGGGGTGCTGGCGCCATAGGCAGAGGATTAGCTTAGTGAGCTGTGGCGCCAGCCGGAATTTCCTCCTTAAAACAGTTTCAAGTTCAGCGCAATTGCCATAGAGGAAGGTCAAAGAGATTAGAACTCGGAAATTCTGTCCATAGGTCCAGGAAAAACCTTCTATAGGTCTCCAAGAATACTGGTAGAAATTCACATTTTGCTTGATTCCTTTTTCAGATGCCTGTTTTGCTGGGAGTGCGGGTATAGTAAAACAACTTTTCTTCTGATATATATGCATTCTTGCTGTATTCTAAACCCTTAATGAATTCCAAGTGTTCACTTTGTTTATTCTTAACTACTCAGGACTGAAATGCAAGCCAGAGGAGGGACAAAATCTTCTGAACTTTCCACTCCAAGATTGCCTTTTGAATTGTGAACTGATCACCTTTGAATTGTCTCTGAGGGCGTGGAGAGCTCCTAGCTCCTTGCACCTGCCTCAAGGCATTGTCACAGGGTGGCAAGCTCCACTGGTGGAGCAGACAAGGTAGCACCTGTACCTGTGCTCACTCTGTTTCATAGGTATGAGTACCTCTCCATACGCTGTGGGTGGCGACGTGGGCTAAGCCCCTGCCTGTGGTGCCAGCATCCCATATGGGCAGCCCCAGCTGCTCCTCTTCCGATCCAGCTCCCTGCTAAATGGCCTGGGAAAGCAGTGGAAGATGGTGATGGTCCAAGTGCTTGGGCCCCTGCACCCTGGTTGGGAGACTCTGAAGAAGCTGCTGGCTCCTGGCTTCGGAGCAGCACAGCTCCAGCCATTGTAGCCATTGGGTAGTGAATCTGAAGATGGAAGACCTCTCTCTCTGTCTCTCCCTCTCTCTGTCTGTAACTCTACCTCAAAAAAATAAAGTCTGAAACAAACAAAAAAGAAACCATTTCTGAATTCAGATGAAATTTCTGGTATTACAAACCAGCACCTTCATTTCTGTGCCACTAATCTCAAAGGTAACCTCCAAAAGTTGTTCTTAATGCTTACCATGAAATTAAGGCCTTTACCTTTGCTTACAAAATATGAAAATATAATACAAGAAAAAATAGTACTGGCTGACTTAGGGTTAAAATGATGCCAAGCTATGACTCTTGCTATAACCTTTCCCATCTTCTTAAAATACACGTTCTGGGGCCAGCTCTGTGGCACAGAGGGTTAAAGCCCCAGCCTGCAGCACGGGCCCATATGGGTGCCGGTTTGAGATCTCGCTGCTCCACTTCTGATCCAGCTCCCTGCTAAGGTGCCTGGGAAAGCAGCGGAGGATGGCCCAAGTGACTGGGCCCCTGCATCCACGCAGGAGACCTGGAAGAAGCTCCTGGCTCCTGGCTTAAGATCAGCTCAGCTCTGGCCACAGTGGCCATTTGGGGAGTGAACCAGCAGATAAAAGACTCCCCACACTCTCTGTGTCTCTATCTCTGTCTCTACCTCTCTCTGCAGCTGTTTCAAATAAATAAAATAAATAGTGTTTGAAAAATGAGCCAATCATTTCCAAGGGTCTGAGAGGAATTTCTAGTGATCACGTCAAGAGGAGGTCAAATCAAAAAACTTTGTCATAGCTACTTCATCAAAGGGTGAAGTTGGTAGGAAAAAGCTCCTGCCTTCAAACTGTTCAACCAGAATTTACAAATCCCAAGGGAAGGCATCCCAGAGAGCGACACAGGGCTGGGAGGGTGCTGATTCCAAAATGTGATGGGTAGAGCCCTGCCGCAGATAAGACTGTCAGCCGATACACACTGACAGCTGACCGCATGCAAGTTTGTGGCTTTTCCATTTATCAGGGCTGGTCAAAGAGGAGCCACAGCCAGCCTCTGGTTTTCAGCAACTTACATTCCATTCCCCTCATTGCAGACAACTGGATGATGGGTCAGGGGAGATGGCTCAACAGGTGATGAGTTTAACGACTGCCAGGTTCCAGAATGTGGGTAAGGGAGGACATACTTGCGCCCTCCTGCAACTTAGATCTGTCCATTGTCAAAACGGTGGCCAAGAGGGGTGAAGGGAATTTCTGCTGTCGGCCGGCCAACTCTGAGACTGGAAGGCGCTTCCCTAATTGACACATCGTAGGTAGCGTTAGTGCTACCAAAAATTCTGGAGTACAAAGAAACAGAACATGGGTATGTCTGAAGACTCCAAGGAAGCACACACACATGAACACGATTCACTATAGGAAAAGACAACGATTTTTCATAGATGCCTGTTTGTGTCCTTAATAGGAGCTGAAGACATATGGTATCGATCATACAGTGGCCCATATGGTAAGAACATAAAGAAACTAAAAACTGAGAGGCAGAATTTTAAATGCCAGTGGAGGCAGGGAAGCCAAATTGACTCAAGACAATGTTTTCTTGGTGATTTGCTGGGTGGATATGGGGACCTCTCCTCTTCATTTGATGGTCACACCCTCCTCTATGACCTTGAACTCCTCTTCCTTCAGCTGCCAGATCAGGAATCCAATAGACCCACAAGTGGAGCCCATGGCTTTGGCCACATTCCATTCGCTAACAGTCACATGGCCACACCTGCCTGCTAGGGAACTTCATAATGGCATCCAGTTGTCACAGTGACTGGGGAAAAATCAGCTAGGTGACTGGTGAGCCTGCCTTTGCTACTAAACTCTGGGTTATTGCAACAGTAGATAATCATGTTCCACAACACCGTTGCAGACTTCTTACTTTTTCATCTAATTCTTGCAATAATCCGATGGCACTGGGAGTTAATATGTACAATTTAGTCACCTAAGGTCACAGACTTCTGGACAAGACAAGATGGAGCCCGGCGCTGACTGCACAGCCCTCTGCTCTGGGTGATGCATTTTTCCAGCTAAGACACTGAGAGGTGGGATGTCAGCCTGGCCGGATTGTGATTTTACGGAAAATGATCACAGAACTGTCACATCATCCAGGGTCCATCTTTGGAAATGCTTTTCCAGTCAGAGCAGTGAACTTTAAGGTAATGGACTTCCACGTGTTTCCACTTTAAGGTACAACATAGCTCCGAGACACCGTTCTCCTGCACAGAATGGAGCAAGTTTCATTGCTGCTGCCTGTGTACAACAGACTGATACCAATGTGCTACTCCAGAGCGGACTCCAGACCTCACACTTCAGAAGGGATTTTTCTTTCTTTTTTTTTTTTAAGAAAAATTTATTTACTTGAAAGGCAGTTACAAAGAAAGAGACAAAGATATCATCCATCTGCTAGTTTGATGCCCAAATGGCCACAACAGCCAAGGCTGGGCCAAGCTGAAGTCAGGAGCCAGGAACTTCATCTAGGTTTCCCAAGGGGGTGGCAGGGGCCATCTTTTGCTGCTTTCCCACACACATTAGCAGGAAGGATTGAAGACGAGCAACTGGGACTTGAACTGGCGCTTCAACATGGGATGCTGGTTTTGCAGCATCACAATGCTGGCCGCCTAGAATGGAGTCTGTCTTTACAACACCTTTGGACAGTCGAGACACCCATCAAATTACACATGAGTAATAATAGTTAAGTTACTATGTGGAAGGATGGTGTCAAGAAGTATATATGAGTATATACACGCATAAAAATGCATATATATATATATATATATGTATTCATTTAAACCTTGGTGCCACCTAATGAGCTGAGTGTTTTTCATTACCAGGATTTTATTGATGGGGATACCAAGAGACTTTAATCAACTTCTTTGTGGTAAGTGCTGAACAGAGAAGAAAATACAAGTCAGGCTACCAGTGAAATTTCTCCAGTAACGTTCCCAGAATTTGAGTTCATAGGTTCTATTTATTCTGCTTTGCTTTTCTCATAGCCTATTCCTTTTTCCCCAAAATACTTTTCTCATGGGGTTTTCATGACAATCCCTCTTCCTGCTTCTGGGTAGCCTGGTCACACCTTTATAGTGTGAACATGTTAATCTGAGTATGTAAAATCCAAATCCAGCCTATTTCACTAAAACACACACACACACACACGAAACTTTGTTAACTTAGTTGTTTCCTAAAGTAAATCTACAACTTACTTATGCAGAGATATCCCATAATTTCCTCTAAATACAAAACATTGTACACACACATGTATCTGTGACATTAACACCAATGTCCATTTTTAGAAAGACTTCTCGGGCCAGTGCTGTGGCATAGTAGGTTAAGCTTCAACCTGTAGCACCATTATCCCATATGGGCACAGGTTCAAGTCCCAGCTGTTCCGCTTCTGATTCATCTCTCTGCTAATGGCCTGGGAAAGCAGTAGAAGACGGCCCAAGTCCTTGGGAGACCCAGAAGAAGCTTCTGGCTCCTGGCTTCCAATATGCCCAGCTCTGGTTGTTGTGGCTATTTGGGGAGTGAATCAGCCGATGGAAGACCTATGTCTCTCCCTCTCTCTGTAACTCTGCATCTTAAATAAATAATCTTAAAAAAAGTTTCTCGTGGTATCTTCTGTCAAATTTCAAGTACCTAATACAAAACTGGAAGCAACCTTTTTAAAAAACAGCTTTTGAAAATGCTAGTCATTTTAAGTGAGTTGCTCCCTGAAAGAATTTACTTGGGAGTCAAGGCATGTTCATTTTATTATTTCAAAGAAAAACCTCAATTTTTCCATCCATTCAGCCTACTATGAATCTGTACTGATGCGCAAACCCGGGAAAAATAAGGAGACTCGCATGCGGTCAGCTGTCAGTGTGTTTCGGCTGACTTCCGTATCTGCTGCAGGTCTTTATTACAGGGCTCTACCCATCACATTTTGGAATCAGACATTTTGTCACAGAACCCTCTTGCTGGTCTATTCTATCTAAATGCCAGCTGTTGCTTCTGGCAAAAAGCAACCCAGACTTGAAAGGCCCTGCGGGCCAGACATCATATCCATCAGGTAGAAAAAGACAAGTCCTGGAAGGATGAGGCATCGCCTTGTGCCTACTACCGAGAAATTGAGGCCCAACTCCTCAGGGTCGCGAGTCTCCTGTGTTTGGGGCGGGAGCCCAGTAGCTGCTAAATAAAGGTATTGGGCCAAGGGGCTGTGCACCCAAGGAGGGCACCGCAAGAGTCCCTGACAACCACCAGCCTTCCACGGCTGCTGCGTGGTTTTGCAGGTCACCCGAGCACTGGGCAGTCCTCAGCACTAACACGCGTGCACGGTGCAGGGTGCTGGGCGGGCATCTTCCGCTGTGACTGCAGCTCTCCGCACTTCCTTCCGCCGGCTGGGTGGAGCCGGGCCGCGAGACACCTGCAATTTCCGCTCCTCTGCCCCCTCTCCCTGCCGCCGGGCTGGGTCAGCCGGGGCCCTGGGCACTAGGACTTTGCTCAGATCTAGCCTTCGGAGACAAAATGGCTATGACCTTTATGTTCTATAGCCAAGTCTGATTTGGTAGGGGGGAAAAAAAACCCAAACTACCCAACGGGAAAGGCAGCCGTTTCGTGTGCTGGCGTCCACCTAAGCAGCCGGCCTCTCCCGCTCGGGAGCGAGGCTTTCTGAGAGTGACCGCGTCTCCGCCAGGCCGTGCCTGTCGCCCCCGCCTCGGCGCCCACCCATTGTCCTCTCGCCGCTGTCACCGGGCGAGGATCCCAAGCTCCCGATTGGAAAAGCTGCCCGTCACTCAGCCACACTTAGGGGCTGGTCGCTCCGTCCTCTTTTCCGAACCTTAAAAGGTCTAAGGCCTCTTCCCCCGCGCCGACAGGTAAAGCGGCGGCCGTGGCCGCGGCAGGCAGGCGCCGCGCACCCAGGTCCGCCCCGCCCTGGGCAGCCGCGGGCGCACGGCCGGGCGGGGTCCTGCGGGGAGCGCGCCGCACGCGGCCCCGCCCTCGCCCTGCCCCTTCCCCCAAAAGCCGCTCACAATGCCCGGCCGCCCCAGCCGGCCCCGTAATCCAGCCCTCGGACCGCCCTACGGCAGTCACCACCGCGAAGCACGGACCCCGGACCCCGGGGCGGGCCAGGCCTCAGGGCGGGGGCGGGGGGGGTGGGGGCGCGAGCGAAAGGTCCCGGATGTTGCTGAAGCGGAGCCCCTTCTGAAGAGGGAGTGATTGGCGCAGGCGCAGGCCAGGTCGAACGCTGAAGTGGGGGTGGGGACACATTTTCTTCCCGTAGGATTAGCGGAAGGGAGAGCCGGAGGATAGGGGCGGGGGGGGGGGGCGCGGCGTCCGAGAGGAAGACGAGGAAGCGGGGTGGCGGTGGGGAGGGAAGTACAGCAGCTTCCTGCCCAGGCGCACTCGGGGAACGAGTAGACAAGGTGGAAGCCGAGCGCCGGTCGCGGGGCGAGGACGCGCGCTCCTTCGCTCGCCCTCTAGCGCGGGCGGGTAGGGCGCGCGCCGGGGAGCGGCGGTTGCGCTAAGGCCCCCGGAGCTGTGGGCACCAATCAACGGTTGCCATAGCAGCGTTTGACGTCATCGTGCGTGTGGTGCCCCTGCTGCCGGGGCTGGTGATTGGAGGAAACCCCGTGTCTGCGGAGCGGCTGTAGCCTGTGAGCAGCGAGATTCAGGGACAGAGTCTCAGCCTCTCCGCCGCCGCCCAGAGCCCGGTGAGCCTCCGTCCGTCTGTCGGCTCCTACTCCGGACACAGGTAAGGGACCCGGCCGCAGCCGCCTCGCCCCCGGCCGGCCCTCGGAAGGCTTGGGAGCCGACCTCGCCTCCGCGGCCCCATCGGCCCGGCCGTCGGGCGGTAGCGGCGCGGAGCTGAGGCGGAGTCTCCTCAGGCAGACACGGGCGGCGGCTTCTCTTCCGCAGGACTCGGGCGGGCGGCTTGCGGCCGCCTCCGGCTACATGTTTCCGGGCCAGTGCCTCGGCCCCGATCGGCGCCCGCTCCCCTCTCTGGATCCCCCGGGTGTGTGGGGGGGGATGGGAAAGGCGCCCCCGACACGAGATCCCCGGGGATCCCCCGGCCGCCGGCTCCCCACGGCTGCCGAGGCGCGGCCGAGGCGCCCCGGCCGCGTTCCGTCCCCACCCTGGCCCGTGCGTCCCCGCTTCCGCCCGGGAGAATGACTTGGCGGCCGCGGCGGGCATTGCAGTGGCGCAGGTGAGGCCGCCCCCTCCCCGATCCGGTTCCCCGGCTCGCCCCCTCCCCCGCTCCCGGGCGCAGCCTCCGCGCCCCGCGGTGCGATCGCCCTCCCCCACCCGGGGCGCGGCGCGGCCGGGAGGGGCCGGGGCCGCGGGGACCGGGCCGCCGCGCTCGGCGCTGCCCCACGTCGGGCAGGGCGAGGCCGCCGAGGGCCAGCCGGCGTGGGGAGGGGCCGGCCCGGGACCGGCGGCGGCGGCGGCGGGAGGAAGGACTTGAATTTTCCCGGTTGGGATGGGGGAGGGGACTGGTTCTTTTCTACTTGTGGTGGGGCGGGGGTGGCGCGGGGGAGCTCCGGGCCCAGGTCGGGTAGGGGAGGTGGGGGAGACGGCGCTCGGCTGCTCTCGCTCTCCGGCCCCCCCCCCCCCCCCCCCGGGCTGGAACCAGGGGCCCTGATCCTGCTTTGCGGGCCCCGAGCGTAACAGCCGGTGGTGGCCTCGCCGGGCTGGGTGTGGCTCTCCGCCCCCTCCCCCACCTGCTGCAGCTGTCGGGTCCTTGGACTCTGGATGGGCATCGGTGGCGGGGAAGACGCGGGGTGGGAGAGCGGGGTGTGTCCGCGGCCGAGCTGGTAGTGGTTCCGCTTCTGCGGGCGGTGCTGGCGTCTCGGTCCCCGGGTCGGGCGCCCCCCTCCACTTGGGCGGGGGCGCGGGCTGCTCCGCCCTCCTGCTCTGGGCGGGGGGTTAACACTCGGCGGTAGGTTGGGCTCCTTGACACAGATCCGCCATGACAAAGAGGGAGAGTCGGCGACTTGTGCGAAGGCACCGGCTTGGGCGGGGCCTAGGAGGAGGGGTGGTTGCGGATTGCGCGCACGGAGGCTTTGCACTTTAAAGTCACGGTCTGCGGGTTTGCGTTGCACCCTCCCCGACGCCTGACGCCGCGGAAGGGTTAAATGGGTGCGGCGAGTCATCTCCATATAGAGGCGAGGCCTTGGAGCACTAGTTACTCCGAGAAACCTAATCCACTTCCCCTTGTCCCGGAGGGGTTGTAGAGGAAAACCTTTGTATTGGTTTTAAGCCATTTTTCTTTAGAAGCAATATTAAGCAGAAAATGTTTGGCGATTTTATGGGAAGGGTTATTTTTGAAGAACCGAGAAGAAATGTTCGATGATAAATGTTAACTATTTTGCACATTGAGATGGCCCTCCTCGCATACGCTCTGGCCAGTTTCCTTTTGAGTTTTTAAGCAGTATGGTGGGGTTTCCCTGGGAAGATAAAGAATGAGATATTGGGAAGTCAGTTCCCCTGGGAGATGACAGTGGCCCTTCCGTCCCCCGTTTTAATCTAATAGTACATTTCATTTCAGGCTCTGTGTGTGCTTTTAAATCCTTTGTTCTGTGGTATCACAGTACGGTGTAGTACCTTTCTCTGCTGTTGAGCACCGTCTGAAAGGCTATCTTATAAGATAAATGCAGTGGAGGTAACCTGAAAAGTACGGGGAACCTTAAATGAGGGAAGGAGAGCTAGGGGAAAGGGCAGCTTGAGTGATAACATCTCATTAAATTGTGAGTACTAGAAGCGGTGCAGTAATTCTATTTTGAAACTGGAACGGGGACATTGGAAACGCAGATGCTTCCAATGTGATGAATTTTACTGCTCTCGGATGGAATTGAAATGAAAGGGACCCTTGGGCCACTTTGTGAAGCATGTATGCACATAAGAAGGTATAAAGGAGGCCTTAGGGTCAGTTAGAGAGTGATCCTTGGTGATGGCTTTATATTCAGAATATTTTAAGAATGAGCAATTTGTGTGTTCCAGAAATTGTCATGCTGTGATCAGCTGGCAAATGTTGCTATATTGGGTGGGAGTGACACCAACTAAATTTAATCATCCCTGATCAGAGTAAGTATTAGGAAAGAAAAAAGACATGGACTGTGGTTCTGGAGATAGGGATGACGGTAGTGGCACTGTTCTTTGTTTGCCTTGTTTTCATGAAGGAGGAGAAGCTGTTCTAATTTTGGGTCTCATGATAGAGATTTTTGGTCAAGTGAGATAAGGGGTAATTTTAAAAGGCAGCCTTTTGACCAAATGTGCAAAACTGGTGTTCCTTGCTGTGAATTTCCCTCTCCATTGTTGTTGTGAGTTTTTTTTTCCCTGTCGTGACCATCCTTTTGTGAGGCTGCATTTGAATTCCTCCAGTGAACAGTCTTTCACAGACACTAGGTTTGAAGTGTTGATATAACTTACTTACCACAGGTAGAATTTTCATTCTCTTTATTTTGATGGGAGAGAAAAATGTCTAAATACTGTTGTTGTTTTTTCTTTTTTTTTTTTTCCTCCTGCAGAACATCCAGTCATGGATAAAAATGAGCTGGTGCAGAAGGCCAAACTGGCTGAGCAGGCCGAGCGGTATGATGACATGGCAGCTTGCATGAAGTCTGTGACCGAGCAAGGAGCTGAGTTATCTAACGAGGAGAGGAATCTTCTCTCGGTAGCCTATAAAAATGTCGTAGGAGCCCGCAGGTCATCTTGGAGGGTCGTCTCAAGTATTGAGCAAAAGACCGAAGGTGCTGAGAAAAAACAGCAGATGGCTCGAGAATACAGAGAGAAAATTGAGACCGAGCTAAGAGATATCTGCAATGATGTACTGGTGAGGACAAAACTTTGTCTTTTTTTTATTATAATGTAGAATTACTGTAATGTGTATCAATGTTACTCACACCTTTCTTTGGTTTTACTTCTCTTTTTAACTAAAATTGAAAACAACTAGATGATTTTGTGTAAAAGATAAAATAGGGGCCTGCGTTGTGGCATAGCCATCAAACTGCTGTCTGCAACGCAGGCATCCCTTGTGGGCGCCAGTTGGAGACCTGGCTGCTCCACTTCACATCCGGCTCCCTGCTGGTTTGCCTGGGAAAGCAGTGGAAGATGGCTCAAGTGCTTGGGCCCCTGTGCCCACATGGGAGATTTGAAGAAGCTCCTGACTCCCTCACCAGCTGGCTGTTGCAGCCATCTGGGGAGTGAGCCAGTGGATGGAAGGTGTCTTTTTTTCTCTCTTAATCTTTCTGTGTAACTCTAACTTTCAAGTAAATAAGTAAATCTTAAAAAAAAAAAAAAAAGAAATGCAATAACGATTACTTTTTGAATCGATTTTACTAAAGACTAATAAGCTTTGATAATTTATTTTGTACTGATTGAAGACACAGACTGATAGTAATACTGCCTTTTCACCCTGGTTGGCATTTTTGTGGTTCTAGAACTATCTTATGTATATATGTAGATAGAGGAATTTTTACATATCTTGTTTTATGTAAGAGATGACAGGGGACTCACTCTGGATTAGCCACTATGATGTTAATGTGATGAGTCACCCATCCACAAGCTGTTTGCTTCTGCCTCTTCCCAATATTTAAGTATTACAAGTCAAGTTTGAACACTGACACCAAGAAGAAAGGTTCTAGATAACTCAGACTTGATTTTGAGTGTTAGTACTTCTCTAAAAGCTTAAAAGATTTAAACGATGCTTTTTGGTTAATTTTAATGTCTTCCAGACAAGTTTGATAAATGAATAGATGATCCAACACATGAATACTTTTTTAACGAACTAGGAGTTTTAGAAACTAGGAGTTTAACGAACTAGGAGTTTAAAGTGTAAATGGCTACACTTATATCAGGCCCTAATATGGCAGGGCTATGTAGAAAATGGAACAGTATCTCTCATTCTCTGGACAGGTTACTGAATCTGTGACTCGTAGAAATTCCAGTACAGTACTTTCTGAGCTTGTTCACAGAAGTACTAGAGTGAGCAGTGCGGGATTATTTCTGATGTGGCCATAGGTTTATGGTTTTTGTTGAAATTGTGATGATAGGATTCCTTTACAGTAGTCTATACTAGGAATAGCGTCACTTCCTAAACTGAATATTTTCAAGCGGTATTTTTTTTTTCAGGTTGTCTTTTAAAGGAATGTGATATGTTTTATCCTAGTTAATGTGAGCTCACAATCACAGCATCTCATGTGGCATCTGTCTTGGGTGTATTCTTTTTGGTTTGCTTATTTGAAATCTTTACAATGACAGCTGTCATTTATTTTAATATGAAAAAAGGAATGACCTCCTTACAAGTCTTACAGTTTGCTTAGATAGGTATTAAGAATGTCTGAAATTTGAAACTGCTATGTTTCTGTAATAGAAATGTGTTGGGTTTTTTCTTCCTGCTTCTCTTAGTAGCTAGTATCTTGCATGTGTCACTGAATTTTGTTCAGTCTGGTGTTTTTCTCCCGCTTACAAACCTGGTAAAACCAGTCATTTTTATTTTGGTTTCAAAAAGAATGTTTCAAATTCTAATTTTCTTTAAGACAAAAGTCAATCTTAGGAATGAAAGAGAATGTGATAACTTTACCTTCTGCTAACAAGCTTGTTTGCAAATTCCAGGTAGGTATCTGCATGCTTTGTACACACAAAATAATAGAAAAACTTTCTGCATCGTGAGGCATTTCCCTAGGGAAAGACTATACAGTTTTAACTTTGCTTCCCAGTATTGCATTGAGCCATGGAGAGGGCCCACTCATCTCTAGGTAACTTGTTACAGTTAGTAAGGCGGTGGGTACTGTCACTACTCATGCTCCTCTCCTCCTCTGGAGTAGCACTGGTTTCTCACACAGTCTACCTGAAATTTCTACTTTAGCAGTTTAAATAAATGAAATTCTAATTTCCTTATCATACAGATTTTGGAGAATTCTCAACAAGCTTTGCTTCCATCCTTGTCCTCTCAGGGCTCTCTTAGCGATGTTTGTGTAGTTCAGGACATAGTAGATGCTCAAGTGTTTGTAAAATAAATGAGCAGAAGGATTTCTGGGAAAGAGGATAATACACCTAGGTTAGCAGCATTGCTAATTTTTCAAGGCTTTTTTTGTGTTTTAATTCGCAAAATTTTAGTATTTGTAGAGACCTTGGTTTTTTAAAGGTTTCATTTAAAAATGTTCCAACCACTTCTTACTAGGCAGAGTGTCTCCCTCTCTATAGGTGACCTAGAGAGGAAGCAGTAAAAATGTGCATCTCGCCTTTCTAACAGTTGGCAACAGTACTTGAGTGATCAGTGACTGTAATAGTGATTCAGTTAAACTGAGTTGTGTTTTATTGTGCTGTTCTACAGTTTTATTTGCCTAGGGTAGTTTAAAGGTGTGGCTGCCTGGCACTGATTTTTATCTCTAGCCCACAGAACTGCCATTGAGCAACAGCAAGATAGGAAACCAGGCAGGTTTTAGGTCCTCTCTAGTCTGAATATGTTAACTTATGCCTCGGTCTTTAAATAATTGGCTATTTTCTTGCATTCAGCTTAGAATCCTAGATAATAAACTTGTCCTAGTTTTAGTTGTTCATCCATATCATCATAATTATAATTCATTAGATGATAGAATATTCAAGCAATTATGGCCTAGAATAGTAATAACAGCCAGAATAATGGCATAGTTTTGGAGACAAATGGCAGATTCTTGTAAGCATGTAATTGCTGGTAGAAGTTGAAGGGCATTCCTGAGAGTGGCTGGAAAGCCTACTGGACTCACACATTTAGTCCATGTTGTGCGCGTCACCAGTGTCTTCCCAGGAATGAAGAACCAGGGTGCCCTCTTAGTTAAGTGTAACGTGGCTGATCCAGCAAATTAAGGTTTGTTCCATTCCAGATCATTCTGTCAGAACATGGGAGTGGGCAGGAAGCATTGCTGCATTTAAGAGCCTTTTTCAGTGCTTTTCTAAGAGATAAAATTAGGAGAGACGGGTACCAGTCAGATCATGCAGAGGTTCTGCTGTAATGCTATCAGCTAAGTAGAATGGTGACATCTAAAGATTGCAGAAAACAAGAAATGGAACCAACATCAAATTTTGCCTCTTGGTAAGATACATGCAAAAATAGTTTTCATTAAAAAAATAAGAGCTCTTTATGATTTGGTAGTTTTGAAAATTTGATCTGGTAATCTGGTGGTGTTCTTTAGATTGATTTTTCTCCTTTTTATTAAGATCAGATTCCTGGGATCCCTATTGTGATTTTTTTCCTGGTTCCCATATGTTGCTTTACTTTACTATGACAGCTCTAGGTTTAGCATAGACAGTGGCTAAGTTTTTAGGGTACTGAGCATTGCCATCAATTTCAGTATGCTCAGTGCCAGAGTTATCTTTGTTTTGAAATTGCCTATTTTAATTTTTTTTCCGATTGCAAACTTTGCTGTGTGGCTGAGGTCAATAGTTATCGTCCATTTACAGATTCATGCTGATGTTCCTTTTATGATATGCTCCCCATGGGTTGTCTTCAGAATTATGCTTGTGCCTTGTCAAATAAGAAAGTGATGTTGCAAGGGTAAAAATTGATCTAATTTTAATGGACCAAATCTTTTTTTAAAAAAAGATTTATTTGAAAGTCAGAGTTACACAGAGAGAGAAGGAGAGGCAGAGAGAGAGAGGTCTTCCATCTGTTGGTTCACTCCCTAGATGGCCGCAGTGGCCGAAGCTGTGCTGATCAGGAGCCTGGAGCTTCTTCTGGGTCTCCCATGCTGGTGCAGGGGCCCAAGGACTTGGGCCATCTTCTACTGTTTTCCCAGGCCATAGCAGAGAGCTGGATTGGAAGTGGAGCTGCTGGGATTCAAACCCGCGCCCATATGGGATGCCAGCACTGCAGGTGGTGTCTTTACCTGCTACACCACAGCACCGGCCTCAGTGGACAAAATCTTACATCCTTTTACTGCTGATGGTAGTCTTTCATTTGCCCTTGCTACTTCTATTCTTTCCCCTTGTTTAATTTTTTTTTTTTTTAAGGTAGTTGAAGAACGACAGGGAGAGAGAGAGAGAGAGAGGTCTTCCATCCACTGGTTCACTCCCCAAATGGCTGCAGTGGCCAGAGCTGCACCGATTTGAAGCCAGAAGCCAGTAGCTTCTTTCAGGTCTCCAATGTGTGTAGGCGCCCAAGGACTTGGGTCATCCTCTGCTGCTTTCCCAGGCACCTTAGTAGGGAGCCGGATCAGAAGTGAATCAGCTGGGTTTCAAACTGGCACCCATATGGGATGCCGGTGCCACGGTGCCGGCCCCAAAACGCATGAAATTTTAATGAGAAGATGGAAAAGGTTATAACAAGAATCTTAGCTTGGCATCATTTTAACATCTTAGCCTTAAATCACCAGTTCTTTTTATATATATATCACATTTTGTAAGCAAAGTTAAAGGCCTTGATTTCATATTAAGCATTAGGAGCAACTTTTGAAGGTTACCGTTGAGATTGGTGGCACAGAAATGAAGGTGCTGGTTTATTTGAGGGAGAGACAAAGGTCTTCCGTCCACTGATTCAATCCTCAAATGGCCATAGTGGCCTCGGCTGAACTGATGCAAAGCCAGGAGCCAGGAGCTTCTTCCAGGTCTCCCCCGTGGGTTTAGGAGCCCAAGGACCTGGGCCATCCTCCGTTGCTTTCCCAGGTGCATTAACAAGGAGCTGCATTGGAAGTGGAGTAAAACCATTGCTTTTATCCTGTCCATTTGCTAGATCCTTGCCCAAATCTTCTACATGAAACCTGTCCCTGATGTGTACCATTACATCTTCCCAGCTTTTTGGCCTGGGGTTTCTTTTTTCTTTAAAGATTTATATATATATATATATATATATATATATATATTTTTTTTTTTTTTTGGAAGTCAGTGTTACACAGAGAAGGAGAGGGAGAGAGAAAGGTCTTCCATCTGCTAGTTCACTCCTCAGTTGGCCACAATGACCAGAGCTGAGCCGATCTGAAGCCAGGAGCTTCTTCTGGGTCTCCCACATGGATGCAAGGGCCCAAGAAATTAGGCCATCTTCTACTGTTTTTCCCATGCCATAGCAGAGAGCTGGATCAGAAGTGGAGCAACTGGAACTTGAACCAGCACCCATATGGGATGCCTGCACTGCAGGCAGCGGCTTTACCCACTGTGCCACAGAGCCGGGCCCCTGGGGGTTTCTGTTTCATTATTATCATTTGGAATTTATTTATTTAATACTGAATTCTAAGTCATTTTCCACATTAGACAAATAACTGCATTCCTTTGTTCTCCTTGCAAGTGGGACGATTGGTGTTTGTGGTATTTAACTGTAAAGTGTCCTGAAGGAATTTGATATACTTAGTATTTTTAGGTGGCATCAGTTTGAATTTGACATGAGAGGAACAGCCTGCTTGGCCACAGTAATTTAGTTACCATTTTACTGGGTGTATTTTCTATGCACTATAGTTTCTAGTCAGTAATTCCCTATATCCTATTGTACTTAATTATAGGGAGTGTCCACTATTTGTTATAATGGACTTTCATTTATTTGAGTTATTAAAGCAGGTAACCTTTTTGGGGTACAATACTCACACATTTGTTGACAACTAAGTGGGCAGAGGTCTCTCAGAGGGCAATGACACTGGAGAAGCGTTCCGTAAATCTTTATGCTAATTAAAAGGCCTACCCATATCCTCCACCCCAAAAAGATAGGTTGGGGGACAGGAAGAGTTTAGTGAAGATCATTCCAAACTTGTAAACTGGTTTGGGGATCTAAAAGTTTTAAAATTAGTTGTGCTACCAACCAACCCATGAGTTGAGTGTTTCTTATTAATTACAAATGCTTTACTAAGAAATATGTGCTTGGTAACTGAAAACCCATGAATTATTATCTCATAATTTTTTTTTGCTGCTTAAAACAATGTTGCCCAGAGTTTAGAATGACATACATGGAGCACACTCACACTCAACCAGAGACAGTTGGTGAAATTCCCACCCCTAAATACTACTTAAAATGTGATCTTGCCTGTGGCATTTACACTTGATGACAGTATCTCATAGGCAGGCTGTAGGGCACCCAGAAGAAGCAGGTTCCCAGTTTAACATTTTGATGAGTAATCTAGTACTGTGTCCAGAAGATGTTTGGAAATGACATCCCGAAGTGATCATGCTGAGAGTAATGACTTTCTCTTCCATCTTTCCTATTGGTTGTTCCATCTGATAGAAGAGACTTATCAGACTGTTTAATTGGGTCACAAGGATAAAATTTGAAGAATATTCCTGCATTCTGTTTCTAAAAGTAAGGGAAACTAAAGTGTGTACCACCTTAGTTGAGGTGGATAATAACGTTATATAGAATTCTTGGTTGGATTTCAGATGCACTGGCTTTGGGAAAGTTGTATTAACATCTCTGTGACTGGTTTCCATGTCTTCAAAATGGGATTAATAGTATCTGCATGTAGCATGTTTTGAAAATTTGTTCAGTTAACACATCTCCACAGTGTATAAAATAGCAAGTGTTATTGTTTACCTGCTTAGGAACTCCGTGACATCATCACTTCACTGTGGAGTGATTCATAAGCTTTTGAAATTACATTTAGGAGAATTATAACAAACTGCAAAAGTCTTTGTATTTGTGTGTTTATGGACTCACCTGCAGTGTTATAAGCCCTCTGCTACAGTATTAAAAGGCCCTGCTTTTCAATCTTGACAACCTAGTAAGGAAAGCAGACACAAATAATAAAACAGAATATCTGAGAGGGGGAGAAGTCCTGCAAATTGGATGGACATGGGAGAGCTGTGTTCAACCCTTTTTAAGAAGGGTATGATGAAATAGAATCCTACTAGGGAGTTCACATACACAAGGACCCATGTACAAGTTTGAAAATACTCCACAAAGTGAGCTATTTTAACCAAACAAAAGTTTGATTAAAAACTTCAACCTGGGCCAAGGTTGGTGCCAACTATAAAAATGGACTCTAAGAGAGAGGAAGCAGGAAACCCTCATGTGGGTCAGAATACTTATTCTTAGGGGTTATGTTTTGGGTTTCTTTCTGTTTTTAATTTACTTGAGAGATAGAGCTCCCATCTGCTGATTGACTCCCCAGTTGGCTACAATGGCTGTGCTTGCAGAGTGGGACTCCAGGAGCTGGAAACTGAATCCATGGCTCCCACATGGGTAACAGAAACCCAGCTACTTGAGGCATCACTGCTGTCTCAGTGTCCACATTTAAAGAATGCTGGAAGAACCTAGTGCTGTAGCGAAGTGGGGTAAGCCACTGCCTGCAATGCCAGCATCCTGTATAGGCACCGATTATCTTGGCTGTTCCATATCCAATCCAGCTCCCTGCTAATGTTCACGGGAAAGCTGTGGGAGATGGCCCAAGTACTTGGGCTTCTACCCACATGGGAAACCTGGATATGGAGTTCCAGGCTCCTGGCTTCAGCCTGACTCAGCCCTGGTCATTTTGAGTGTATGTGAGTAGTGAATTAGCAAATGGAAGGTCTCTTGCTTTCTTGCTTTTATTTAATGAATACAAATTTCATAGGTTCAACTTTAGGAATATAGTGGTTTTATTAACTTTATATACAGAAGACCAACTCTGTACTAAGTAAAGATTTCCACAATTTGCACCCACACAAACACAAAGTATAAAGTACTGTTTGGGAACCAGTTTTACCGTTAATTCTCATAGTACAACTCATTAAGGATGGAGATCCAACATGAGGAGTAAGTGCACATGACTCCTGTTGTTGATTTAACAATTGACACTCTTACTTATGACGTCAGTGATCACCCGAGGCTCTTGACATGAGCTGCCAAGCCTATGGAAGCCTTTTGAGTCCACAAACTCTGTCAGTGTTTAGACAGGGCCATACGCAAAGTGGAAGTTCTCTCCACTCTTCAAAGCAAAGTACATCAGAAGATCTCTTTCTTGATGTCTCTCCCTCTTTCTGTAACTCTGCCTCTTATATAGATAAATCTTTTCTAAAAAAGTAAAGTTAGTTGGAATCAGGACCAGGAGTTGAACCCAAATACTACTCTATGGGACACAGGTGACCTAGCCAGTGGTTTATCTGCTAGGCTAAATGCCTGCCCCAGATTTGTTTTTAAATGTTTTAAAACATTGATTCTCTCCTAGGATTATTTTGCTGTCATAATGCGCCAAAGGCATGTAATTCTCTTTTTGTTCTTTTTAACCCACTTTATTTTTCAAAAGCATATCTGAGGACATCCCAGGCTTTCTAGTTGTGTTTGGATTTTGTTTCATTCTGGGCAACAACTAGGGAACAACTACATTTAACAGAAATTACTCCTGGGATTTGAGGCTGACTTTTGATATATTTGTTTTTTGAAGCAGCCCAGTCCGTGGAGGCTGTGATTTGTACGCATGTATTATATCTGTAGAAAAAGAACCCCAGGGTTTTCCCTCTTGTGTGGTTTTTGCCTTGCTTCTTGGGCCATGACACCAGCTGAGGTAGTCAGTACAATGGCACCAGACTAGAGGAATTGGAGCAGAGTATTCTGCCATTTTTCTCGATCAGTTCCATGCCAGCTCAGGCTGAGTGCTCCACTCTTGTGTAGCCTGTGAGGTTCACAGTTTTCCTAGCTCTGTGATCATCAGTGATTCCGGATGTACCAGTGTAACCACACTTCATCATACAGTTACAAACCTGACGACTTTGGAGCATGGCTTCATAAGAGCCTGGAATTTGCTTGCTTTCTGGCTTTGTTGATGAGGATCAGCCAGGATGTTCATGGTCACCATTGTGGTGGCACAGAAAGATGGCAAAAGGAGATTTATTTATTTATTTATTTATTTGAAAGAGTCACACAGAGAGAGGAAAGGCAGAGAGAGGGAGAGAGAGGTTTTCCATCCTATGGTTCACTCCCCAATTGGCCACAACAGCTGGAGCTGCGCCCATCCGAAGCTAGGAACCAGGAGCTTCTTCTGGGTCTCCCACGCGGGTGCAGGGCCCCAAGCACTTGGGCCATCTTCGACTGCCTTCCCAGGCCACAGCAGAGAACTGGTTGGGAAGTAGAGCAGCCCGGCCTCGAACTAGTGTCCATATGGGATGCAGGCGCTTCAGGCCAGGGCGTTAACCCACTGTGCTACAGCGCCAGCCCTGCAAAAAGTTTTTAAAATTTTGCTTATTGTATTTGTTGGTAACAAGAAGTGGAATGGAGAAGACTAGTCATATTTTGTTGAAAAATGTATTCAGTTAACTGATGGGTTAGAATCCTCATTCACCCTCTATCCTTTGTTAATTTTTTTTTTAAGATTTGTTAGAAACTAAGAGAGATCTTTCATCTGCTGGTTCACTCCCCAAATAGTCACAGTGGCCAGAGCTGACCTGATCCAAAGCCAGGGAGCCAATCATCTGGGTCTCCCACATGGATGCAGGGGCCTAAGCATTTGGGCCATTTTCCATTGCTTTCCCAGGTGCATTAGCAGAGAGCTGGATCGGATATGGAACAACCAGTACTTGAGCAAGTTGCTGCATGGGAAGCAGAGCAGCTGGGACTTGTTCCAGTGCTGCAATATGGGCTGCTGGCATCGTTGATAGCACCTTATCCCTCTGCACCGTAGCGCTGGCCCCAGAAATTAAACTCTATGTCCCTTCCTGTGTGTCACCTTTTTCTAAAACATAGTTTACAATTTAATTTACTCTGGTGGTCCAAAAACTGCATAGAAAGGTAAGGAGTCTAAAGTACAAGTCTGTAAGTACCTACTAAATTAGTTTTTTCACCAGCTGATGCTGTTAACATTTTTGGTGGAGCACTTTTCTAGTCTGTTGGATGGAAGCAACTCAAGAAGTTGTGATTCCAGAAGAATGGAAGGCACTCTAACCACAAGGGGGAGTAAGAGGCTGACCTCCATTTGGTGCACCCTTATTGCAGCAAATAAATGGATTCTGTGCCTGCTTTCTTTTTTAGACTTTTTCAGGAGAAGTAGGAATGATAAAAGGCTCAGTGTGTCTATAGAATGAAGTAGAGTATTTTGTGTGTTTTAAAACTAAATATTGGAATAAGTTTTTTTTATAGAATCATTGAATTTTCAGGGTTGAGGAACATTGAGCCTAGCCTTTTTTTTTTTTTTTTTTTTTAAGATTTTATTTATTTGAAAGAGTAACAGAGAGGTAGAGACAGAGAGAGAGGTCTTCCATCCACTGGTTCACTCCCCAGATGGCCGCAACGGCTGGAGCTGCACTGATCTGAAGCCAGGAGCCAAGAGCTTCTTCCAGGTCTCCCATGTAGGTGCAGGGGCCCAAGGACTTGAGCCATCTTCTGCTGCTTTCCCAGGCTGTAGCAGAGAGCTGGATGGGAAGTGGAGCAGCTGAGACTCGAACCAGCACCCATATGGGATGCCGGTGCTTCAAGCCAGGGCTTTACTGCACCACAGCACTGACTCCCTAGCCTTTTCATGTTTAAAATGTTATTTTATTTCTTTGAAAGGCAGAGACAGACATAACTTTCACTGGTTTGCCCCCCAAATACCTGTGGTAGTTCATCTTGGTCTGCCAAGTGGGTGGCAGGGACCACAAGCACTTGAGCCATCAGCTGCTCCCTCTTAGAGAGCTGGATCCGAAGTGGAGCAGCCGGGACTCAAACCGGTGCCCATGTGGGATGCCAGCACTTCAGGCAGCAGCATTACCTGCTAAGCCACAGTGCTGGCCACAGAAATTAGACTTACTGTTATGACCAGTTGGTGAAATACTTAAGATGAGGAGTGAGAACTTTTTTCCACCCTTCCTGTTTGCGGGTGCATCACTGTTTTTATCCCATTTCTCTCCTAAATACGAAAGTAATACCAGCCCAGTAAGGTCATTTGAAAGACACCTGAACACAAAAGGATGTGAGGATAAACAGCAAACTTCACCGGTAATCCTATACAAAAGACATTCAGAAAGTTCTTGGAAATTTCATTACTAGAAAAATGTGCATGGTTTCCAATTTTTTCCCACCAAAATAAACATTCAATTTTCCATTAATTTTTTGAAGTACCTTCATATATCCTTCACCTGGTTCTCCAAATGTAACATAGTCACAGTATAATAGTCTATATCAG
This sequence comes from Oryctolagus cuniculus, assembly GCF_964237555.1. Taxonomy (NCBI): domain Eukaryota; kingdom Metazoa; phylum Chordata; class Mammalia; order Lagomorpha; family Leporidae; genus Oryctolagus; species Oryctolagus cuniculus. The sequence continues at coordinate 126,348,952 of NC_091437.1, read as the reverse complement.
CAAACATTTTGCCTGTTTTTAGATTTATTTATTTGAAAGGCAGAGTGACAGAACAAGATCTTCCATCCACTGATTCACTCCGTACTCCTAGCCTCAATAGCTAGGGCTGGACCAAGCTGAAGCCAAGAGTCAGGAACTCAAACCTGGTTAACCTACTGTGCCTACCCCATTATTTTAATTTGGTAAAGTGATGAACTCTTGATTATGAAGACTATTTGACAAAGTCTTTAGGATGGCAAGCTAATAAAACTGTCTCATTAACTTGCCAAAGATTGTTCTTATTTCTTTTTTATTTAAAATGAAGCTATTTGAATTGTGAACAAATACAGTTGACTTAATATTTGAGTGCTAAGATGAACAAAACATGTCTTTTTAGATGTAGGTTAAGAATGCATGTGTTTTGTAAAATGAAAGATACAACACTAAAAAGTGTATTTTGAATATTTGCTCTGGATAATTAGATGTGATAGAACATAGGATACAGAATGAAAAAATAAACCTATCATGACCTCATTTTGCCTCCTCAGAGATAATCTCTTGTTAGTCCTTTGTTTGTACTTATGGGAATTTATTTTGCTGAGAACAATTCTATGCTTGAAGATTAGATTCTGAAAGTTGGTACCCACACGCATTCTTTAATAAATATCTTCTTATTCCCTGACAAGACATCAGAAAGTTTTTTTTAAAAATAGAACTAAAGATAAGTTTATTTTAGTGCAAAGCATCATGAAATCTTATCTATAGTTTTTCATAACATTTTCCATGAACTTTAAAAAGTTTTTTAAAAATTATTCTTCATTTTTTTTTTTGCAAGGCAGAGAGAGAGAAATAGATTTTTCCATCTTCTGGTTCACTGCCTGAATGCCTGACACAGCCAGAGCTGGGCCAGACTAAAGCCGGGAGCCTGAGCCCAGTCTGGGTCTCCCACAGTTGTGGTAGTGGCTCAGGTATTTGAAGCATCATCGGCTGTTTCTTAGGGTGCTCGTTAGCGGGGAGCAGAAGGGCTGGGACGCCCAGTAGGCGCTCCAGTGTGGAACGCAGGCCTCCTAAGTGGCACCTCCACTGCTGTGCCAAACTCTGCCCCTCCTTGAACTTTTTGAAGCAGAAACCCTGAGTGCATGGGTCTCAGTTTTTCACCAAAATAAACTCATCCTTTAATTATACCTGTCACAGATTTTTTGAAGTGTCCTTGTATTAGCAGGTACTGCTATATTTTTAATCTTCATAAGTGTTCTTTTATGTGTAACAGAAATGGATATATATATATATCCCTTTTTCCCCTCTTTTTTAGTCACAAGTTCTGTATGTAAATGAAACTGAATAGTTTGAGAGAGTTAATATTCACAGAGGGAGACATTGCATTCAACTAGGTATTGAATAAGATTTAGGAGAGTTTTTTTTTCTTTATTGAGGTATGATTGACAAATACATATATTTAAGGTATACAGTGCAGTGCAGGGGTTGCTTTATTTTTTAAAAGGATTAATGTATTTGAAACATAAAGTAAAAGAGAGGAGAGTCAGAGAAGAAAGATCTATCCACTGGTTCAATCCCAGAATACCTGCAATAACCAAGGCTGGGACAAGCCAAAGCCAGAAGCCAGGAACTCTGGGTCTCCAATGTGGGTGGCAAGGGCCCAAATACTTGCCATCTGCTGCTTTCCCAGGCGCATTAGCAGGAAGCTAGATTGGATTGGAACCCAAGCAGTTGGGGCTCAAACTGTCACTGTAACGTAGTGACAGTTTCATAAGTTTACATGCTGCATGTACCAGACTGTTCCTTTTTTTCTTTCTTTAAGATGTATTTGTTATTTGAAAGGCAGAGTTACAGAGAGAATCCAGGAGGGTGAGAGAGATTTTCTCTTTGCTGGTTAACTCCCCAAATGGCTGCAATGGCTGGAGCTGGGCCAGACTGGAGTCCGGAGCCAGGAACTTCTTTGAGGTCTCCCATGTGGGTGCAAGGGCCCAAGCACTTGGGCCATCTTGTGCTGCTTTTCCAGACACAATAGCAAACAGCTGGATCAGAAGTGGAACACAGGGTATCTTTTTTATCATTTTACATGACTTAATCTTACGTTACTTTTTTTTTTTTTTTTTTTTTTTTTTTTGTCTTTTATTTATTTTACTTGAAAGGCAGAGAGAGGTCTTCCTCCTCTACTGTTAATTCCCCAAATGCCTACAACAGCTAGGACAAAGCCAGGCTGAAGCCAGGAAGCTGGAACGCAGTGCAAGTTGTCTCCTTTGTAGGTAACAGGGACGGAAGTCCCTGAGCTCTGCTCGCTCGCCAGGTTTCCGTTACCAGGCACTCTGAAAGGAGTCGGGGGTAGTGTCAGGTAGTCCCAGGTAGTGTCTCAGCCACTGCACCGTGCACCTGCTCTAGTTTTATGGACAGAAAAACGAGGCTTTCATAGCCTTTTTTGCATTATTCAGCCACTTTTCCAAGTTACATAAATTGTAGATTAAGGAGCCCAGAATGAGGTAGTAGAATTGTGAGCATACAGGAGCACTAAAGCAGATTTTTGAATGTCAAGTTATATTTGCATATACCCAAGCATCCAGTGAGTAATTCCTATTCTGTCAAGAGCTGTGTCAATAAGCATGAACTCTAATTGAACAAAGTAATCTTTGATATTTTTAACTGTAATATCTTTGAGTGGAATTATTAAAAATCGTAAGTTATGGCTGGCGCCGCGGCTCACTAGGCTAATCCTCCACCTTGCGGCGCCGGCACACCGGGTTCTAGTCCCGGTCGGGGCGCCGGATTCTGTCCCGGTTGCCCCTCTTCCAGGCCAGCTCTCTGCTGTGGCCAGGGAGTGCAGTGGAGGATGACCCGAGTACTTGGGCCCTGCACCCCATGGGAGACCAGAAGTACCTGGCTCCTGCCATCGGATCAGCGCGGTGCGCCGGCCGCGGCGGCCATTGGAGGGTGAACCAACGGCAAAGGAAGACCTTTATCTCTGTCTCTCTTTCTCACTGTCCACTCTGCCTGTCAAAAAAAAAAAAAAAATCGTAAGTTATGAGGATACTTCAGGAGGTTCGGTTGGGGTCAGTGTTGGCAGTGCTGTGGATTAAGCTGCTTCCTGCTATGCTGGCATCCCACGTAGGCATCAGTTCAAGTCCTGGCTGCTCCACCTCTGATCCAGCTCTCTGCTAAAGGCCTGGGACAGCTATGGAAGATGGCCCATGTGCTTGGGTCCCTGCACCGCACATGGGAGACCTAAATGAAATTCCCAGCTCTCAGCTTCAGCCTGGCTCAGCCCTGGCTGTTGCAACCATTTGGAGAGTGAACCAGAAGATCTGTTATCTGTCTCTGGCTCTCTTGCTCCCTGTTCCTCCTGCTCGCCCTCTCATTGTCACTCTGCCTTTTTCAAGTAAAAAATAAATCCCCCCCCCTTTTTTTTTTTAAAGAAAACAGCTTTTTTTTTTTTTTAAGATTTTATTTATGTATTTGACAGGTAGAGCCAGCCCCCATTAACTGTCCTATTCAAATCCAAAGGATTTTCACATCAAACAAAAGTTAAAAATATCTTAATATGCAAGCACTAGACTAAAGGTACAGTGTTAGACTGCATGAATTTTGCTAAAATATAACTTCATTGAGTAATTTTATATTATTCTATTTACTTCAAAATAAATGTTCCCTCCCTGCCCCCACTCTTATTATGTAGTATCTTCAAAAGCTTCATGGAGGGGCTGGAATTGTGGCGGGCGTAGCAGGTTAAACCTCTGCCTGTGACACTGGCATCCCATATGGGCACCGGTTCAAGTCCTGGCTGCTCTATTTCTGACCCAGCTCCCTGCTAATGGCCTGGGAAAAGATGGCTCAAGTGCTTGGACCCCAGCACCAATGTGGGAGACCTCTAATAAGCTCCGGGCTCTCCCAGCTTTGGCCTGGCCCATCAGCAGACGGAAGCGCTTTCATTCTCTCTCTCCCCTCCTATCTCTCTAACTCTGCCTTTCAATGAATCAAAAAAAAATTTTTTTTAAATAGAAGTAGATAAATGAAAAAAAAAAAGTAGTAAGCTCATGGAAAATGTACATAATAAAAAACTGCATGAATTTCAAAGTCGTTTTGCAACAAAATAAACTTTTGAATTCCATTTTTCCAAAATTTTTTTAAAAAGGATTTATTGGGGCCGGCATGGTGGCGCATCAGGTTAATCAGGATGCCTGCGGCGCTGGCATCCCATATGGGCACTGGGTTCTAGTCCCGGTTGCTCCTCTTCCAGTCCAGCTCTCTGCTGTGGCCCGAGAGGGCAGTGGAGGATGGCCAAGTGCTTGGGACCCTGCACCCGCATGGCCATTTGGCGTAGCTTTGGCTGTAGCAGCCATTTGGGGAGTAAACCAAGGGAAGGAAGACCTTTCTCTCTGTCTCTCCCTCTCACTGTCTGTAACTCTACCTCTCAAATAAATAAATTTTTAAAAAATGACTACCTTCTCTCTTTCCTTTAAAAAAAAAAGTTAATGTACTGTGTTACATGAAAAATTTTACAACTTGAATACCTTTGACTAGTACTCATACTTTATGTAATGCTGTGCTTACTACCACCCTGTCTTTTTAATTCAGATTCTTTTTTTTTTTTTTTTCCTTAAAGATTGATTATTTTACTTGAGGCAGACGTACAGAGAGGGAGAGACAGAAAGAGGTCTTTCATCTGCTGGTTCACTCCCCAAAAGGCCACAATGGCCAGAGCTGTACTGATCCAAGCCAGGAGTCAGGAGCTTCTTAGTCTCCCATGCAGATGCAGGGGCCCTAGCACTTGGGCCATCTTCTGCTTTTGCAGGCCATCAGCAGGGAGTTGGATCAGAAATGGAGCAGTCGGGACTCACACTGGCACAAGTTCTGTTTTCTACTCTTCCCCCTGATTTTCTGTATGCCTGCAGTTTTCTGATGTTGGTACTTATTTCCATCTTTCCTACATTTGCCTCTTTCCAAATCTAGACAATTGGTCTTTATTACTCTTTGGCCAGTTTGACAAATCAACTTATTTGATCACCTCTTTCATATATTAATTAACTTAATCCAGTAAACTCTGTATTTTCCCTCAGAGTTGGAAAAGACCACACAATTTATGAACTTCCTCTACAAAATACCCAAATGATCCTTGTTTCTCCTTATAAGCTTTTGAGAAGAGGAAACTTGACACTTTAGTCTGAATAGTTGGTCATCCAATACCAATTGTGGGCCACTTGTAGTTGATTTCCATGTTGAACAGAAATTTTTCTCTAGCTAATTTAGCTGGTGTCTTTTGGAGCCATTCATGTTCTGTCTTCGTTGCTATGAAAGTTTCTCTCGTTCTCACCGTTCTCGCCTATTCTGGGTAGTGTCTGATTTGCCAGTGCCTGTCTGTACCTTGCTCCTAAGAAGGCCTGCATACTGTTGGAAATGCAGCTCTCTCCTGCTGTTGGAGGCATTTGTTCAAAGAGTGACCATAGATGGTGAAGCACATGGTGTTGGACGGGCAGAACACTTCCACAGCTAAGAGAACTTTGAATGTGAAGGGATGAGTGTGGTGTAATAGTTTCTGATAGAGAGAAAGCACCTTTTCAGGTTTACCACACTTCCAGCTCCTTCCAAAACTGTGTGACTTGGCCCAACTGCCACTTCATCTGGATGTCCAGCTTGAATTGTGGAAGTGGAGAGACTGGGTTAAAGCTTGTTCACTATCTACGCACCCACCACTGGGACGAAGTTAATATTGGAAAGCATTGTCACACACTATTTTGCATGTTAAGTAGGTGCTCTATGTATTAAACTGCTTGGTTACCACCTTCTAGAATTTCAGAAACCAAAAATCATAACTTTTTTCCTTGTAAGAATTGATTTATCTGGGTCTGAGGTTACTTGAAAATTGAATATACTTGTGTTAGCAGGAGGAAGTGGGAATGTTTGCAATATTAGTTTATAATTTTTGACAGTTACAGGATGGTTCAGTTTTACCTGTTTATAATCTCTAAACATGGCTTACCAGCTAAAAATCACTTTTGTGAGGCTGAAGGTCTACTCAGTAGATCTACAAATCTCACAATCCTACCAGGCTTAATTTGGTAAGGAAAAATCGAACTTTGAATAGGGACTATCATGCTATTCCTGTTCATTGAAATCAGAATGTGAATAGATAACATCTGTTTCTTTTCTTCTTTAGTCTCTTTTGGAAAAGTTCTTGATCCCTAATGCTTCACAAGCAGAGAGCAAAGTCTTCTATTTGAAAATGAAAGGAGACTACTACCGTTACCTGGCTGAGGTTGCTGCTGGTGATGACAAGAAGGGTATGGTGTTCTCAAACCTGTTGTTTGGATTTCTGTAAAATAACCTAGTGTGGAAGCTGTCTCTTTGAAGTGCAAATTTTTGTTGATGTTGTTAATTGGTTAGAGGTACTAGTAAGGAGCCATAATGCTGTTGGGCTTTCTGGAGTCCTGAGGATATGTATTTACAGCCTGTTACTAGTGTTCTGAAATGTATACTTTCTGGGAAGCCAGCTTTGCATACAGGATGTTTCTTCAGTTTAAGAAATAGTGGCCATAGCAAAACTGGTTTAAAACAATGTAGCAATAATGAGATTACACTGATTTGATCTTGAAATTAACCAGTGGCCAGTGTGGTATCTCAGGAATATTCAATGAAAGATTTGATTTGAGGGGTGAGAATGAAGTACAGACTTTTTAAGTACATTTCAGTGTGTTTTATTACTCAGGGATTGTGGATCAGTCACAACAAGCATACCAAGAAGCTTTTGAAATCAGCAAAAAGGAAATGCAACCAACGCATCCTATCAGATTGGGTCTGGCCCTTAACTTCTCTGTGTTCTATTACGAGATTCTGAATTCCCCAGAGAAAGCCTGCTCTCTTGCAAAGACAGTATGTATTTTACCTATTATGTGGACAGTTAGCAAGCTTTATTATTACATTTTATTATTTGAGCACTGAAACACTTCTTTTTTTAACATAGGCTTTTGATGAAGCCATTGCTGAACTTGATACGTTAAGTGAAGAATCATACAAAGACAGCACGCTAATAATGCAGTTACTGAGAGACAACTTGACAGTAAGTACATGGCATATCATTGATGACTCATGCTGAAAAGATTGTTATTTTACTACAAGGAATATTTCTGACCTTTTTTTTACTAGGTAGATTATCCTATCTACTATTAAAACCATATGAAGAAGAAAACTCCCTTCTATAAACTGAAATATTACATGAAGAGATAAAAATGTACTGCATTCCTTTGATTAGTTGCAAGTCTGTTGTGAAAATTTTAATTCTCAAAATAATTTTGTGATTCATGGTTTTGGACTTAATTCACATAGGCTGTTTATTTTTCATTTTAAGTCCCTCATTCTTTCAATTTTAGACACAAAATGCTCTACAAAATGTGAGTGGAAATTGTTTTGCCTGGTTTCTGATTTTAAAATGGCTAATTTATGGGAGATCATGATCTTTTTGTTATAATCCAGATTTTAAAAAGATATTAATGATGTTATCACTCCAAAAAAAAATAGTAATTCTTTAATAATGTTAAATCACGTTGAAATTCGGAGAGCAATTGAATGATCTTCTGTCTATTGGTTTGCTCCCCAAATGACTGCAATGGTTAGGGCTGGGCCAGGCTGAAGCCAGGGGCCAGGAGCTTCATCTGTGTCTCACATGGTGTCAGGCGCCCAAGGACTTGGGCCATCTTCTGCTGCTTTCCCAGGCACATTTGCGGTGAGCTCGATTTGAAAGTGGAGCAGACAGGACTTGAACCACCACTTATAGAATGCCAGCATCGAAGACAGTGGCTTAAGCCCCTCTGCCACAGTGCCAGCCCCTAAATTCCAATTTTCTAAAAGTAGTTTGATAAATGAAGCCCAATGTGACAGTTGGTTTACATGTGTCCTTGGCTGCTAAGGTTTTCCCATTCTTCTCCTTCAGATAAATACTAAATTTAAAGTTTTGAGGCTTAAGTGAAAAAATGGCCAGGCATCTGCTATGTGTCAGGTAAAGAGGTAGGGATTGGTGATTGTTGTGGGGAGCAACTCGGACTAGACTAAGTTACTGGAATTAAGACTTATTCTATGCATCTGCTCTCCCACAATATGGCGCTGGGAGAGGAGGAGACAGCTTCTACACAGCTGCCTCCAGTTCAACCAATAAACAGCAGGACCTGCTCCTGATTGGAGGAGAGCAGCGTACTCGGCGTGTGGGTAGCAGAGTTGGGATTGGTGGAAGAGGACTATAAAGGAGGAGAGAGACAACATGCACCGGGAACATCTATCTGAAGGAACACCTGTGCAGCCCCCGAGAGAGCCGGCCGGCGGTGTGCCGCTCCCCCACGGAAGTGGGGAAAGTGGCTAGGGGGAACCGCCCTTCCACGGAGGTGGAAGCGATGGTAGCCAACCCGGGAAGAACCAGCAGCAAACCTGGGGAGGGCCGAGCAGACAAAAGAACAGCGCAGGGTCCTGTGTCGTTCCTCCACGAAGAGGGGGAGCGACAATTGTTATTATTGTTGATACGGGTTTGTTAGCTTTAGGGCCATTTGTCTTGGGGGCTATTATACCTTTAAAGTTTTCCAACTTCATGCTAGTCCACTGCCAATATTCTGTAGAAGAACAGTTCTATATTCTAGAGTAAAACTTGTCTGGAGAAGAATTATTAAGAATTTTATTTTTTAAGCTAGTAATCTTGCTCATTTTTAAAAACTTTTTTTTTATTTAAAAGGTAGAATGACAGAGGGAAAGAGAAAGATCATCACTATATTCCTAAAATTGTGCTTATGGAATACATGAAGTTTGT